>NW_021939396.1:14271563-15004048 GCF_001715985.3 Manacus vitellinus
GGGACTTCCCTTATGTGATCTAGTGTTTATTGGCGAAAGTGGTTGCATTTTTTGCTGTCTGTTGCTTTCATGTGTTCATTGGTCCCATTCTACTCAGATCGCTTCGCCGATTCCTTAGGAGTTTGGGTTTTTTTATTTCAATAGGGCCATAGGAAGACAATGTGAAACCCTTATGTGTTCAAGTTCTCTCCAGTTTCACATCTCACCAAAGGCAGGGTTTTGCAGCAGTTCCTCGGCACTGATGTTGCCTGTGGTAAACACTGAATCAGCAGCAGAGCAGCATGGTAATCCTCACTCCCAGCCGCACAGCCTTGTCCCTAACAAAGGCACAGCACATAGACTGCATGGTAACGCAGCTTCAGAGATTGTGCACCAAACCTGAGGGATCCTTTCACAGTGATTTGTCTCTGTTGAGAGGTGCTACGGGCAGGATTTGTCAATTTGTGCTGCTGAAAAAGAGTTTGGGCAGTACGGTTCAATGGGCACCAATTAAAACTACAGTCACCCTCTTTACTAAATAGCAGAAAGCAACGTCACTGCAGATAGGCTGGTGGGAATCTGATTGTTTTATTTTCCTGTTAAAAATGGCTCCTTATATATTGTAGAGGGGATTTTTTAAATTAATGATTTTTTTGCTAGGGAATCTACTGAAGCCCAAGTGATTGGTGCTGACATTAACAAATGAATCAGGGTAGTAAATTGTGCTTTTTTTCAGAAGGAAGGAATAAAGAGGAGTGTGCATTAAGAACTGTTTTTCATTCACTCTTATATGATTTTTTTTGATTTTGCTTTCCCTCTGAGTGAGAAGTGAATCAGAATCCAGGGAAAGGACTGTGACTCTATGAAAACATAGAGCTAATGCGCTAGATAAAAGCTATAAAAAAAATGAGAAGGAAATTAAGATGAAAAAAATAAAAAAAGAAAGTTAAAGAAATGCAAGGCTGGAAGACTGAAAATGTCGGTTAATAAACACTATCTGTGAAAGGCTCATAATATTTAGAAGGTACACTATGCATATATATTTTTATAGTTCTGTAATTATGAAGGCACTGGAGTTTAATTGTATTTTCATCCATAATAGGAAAGGGAATGTGGAGCACTTTAAAATTAAATAGCTTCAGTGTCTGAAGCATTGAAAATCACTGGGGAAGCTTGTCCAGCTCTAACGGAGGTAGTGGAATTGTGCCTGCCCAGCAGCAACTCTCGCTGGGCTGGAATTCCGTTCCTGGCTCTGCAGCACAAGGACAGCGTGTGTTAGCCAGGCTGCATAGGTGGCTGCAAGGAGCAGACTTCAGCAGCAGTTTACTACTTCACAGTATTTTTTAAACAACTGCTGGAAATGCCCTTCTCAGGCTTGCCCATTTGTACACTTGAAGCTGTGTGGTATGTGTACATCATGTACTCATTTACTCTACTTGCATTGCATTCCTGCATATCATTTCTGTTCACACATTAGCGTCCCTGCATTTCATTTTAATTTTTTGCTCTTCCAGTAGATGGTGTTTCATCTTTTTCTACACTGACATCTCTGAAAGAAAAGGAAAAAAAAAAAGCATTTTGAAGTGTTACGTGTGAAGCTGAAAGTATTTCCTGTTATTTGGAAGCCCTTCTTTGACCCATTTCTTTTCCCTTGCAGTGCCTGTCTTCAGCCTAGGGTTTAATTTCAAATGGCTTTATTTGACTATTTGCATGAAGTAGTTACAGTCGTCGGTTACAGGCATTCTTTGAGTACCGAGTGCCCGGATGTGTCAGCCTTACCTTCATTTGATGCTGCTTAGCCCTCTGATAGATTGCTGTGTATTCATCACCTAATAAATCCTGAAGAGAAGAAATTGAAATAGTGAAATCTTGGTAAGAAGCCAGCAGACATCTAGCTAGCTGTTAGCCTGGTAAAAAACCAGCTTTCTGCTGTCAGGATAAGCATTACCCTGACAGTTGCATCGGCTCTCAAGCCTCTGGATTTGTTTGCAATGAGAGATTTGTTGTGGATTTTTAACAAGGCTCCTGTGTGTGTGCCATGCTTAGTAAATATTGGCCTTCAGGGTATTTTTCAGTCACGCTGAATGGACTGTTAGTTTCCCCAAACTGCGAAGTGCAGAAAATCCGTTTCACTGGGGTTTTGTTGTTGTTGTTGTTGTTTTGGTTTGTTGGGAGGTTTTTTGGTTGTGGGTTTTTTTCTTTTATTTGTTTGTGTGTTTTTTTAATGATAGAGGTTGCATCACAACTGTACAAAAGAAGAAGAATATCACAAAGAGGATTGGGTCTGAGGAGCTGGGGAGGAGAGACCAGTGACTGTGTAATGTCCAGTTCTTAAATAAGTGACATTGCAAGTATAAAATTTCTGTTATAAAAATTATGAAACAATATTTTTATTTTATTAATGGTACCATGAACATGAAAATATGACAAATCACTAAAAAATGGCACCTTTTACCAGAATGTTGTAGTAGAAAAACATTAAAAAATTGTTAGATGTTAGACAGGATAATATTTATAGAGAAATAGAGAAAATGAAAACAAAGTAACATGTATCTGAACTCTATACATAATGTAATGTGTGACTAAAACAACAGTGAAAAAGAAATGGACATTGTGAGGGGTTTCAATGCCTTCCCATTATATAGTTTAATGTTTTGATAGCCAGTGGAGTTTAATACTACAATATTTCTAGTGCCCCTGTGAACTATTTCATCGATACTTTTTATGAGGTAATTTTAAATGAATATGAGCACTGGGATGAAGCTTTTTCATTTGAGCACGGTTTGTAAAAACAAAAAGCTTTCTGGGATAGTGTGGCTATGCTGAAAGCAGCACTGCACCGACGTAGTCAAACTTTACAACACTCTAGTGATTTTTTTTTTTTCAGCCACTGTGGTGAGGCTGTTCTAAAAGTCTCTATCAGTCATAGTGAAGTACTGCAATGGTTTGATCTCTTCAATATTCTGGAGAATGATAGTGTATGAGAATGATTTTTCTTTTTTATTGTCCTTATTTTAAGAGATGATGGAGCAATGAATTGAACAATAATTTGTTGAGTATGCACCCACTGTATGTATACTTTCATTATACATTTATAGAAGACCTATTGTTTTGTGTTTTCTGCTGGAGGCTAGTCTTATAAAAGAATAGTCTAGAATAGACTCAGTGCATGTGTTGTCCATTTGCCTGTCAGCAATAGTTTTGACAAAAAAAACAGAGAGTTTGAGTGACTGCTGGTCTGTCTTAAGGTATGGTAATGAGGCTAATTAGGAGAGATGAGAGCTGAACTGGATATGTGAAAGCAATTATCCGTGAAACTTTTGTCATGCTTTATCTTTATCAGATCTCTCTTTCTCTATTTTTGGCGTTTGCTTGTGACACACAGAATGGAAGTATTTGAGGAGATACATATTTTAGAAAAACAAAGTTAAAAAAAGGGAGGCAGAGGGAAATTTATAGGAGAACATCTCATTATTAAACTGTACAACTTATCAAGGATATTGTAGATTAGCAGGAAAAGACCTTGCCTGTGTTATTCTTGTCACTTACATGAATTAAAATCAATTACTCTTTTAATAATGAATTTGCTAGACATCTACATCTCCCCTGTTCAGTGTACACTGTTTTGTTTGCTCCTTTTATGTTATGAGTAACTGCACCAAACGTGTTATTAAACATACTTAAAAGCATGCAAAGAGCACAAAAAGAGAGTGAAAATGCATTTAATTGTGAATTCTAAAAAGCTGAAATTTTCTCATTTCTGGTTTCAGAAGGTTAGTGTGATTTACTTTCAGACTGTTTCTTACAATCTAATACAAACCGATTTAAAAAGAAGCACTGAACAGAACAAATGAAAACCATGTGTCACAAGTCTTGATGAATCAATGCACATAATCCACAAAGAAAGAAGGTGATAAATGAAACTTGCACATTAATGAGACCATAACCAGGCTCAATTACTAGGCCTTTTTGAAGAGCCATAGTAACTTCACACATCTTTTTATGTTAGAGGGAAAAAAATTACATCCTCTGCGCAGTCTGCACACTCCTGCTTCTTGCACTATGTCGAAAGACCGTATACCTCTAATCCACTTTTAGAGAGACCATAATAGTAAAGAAAAACTGAGCTATATAAGGCATACTCAATGACTTTTTAAAAGAAAAAAATCTTGTTCATAATTTAGATCATTTTACTTGTACATTTTATGTGAGTCTACCAAATATGCTTTTAAAGTCATATTACAGACTGCAAGATGAATTTATCTTAGTAGTTCTCTCTTCTGAGCTTGCTAGAAGTATGGCAAGGAGTATAGTGAATAGATGTGTAATAAAGATCAACTCTTATTGCCCTAATATTTTTCCATTAAGCAGCATTTCTTTTTCTCAGATTTTGTTTTGTAGTACGTATGTTAAAAGCTTTGAATTTATTGCTAGCAACAACATTACACATGTCAGAGTGGCAGCACAAAATACTTGAGGATTGTGATAATAATCCTAAATCTTTCATGAAGGACTGAGTTGTATTTTGGGTCTGTAATCTCATTTGCTTTTAGCAATTATATGGGAAGTTGCTTAATCTCAGATATAGCCGTGCCTGCTTGCTACTGTAAGATCTCCGTGTTCTGTAAAGCACAGCAGACTATCGCTGCTATCAGTACTCACTTCCTCTCTTTCCCCTGCATTCTTCATGCACACATGTACACACACAAAACCACTTTATTCTTTCTACGGGACAAAGACAGTAAAAGGGGTTTATTGCAGATTGTAAGCTGTAGCCATTAGCTTCTTTGATAGCTTCTACTGAGCTTTAGTAAAAAGGCTCCTTTTACCTCCAGGAGAGAGTTCAGAGAACTCCTCTTTCCATTGGCTTTTATGTGATGGAGAAAGATGAAAAAACATGGCCCACAGTCCACAGGAATAATATTAATAAAAATATTGTTGATAATTGTAATAGTAATAATAACAACAAGCAAACAAACAAACAAACAAAAACCAACCAAAATACCCAAACTAAAACTGACTTGTCAGCTTTCTGTAGAGCAGGAATAAGGAAATGACCACAAAAACGCCCCTTTCACTCATCAGCAGAAGCAGTGTTAGAAGCAAAGGACCTCTTCCCATGCATGGTGCCCTTTCTCACTGTAGAATTCAAATTTGGTATTCACAATTATAAAGATCTGGAATACAGATTTGTGCAAGGGGAAAATCTGAAAACAGTCTTTAGTTCGGTTATCTGTTACCTATGAGCTTGACTAAACAGAAACACCTCATATGCATTCCTAATCCCTCCTCATCTCCACTCTACTGACAGTCTGTCGTATTATGCATGGCTGCTCATTAGTATAAATTTACAAAGAGAACAAATGTACTGGTCTCCCATGTCACTGGGAGGAGGACTCAAAGTCTTGCGAGCCGGTACCACAACTAAATAATCTAAAGAAGTAATTTATATACTTCACATAGTTACAGAAGCTAACCTTTGTTTTTAGTGTGTCTGGATGTCTTTACCATATTTTCCTGAACAGTTGACAATGTGGTGTATAAACACTTAAAACATTTTATTGTAGTACCACACTGTTACAACACGTTACCTATGGTACTCGTAATGAACAGGTTACTAATGAAGTGTCATTTCCTTGCCTTATTTGGTTTGTGTTGCAACCTTAATTATATTTTGATTTTAGAATAAGCTCTCAAAGTAGTGTACAGGGATTTGGCCGCACGACTTGCATTAACATTAATCAAAATCACGTGTCTGAATTCCCACCACACTCCAAATGTACCCTGGGATTGCTGATGGGGATTGTGTGAAGGGAGTGCATATGCAATAGGTTTCGCCACCGGCTTTTTTTTGTTCTGAATTGCATTCCTGCTCTTCATACCTGAAATAAAAGATGGCATGGAATACTGAAGCCCTTTGTTTGCAGGCTGTGTCAGTGAGGACAGTGACAATTCATGTTTCCTTACTTTAATCCACATGAACCCAGCTTTTGCTGAGAGGCTGAGGTGGTAACTGTAACCCAGGGAATCAGTAATGTCTTTCAGGGAACTGCAGGATTTTGAACCTGAAGATATGAGGCTGGTTGAGATAAAATACAGCTTCATCTCTATCATCTTCTGTGGCAACTAAGGCTTTGTGAAAAATGGTGACTTTTTATCAGTGATGTGCCTGGTCTTAGAGTTTTGCATTCTTCTGTGTTTTCCTGTTCCTAGTTGCAAGCAACGCGTCAAATATTACTCTAACACAGGGGAACTGTTTCAGCAGTTCTTTCTGTCCCAGTGGAGGCAATGCCTGAAGTTCAGTGAGATGGCCTGCTCAGAGGTCCTCCTGAGTAATTGAAGTAGGCTCTGGGAGTTAGACTCATTTTGGTATGGTTGGCCATGAATTGAAGAGTTTTTTGTCATGAGTGTATTCTATATGCTTTGGTGGCTGGTGGTCACGGATTCAGAGACAAGACTGTATCATGAGTTTAATACCAGAATGCCTCACAGAACCAAAATAAAATCATCACTTCTGGCCCTCTAAAGTTTCTACATTAAAAATAAATTTTAAAGAAGGCTACATGTATTGATCCAGTACCAAACTCAAGAGAGTTTCTGTCTGAGAACTGGAGTCAGTAAAACACAATTGTTTATATGTTGATCATGGTTATAAGTTGCGTTTTTTCAGCTATGTCTTTGCTGTCTTCTTTGAAGGATCTTTAAAGAAGAAAAAATAAAAGATGACCATTTATGTCTAAGCTAATCCATACTTTGCATCAGAAAAAACCTCCAGGAAAAAAAACCCAACAAAACCTGAAGCTTCCTTGAATATCCTGTCTTGGAATGATGGGTGCTGAGTGATTGAAAAACAGGAAAAAGGTGTTTAATTTACTGAATTTCAAACCAGTTACCTCATAAAATAAATAACAACTTTCCATAATGTTTTCCCATTAATCCATATATGTAATGCAAATAAATGAATAAGAAGTTTCATATCCTCCAAAGTTTACAGTGATTCCACCACAACAAGACAAACAGTTTCTATCTATGACTCATTGATTTGGTGTAGCACCCCAAGACTCATTTAAAAAAAATACAGTTACGTCCCTTTGGCTGCCTGAGGCTCTAACATTTAATAAAAGCAGAGCCCCAGGCATTTTCTTAATTTTTGTCTTAGCTCCAATCTTGGAAAAGCTTTTGGATGTGCTTGACATTACACAGGTGAATCAGCTCATGAAAATAAATTAGATCTCTCCCATGCTTAAAATACAGTACAACTTTTTCTTTCTTTTTTTTTTTTTTTTTGTACGAGCAAGGCTTCTCTGTGCTGCTATAAAATTAGTTCTTATTTCTACTTTATCTCATTCAGTTGCTTTCTTTGCTATGTATTCCTTTTTAAACTAGCACTTTTAGAGATAAAGTGTTCCCACTGTGGCATTGGCTAGAAAAAGAGAAAATACGTATTTGCAACTTGTATGGCTCCAGCAAAAGTGCTAATAAAGGTTGCCTTAATCCTAGAATCCAACCGAAAAACCATTAAAATTGTTAATGAACAAACCAAAAGGTATTGTGTAATGTAACAGTTAAAGTAACACTTGTTTTCTGGCAATGATAGAAAGGATATTTTCATTTTTAAAAACCGTTTCAAAATCATCTTTCAATGTATAGCCCTTTTTAGTTTGCATCTGTCTGCATCATGAGCGATCCTTTCACCCCCTTTTCAAAGCCATATGAAGCTTGAAATGCAGGATAATTAAAACAAATCTTGAGTAAACTGTTTTGTGGAGATAGAAGTTTGATGGCTGAATATATTAAAAATTGTAACCAGATGTTGTGCAGAAGCCATAGTAGTTTAAAGATCATGAGCTTTTTCTTTTTTCTTTTTTTTTGTATGAAGCAAAAATATTCTAATTGAAGTTGTCAGCAGGAGTGAGACTAATATGCCTGTATTTGATTAAATAATAGTTTATTTAACATTCAGTGTGGCCCAAAATTGGCTGAGACTAAAATACAGAAAGTTCTTACTGTATTTTTTTGTATTTAAATAGTATGAAAAGTAAACTTAGTTAATGTTAACATCTTTGCTTGATATTCCCAACTGTTATATTATTTGTCCACTTCTTTGTTTTGTATGCTCTGCTATCCAATTGCACACACATTTTCTTCCGATTTTCTCATTAACTGGTTGGTTAATGGAAGAAATGGAAAAGGAAAGATGGGCAATAAAGTCTGGAATGCACTAGTTGATCAGAATTACTACTGAAATCTGTTAGAATTTAAAAGCATAACAAAAGCATTATTCCAACATCCCTCTTTGCTAGTCCATGCAAAGCACAGAATCTCCAGCAGACATGTTAAGGGATATACATGCATGAAAAGGGTTGTGTGTTTTAAAAATACTGGAATATTGAAATATGTGCAGTAGATTTCCTGGCAGTTATTTACTCTATACAGGATAGCAGTGTTTAAGGGATAAACTCTGAAGAGGTAGTGGCTGAGATTCTTTCACTAGGTGATTGCTAATTTTTTCTACTGCTTCACTAATGAACATAGTGATGTCTTCTGAAGTCAGATACTGAGATTCTTCCCATTTTTGCGGTATTACTTTACTTCTTAAGTAACCCTATAATCTTACGGGACGCTGTGCATAAACAAAGGAGGATCCCCATCTTGCCTTCTGTGAGTAACTGCTGTTACAACCATAGGAATGTCATTCTCACTCTTTGTAGCTGTTTGGCCTTTTGCGTGAGAAGGGACAGTGTGACTCATGATCCACAGACTGCACTGGGTTTAAAATTGACCCATAAACGCGTGAGTTGCTTGGCTCATTGCTAACATGTGCGTGTGTGTTTGTGTGTGTGTGTAAATACTTCCTGCAGGAACTCTTCAAAATGAGGACCGGCATTTTTAAGGCTGATACATCTTTAAAATGGCTCATTCTAGTTGTCTGATATTGCCAACAGTAGGGTTTCCCACTGTTTCCTTTGTCCCTGCCATGGGAGCAGCACTCTTTAGGAGCCACCACAGCACCCTCTGGGGCTGGCAGCTGATGGTGACAGTCCTGCCCAACTGCGCCGTGCACTGCCCAGCAGCTTCCTGTCCCTTCTCCTCTGTACCTGGGACTGCACCCAGTCCTTTGAGCAGCGCTGATCTCTGCTGCTCCTACAACCTGCCAGTAAATAGTAGACAACGCCAAATTTGTAGGGAGATTACAACATTCTGTAGGAAACTTGTATTGCATTACAAGGCCATTAATCACTGAAATGTAGTAGAAATCACAGCCCTGGCTGTGCAGACCGTCTGTGCTACAGTGCTAGGCCTGTCATTCCTGAAATGCGAAATTATGCAAGTCATCTTCAAGATAAGTCTACCATGTCTGCCCTGGTAGTGCCACACACATGACAGGGCTCCAAAGGTAGGTCACAAGACCATAGTATAATCAGCCAAGAATTGCCCTTACCATAGCAAAACCCAAATTCAGTGTGGTCAGTTTTTAATTTTTTTCTTTTCTTCTGTGTCTAAGAGAGACTGGCATCAAACCAGCACTAACTCTGTAGGTCTTCTACTGTCTTCTGCTCTCCTTGTGCTTTATGCGATAGGTGGAGTTAACCGGGTATGAAATGGGAGAGGATTTGAATTTGATTTGGCAATGGAAGAGTTAGGTGCAAAATACTGATTTGCTGAATGTTGTGGCTAAGTTGCTTCTCTTTGCACTGCTTACAGTAACTTCTGGAAGCTGTTCTCTCATTAGCTCAGACAGCTATTAATAAGGGAAACAGGGCCCAGTATTTATATGCTACTAATTATTTCTGGGAGGTATAATTCATTGGGAATTGCAACCTGATTTTGGAAAGATCTTTTCATATAAAAATCCATACATGTCACATCCACTTACATATGTGGGTATTTTTCAAAAGAGCAATACTCCCTCTGTATCGTGCCTAGATTTACAGCCTGCTTTAGAGGGTCCAGGACGCTGGTCATAGTCAGGTAGCCTTGGCAGCCATCTCAAAATCTCCTCAAAGAGGTTGTTACTGCATGAATCATTCAGTGTTCCCCACGCCTTCCTCATCTTCCTGCTGATTTTACTATCAGGATTTGACAGCCATGAAGTTTCCACAGTCATGTCCATTTCCATATGACTAGCCACTAAGGTGTGAAATCCTAGTCCATGACACAGAACCAAAAAATGTTTCCTATAAAATATATGTAGGAAATAAAGGCCCTTCTCTTTTCAGTTCCTGAAAGAGGGCTTTTGGCAAAGATGCTGATGAAATGGAACGTTATTTTTTTCTCCTAGAGAAAAAGCATGTCATTATAAATGTGCTCCTTTCTGGTGTACGTATTTTTCCTTCCCACTTCTAAAGATTCCAGTAGGTGATAAAGATAAAGAAAGGGAGTGAAAACAATTTGACATTCATTGTTAAAGAAAACCTGTATTAAATTGAAAAGTGAATTCTTAAGAGTGTCAGAGTTTTTGTTCTGTCAGTAAGACACAAATGGCTTTGAATATAGACAGTTCACAAATAGCAGCTATGATTTCATACAGTGTGTCTAAATATAAAGGTTTCTTTTTATTTCAAAATTGTGTACGTGGGCCTTCTGCTGGCTGATTTCAAAATCAGATGAATTGTGATACAAGCAGGTGGAAGGTAAAAGAGAAACTGTTTCCTGACATTTTTTACCTAAAGTCTGAAAAATTGACTTGTAGAACAGGACCAGTCAGTTCCTCCTTGAGTCTGTGTCCACGATGTGCACATAGCACATGAAGACATGTAGACAGTGCAGTGGTCTTTGCCTCAGTTACACATGGATGCAGCCACAGCATCATGAGCGAGGTTGCAAGAGCTGTTTCACTGATGCCACTTCAGAAAGGAAGCAGAGGGCTTGTTTTACAAGGCATTTCTGCGCAGTCAGATTCATTTAAGAACACTCCAAAGGTTCTGAAAAATAAGGTAACTGTGGGCTGGCAGGACAGTTATTGCTATGCCTCTCTTCAGCCCCGTGCCTGATTTCTTGAAAGCTATTTTTCAGTTCTTCACAGCACACTGAACTGAAGCCTGAGTGTGTGACAGGATGGGTACATTTTGTCCTCGACATGCAGAACTCCTGGAAAACCCCGCTAAGTTACGTGCTTGTCTCATACTGCTCATCAGGCTTGTGCCATTTCAGAGAATGACTGCCCCCAGCAGTAGGCTCTCCCTGCCACTTGCATTAGAGGCAATTCCTTTGGTGAAATGCAGCCTGGTTCTGACAATGCAGATTTTGAAGCTGGTGTCTTAAGCAATTTAAGAACCACCTTCTTAATGGTAAGAGAAAAATTAGACTAGGGCTGCTGGAAGCACTGTTGTGCCATAACAGTATTCTCTCTGGGCAGATATGAATGAGTATAGAAGAACAGAGGGCATACCCACTTCTAAGGATGCAGAGGCAGAAAAAACCCAAATCCTTCTTGAATGTTCTTAAGATAAATATTGTTTGTTGTTTGGTTTTTTGTTTGTTTGTTTGTTTGTTTTTTTCTAAATTATTCCCCTATTAGATGATTCTCCCAAACTAAAAAGAAGAGGTTAAAGCAGTTTGGTTAATGAGGTTAAGCCTGATTAGTAAGGGATTCAGAGAATTCCTTTGTGGACACCAGTTACTATGACTTTCCTTTTTCTTGTGCTTTTACATATGCCTACTCCCTCTAGTATTGTGTAAGGAAACATTTGTTTTTCTTTTTTTTTCTCTCTCTCTCTTTTTTTTTTTTTTTAACCTTGTGTTCTATCACAGATTTTAAGGTCTCGAGTCATTATGCTGTGACTCTGTCTTGAATTCCATGAAATGTTTCCTATCAAACTAGGATACCATATGCCCATGTTGGCCTAAAATTCACAGTGCATCATGTACCCGAAATAGAAGCTGGTAAAGATTCTTCAGAGATTGTGTTCACTTGTTCCAAAGACCTGGTTTGTTTATGGAAAGGATGCTTGCAGTACATAAACACTATTTAAGGAGAAATGTCTCCAAAATGTAGAACAGTTGTTCTCTTCTTCTCATCTTAATGGTATTTTTAAGGAAAAAACATATACAACACCGTGTATTGACTCTCATTTACAAGTAAGCACTAGGATCTTGATAGGAAAGAGCAAGCAGTGAATAATTTTTGTAAAACATACATTAGATACTTTACTCAGTTCCTCGTAAACATTCTGAAATTATTTAGAGTTAAATTTAAAATTTAGGTTTCTCTGTTTTTAATAACTGTACAGTTTTACTGACTCCAGTCTGTAAAATTTGGTCTGCTCTATTCTAATTAATACTTTTTATAGTCATGAAATTTTAAAATATTTTCTATTTCAACGCAAATGAATAGCAATTAAGGCTAAAATGGATAGAACTTAATAGAACAGAAAAGTGACAAGCAATCTACAACCTCTCACTGAAGAAAGTTTTGCAGAATTTTTGAGGCTGGAAGGCAGCTCTGGAGATCATCTACTCCAACCCCACTGCCCAGACCAAGGTCAGCCAGAGCACAGTATTCAGTTCTATGTCCTATCAGTTGGGAGTATCTCTAAGGACACACACTCCACAGCCTCTCAGGGCACTCTCGAGTTCAAAAACCCTCACAATAACAAAGTTTTTCCATTATGTTCACATGAAATTTCCTGTATTTCAGTTTGTGCCTTTGCCTCTTGTCCTCTCACGGAGCACCACTGAGAAGAGCATGGCTCCGTCTTCTTTCCTTCCCCCATCAGGTACATATTGATAAATCCCCCTTAGCCTTCTCCTTCAGGTTGCACATTCCCAGCTCTCTAAACCTCTTCTTGTATGACAGATGCCTGAGTCCCTTAATCATCTTTGTGGTGCTTCAGTGGACTCTTTCCGATATATTCAGGTATTTCATGTACTGGGGGACCCAGCACTGGAGACAGTGCTCCAGGTGTGGCCTCACCAGGGCTGAGCAGAAGGAAGGATCATCACCTCCCTTGACTTGTTGGCAGCTCTTTGCCTAGTGCAACCAGGAGGGACTTGGCACTTTGAGATGGGTCAGCTTTAACAAAACCCAAAAAAATATGGAGGTGTTGTTTTGGGGTTTTTACTCCTCTTTTCTTTTTCAGGAGCTACCTCCCTAAGTGAGTGCTGGGGTTTATCACAGTTCTAGTCCATTCTTAGTTCCTAAAGCTATCAAAAAGGAAGCCATCAAATATTTTTACTCGAAGTGGGATCACAGGACAAAATATGATGATTATGTTAGAACTAACCATTTAGACACAAACTCTACCTTATTGTCTTGTTAACTGGAAGTGTTTGGAATGGATTGGATTAGATGAAAATGTCCATTATAAAAAGGCCACTAATTTTCAATATTTACCACACCGTGGTGTCTGGGATACCACAGTTTCTCCCTAAGCTCACAATAGGAAATAACTATGGTAATTGTGTGGTATGGGTTGGCAAATGTTGATTTCTCTGAATGGAAGTCATTCTAGAAACAGCACGTAACAAGATCTGCAGCAAGACTGCAGTCCTAAGTGTACTGAAAATAATAGGTGGACATAGTCTGCTTTGGATCCCACCCTAGGAACAGCTTTCTCATGGGGACTGCATGAGACTCAAATTATAGTTACTTCAGTTCCTGAACAAGTATGTGAGCTACAGCTGCCCGTATGAAACATTTTCTTGTTACATTTTTTCTTTAAATGAAATTAATAGTCCTAAGGGGAATTTTTTTAAAATACAAGTAACAGGTAAATGTTACCTCACCAATTTTCGCCAAGGAGTAGACACCTAATTGACATTTCCTCTCTGAGTCCTGAAGACTTCTATGTAAACTTTAGATCCTCATTTTTTAAAAAAATCCTTTGAATTACAAGTTATTCTTCCAGTATAGTTTCCAGATTTAGGAGTGCAAATTTGGGAGGAGGTAGGTGATCAAAAGTCAGTGGGACTGAGGCATCTAAGACTCTTAATGGCTTTTGAAATTTTTACCCCTGAGGAGCTTTTCCCCTGCTGATTTTGGCAGCCCTCAGCCAAAATCTACAAATGAGAGTTCCTCCTCTCAGCTGCTGGCCTTCTGAGCCATTTTCTGTATAAATAGAGATCACGTGGGCTTTAATAAGGTCAGGGAATGTTTTTTAAATGTCTGTGATTTTTTTTCCTCAAAACTTAATTTTGCCCATCTGATTTCTGTGGAAGTGGGAACAGCTGCCAGAAGCTGAGAACTCCAGCAGCTTTGTGCTCACGCTTGCAGCAGAGCACTTGTGGGATTGGGACCCTCAATTACTATCACATGTAGAGTTACATATTGGCTCGTAGCTGAGATCTGCAAAAGCAGTCTATTGCTCCTGCCATGTCAAAGTTGGGGTGTTTAAGGAAGTATGGACATAGCTTTGCTCCAGGTTTGTCGGTTCATTTAATGAGTGAGATTACTTCATAAGAAGGGATACATTGAGTACCTTTTTGAGCATAAATCCTCCGGTATTGATGCCTAAACTTAAGCACCTAATTCCATGTTTAGGCACCTTCAAAAATGACTCTTTGTCTCAGAAAGTCAGTCAGTTTATAGAAAAGTCTAACTATAGATTTAGATTCACCATTTGAGACAGCAAGGGTTGGGTAGTTTTGCTTAGTGCCAAGAAATAAAAGAGTCAGAGGCATTTCCAGTTTTCTCAATGTCTCTTTCAGCATGCTTGTTTCTGAGAATACTACTTTTAGCCAGTTACTTATCAGTAGAAGAGTAGTCTAATTTTGTACATTTTTTACCATTTTATGTTGTGTTTCTAACTTGAAACTAAAATGCAAGAGACTGATAATGACTTAGATTTGTTCTCTAACAAAAGCTGAGTGCGTTTGGAAGCATACGGTGATTGGGAAGGAGCAGCGATCTGTGTGTGCGAGCGCTGAGGTTTCAAGCAGCCGTTCAGCATTGGAGCTGCTGCATGAATCTGTTGGAGCAACATGCAAGCAGAGAAAGACTTAGGGGCCGGGATCGCAGTTCCCAAACCAGGCTCCCTCTGTCCTGTTTCTGAACACTATGTGTCTACCTAACCATTTTTTTGTAGGTAATATTATTATTCCAAAATTGGACTTCTTTTTTAATCTTATTTTTGAATGCTTCCTATAAATACTGTTTTAAAATTGCTTGAGTAGTCAAGCTGATTTAGAAAAGCGGGAAGATGTTTATCCAGCAACTTAGCAATTTTTACAGCAGTACCTAAAAAGGACTGATAAAACCTGTTGAGATACTAACTCCATAATTCTGGGGAAAATGGTGAAAGATGCTGCTGGCAGCTGTTTACTGTGTTAGGTTAGAAACTGTGAAAAGATAACAGGACACAAGTTTAGGCAGACTTTATTTTAAAGACTTGCGAGCACACCTCAACAGAGGTAATGCGTTACCTTGAGCCGAGCTACAGGAGGAAGGGAGAAAAATGGTGCTACATGGGGGGAAAACAAAGACAATCAGGGCTTTCTTCTTGAGCAGCTGCAGCCAGTTCCACTAATGGAAGTGCAAGAGCAGAAACTGGCAGCACAAGGTATGCGTTCGTTTTTACAGATGGCAATGCAGACAAGTTGGTAATTGAGAAGGAAGTGGTGTACGTGAGCTGTTTGACGGGGGACAGCCCATTACAGTACTTTCCTGTGTAATTGACTCGGTGAGTTATTGGAGGCAGGATTTCTATTCCTCTTGAATAGGTTTCAGTTGCAGTAAAGTGACATCATTCTTGTGCGGGAAATGCAGGTTTCCAGGTTGCTTTTTTCCTTTTTGCTATTGGTGTTAATAAAACCTTAAAAATAAATGTTTGGGTTGCTTCCATGGAAGTATCTGTCATAGTGCTGGTAGTCTGTGGCAAAATACACCAGAAGCAAGCTCATACCCCATAGTGTGCTAACTGCTGTTTAAGGCACTGGAAGAGATTTAATGATGATCACCTTGTGTGAATTGAAGGCTAAGGCCATAAAAATACATTATATCTAGTAAAAGACAGTTGAAGTCAACTGCTTTCTAAAAAAATTATACTTTGTGAAGAATGATTAAATAAATACTTAGATCTTTTTAAACCAAACTAACATACAGTTTTACCCGAAAATATCTTTTGGTGTTCATTACAAATGCTTCATATAATTAATATGTGGTATAAATACATAAATAATAATACACATAAATAAATATATATGTATCTATTTAGTCTGTGTGTATGTATTTGGCCCAACAGAAGATCACGTGCATTTTTAACACATAGTGTTTAAAAATTAACTATCACTAACTGTGACAAGGAAGTCTAATCAGCAGAAAAAATTTCGTTTCATATTTGTGCCACTGCAGATCTTGAGGGGGAAACTGTGAAATTTCCTCCCATACCTGTTTGGACTGCAAGAAGATATAGTTAGAACTACATAATTTCTACTGATAAATTCTTGAGTGAATGAAAACTGATAAATCATTGTAAAGTGCATTATGATTATTCAAGTGATCCCATAGTTGCATATGGCCATTAACAGATGTTGGGAGTGATGGCAAATTCCTGCCTTCGGACCTCAGGCTCTGGCCTCAAGGTGGTGTCCAAAGCCAGGTCCCTTCCAGCACAGTGGCAAAGGTTGGGTGAACTATAGCTTCAGGGAGGATGTAAAGGTGAGGGGGTGAAGAGTTCCAACAAGTGATTTAATGGCCTCTTTTCATAGCTGCGTTTTTCTTAATTTAATAATGTATTTTGATCAGCCATTGTTTTACTTTGGCAGAAATCACAACATCCTAAACTAGTATCTTACTAAATCATTCTTGCTCAGTAAGACATAAAAAGATTGTAGTTTGCTGCCTGTTTTTTGGGGTGGAGTTGGGGTTTTTTTTTAGTAGTGAATGCCATGTCTCTAAGGTAGCTTTACAAAATACAGGGAAATACTTCAAATGCTGGGACAAAATCTACTCCTCTTCATTTTTGCTGCTGATAAAAAAATAATTGCAGTTTACATGCACATTAAAATATTTACTCTCCCTAAGGGATCAGGGGTAGGATTCTGAAAGGCTGCGCTAGCAGTAATGTTTAATTTACTGTCTGGGGTTTTTTATCTCTCTAAGACCCCCGTGATTCCTCTCACTAAAAGTTTATAATACAGCATATATCATGCAAAAATGCTGTCACAATATAACATTACAAATTCCACTAAACTTTTTATATGAATTAAGTCTGTAATTTTGACTTTCCTCTTGGCATTTTTACTTTCTTTCTACCTTGTTTTTCCTAACCTCTTTCTTATGCATCTTTCAAATACAACTCTTTAATGCAATTGTTCTTGAAAATGTCTTAGATGAAGAGTTTGGATTTGGCACATTAAATTGACTTAAAGAGGCATCTGCTAACTAATAGTTAAGGTTGAAAACAACTTCTGTTTTAAAACTCTACTTTTTGTGTTTCTCTTTTTCTGACAACTTATGCTTTAGGGATGAAAATTTGCTGTGCCTGGTCTATTCCTGAAAGCTGTCCAGGTTATAAAGGGAAGAAAACCAGTGATTTTCTTTTAAATTTAGACATAGTTACAGCAAAAGCAACTAAAATTTTAAAATGTGAAACTTTACAGAGACAAAGTTGTGTCTGTTTTCATAGCTGAGAGATAAAGCAGTTTTGACTAAACTGATGCAGAGAGGTCTGAGTGCCTCTGCAGCCAAAAGAAATGAGGGCTGAAAGATGCCTTTGCCATCTTAAACAGAAGCAAGTAGCACTTACTCCAACACCCAGATGCTGCCTTGCTCCATGTTTTAAACTTCAATTAATCTGAGCCTCACCAAAACTCAAGATAATCTAATAACTCCTTATATTAAGAGAACAAAACAGGAATGACCTAGCAGGTGTGAAACAAGAAACTCTTTCATACTCACGGCAGTGCAAACACAGCAAAAACAAATGCAACCACGAATGCATTACACTGTTTTTGTGAGCCCCGTGGTAGCAGCTAAACGATTAAAGGTATGAGACCAGCTGCTTACAATTGTTCCTCTCTGCAGTAAGTCACCTGGCTCATACTGAACCGAGTGTGCAGGTTTCCTGGAGTTCCCATTTTAGACCTCCCATGTTGCCAGAGAGCATCCAGAGACAGCGTTTTGCCTTTTTTTTTTCAGTGAGACATATATGGTTGTATTGCCCGCCTTCATTGTTAGAAATATGTCAGGCATATGCTTATTCTTGGGAAACATTTATGATTTCTCTGCACCTTGTGTTATGGAGCCATGATTACAGTGTGCTCTCTTTCTAGCATAGTAGGGAGGCCAGAGATGGTAAAAAAATCTACTCAGGCTTCATCATATTGTTGTTTTGTGATGGGAAAGTGAAAGTAATCAGCAATAAGATAAGTTTTGTTGTGTCCAAAACCAGAAGGGTGATGCAAGAAAAATGCTTGGCTGCTGCTTGTGCAGCCTATTTGAGTTTCTAAAAGCATCTTCTGGCAGAAATTTTGAAAACAGGATGAATTTGGCACTAGCAGAGTGTCAGGCACTGTTGCTTAGTCTAGCTAGCTAAAAAGTCACAGTTCCTGAGCAGTGTTTTTGGCTGTGCTTTATAGTATATATTTTGCTACATGAAGTTCTATTGAAATAAAAACTGAAAATTCAGTACATTTTAAAATACTTTTTGTATAATATGGAGTGTAGTGATGCTTCTACACGGCTACAAAGTTTAAAATAATGTGAGCTGTAGAGTCAATCTTTTAAAATCTAAAGCAGTTTTTATGAAAAAGAAGGACCTGATCCTGGCAAGACGTCTGAGTGAATTACTTGTTATGATGTTCTCTGCTGGTTTATTGCTTAGCAGAAAGCACTCCTAATAATTGCCTTGTTTCAATTAAGTATTGATAACTAGTGAAAATCATTTAAGGAGTTAAAAAAAAATTGGGCATTTGGGCTTGAAGCTGTGTATACCAAGTTTCAGACTTGTTCAATTTGAAACGGTCAAGATATGAAACCATAAAAAATGTGAGTAAATATTCTGCATATCAAGGGTTGTTATGCAATTACATGCTTTCAGCATGGTTCTTACTGAGGGAAAACAGTTAGTAGAGAGTTCTGCAGCACATATTCAGTGAATAATTGCAAACTTTCATAACTTAGCTACATAAAAATAATAATCCACTTGTTGCTTTGCTACTACTAAAATAGTAAAATGTGTGCATATTTTTTTTTTCCCCAGAGCAAAGCCATTCTGACTGTAGATTTGTTAGAAAGTTATCTGAAAAACTGCCACCGCCCCCCAGTTTTGGCCAATCTCCAAATTATAAACAGCTGAACTGATTTAAATAAAGTTTTCAGTACCAAAAAAGTAAAAAGAAAAAAAAAGGTACATCTGGGCTGACAAAAAACGTGTGCCAAGTTTCAGCCTAATGTGATTTGAGACAACTGTGATATTAAATGCCCAGACTTCGGAACTGGAATGGAAAAGAGACAGGCTCTTTGCAGCGCTGGCCCCTTCAGGATCTGGGATTGTACTGTAGTGGCTATAAGGCACCAGATGATTAGAGCTTGACTTAGTAGATACATATTTTAGTTATTTAAACCCTTTTGGCTTATTCTACCAAGGATGTACAGGAAATTTGCAGTGATAACTCCAGCTAGTGCTAGGGCATTGATCACAAACGGAACATTTTTTTCTGTGGCCATGACTGGTCGTGTTGACTTAATGTTACTGGGGCTGATTTAAGAAATTAACTGTAGTAAGTAAGCTCACATTAAAAAAAGAGCAAAAGCTTTCCTAACATATTTCTTGAAAATGCTGGCTAGGGTAGTGCTTAGCAGAGCACTTGAGTGCATGGCTGCATTTTATGGGGGCTGTGGGCCATAGCTGTTGCGCAGACTTTGCTGGATTTGAGCTCAAGTACCTGTTTCTTTGTGAGACTACTCAGAAAAGCAGCAATATTGGCCAGTATTATTGACTAGTACAAAAGCTGAGTATGCAAAGCCAAACAGACTCATGCAGAAGTATCATCACTAACAGTAGAAGTATAACTGTTGGTTAACATTTAGCAACAAAAATTTGTTTAAGATAAGAGGATTACAGGCATTGTAGGCTTTTAAAAAAGCCCTCCATTTTTTCTTGCAGACATCATCAAAATTTCTGAGGTATATTTATGACAAGCGGGTCCATTCTGTGGTTAGTGGCTTCTGGGAGTCAAGAATATTGAGTCCAATTCTGCCACAGTCCTGTTTCGTGGCAGGAAATACATTCTAAAGCTGTATGTCCCCACTATAAATATCTGTTTCATAACCAAAATGCTCAATAAAGTAACAGTGTTTAAGTTTTTCCAGAGATGGTTTGATTCTTCATTTATTAGTATATGTAAGCTATGTTGAAACACTTTGGTATTGAAATAATCAATGTTGATTGTCCTATAAGGTCCTTAAATAATATGGAAATAAGAGAAGGTAACGAAAAAGATCAGATGCAGCACTTAGAACAGCACAAAAGTCAAATTTACATACTTTGCATTAAATTGAGGGAAGGATATTTTGCTGGACTACTTCGACATTTTAAACAGATAAATAGTTTGTAAATAGTAAATAAGCAGACCTATTTTGATACATATAGCTATTACTATGTATTTTGTAAATTGCTGTCAGCTATAGTCATTGTAATATTTCATTGCAACTAATGTCCATTTTGAATCAGATCTTTCTTTAAAAAAAAGAGAGAAAATGAGTTGCTTTTGACAATGTTTTAAAGACATGCTAGCACCATAGCATTCAATGAAGATTTCAGTGTAATTATACCTTCTGTCCCTACTCAGATGTATAGAAATGCAGCATATAAACTAGACCACTCTATGTTTTAATAGTCTTTCATTACTTTGTAGAGGGTATTTCCCAAATTCAAGGAACACAAACAGAAATAAAAGGATGGAAAGACTGACTCAGATTAAGACTCCACTTGGTTAATACACCACACCAAGAAACTATAGGCCAGCAGACAAGAAGTAGGAATAGAAAGGAACAGTTCTGCAGTTATAGCTGAATCCTGGCCATGTACAGTCATTTCCGCTTGGAAACTTCTCACCCTCCAAGTGGACCAAATTGGGATTAGTCTAGTGAGGCTTTTATTGTACTCTTATGGAAAATATTTCAGCAGCCAGGTGAAGCTAGGCAAGGAAATCCAGCCACAAAAAAGAATTGAGACCTTCAATGTACTTGTAGACGAGTGCACCTTTCCACGGCGAGTTGCATCTCATATGCACAACTAGTTAGATATTTGCTGAAGGACATCAACCACCATTTAGTTCTTCCCTTTGCTAAATTGAGAAAAATGTCATATATTACTGCTTCTGATTTAAGAGACAAAGTAGGGGATGATGTAAGGGGGTGAGAGAGAGATTATCTTGATGACAATCTTGATTTTATTGTATCACTTTAAAGTAGCACAACCTGCTGTACAAATGAAATTGTGTTCTTGGTTTAAAAGGGCAATTGTTAGCCTGACTTTGTGCTCACTAAAAACATTTCCCCAATCTTGTTAAATTATTGCACTCATTTCAGATTTTATGGCTGTGCAGCTTACCAGCCCTCGTTTCTTTACGTTTCATTCATTTTCCTTGTATTGATGATTAATGGAGGATGTCGAATGTTAGAGTGAGCAGGCATCAGCAAATGCAAGATCATAATTAGTTTAGCTGACGAGGGCCTCTGATAGCACTTGCATCTGGATGGAAAAATTACCCTATAGGGAACTGGCTGCTCACCAGGTCTTTTTAGTGATACATTGTGAAACACCCGATGAATCAAATGCCCTTTCAATGCCAAGAAAGTGTTCCAGTCTTGAAGCCAAAATTATGTCTGCAGAAAGCTTTCCATTTGAAATGTATCAGAGTACAATTATAACCATTGTATTTTTTTGGCATGAGCACCAGTCTTCTACAGTATAAACTAAAGTTAAATAAATTACTTAAATTTTACGAAACTCTGAAATTTTTACTTATAGTGTTAGTAATTTTTAATTTATAATAAAATTATTTTTCACCCAGACTGTTTTTTCCTGTACTTACTCATTCTTATCTTAGATACTGAAGGTTTCGTATGGATTTTCTTCCTTTGCTAAAAGGGAACAGAGTTGAAATTCAGATTTTCTTTTCAGCAAAAGAATTCAATTTCCTGCTTATTAATATTTGTGCCTGCAAACACAGCCTGCCTTTTGTTTAAATGAGAGGTTTAATGAAATCATTATTCCATAGAAAAAATTTAACGAGCAATACTCATAAACGTGTCTACTTTTAAATATTCCTGGATCATTGTGAAAGCTGATGAATGCACAGCTCAGTCTGGTTAAAAATCAATTTGTATTTGCAAAAGTTGTAGTGTACCCTTCTTTGCCTGACTAAAATAAAATAAATAAATCTATCCGTCGACGAGACAGTGTTTTCTGGGGTTTCGAATGAAGCTCAGAAGAGGTCTCATTAAAGAATACTGTACTTTTATTTGTTCATAGTGGGCTAATAGAAGTATATGGTATCTTATACTGATTTCAGAAGTAAGGGGGAAAGCCTGGAGCTGAATATCATGTATTAAATTAATAATGTATAATCTCTGTTAAAGGAATTAGTATGATGCAGGTACAGACTGTAATTAATTGAAGTAGTGATGTTTCAGAATTCTTGTTACCAATCAGACTTTTAAATCAAGTAAGCTAAAAAGAAATAATCTGTTGTGAAACCAGGAGTTTACGGAATGTTCTGTCAGCTTCCAAAGGGTTTCTTCAGAATTTGCTGTTTAGAAACCATCATTAAATGCACAAAACCTGAAGTTCAAAAAGTTAAAGCTGTTATTCTGAAAAGGCTTTGGTGTTTCACACACCTCATCCATCACTCTAGGGTTAATTATAATGAAAATCAGTGGTGCCTATTAAGCACAATTGAACCTGACCTCATTATGGGCAGTGTGGTTTTATACCGTCATTGTTGCCAGTCTAGAGACAAAACTCCTGTGTTGATTTGTCCTAACTTCGCAGCTCATGTGACTCACCTCTGACCTGGTTTTTTTCCCTTTTTCTTCCCTATTTCAGAGACGTAGAGGCTCGGGTGTTTTTTGTGCCAATTGCCTGACCACAAAGACCTCTCTCTGGAGAAAGAATGCAAATGGTGGATATGTATGCAACGCGTGTGGCCTCTACCAGAAGCTTCACTCGGTAGGAAGAACTTACCGGTTTGTTCAGCAGAAAAAAGGGTTATACAGCTAAGCTGGGCAGCTGTGGTCTTGTCTGGTTGTGTGATTAGTACCACTCCCTGGCCTGCAGTTAATTTCCTAACAGGGTTTTGCAGAATGGTCACTTTGGGATCAGATGTGATTCATTATGAAACAGTCTGGGATGCTGTGGGTAGATGTGTTTGAGATCACCAGTGATGCATTTAATTATTTTGATACAAAATAAGGGGAAAATTATTTCTTTTCTGGGAATTCCATTTAAAGTCATATAATATGTTGTGATGAAAGCTCTCTAAATTCAAGAGTTGTCATGTTCATAATAAAAACCAAAATTCTTAGACATCTACATCTACATCAAAAATATCTCTTGATATGGTTTTTATGTTCTTTCACATATCTTACCCCCTCTATTCTTGAGAGTAAGTTTCCTGGAGATATGGGGTCGGGAGGGTTTTTGTGCTCTTTTTTCTACAGTTCTTATAGTCTGCTGGAGCATACTGAAATAGCTCAGCAAGGAAGCTATTCACTTTATGGCACTCATCACTTGGTGAGGGAAAGATTCACCATCCCTCAAGATCAGGCAGGGAATAAGTAATAATCATGATCTGTCTGTATTGCTTTTCATCTTATTGACACTTGACTTGATCCTGAAAGATGTTGAATGCTCTGGTCCAGGTCCAGGAAAGCCATCCTTAAGTGTTTCCTTGGATCAGTGCCAAAATGCTTGGAATCTTTTAGGTTAAGACCTACTAGTTAAATATTATCCCCACTGTCTTTAATAGAAGCACATGGGAGAGTCAGGTGACCAAGACTTGACTCTAATTAATTAATTTTTACAAAATTCCCATGAAATTAAAAAGTGTTACTATTTTTCAGAAATAGAAACCGAGGCAACCTTTGGGTGTTTGCCAAGGCAACACAGCAGTTCAGGCTTAGAGCCTAAATCAGAAATCTATGTGGTGGCTGAGAGTGCACATTTTTTAAAACTTTTTTCAGAAATTAAATTTGCGACATAAGCTTCTAAATGGTCTTGTGTACAGCCCAGAAAATAATCCTGTTTACTCAAGAGCCTGTCGAACGAGCCTACTTAATAAAACAGAAAAATATTCCAATTTTCAAATGTAGCACGACCATCTGAAAGGTTAACTGTTTGCCATGTGCTGTCATTCTAAGGTCAGTAACTGCTTTTAAACTCCAGGACAGCCCAGTCAGTCAAAACACATCTGAGCAGGAGGAGATGAACTAATGTACAGTCTCTGGCAGGATCTTGACTGTGTCTTCCTGCAAGTATCATCTTCCTGGAGACCTCTCAAAGTTCTAGATATAATATCTAATTTAGGGAAATTGATCAGTGGTGAGCATCCACAAAGATTTTAAGATGTACAGTTTTGCTTTTTAATTATTTTTTTTTAAATTTGACATTTGAGTCTGTTATTTTTAGAACTTCCATTTACAGCCTCCATTTTCCCTTTTTTTTAATATACTTTTCTGAACTATAATGTTGGACCTTACCATGATTATTAGCATAATTTATTGAATAGATAAAAGCTACAAGAATCAGTTTTATATTCCAACACATAGCTCAGATCATTCTTATAAACCAGTAAGGACAAAACAGTATGCTTCCATCATAATTAGGAATACGGTGTCCAAATTTGTTTTATGCATATCGAAAGCAAGAAGCTGACACTATCTTTTAGCTCTACTGTTTAAGCACAACAATAAGCTGTCATTCAGTGGACATTTGACATTAATATCTTCAATTGAACTTTGACCGAACAATCGCAAAGAATTTAATTAAGCCTTATTCTGTTGTGATACGATAGCAACTCCATTTTAAGTAGGAGTCTGAAACAATCAAACAAATCTCTCCTTTGGGACAGCTTTTGAGACAGTCCATGCAAAGGGACACTCCTTAGGCTGACACCAGAAAGATGAAAGTTTCTTTTGTCTGTCTACCTGTCTGTTCATGAAAAATTTGTCAGAAGTATTTGTCATATATGTTTCTGAATTAAGGGGTCTAGGATGATGCAGTTATTAGGTAAATGTCCAAAACTATAAAAATTCAAGGGAATACAATTCCCTTCTAAAAGACACTGTTCAACTAAATTTTGCTACATTGCTGAGTAAAAATCACCTATAGTAACTTTGCACATTTCTTAGCTCCCTTTTGATTGGATTATTACTATCTAGAACTACCATCCTCATTAACTCAAGCCTAAGGTCCCTTTTTCACTTGTATTTAATAAGAAGAAAAATTTATGGTCTGTCAGATACTACTAGATGGTAGTAATGGACAAATGTTAACATGGTAGTGATTTCTGCTATAAGTCACATTTCTATTTCTGTGATACCCTTGAATAATTGTTCAATATGTTTTCAAAAATGGTCCATCTATCCAGGGGTAATTTACATTAAACTTCCCACATTTTTCACATTTCTCTCCTTTAATCCAAACAACTATGTTAAAAATGTGTAATAATAATCCAACATTCTATTATTAAAATAGTTTTAGTGAAAAAAAAGCAGCTCACTGTAAATATATACACTATATTCTTATTTGGTTTCTCCCCAGAATCATGAATTTGACCATTATCATTGTGATGCTGTTCCTCATTTTTATAATAGTTCTAACTTGGTCATGGAACACTAGATTTTGTTCCATAGTGATTCCTTGGCCACATCCTTGGACTGCTTCATTGTCTAGTGGAGAGGTCACTCCAATTTCCCATGGTATCTAGGAAGTCTAGTCACAATAATTTAATAAACTGTTGAATTTTTTGATTTTTTTTTTAATTTACTCATGTATTTAAAGTAGGGAGATTTCTAGTTGATACGGAGATGGCAAAAATACTTGTGATCATCCTTAATTTATTATGTACAACATATAATTAAGGATCTGACATAGGCCATTTTAAAAGTAAAGTTCTGGCAATGTTTCCACTGTATTCTAAATGTAATGCCCCACTGAAAAGCAAGAAGTGAGCTTAAACTCTTCTATCTGCTTTGGTTGCAACCAAATACAGAATATTTCTATCTGCACCTTGCTACTCTGAATAAGGAAAATTAATAACTTTCACCACATAATAGTGCATTTTAATCATCTAAAGACTAGTTATCAGATCAGTACAGTCATTTGCATGCTGAAGAATTTGAAAGTTGAACCTACAGCCTTTAACTACTCATAGCATGTAACTTTGAAGAACCAGAGCTGCAAATAATTGTGTGAGGGTCCCTAATCAAAGGTAGGAAGATGTTTCTTTTAACTACTTTGATAATCAGACTTCATACCTGTTGCGTGAAGAGTAAGACTAAAAGTATTTCCGAAATACTGAAGGGTTATATGGAGGCCATATGAAAATGGTTTGTAGTGTAAAAATAAAAGCTTAATAAGAGTAACAACAATATGTAACATCTCACACAGCATCTCAGTATGACTGTGTTACAATTGTCATAAAAAGGTGAGGAAATTACACTGAAGTTGTAAATAAGAGTGTATGTATATGCATATTAATTGGCTATTGATTCTGCAAACTATAAACTTTATCTGAATAGAATTTACATGGAAAATATTCTAATTTTTTCTAGCATCATTTTGTCTCAGCTTGTCTATGTGAGCAGGCTGGTTGAGGTGCTGTTTTTCTGTCAAATTTAAATTTCTCTTATTAAAAATCTAAATAAAAGTGTCTATTACTTCTGATTCAGTGTTTTAATAGAAAGTAAAAAAATAGCTGCACTGTCTAAAACGTAGTTAACCATTAAGAACAAGCCAACTGCAGGGAAACAAATAGGTGAAAGAGGAGAGGAAGATGGCAAGTCAAGAAAGAAACTTGCTCTCTACAAATAATGGAATGTGTGCTCTTCCAGCTCTGGATGTTTTTATACTAGTTTGAAGTTATGAATATATAAAAATTTAGTTACATTCAAGGCAAAAATTACTTTGGATATTGACTGTAAGCCAAAATTAAATCTGCTTTTTAAAACAATTTTAAAATTTCTAAATAAACATACAAGTAGAATACAGTAAGGGGCACTTTTCTGACCACCAACCAAAGTAGGATTATATGTGCATTTGGATAAGACAAATGTCAACTGCCAGCACACCAAACTGAATGTCTTTTAGGATTGTTTCTGTTGCTCTAACATCTGCCCAGTGGAGCAACACATACTGGTGGTACAGCACCATTTTTCACTCAGGTACCATTGCTTTTCTGTTAAAGTGGCCTTTTCTTGTCCTTTCTTGTACTGTTTTTTTTGTTCTTCATGAAAAGATATTTTTGTTCTTCGCACAAAGGTATTTTCAGTTCTTTAAAGAAGGCATCTAACATGAGCTGGTGTGGGGTAGTAGGAAAAGGAAACAGAAGTCCTCACTTGGTTCTTGCTTCTGCCTCTTTTGAGATGCTTATTTCTTTACAGATCCCTTTCTTCCTGCCTTCAGGGAATGCCTGCTCTCCCTCATGACTTAGTAGCACAACAGCAGTAACACTTAGAAAGAAATACAGTAGGGAGTTGGTGCTGAAGTACAGGTAGACCTTTTGGTGCATAGGAGAAGTTTTTCTGGGCTTTCTTCTCCATCTTTCTTAGTCCCTTTCCAGCCACCATCATCCCACTCACCACCACAGTGGACTTGCAGCCCTTTTGCTAGGTGACAGCAATGGTGGTCAGCAAGCCCTGCGTTAGCTTGCGTTTTTTACCCATGTCGAAGCAGAGTGAGTATCAAGGTAAGTGTTGCTCAGTTCTTGTCACAGTGGGATCTGTGCCAACCCCTGCCCCATACCAGCTTTATTCAGTGCATGCTGCACTGAATAAACGCCAGTGCACAGGGCCTTGTATCTCCCACCTCATCCCCAGCTCTCAGCACCCACTTTCAACACATCTCCCCCAGAATTTTTTAGGACTAAGAAGTAATAAATAGTTTGACAGCTTGGATACTTCTTGCCTTTTTTAAGTAAACAGGTATAGTATGTCTATGACAGTTGACTTAAGTTGATAAAACAAGCCATTTCCTAGTTTACATTTAGCGTGAGGGACCATGGACCAGCACCTGGCTTGAAATTTGGTCATTCCCATAAGACTCTTGTAATATAGCTCTGCAGAAAAGAAAAGATAAATTTGCATGAGCATAATCTTGCAGATTTGTTTAATGTGTCTTTCTTTTTTCCTTTTGTTCATTATGTGTTTTTCCATGCAGACTCCCAGGCCTTTAAACATCATTAAACAGAACAATGGTGAGCAGATCATTAGGAGACGAACAAGAAAGCGCCTTAACCCGGAGGCACTTCAGGCTGAGCAGCTAAACAAACAGCAGAGGGGTAGCAGTGAGGAGCAAGTCAATGGAAGCCCCTTAGAGAGGAGGTCAGAGGATCATTTACCTGAAGGTCATCAGAGAGAAATTCAGCTTCCCAGCCTCAGTAAATATGAGGCCCCAGGTTCATTGACTAAAAGCCATTCTGCTCAGCAGCCAATATTGGTCAGCCAAACTCTGGATATTCACAAAAGGATGCAACCTTTGCACATTCAGATAAAAAGTCCTCAGGAAAGTACTGGAGACCCAGGAAACAGTTCATCGATATCAGAAGGGAAAGGAAGCTCAGAGAGAGGCAGCCCGATAGAAAAGTACATGAGACCTGCGAAACACCCAAACTATTCACCACCTGGAAGCCCTATTGAAAAATACCAGTACCCACTTTTTGGACTTCCATTTGTACACAATGACTTTCAGAGTGAAGCTGACTGGCTGAGATTCTGGAGTAAATATAAGCTGTCTGTTCCTGGGAATCCACACTACTTGAGTCATGTGCCT
Organism: Manacus vitellinus; assembly: GCF_001715985.3. Classification (NCBI taxonomy): domain Eukaryota; kingdom Metazoa; phylum Chordata; class Aves; order Passeriformes; family Pipridae; genus Manacus; species Manacus vitellinus. The sequence continues at coordinate 14,300,480 of NW_021939396.1, forward strand.
GGCCTACCAAATCCTTGCCAAAACTATGTGCCTTATCCCACCTTTAATCTGCCTCCTCATTTTTCAGCTGTCGGATCAGACAATGACATTCCTCTAGATTTGGCGATAAAGCATTCCAGACCTGGGCCAACTGCAAATGGTGCCTCCAAGGAAAAGAGTAAGGCACCACCAAATGTAAAAAATGAAGGTCCCTTGAATGTAGTAAAAACAGAGAAAGTTGATAGAAGTACTCAAGATGAACTTTCTACCAAGTGTGTGCACTGTGGCATTGTCTTTCTGGATGAAGTGATGTATGCTTTGCATATGAGTTGCCATGGTGACAGTGGACCTTTCCAGTGCAGCATATGCCAGCATCTTTGCACGGACAAGTATGACTTCACAACTCACATCCAGAGGGGCCTACACAGGAACAATGCACAAGCTGAAAAGAATGGAAAACCTAAAGAGTAAACCTTAGCACTTAGCACAATTAAACAGAAATAGGTTTCCTTGATGGGAATTCAATAGCTTGTAATGTCTTGTGAAGACCTATAAAGCACTTCATATAGAGAGCATGCCTTATCCAATATTAAATCCCTTGTTATTTTCTTTTTTTTTCATTTTCTTCTTTATTTTTTCCTTTGGTTTTTCTTTTTTTTTTTTCCTTTTTATTGAGTGGGTTACCAAGAAAAAAGAACAGTTGGATGGTGGCCAGAGGGGAGGAAGATAATCCTATGGGACACGGCCCACCAAAGCTAGCCAGAATGCAGTGAATCATGGCGAATAATCTTGAGAAAATTTTACTGGACAATTAATTGCTTTGTGTAAGAGACATAACTGGCAAGAGTGCAAAGATGTGTATATGTATATACTGCTGCAAGGGTATAGTGAACATATGCACATTGTATATAAGAACTAGACATGTTAAATATACAGATGTTAAAAGGTCATTTTCTTTAATTTGGGTGAATTTCTGCCCTACAACATGCCTTATGATCACCTTGTCCTCAGAGCTTTGGCAGCAATGTCATCTAGGTGTTTCTCAGACTCAGCTGATTTTTAGCTACCATTTTATCACTACATTCTTTCTGGCACACTTTAGTCTAGAAAAACCATTTTGTGCAAGTGAAGTCTAATACAGAAGCCACACTCCGGGTTTAATTTGCATAGAACAAGGTAACCTGCTGTATTTTATTTTAATATATTTTTAATATATTACATTTCTAAACCTTAAAGTCTAAGGTTACTTCTCCACACGCTTAACATTGCTATAAATACCAGTCAATCCCTTCAGTAGACTTATACCAGCTTTTGCTAAGTAGCATTAAATGTCTTCATAGTACTTTTTAATACTTAAAGCTTTTTAAAAACTATCCATGAAGGGAAAGCTCCTCAGCATAACTGCTCAGGGAAATAGGGCTAAATAACTAAATATTAAATAATTGGTTAAAGGTGCTGTTAGACGAGCCTCCATGCTTGCTACAAGGGTGTACAAGAACTGACTTTAATCATTTTCATTATAGTGTCCCAACCAGTAGTTTATTATTTTGCCACAGGGATGTAGAAGATATTACAAGCTACTGGATGCACTGTCAGATTAACTTATTTCATTAAAGAAGTTGGGAGAACAAATAGAAAAAAACCTTATTTTTCTAGTAAATATTAATGTATTACATTTCAAATAATGGTGCCTGACATATTGAATAATTATTTTCTACAGTGTACGTATGCAACAAAGATATTCCATCATGCATTAGAGTCAGTTCTGGCTCTGCCTCGCTGTTTACATTTGCAAATGTAGCAAACAAGGTAATGAAGCAACTATTTCTATTGCAGTAGGTATCTTTTTTTCTGTGTGTGTGCATTAAAGTTGTAAACGATAACATGAAATGAATGAAATTTGTTGATATTAATGGTATGAAAAAACAAGAAGGAAATGAAAATATTTTTATGCCTACTTAGGAAAAAAAGGGTAGCACTATTCATTCCAAGTACTTTTGTATTCTTAAGCTCTTAACTCACATTGTTATGCTTAAAATGATAAACATATATCCTCTTTTTATTGCTTTGTCTGTGTTTCAGAAGAAACATTTCAGAAATTATTTTGATAAGTGCTGTTTGACGATGCAGCACTGATATTTTATTGCATTCTGTAGTAGCATTGCACTCCATTTTTACAATATTATGCAGTTGCTTTTTGTTTTGTTTGGGTTTGTTTCTTTTTCGCAGTGCAGGGTCTTAGTTCCTTATGGTTGGATGGCAGGTGTAGCTCAACTGGTTCATGAATGTTGCAGCGAATGAAGTTTAAAATGTCTTTCTGATATTATGTTGTCTTTTATTTCTCCATTCATGCATTTTATTTTTTAAAATGTTCTATAAAAATATCTCTGGACTAAGTCCTCACTTGAGATTATATGTAAAGGGTCCTATTCTGATCTCACTTACATACCGCCTTTCTCAGATTTTCATGTAATTGAAACTAAAGCATCATAAAAAAAAAAAAAAGTTCTTGTATTTAACTTACCTGAATCTCACCACTCTCCCTTCTAGAATTTGGTGCACTTATAAGATACTTAACCAGATTAAACAGGGAGGTGGAAGATGAAAGGAGAGGTGATAGGAAATGTCTTATAGGGGTTGGCAAAAGGAAAACCGGGGGGAACTGGCCTAAATATTCAGCACTTTGATAGTCTTTTGAGAAATTATGTGCCTAAAGTAGCTGGCAACAAACATCACCAAGCATGAGAAGCACTTACACAGTTGATCGCCAAAGGTCTTGCTGACCTTGGCAGTATTTAGGTGTTATATTTTCACAGAGGTGAAACGTTATTGCACAGTTTCTCTGATTTGTTAGGCACAGGCCGGCTGTTGTTCATCATTAGGCTGCATTCCTTCCTGCTCCGCCCATTGCTTCTTTCTGGTGAGCAGTATATGGAAAGTCCCACTCAATCTGTTCACGGTTGAGTTCTGTAACCCTTCAATAGTATTCTAGGTTAGCAAAGGATATCGGGCCACATTCTTCTTCTTCTATTTTTTAGATGAATCTCCAGCTTGATACCAGTGCCAGACGAAGTCTGGTTATGTTTTTACTATTGTTCTCCAATAATAAGTTCTGACTTGGTTTTTGTGGATTTATTTTTGTTGGGTATTTTTTGTTTCTTCTTTTTCTGTGGGGACTGAAATAGATTGCCCTCGTTTCATTACGTCAGGGTCCAGTGTGTCCTTTTCAGCTTTTCCAAGATGTTAGACTCATTAAGCAGTGATTTTTATCGGCTTCAGAGGTAGCTGCCTGCCAGTTTTCAGTTGTTACTGGTTTGATTTACTTCATCTAAGACCTACCAGTTCCTCTGACTTCTTCATTAATAGAAGCTGCATCTTCATGGCAGAATATTTTAGGGGGACGTGCACTGAAAGACTTGAGCACTACCCTGTACTTTATAACACTTCTTGCTAAACTCAGAAGCAGAGGCCAATAACAGGAAATACACATATCAGGGTTTGGGGTTGAGGAGAAATGAAATCTTATGAGTGCAAAGAACAAGACAGGTTTTTGAATGTTAATATTGCATACCTAGATGACACAAATAAAATTTGAAAAAAGTTCATTGTTCTTGCCATGACATATTGAGATGTTCTAAGATTTCTGCTTTGTAAGAAATGGGATTTTGCCATAGCCTGTTCTCTTTGATTGGAGTGGGGGCAGCACAGTTTTGTTTCTTAACAAAAGAGAGGTGACTCCATCCCTCTTCCAGACCCCCTCACAATGGATACTAATAAAAAGAAAAATCCTGACATTGGAAACAAATAATCTTATTTAATAATTTTCAGATTGAAACCAATGTAAGCACACAGAAATAATTGCTGCACCCACTGCATTTCAATCAATTTACAGCACTAAAATTTGAACTTACAAGGAATCAGTCTTTGTTCTCAATTTGTCAGTGTCTTCAAGCTGATGTACTTCTCTTACTAAGGGATGGTAGTTTAAGATCTTAAAACATATCAATTCAAATTGGACCACAAAATAAGTAGATGTTTCAAAACTAGAGGATTTTTGTGGTGCCTGCCACTAACCAGACTGCAGAACAGGCACAATGTTTCCATTAACCCTCTCTGTAGATGGAACCGTCATGTGGCATCTTCTGCAAACTGCTCTGTCTCTAAGCTATCATTTCATGGCTGCTGCCCCCTCAATTAATAGTGGGGGGATGAATATGTGCCAGAGCACAGTTTGTGTTCAGGTGCTACACTTTCCAAAAGAAATTTTGCACCTAATTGCCACTGATGAAACTCCTCTCCTAATTTATGGACCTTCCAAAAAGAAGGAGGGACACTGGATACTCATATCTTGGTTTTACCTATGAAAGGTACTGTTGCACATTTTGACAGTTTTAAAGAGAGAGAAAATAGAGACATCTCAACAGGTTGAGGCATCCTGTGAGCAAGAGATTATTTTTGCAGTTAGAGGGGCAGTGGGACAAGTGACTGATCCTAATTGCATACAGTGCTGAAGCATAGTGGTTGTGCAATGGGAAGAATTGATTTGGCAACCATGGGACAGATTTTTAGGTCTATCCTTGGACTGGACAGTGTTGTTTTGTAGTCATAACTACTTGCTTTATGTGCTAAGGTTGTTGTCTACCATCTGCTTTTTACCCAGGATGTCTAAATATATTCCCATTTTTGCTCCTGTATTGATTTTTCTTGGCTGACTTAACATGCTAATTCCTAATACTGGTCAGGAAAAGCCAAGGAGATTAGAAGTTTGCTTCTGTGCAGCCAGAAGGGTAGATATATTTCTTTCTGCTTCTGTGGAGATAGTTATGCTTGGCAAAGAACAGTGAGCAGTTTGTCAACGTATCCTAAATGTGATAGATAAATGAGAAATCCCTTCTAAACTTTTCTCTAAAGTTAAGATGGGCCAAGTAAAATTACATTATTTTCTCACCTCAGAATAGGATTCCTCTGTATCCTCTTCCTCATAATTTCATTTCATTCAGCCAGCTCTGGAATGCTGGCAGTTGGTGAAGTGCTACCTATATAGTAATCACAAACACCCCAATTTACCTCTTTATAGAGGATAACAGACAGTAATTTAATAGCCACCTGACAGATAAATACCCGTTTCATTTGATTTTTTGTTACACTTAGCAAAGTAAAATTCCTTTACTAGCAAAGCAAAATTACACTTAGTAAAATAAAAACACTGTAACAGCTACACAGTTTTTCATTCCTCTCATTTTGACCTCTGAGCTCAGTGTAGGAGAACAGGAGAAAAGGAAACATCTCAAAATGCCATTGTAAATTTAGCTTATAGAAAATTCACCAGCAGGAAAAGGAAAAAAAAAAAAAAAAGGACTTCATAAAAAATTACTTCATGTTGCTAAAAACCATCATTAAACTTGTAGCCCTGATTTGACTCTAGAATGCTGGCTCTTAATGTTTTGTCCTTACAACACATGGATGTGTTTTTTGTTTTGTTTTGTTTTGGGTTTTTTGTTTTGTTTTGTTTTTTGAGTTTCATAGTGCATGTTCATTTCTACTCACAAACATGTTCTTGGTGTATTTCTTATGCAAACAATCTTCAGGCAGCAAAGATGTCTGTTACATCTAAACTTGAATAATAAAGTTTTACCACCAGTTATAAATCAGATTCATGTCGTTTCTGGGGACAATATAATGTCATAGTGTCACTACTCCATAGTGGGGTTGGGGAGGAAAATAATCTGGAGTTGAGCTGCTCTGGGAGCACGGCAGGACCTGACAGCATATCTGAGTAATGGCCGGTGATTATGGCTGAAAGGCAAAGGCAGGATTGCTCAAATGGGAAAGGCATGAAAAGAGAGGAGCTCCTTCAAAATACATTAGCCCTGTCACAGTCCTTCTACACTAAGGGCTCTAGATGTGATCCAAATCTCATTCAAGTTAATGACAGGATTTAGAGTAAAAGTCTGTTTCAGTGGGATTTGAACTTTTTTCATCACTCCAGCATCCTGACCTTACATTACCGCTTTTATTTTGCTGCCCCAAAGAGGAGCAAATGCTGAAAGAATTTTGAATAAGAAAGACTGATACTGAAATGTGATCAGTACCCCAGGCTTACCAGTTCTATGCCTCACACAAAATCCATGGTGGTCTTGAAATAATCTCTGATACTCAGGACCATGGTTTCACATCTTGCCCACAACTCTTCCACGAAGTCCTGCTGGCTCCCATCACACAGATTATTGACCCAATGATGACTCAAGAACAGAGAGTACCACCTAAAATGCTACCACCACCACTTCCTCCAGCAATCTTGGAGATTTCCTCAGAGGTCCTGAATTGGAGCACTGACCAAATCAGCTCAGCTTGACCTTTCTGTTGGGATGAGCTAACAGCTCAGGCTGGTATGACTCCCAACCATCATTTCCATTATGCTGTAATTTCTTTTTCCGTAGGTTTTGTCTCACATCTGTGGTTGAGAGTTTGTTCAGTCTCATACAGAATAATGTTTAAAGTAATAAAAATGGTAAAATCTGTTTATGATGTTAGAGTACAAATGTTCTAGAGCTTAATTTTAAAAGCACTGCACCAGAAAAAACTTCTTCCTGGAATTCATTCTTCCAGTGAATTCAAATGTAAAACCCTATGCATTTTCAGTCTCTTTAATTTCCTGAGATTAATAAAAATAATAACAGTAGTAAAGAAAAAAAATGGCTTTTAAATGCAGGGAGAACTAGTTTTGGAGATATGAACTCTGTGCTTAAATATTATGCATTTTGAAAAAGATGCGACATGCAAAAGTTGGTTGATATGGACTTTGTAAGATTACATATATGTATATATGCACACTCTATGTAAGAATATATATATAAACTCTATATACATATATATTTACAGAGAGAGAGAAAGTTCATATATGTATAGAGAGTTAAAATTTAAAAATCAAATATATTTTCACCTTTTTATCTTTTGAGGATAAGAAGATTTAATCAAAATTTCTGTTCTAATTATAAAACTATCCCTGACCAATGCAGTATGTCTTTAAACAGCATTCAAAACAGTATTGCACGTCTGTCTCCATATACCTACATGAGCTCATAATTGTAGAAGCTGATGACCTCAAATTTTCCTTTGTAGTTCTACTGTTTGTATAGTCTACTCATATTGTTAATGCCTTCCTCTTATAATATCAGCTCCACATGTAAGCAGCTCATATAAGTACACACGAACATTGTTATCAGGTCTTAATAGGCTATTATAAGGTTTAAATTTATGCCAAGAATCTAGGGACTTTTTGTTCTAGCAGCAATGTCCTTGATTATTTCCTATTTAGTTTTAACTACTGCCATATCTTGACATAGGTCAGAACTCTGTTGTCCCAAGTACAGCCAGCCTGAGAATATAAAAATACAATCTGCTAGTAGCAGGTCCTGACCCTCATCCAATGAGATTTATAAATGTATGAAGTTTTTTAAAAAAAGAAAAAAAGAAGTATCAGAATAGGTGCTGATGCAGAAGAAAATGAACAGAATGAATAAGCAGTGTACTTCATTCTGTATGGAGAGGAAGTGGGGTACTTTCAATAGTGTACTATTTAATAGAAGAAATGGCCTAGTTATCTTACAACCTTATTTATTATAAATCACAAAGAAACCCCTCTTTATAAGATTGTTTTGACAGTGGGTGGGGATATAAAATCAACAAAAACCAGAATGTCATTGGAAGAGTTCACTGGTAGTTTGGAAGTTTAACTGTAATGGGCAATTATGCTCGACAGTTGGGACACCTGAAACCTGGTAGAGGTACAGTTTGTACTGACATCAGCTTCCTTTGATTTCCCTGAAGAGTCTGACTAATCTCTGTGTGCAGAACAAGAGTGTCAGTGGGTCCTTTCTGTAAATGAAAGTGTCTCCTGCACATCCAAAGGAATAGAAGTGTCTTTCACACACTGTGGTTACAATGTCAGTGGAACTGTCTGATTCAATTCCAAATGCTGCTGTGGAATTGACAGCTTAATGGTGAGATTGATACAGTGACAGTTCTGTCACCTACCTCCAAACAGCTCCATCAGTGCTGATACAATGTCCGTGGAGTTGGCCAGAGAAGAAATGCGACCATTTAAAAGAATAGGAAAGAAATACTTTTAAAAAAAGAACAAAAACTTCTGTTATGACACTGTCTGAAAATGATGGCTTAAATTTGCCACAGAATGGCTTTAGGCCGACACCTTTTTTTTGCAAAGGCGATGCAGCTGCTGTGGCTTTATTTCTGAATGAAATAATTTCTTTTATGATATGTAGTATAAAAAGCAAAGCCCCAACATAAAGGTAGATCTCTTCTCACTGTAGCATTCTTTTAAGAAAACAAGACAATAAAGGAGGGTACAAATGGATTAGGAAGGCTTTTCAAGTGATCATTTCAACAAATGGAACTGCAGATGTACTTAGCACTTATTTTTGTAAAGAAAATATCTTAGAAAGCAAAATGGGAATATTTTCTTTCCCTTTTAATCAAAGTAGAGTATTTTCCTCTCTTCTGGAATCTGATAAAACAAGAAATAGGTTTCAGAGTATGAAAGTATGAAATGTGGAAGCCTTTCAGAAAGATAAGGTGATTTTTCAAAGTTAATGTTCCCTAAGGCTGGCATTCACATTGCATACTTTGGACACCCATCTATAAATGCAAAATATGATCCTCATTTTATAGAGGGTCAGTTGAATATTCAGAGTAGGAGCTTATTAGATGTTCATAGCCGCCCACTGGAAGGGTCCAGACTGGATGATATCCAGAGGTCCCTTTTAACCTAAATAATTGTATGGTTATAAATGTTCACTAACTCAGTCAACTTATGTTTCTCCCTTATGACTGTAGTATATACAGTAGGGAGCAATTGAAGACAAGGACCAAAAAAACCTGAAGCACATCTGTAGATGCAAATGATGGAGCATATCAAGAGCTTTCTAATACACAGGTCTTTGGGGCCAGAGCTGGATGCAAGTACAAAATACCCCATTAAACACTTGGCTCTTAACTGGAGCACAAAGACTCTTCCATCTATTTATATTTTCATAATAACTCACTGCAGTATATCCCTGGTAATTATATATTAACCTCTACAATTAAGCATAAAATGCTGACTGAACTGACATTGCTATCACACTTGTCAGCACAACTCCTTGGAAAATTCTATATTATCTGTAAATCAAGATGGAAATATTCACAAGAGCTGGGTAGTGACTGAAGAGCAGTCCCTATCACATGTTGGCCAGGGCCAGACACATGTCTCTGACCAGATCCCTGGCACAGCTGGGAATTATCACAGAGGAGACAATTCCCAGCTCTGAGGGGAAGAGACAGGAATGAGTTGTACCCATTCCCTTGAGGAGGGGTTTCCAACAGGAAGTAGCAAGCACCAGGGGCATGGGTTACATCCTGAGCCACCTGGCACTGCTTCAGTGTGTGGGGCACGTTTTGGGGATCAGCAAGTTTGCAAGCAAAACTCTGTGCCGGTGTCCTAAGACCAGAACATGGCCTTGACCACTTTTGATTTACTAGTATTGTCATTGCCTCTATTGACTCATTCCCCTTGTCTGATGAGACTGGTTGGAGCAGCTTTACCTGACCTTTTGATACCTGCAATCTGCTGTATCTGTCTAGGTCAGCTTAAAGACAGAAGCATTTTTAGATTCATCTTATATACAGGCATTGACTTTAGGAAGGAGAAATGTTTCCTGCTACTGGGTGGGTGGCAATCCTATTATTTAGCTCAGTTGTAGACAGAGGTACATAGCAGATGTCTGCACTTGACCAAATAGATCATAGTCCTATTTTCTGTTGTCCTGCATTATAAATTTTGTGGGCAAATCTTCGGTTTCTAGTAATACAAATAGAGAGACAATAACAATGAAAATTCCCATGCTTCCAGTTTCATAGCACAGAACGTGGCCATCCATTCCAAGCCATTGTAATTACCAGCACTTTTGAGACAAGTCAGTTCTTCTTGCCCAGAAAAGGACAAAGATTATTTCTTTTAATACAAAATGCTTCAGTGCCGTTGTGAAAACTTATTTTCTTAAAAAGGACTTGTTTCAACACATTTTATTGAGCTTTACTTAGAACTTAATAAGTTTTATTTCAGCTCTCATTCAAAGAAGTTTTTGGTTTGACAGAAGAAAAGCCCAATTTGTGTCTACATTCCACATTTAACTGAGTATTCCTGATAGCTCTTTAATGTAAGCCACTCTACATACAAACCCTAAACTACCTTAATTATTTAGTAAAAAAAATATGGGTGCAGATTTTTAACAAATCATAGAATTCTTGTATTTGAAGATTCACTCAATGAATCTGTAATGTCACCTTCAAATTGAAGCTGTAGATTTCTGGGGCTTTTTGTCATTATGCTATATCCTCTTCTTTGTGTGATAGTATATTAAAATACTTTTCATGGAAAATACTCTATTAATTGTCCTACATAACTGCTGGTGAGGAGACATGGAATAGCACAGAAGAACTGCCTGAATTACTGGCACATATGAAAAGGCAGGCTTTACCCTGCATACAGTCTAAGATGATAAAGATATTTGGCAGCAGAACATCAGAAAGCCTAAATATACAAAAAAGATAGAAATTTCAGATCAGACCATGAGGACTGGAATTAATGGAGAAAGTGTGAAATGTGTGAAATGTGTGATTGATTATATGAAAAAAAAAAAGCCATCCACAAAATATAATAGTGGTCAAACATGTACTTAGTAAAGGTTAACTCTAACAAGTTCATAAGGCTATTTAGTGTACAAGGATAGCAAAGTTCCAGGGACTATGGGAAGTGTTGGATCTGACTGCTGCTGCACAAGACATTGTGTGATTGCTGGGAACATGCCTTGGGTAAGACAGGGCCTTTTCTCATTCTCCTGAGAGCTCATTCTCCTCGTTTCTGCCTGAGACCGCAATTTCAGGAACGCTTAAGCTGGAGATACTACCAAAAGAAGCACTCACACTCCTATCTCCCCTGCTCTGCTCTTCTTCTCCTGCTCTTCTCCTTCTACTGGCACAAGTAGTTTTGCCTCCCACTTGCCCCAGAAAGGTTTTAACCCCCATTAATTCCCTGATCCAGTTTCTAGCACAGTGACAAAAACACCTGTGTCAGCGGGAAGTGGTGGTAAAATGAGCAGAGAGTGATGTGGAAAAAGGCAGTACGGGGTTTTCCTTGGCAGCTAATATCAGTCAGCTAATATTCAGTGTTCAGAAACCTGTAGTCTGGAAGGCTGTGGTAGTCCTGGTTTAGAGCAGATTCTCAGCTGTGCAGAGCACTGAGTTTTGTTGGTCAAGGTCTATAAAGAGCACGAGGAGCAAAACCTCAGCTGTAACACCCTGAAGACCTTCCTTTCCCTGTGCCAGCAGCTGTTAGAGATGCCTTTTTGTCCCCCAGTGGCCATGAGTTAGCTGGGACTTATTTTGCCCTTACCAATAGAAAACCCAGGCAAACTGATTTTATGCATTTCTGATTTGGGCAATAGAAAGTTTACCCACTCCTTGCTCTTCATCCCAAATAACATTTGTCTATTTATTTCTACACTGCCTTTGTACTCCATAAAGCTGAGCACTTTAGACTTCTCAGCAAAATAAGTCACTACAGGAGAGAAGACAAGGAGATAAACGGAACTGGATGGGGAAAGTTTTAAGGGTTCCGCTTTTCTTTCCCGTGTTTATCAGGTAGACATTTTTTAGTTTGCAGTTTTTTCCTTTGCTCTTGCTTTCTCCATCTCAGTCTTTCCTTTGACTCCATTCTGCCCCTTACAGCTCATCATCGATTGTGCATAATTTATCTCTACATAGACTAAAAATGCTAATTTTTGTTTGACAATGAAACACTCTCAGATGTCCTCTCTGGCTTTGCCTATGGAATACCAAAACATCTGTTTTGGATCAAAATTGCAGGCTCTCTTCAGTTGAGGGTATTCCTCTTCTGCTTGATGCTTTTATAATAATTAATACTAATTTACTAAGACAAAATTTTGTAATTGCTCATTAGACACCTGAGACTGGAACTCCTCAGCTGCTGATGCCCCAGGTGACACCAGGAGGTTGCACATATGGATGAGCTGCAAAGGGAGGGCAGGTGCTTTTGTTTTGTGCAACATACTCAAAGCTCATCCTCATTCTGCATTTAGGCCTTTTAAGTAAGAATACAAAGAGTTAGACAATTGCAAAGTGCCTAACTTTATCCACCTTTCCAAAGTGATTTGCCTCTGAGAATTCCAACTCCAAACTCCCTAAACTATTTCTTGCCACTGGATAGAGGATTAATCTAGGACAAGAAAAGCAGCCATATTTTGCCCCCTCCCCCTGTGGAGCTAACCTTTGTTACAGCAGAGGAATAGCAGAGTTTTGACATCTTGTCTGGCCCAGTTTATGACTTAGCACATTTCTGCAGAGCTTTATGAGACTGTGAAATGGGAAGGGTTTGGCACAGAGGTCATTACCTGCTCTCTCTACTGAGGTGGACCTCTGGGAGTGGAGCAGGGAGAGGGCTGCGGAAGGGTGGGTGGATGTGGGTGTGCACGGGGCACAGCAGAGCAGCACCCACTCAGACGTATCTGAGGATGCTGAATTTCTTTTGTCTTCCTGCTGGGCACCTTCTATTACCTGTATTATCCACTCTCATCCCATAGACTTACCCACATTGCACAACTCCACCAACACCAGCCTCTGGTTTGTGAAGGACAGAAGGAAACCAGGGAACAGAGAGGAAGCAGGAACAATTAAGAACGATAGATCCTGAATACCAAAATATCGACCACTCTGTAGTAAATTTTAAAATTGTAAGACTCCCTGACGTCCCACTGAAAGCAAAGCACAAACGAGAGAAGGAGCTACAGCCAAGTATTACAGATCCGTAGTGCTGCTCTGCATATATTTTAAGGACATAGTCTTTAAAAATGAATATATTTTGAGACTCTAAAATAACTCGCAGTTGCTTTTTCAACATCTGAACAACCACTTTTTCTGAAAATCATACCTCTTTTTAAGGTTGTATGAGAGAAACACTTGGAAAATCTTGGCCTGGAATATTTTAAATAACTTCCAAAATTAATATCATGAATTAGAGACTGAATAAAGAAGACATGGCTAAGATACAGCAAACACACAACATGTATCTTATGTTGTTGTATCCGTGAGTTCATACCAGTGAATCTTAAGGTGTGTGCAAGAAGGATTTATCTGTCCACCTTCTTATAGTGAGAGAAATCACAAGGCTCATATGCTGATTTCTGCTTCTCAATTTGGATTACAACAATTTAGTGCTTATTTATAAAGTGAAGGAATTACAGAGCTTATTCACTGGAAAGTCTTCAGGACCCCCTGAAATGTAGCTTTCCATAAAACAGTCTGGGTAGGGTTTCTAAAACTGATTTTAACAGAATCGAAAACCAACTTAGATATACAATGAGATAAAGAACATCCCTCTTTCCTGTTGAACTACTGAGATAACAGGAACGGAATATAACACCTTGATTTTTTTAATCTTTTCCAAACCTTCCTACTTCCAGTGACTGGATACCTGCTAGAGTCACGGTCTACTCCTATTTTATTAACCCAAAGAACTGATGTAATTTATTAATCAAGATAACTTCATGTAGATTATGGGTTTCCTTAGAGATTTCTTAAGTATTGAGTATTCTCAACCCTCTTTAATTCAGAAAGCCTGTTCAGAACACAGCATAAAGAAAACACGTCTGCCAATAATGGCCAAAGAGAAGTTTGCTAGACCATAAGCTTTTACCAGAAATCAGACAGAAATTGACACTCCTCCCTTTGTTTGCCTTTAATTCCTACCGGAATTAGCAATTTTCTGACTGGTTTCTCCTTTATATGTATGCCTTCCCTCTTGTTAGTTTAGGGGTGAAACTAGGAATTTCCCAGCCCTTCTAATGTACTCCTGACTTCAAAAAGGCAGGATCTGAACACTCATTGTGACAATACTGCTTAAACTTATTATTATATTGGCATATAGTTATAAAAGTATCTTATTTTCTCAAAATGTCATAGCTGCCAGTAGGGGAATGTAAGTGCAATTGGTACTGTGATGTGAAGATACAAATATATATGAAATTACTTAGATCAGCAGAAAGAATTTGTTTTTGGTATGATGTTCCATTACTCTCTATTTAATCCAGGCAACTTTTTTGAGCTAACTTCAGAGGTAAGGGCTATATGAGTTCCTATGTATATATGCATTTATTCATCTACATGAATTCATTAAGGCAAATTCACTTTAACATCTGCTAGAGGACCATTATTATTCTCCAAATCTGAATAAGTGTTTTCAACTTCTTTATCCTGTGTCTTGTCATATTCTTCCACCGAAAAAGAAGTTTTCCTTTTTATTATTTCTCCCTGCTTCCCGCAGGATATTAATAATATTCTCCAAGTTTAGTGTCTCTAATATTCGAAGATTACCTAAGACTGAATAGGCTTATCTTCCAATCTAAATAATCTTGCTTTAGTTAATTTTTTTTCCATGGTAGCTTTTCCAGCTAACAGAATTAAATACTAATAAAAGCACTCAAAATTACCTATGCAATCCTCAATAATATATTGCTTGTCACTAAGTTTTGCAGTTCTTCAAAACTTTTAAGTACATTTTAGTTTAACCTGAAATTATGTAAACTGCAACATGATTAAACTTATATGCAACAGTCTGGGTTTTTTTGGTCAGCGTTTTAAATTACGCTGCCTGGCCTTCTTTACTGCCTGCATTTCAGTACTGCCATCCTGGGCAGACCAGCCTGAACAGTGTGCTCTGGTTTCGTCTTCTAGTTCCATCAGTTAACTTTGATCTAACCATGTCATACAAAGCATTTTCCAGATGGCAAATACAATTTTCTGAGTCAGATGAATATTCAAGAAAAAATACATATGATATATACCCCAATGAATCTTGTATGTCTGTTGCATATACAAAAGAGTGAAGCAGGAGGCTCTGCGAATTTGAGTAAATGCAGATCTTCATTTGCTGGAACATGAAATAGGCTCACCTTTTTTTCTGCATCTTATTTTTGCCAAGAGAATGGTGTAAAGAAAAATGTTGCTGTAAACACAGGCTTTGCCAGGCTTCTCACTCAACACATTCTCATGTCCTTGTATACTGGTTCAGGTAAAAATTTTAATCTATTGCTTCCAGGAAAAAAAGAAACATGTCCTAAGAATATAAAGTGTTATATTACTTAGTGAGACTAAAAATGGAGTAATGCTAGATTAGGAATACATCTAGTTGATTAAAGAGATTTCTTTTCTAGATTAGTAGAAGTTAGGTTTCCCAAAGATTCACAACTCAAGGAATCAAACTCCATGGAAGATTCAAAGTTAATCTGAGAAACACCCTTTCTATATATTTTTATCAGAAAAAAAATTGGATTTGGTTTCAACCAACGTAAATGCAAACCTGAGACTAAGGAATAGAGATTTCTTAACCTTGTCCATAATGTCCCAATATTCTGCAGATAGACTTGGGCTATCCAGATATTTTATTGATAATAATTGTTACTTTTTAATTAAATTTCATACAATTATCTCAAACTTAGTGTGACACTTTTTATACAATGAATTGACTGAATTTTATTACACGTTCAGTGGAATTAGTCATATTAAGCATACAAATGTATTTTTAAATGCTCAGAGCTTAAAGCCTTTCAAATGGCTTCAAACAGATTGTCACCACTCAGACAAGGTTTATTTTGACTATTTGGTGGGGGGACAGGGGGCTTATTATCTGCTAAAAAACCAGAAGACTAAATGGGAAAAATGTCACCTATAGTAAATATTCGGTCAAACTTCATAACGTGGTTCTGTTTTTCCCTCCCTCATCTTTACCTGGATAGGAAAGTATCCTAAGGTCCCAAATACTTTATCCATTTCAGAAACAATATTCTGCCATAACTTTTACAAGTGTAATCATAGAGCGTCTGTTCAGTCCTTGAACATCCTCCCATATAGTCTCAATTGCTAAAAAAAATCCTTCCCTTTTTGAACTTCAAAATAAAACAGATTTTTCTTTTGATGTGTATTGCCCTACTGTTTCTGTGGTTTAATTTCAGTGATATGTAAGTGCTAAAAGATGTGTCTAAATGGATATGATATTGATTAAGGTGATTTGGGATGAAAGACTCAAGAGAAATGTCAAATATTGCTGTTATTCTCTTGCTATTCACTTCATTAGTGGATGAAACTAGCAAAGACTGTCTGCAGTCACCTTCTCATTTAAGACATTTGATTGTTTTCTTAGCTATTTTGAAAAAAAAGATAAATGACATCACCCTGACTTAGCTGGAAATTGTGTAACTCTGGTTTGAGTTAAAAATATCAACCTTGTGTTTTTTTCTGGGGACATTAAGTGTTGGGAGTACACGGGAAACTCCTATGTCTTTTAAAAAAAAGAATAAAAAAGAAAAAATGTAGTTGGCATCACATAATCTATTGTATTTCCCTATAGCACCAACTATAAA
This sequence comes from Manacus vitellinus, assembly GCF_001715985.3. Classification (NCBI taxonomy): domain Eukaryota; kingdom Metazoa; phylum Chordata; class Aves; order Passeriformes; family Pipridae; genus Manacus; species Manacus vitellinus. Next base: position 14,316,952 of record NW_021939396.1, read on the forward strand.
TGGTTAATAAGTTACTGACAGCATCACTCTAATTATCGGTAATTTTCCTTCTCTTTTCAAAATAGCTGTCATTGATTTGTTTCTCAGAAGTCTATTTCATCTATTTATCAGCAATTTCAAAATTTCTTAGAATTTCTGTGACAAGTAATTCCAGATAGCATCTCAGCATGCTTCGTTACAAATTGGCTATCTTATTATTGCAGTTATTCTTTGACTAATATTTGTTTACTACCTACAGCATGTTCAATTCTGACAAATTAGGTAGTTTTCTGAAGTACTTCAACTCTAAAGCCAGGCACACAGAGAGGAATGCACTGGGAACTCCAGAAGTAAGAGTTTACTTGAGGAGGTAAGTGTGAGTGGCAGAAATGGGGTCTAGGATTCAGCTTTTTAAATTGTAATCAGTCTTTTTGTGAACATTATCAAAGAAACAGGGAAAAATTTTGACCCTGTTGAAGTCAAAGGCAAAACTTCAGTTGATTTCAGTACAGCTCTTTCTGCCGTAGAATTTAATAGACTCAGAGGGAAAAAGAATAATATTGGAGTGATTGGAGTGTGGTGGACTTCCCAGAAAATGGATCAGGGATAAGTTCATCATCTTCTGAAATATAAGAGCTGTTGACTAACTCTGGATAAAGAATACTTGACTAGGCAGGCCCTTTGATCTGCATAAGTGTACTCTCTGCCTCCACAGCAACTTCTAATCACATTTTCCAAGTCTTGCAATCTAGCCAAAACAATAACAGTAAATCATTGATATTCAGATATTAGGCTTGTATCACAATAGACAGGCAATTCTTCTGAAAGATCTAACTCATTTTATAGGCTGACAAGGATTTGATCGGTGCTTTTATTATGACTAATGTAGTTTCTGCATTTGAAAGAAATGGTTGTAGGAATCTTGGAAAGATTTGAAACTGATGAATAAAAGCTCAGAGACATTTTTTTCCCTCGCCTGTTTTCAGTACTTTCTTAATCAATGATTTCCATTTGTCACTGCTAATGGCATTACCCCTGACACCTTCTCCTGTGATTTTTTATCTGCTTAAAAGCTTTCACTTCTGTTTCTGTTACTTAGCCTTCATTTTCCTTTCTGCTGACAACTTACTTTTCTTTCCTAGTCTTTTCCCTGGTTCTTCCTGGCTGTATAATTTTCAAAGCAGCAAGTGTCAACACAGTAGCTCCAAAGTTCTGAGGTGGATCAGGAAGGGATCTGTCACATTTTAGCCCAGCTCTGTCTGTTCTCTGACAGTTGCAGTCCAGTCTTCAGCATTAGAGAAGATGCAACCAATATCAGCACCTTTTCAAAGTTACTCTAAAAGACCCTGTCTTTCAAACAAGTGCTAGGATTGTCTACTGACTTTCTATTATGGTTTTCAAATAATCATTGCCATTTAATTTATTTTTTCTCCTCTGTTTTTATCTCATTAAGTGAAAAGTAGGTTGAAAGTATCTTGTATTTATATATTCGCTAAATGCCAGTTTTTGCTCCTTTGAATTTACCTTTACATTATTTGGGGCTCATGTCTTAGCAATAAAATACACATTCCTACCTCTACTACAACATGTAAAAGTGAAAAAATACTGTTTTTTAAGCCAAGGCATCCCAACATAACCTCATACTTTTACCCTGGTGAAGGTTCCTCTCAACCAAAAGATGTTTCTTTTAATTCCTGTCACTGATTAATTTATAGGTGATGCAGCTCAGTAGCAGTATTTATAACCAAATAAGTGATATCTTATGCCATATGATGATTTTGTTTGAAACCAATTTTTTTATTATGGAGAAGAATAAAGATTATCAGAACAAGTCAGAACAGCTTTCTCCTTAGGATTAGGAAGATTCATCAAGGATTTTATCAGAATTCTGACTTTTCTTCCATCCCCATCTACTTATCCTCTATCTGCATATCCTAAAGTTCAGGTTGGAGACAGCTCTTTTACTGAGGGCTTCTGTGTTGTTCATGTACACTGGGGTCTATTGCCCTCTACTGGGTTGAATTTCACACCTGTTTTACTTCCCATTTACTTCCCATTTACTTCCCATTCCAGTGCCTGGAATGTTTTTGTAGAGCTTGATCTGCAAATTGCTGCACATGTCCTGGAAGTGTCTCCCCTTCTTGCTGAAATTAGAGGAGACCTCTGATAACTGCCAGTGAATGAATTTCTCCAACCTCAGGTTTCAGATTATTTTGGAGATGTTGGCAACCAAAGTGTCAGTGTGTGAGGGTGACTGTGTTGAGATTATGAAGTTCAGTGGAGAATTTCTACAGATGCATTCCTGAACGATTGTGTCTGTTTGGTCTGTATATGCAATGAGTAGATCTCTCATTGCTTTCTCAGGTTAATTTCCAGCCATCAGATGATACTGATATAGATTAAAAGTCTTTGAAGTGGTTTTAAAGTAAATCTATAATTGATCTTCAGATGCAACATGTGCATGAGATGTTCCTCTTAGGTTGCAATCACAATCCTATTACATGAGGAGCTCAGGACTTCTTGCAAAGTCCATATTAGAGACCAAGTATGTGAATTTCTCAATTCAGCAGAAAGGATTGTGAAAGATTTGTGTTTCTTCCCTACTGATATCATAGGTGATATTTAGAAGATTTAGTGTTGCACCAGTTGCAAAGCTGTTCTGTACCCAGTTGCCTTTTCTTAAAGATAATTCCAGGATAAACTGAAGAGGACAGAGCAGTGTCTTTCCAACTGATTGCATTATGAGCTTAGTGAAATATGAAGAAAGAGAAGGAGAGGGACAGATTGGAAGTATTAATTCATATACTCTGTGTTGTCAAAATCTACAAGAGTTTTGGGCTCAAATAAAACCTTTTTGTGAGACAAACCTAGTCAAACTTGACTGAAAACTTCAGAGGAGTGTCCAGAAGAGCATCCATTCAGAATTTTCTCTCTGAAGCCTCTAGTTCATGGCTCTTCTTGCACTGCAAAGATATTACATATCAAAATTATATGTATCTTCCTTAGAAAAATTATTGTTATTCCAATGTTTTAGTGGTGATCTGACCTTGGCTGTTTACCACATATCCACCCAGTTATTCTCTCACTCCCCTATCTCAGGAGTATGAGGGAAGAAAATAAGATCAAAAAGTTCTTGTGTTGTGATAAACACAGGGAGGTCACTTATCATTTATCATGACAGGCAAACCAGACTTTTGGGGAAAATTAATTTCATTTATTGTCAATATAGGGGGGAAAGAAGACAAATTAAAACAAGAAATTCTCCACAACTGCCACCCAACTTCTTTCCAGGCTCAACTTCACTCCTTAATTCATGATCATTCTCTCACCTCTCTCCCCTTCTGAACAGTGCAGGGGGTTGGGAAATAGGAGGTTTTCGGCCAGTCCATAACTACTACTTCCTTCTCACGATTTTTCCATGCTCCAGTGTGGGATGTCCTTGGGCTGCAGTTCCCTCACAGAATATCCCTGTGCTCCAGCATATGGTCCTCCATGGACTGCAGGTGGATGTGGATCTTTGCTTTGCCATGGACCTCCATGGGCTTCAGAGACACAGCTGCCTCACCATGGTCTGCACCACGGGCTGCAGGGGGGGTCTCTGCTCCAGCACCTGGAGCACCTCCTTTCTCTCCTTACTCACTGCTCTGGTCTCTGCAGGACTGCTTCTCACACACTTTTCATTGCCCCTCATGTGGCCATGAACCATTTTGCCCTTTCTGAAATCTATTTTTCCAATGCTGACACAATCTTGGCTGCTGGCTCAGCAGTGTCCTGCAGTGGGTCTGTTGGAGCTGTCTGGAACTGACTGGATTGGGCTCTATCCAGTACAGTGGCCACCCCTGCCATCCCCCTCCACCACTACCTTGCCGCAGACTCCCAGGATGGCTGTACGGACATCAGTTAACTGAGTCTCCCTCTGGATAGTGGCAAACTGAGCTGCCGTGGCTCTTCCAGTGGCAGCACATCCTCCTGCCAGTTGCAAGTCCCATCGGGTAGAACTGTGACAGGCAAACAGGATGTTCGTAGCCTTGGCTGAAGGAAGATATCAGCAGGCAGTGCCTGAAACAAACCACACAGCCCACTTTGGTACACCCAAATGTTTTAGACAATGCAGGCAGCACTAATGGCATTACTCTAGTGATTTCCTCAGGAGTTACTTTAGATTATGATGTATCACACTGATCCACATTTTCATTTAATTTAACAGCAGAAATTGACACTTGAAAATGAAAGTATTACTCTGAAGTCCAGAGTGAATGGCTGCAGGAGCTAATGATTGAATGCTTTCCAGAATGCTCTAAGAGAAATAATCATTATGTCATTTCTGCTCTTATATTATTGCTAACACAATACCTATAGTATTACCTATTTACCAAAGAACTTTGCGGACTAATCCTTGTTTCAATTAATAGGATTTGCTTCTTTACAAGTGAAACACAGCGAACATGTTCTGTATGTCTTATCTTCCCAATATAAAATGCAGATGACCTTTCTGTGAAGCAACTGTCATCTAAGAAAAGTGGATATGTAGTAGGTAAAAGACTCTGGAATACTTAGAGAACAGCCATGGGAATATTTTAATTTAATTGACACATATGTATTTGTTTAAAAATTATCATACTGAGTCACACAGAGAGAGCGGGTTTAGGAATGCTTTGAAAAAAGGGCTTGAGAATTAGCAGTCTGGGACTGCTGTAGATGCAGAGCTTGGAGGTCCGAGTGTGGCATTTTAGTCTTTTACATAAGAATGATTTTGTTTCCAGAGAATAAAAAACTTGAGAGCTTATAGAGATTTGTGTTTTTTCCAAGCTTAAGGAATGTGTTTTTAGAGTGGAAGGGCATGTATTTTATGACTATGAGTGTCAATGGAAGGTACAATATGGTCACAGTAACCACACAGGTGGTATCTGGTGACATGTGCTATTCTGTAAAACCTGTATTTTTAATTAGTTTTTATGTAAGTAGAGGTTTAGGATGTAAAGGAAGGATGAACTGTATTGTTTAGGGTGCAGTTTTGATAGTGCCCCTGTCGATACTGCATTCCCATTTCATATGATTGTGTTGCCCTCTAGAGGTCGGTACCCAAGTGAAATCTGCTAATGGGCATTTTCCTTCCTTTTGCATGGCATGTCCTACCTTTGGAGGAAGGGGTTCTTCAGTTACATCACCGTTAACACTGTAACTCAATGAATCAGTGAAATTCATGTCTACATTCCTGGCTTCTTGACTACAAATATTGTCTTTCAGTCTATTTTCTTCATTTTTTTTTTAATTAAGATTGCACATCTCCTTTCAGTGGTTGCAAGCCACTGAAGAAATCTACCTCAACACAGAAATCAAAGACAATTGATGAGACCAGGCCTAAAAACCCCTTCTATGAAGAAAGATGACATTTAACTTGTCCCACCAAAACATATTTTTAGAAGAACCATCTTTACTGTGAAAACAGTAGAAACACTGGAACTATATCTACACTGGGCACTTATACTATGCCACAGAAGGTTTCGCTATGTTAGACCTCAGTCATCTCTACTTTTCAGGTTAGTCCCTGAAAAAACTGCTCCATATAAAGAATTTCTTCCTTATATCTAATATAAATCTAAACCCTTTCACGTTAGGGCCGTATAATGAATGTCTGTTACAATATATTGAAATAAATTGTTTCTCACAGATTAATTTACACTAGAGAAATTGGTTTAATGTCATTATGAGTGAATTATTGAAAAAAAACCCACCAAACTGTAAATTCTTCTTCTGGTGTGTTTTTTCTCTAACACATTCACCTACATATACCTTTTATCATAGAAATGTTCCTTCCAATATCAGGAAATTTCCTTCCAATTATTCCTGGAAATAATTCCTTCCAACATCCTGCAAATTTGTTAGTATTCTTTCATTGAGTCATGGAATCAAAGAATCATTAATGTTGGAGGACATCTCTGGCTGTCTCTAATCCAACCCTGCTGCTCAAAACAGGAGTAACTACAGCAGAGACTTGTCTAGTCATCTATTGGTAGAAAACAATTATTGTTAGCACAATAGAAATTTCCAAGCTGAATCAATTTGACATCAATCTAGCCTAGTACTCTATTTCTTACAGTTACTGGCTGCTTCAAAGTACTTACTGAATACAAAAAGTCTATTTATCATATGAAAAATCTGTAAATATTAGAGGCTATCTTAAACCATGAATAATGTTTGGTTGGTTGGCTATGAAATAATGTTTACTATCAGTTAATGCCAGATTTCATATTAGTTATGACTGTTCTACCAGACATTAGTCTTGTTATTAATTTAAGTTATACCTAAGTTTTATACACATGCACACACATATATACAACAATATAATCACAGCTTAGTGATCTGTAGCAGGAAAAAGTACTTCAGTGATTCTTTCTGAACTTACACTTTTCTAATTTTATGTAGTAATCCTGTGGAAGAAATAGAAGGACTGAAGAACAGAAGTCTATTGTTTCTTTTACACATTTTTCATTGTTATGTGTAATGTTGTTAAATCCCCTTTAACTGTGCAGGCAATACTACATCATTATATTGATACAATCTTCTTTATATATTTAATTGTACCACATATACCATGCAATCTAAAATATTTGTTTTTCTGATCAGAACTGCACACAGTCTATGATTTTGCTTTGATGCCCTTTTCTCACATATGGGTGACTTTGACCCATGTCAGGTGAATAGACAGTTCATTGGCTTGTTGCCTCATTAATTTATTTTTATGGCCAGAGTGCATCACCTTGCATTTATCAGTATTGATTTTCATTTGCCTGTACATGTGGTTTCTTTGTCTCACTGGAGTTTTTCAGTGTCTACCCCAGTGTCTACTCCAGACTAGTCTACATAATTATGTGAATATCTTGTTACTTAAAGGTCCTAAACTATCAGGAAAGACAACAGCCTGTTCTGTATTTGTGAGACAGATATCGTCTGAAGTCTATAGGCCAATTATTTGACCATATTAACTTGCATGACATCTCTGAAGTTAATGTAATTTGGCCAAAAAATTTATGCCAGCTGAGTATCTTCTAAGTCTCATGCAGTGACTAGCATTATTAACACAATTTTAGTGCCTATATTCACATTTTCAGTGGTATAAACCTGTTTCCTGTTCAGACTTTTAAAGTAATATAACTAAAGACAGTTGTTGATGTTCACTGGAAAAAAATGGAAATGTTGGTAGATTGCAAATGACACATATTGGTTTGACATTTCAGACCAATTCCATCCGGAAATAATGCTATATTACTGAAGATTAATGTGAAGTGTGTGATTTTGGCACCAGAAAGATCAATGTATAAGACCAATTAGAGATAAAAGAAGTCACTAAACTTGTTTACACAGCTGGACTTTCAGTCACAGACTGATCTCTTCCTTTCATGTTTTTTTTTTTTTCTTTTTTGTTTTGCTTTCTTTTCAGGGTCTGAAATTTAAAGGCACAGAATAGAATATTTTTGGAAGTCATTTGCCATTATATTAGCTTCATTTTTTCTCTGGAGTGTTCAGTGTCCTAATGCACCATTATAAAGTCCTATGAGTGCTTTTGGCTAACAGATATGATAACTTCAGACAGATTATACAGCAAAGAAGTACATTCCTACAGGAAGTATAAAATTCAGAGCAAAATTTTCCTGCAGGTAATGTTTAGCTGCCCTCATTCTTTGGACTCTGTAGTGTGACTTGGGAAGCTCAGATTTGACCTTAGCTGTAATTGCTATTTAAAGATGTTATGCAAAAATGGAACTGCTTCAACAACAGTTGATGGGCAAACCACACATTTCACTGCCGTGGGACCAGAGTCTAATCTCCTTTCAAAGTGCTAAAACATATGATTTTAAATCCTTGCTCTAAATAGTAAACAAATTTTTAGTATCATGAAATATTCAGAGGTGTCATTGACATCTCATCAGTCAGATACTCCAGCTGTCAGCAATAAGACAAAGAGATGCCTTTTCACTAACAATCTATCTTTAAATATGATTGAACTCTGAAACAACCTGTGTTTTCAAGGTTCACCTTCAGGTTGGTTCACTGAAGGTAGCCTACCAGATTTCTTAGAAATAATCTGACTGAAGTGTGGCAGCAGGATTTTTGCATCTCTGCAGTGCATTAACTGGACAAGTATGCTTTTTCTGTCCTTGCTCTTTTATCTCTGGAATAATTGGTACTGTCAGAAACAGGGCTCTGGATTGGATTGACCTTCAGCCTAAATCAACCCATTCCTGTATTGGCTCCTGACTTTTCACTTTTACAGTAAAGAATCAAGTACTTATTTTCCTTCAGGTTTTTTTTTTTTTTCATGAGGCAAGAGATGGTCCCAAAGATATCAGTGGTATTTGAGCACTCATCATTTCAGACAAGAGCCATCAGTGTGTCAGAAGTTGGCCAGGTATCGTGCAAGTCTTGGCATGGGAAAAAAAAGACCAAGGCAAAGGGAAAATATTATTTTGGAGCTTTCTATCAGATAAAATAACTGCACAGTGAGCAACTCATTGCTTCTTTCCTCTGCTAAAGCAAATTTGTTTATGAAGCTGGACCTATATCCTATAATTCCTTGTACATGCCCCAGGAGAAATGATAGGATTCAACTTTGGGTAATAAGGGTTCCCCTCATTATTGAAGTCATGTAGGCTTGTGTTCATGTAGACTGTGTAATTCACAGAGTGACTGTTGGGATATAATTTCTGTGTGGCTATATGGCTACATTAGTAGAAGGGATGAAGTCCACACAGCAGGCCACATCTCCTTTGTTATATGGCACTGGAGTATATGTGGAACTGAGGATGTGTGACATCTCTGAGATGCTGTAGTAAATCTTCTAGCAGTTCTTCCCACCACTAGCATTATTATGCCCAAATGGAAATTTTAGCTTGCTAGACTTCAGGCTATTGATACTTGAGCATGTTCTTGAAAGGGGTATTTTTCTAAAAAAAAATTAAAAAAAAATAAAGAATCCATATGCCAAATACATACAGATGTCAAATTATCACTCTAGGTGTACCAACAGGCTCTGCAGCCTCCATCCCTAGTCGTCCTCCTGGATTGCCTGTGCTCAAGGCCAGATCTCACAAAGCATATACGGATGCATGACAACTATGAGATGCTTTTTTAGGCCCACTCTGCTCAAGAACTACATTTGAGCTCCCTCGTTTTTGCCTGGGCTATGCCACAGGATGCCCATGCCTGATCATGTCCTTCACTGATTCCAACCCTTAACTGATGTCCTGCTGGACGTGGGATTTGTCTGGTCCCTCTGGTCATGCATACAGTCTGGACTGTGGTTGACCTTTGCTACTGGTAATGGACCTGCTCTGCAGGACAAGGCACACCCTCCCTGCCTTCTGTGGCTCCAGGCTCCCCTTACCACCAGGTTGCTCTTGCTGCTCCAGGCAGCACACCTTTCTCTCTCTGATATCTGGTGTTTAGATAGAGTTAACATTTCTGATTCTTGTAGCACGTGAAATTAGTCTGTGAAATGATGTTTATCACACCTGATGATTTTTTTCCCCCACACACTCATAGTCTATTATTCTCTTTTGGCTATACTATATCTTACTTTTAAGGAAAAATTGCTTTGCCCATGTAGATCTTATTTAGCTGGCTGTTGAACATTTTGGCAAGTATATTTCATTTTCTGCATCTTTCTTCAATCTTGAATATTGCTTCATGTGCTTCATTTTAGAGGCTCCCAGCATTGAATTTCTCCTGTCTTTCCACAATTCTTTACTTTTTATCTTGTGTTTTGAATTTCCTATAATATTCACCATGTCTCAGTAACAGTGTGTGGGCTTTGACTTGAACTGATTTTCTTCCTTTGCTATCCAAATTTGAGTTGTTTTTTACATACTTAATTTTGGATCTTTCAATACCCTCTCTCTAAGTGCTCTGTTCCAGATCCCATTCAGTGTTGTGCATCTTATCAAGGGCTCCACCCCCTAAAACTGGGACTTGGCTGAAGTCACTTCTCTTTTTTTTAACTTCTTCTAGTATCTTCTGTTTAAAATCATGTTACTCATATATTCTATTTTTATTTGGAGTGAGGTTCTTAAATGCCTGTATTACAGCTTCAGTGTTAGCCTAGTCTGGCTGAGTTGACTGAAACTATTAAAAACCTCAAGTGCTTCAGAACAAGCTATCATCAAATATAAAGCTTCCTCTTGACTTTTTTTTTTCCTGTCCATTTTGGTTTCTATTTGTTGCAGACACCAGCTGAAGCACTGTGTTTAAACTTCTCTGATTCTCCTCCACATTTCTAAAGTGTTTCAGGTCTGGTGGGGTTTTCATTTGCTTGATTTTTCTACTCAGGGTAGAGTTTTAGCTCTTTTGGGCTGCTGTTCAAATAAAGGAGTCTGACACTTGGGGTCAAAGCTCTATCTAATCACTTCAACTGGTCTCTGCTCAGAGTCAAAAAGCCCTTTCAAGCTTTTCTCAAAGGTAGTGCTCTACAGTGGTGACACGAGATTGGGTCAGCAACATTCCCAATCCCTAGTAGAGAGTGGTGTTTTGTAATGCAGTAACATATGTGTGAAGTGTAGCAAAGCACCCAAAGTGTCTAATGATCAGGACTGTCTGTGTCTGTGTAGGTAGGCTGGTGATGTGTGAAAAGTCAATACAAGCCTATTCTCTCTGTACACATCTTGGGCAGAGGGAAGAACAACTGTCATATGTAATCTAGCTGGAGGGTGGGCCTGAGGGAAACCAAAGAGGATACTATAAAGGTGTTACTGTACTTAGAGCAAGCAGGTAGATGCCAGAGCCTGGAGGCAAAGCCCTGTCTGGTGAGATTTTTGTGGATGCTTATTTAGGGTTCTGGCTTCATCCCACTAAAAGGCCATAATGGGTCAAAAAGGTATCTTCCTGGAGCAGAAGTAGACCAGTGCTATTGGAAAACCCAAACTGTATTGCTCTGTAGTCAAAGAGACTGAATGCCAGTACAGACATCTCTGTATTCTCCCTAACTGCCTGAACGGCTGTTCCATTCAAATGTGCTTTCACATTCAAACTCAGCTCCCCATCCATGTACAAATTAATTGGAGTGAAGAACAGAAATCACAGTGCCCTGCCTTCCCAGAAGCTAGTGGTAAATCCTTTTCATATTATTATTTTAAATTATTCCTTTTATTGATTTTTTCCCTCTTTATCTATTCAATAATTAAACATATTTTGTTTAAAGAAAAAAAAAATCTGATCTAACTATACTGATTTTTGGACCCTGCATTAAAAGAGCAGTGTAGTTCTAGAATTTGTCTGATTTACTCCTTTCTGCATAAACTACTGCCATAGATGACCTTTCCTCATCATGTGCCTTTGGGAATGTGTTCCAAGCATATTTTCTAACAGCTTCAGCAACAATAATAGCAGCATTCAGGCATCAGTTAGCAGTTCTACAATGTAATGTTTTCCATCTTCAAAGCACTTTACAGACATTACTGAATTAATAATTGAGCATCAGATACTGAGCAGGCATAAATCTAAGGCATTTGTGGATCTCGATGGAATCGTGTTCAGTATAAAATAATTCTGAAAAACACTGAAATCCTGGTCATTTGCATGATCGCAAAAAGAAGAGGTAAATAGATCAACACAACAGATGCTCTGTGCTGGTTAAAATGCAGGAGTTTCTCAAACTTGTGGGTGAATTTCAAACAGAAACACAATAATATCTCACCACACACTGGTACATCTCCAAGCAGAAATTTTATTTGGTTAGAAGTTTAAACATAAGATATGAAATACTTAGACTCCCTGGAACGTGGGTTGAATCCCAGCAGGGTTGACTCAGCTCTCGATCCTGCAATGCAGAGAAACTGAATTATAATAATATTCCTCTATGTGACCTGGATGAGACAATGCAAATAAAGGTTCTCTCTGCTTGATGTGGAAAGAAACCTTACCAGTAGGAACTACACAGATAGATATATTAAGAGCCACAATTTCAGAGTCACCTTTTTCTAGTCTTTATTTTTTGGCAGGAACAAACCTGCAAATGCAGATTAGCTGAGACTACTGTTTTGCACACAGACTCAAAGAGTTGGAAAGAATCCGGAGGGCTCGTGTAGTCCATCTTCCAGCGCCAAAGCTGCATAAGCACTACTCATGCCATTGCTGTCCAATGCTTGTCTAAATGGCTCTTTGAGCTTGCCAGAATATCGTCCTTCTCAAATAATCCATCGTTGTGATTCATTGTCCCAAGTGTTAAAAATTTCTGCTGAGAGTCTAGCAGAAGTTGTCTTTGCTGCAGTTTAGTCTTTTTTTCTTTTTATTCTCCTGTCCTAGCCTCCACCTCTGTGGAGACTGCTCCCTTCTTTGCATATTTAAAGGTAATTCTCATGTCCTAGCCTCCACCTCTGTGGAGACTGCTCCCTTCTTTGCATATTTAAAGGTAATTCTCATGCCTCCTTCATATTCTCTTCCTTCAGATTTGGCTATTTTCCCATGGAGGGTTCTTGAAACTGAGATACTGTATCAGAAAAAAATAGCAGTGGGTGAGTAGGAGCTTACTCTAAACTCATAATAAAAAGCCCTGCTGCTCCAGAAGCAGTCTAGGAAGGAAGTGTGATTCATGATGACCCTGTTTCTTCTTGAGCTTCCAGCTGTTCTCCCCACACCCTCCTGTACTTGCAGTCTGCAGCTGTACTCAAAGGCTCTTCCTGCCTCCACATGCTGCTGCCAGGCATCTTGCACCTTCTGCCTTGTACAAATAAAGGAAAACGTATGATTTTAATCATATTCAGTTATATTCTAATTTGAGGATGACTATGTCTTGATGTCATGATGACTATTTGAGGATGACTGTGACTTTTGAAATCATTTTGCATTCAGCTGTATTAAAAGTTGGGGCATCTATTTTGTTTTATTTTTCCTCCTTTTTTTTCTTTAAACTGATATTGGATTTTATTGAGTGCCAATACCAATACAGACCTTGGTAGGGAGTAGATTTTGCAGCATTAAAAAAGTGTTTCACACCCACATGTAAGTAATTTCTTTTAAAATGAATGTTGAGAATATATTTCTCCTCCTGCTCCACTCCTACACAATGAGCAAAAAGTCCACAAGGCATTTGATGACTTTTTAGTGGAATTCCCATAGGTTTGTTCAGAACACCAAAACTTTGAGGGGAAAAAAACCCCTATGTTTTTTAAGTCTCTGTCAAGGAATTGAAAAAGGACATCAGGGGTTTTTTTAACATTTTTTTAAAGGAATAAAACTTTAGCTGGAATTAATATATACTTTTAACATGAGACAGTTTTAAAAATATGAAGGAAGAAGCTAAACAGAGTAGCTGGCAAATTTCTGATGAGTATAACACTTAAAGTGTTTACTGTTTTCCTCTTATCAGTCCCGAGTCAGATGTCAAATTTCCTGCCAGCTCCTGGGGGACAGACTCTACAGCAGCTAAGGCTGCACACCAAGGGATAAATCCTGAATGCTTGATGTGACCAAAGCTGGGAAACAGGAGAGCTTGGAATACTTTATAATAAAAGCAGTTGCAAAGGCAGAGAGGCTTCATAGGTATCTTGTGCTCAGTCTGCCTTGCCTGGTAAGAAAAACTACGCAGAGTGTTGGGTCCTAAGAAGGGTCCAGACTTGGAAGCTGATGATACCTGTTGGTCAAGCCACTGAGCACTTGATGTTTCTTACACTCTTGGATCAGAAGGCCACAACGTTTGGGCAGGTCAAGTTTCCTGCTCCAATCTCCAAGGGTTTGTTATCCTTGTATTCTTGTTTATTATTTATCATCTAGGAGTCAATTTCCCCAAATGCCCTGGAAATAGAGGATGGCTTGGCATTCTCTGCCAGCAGCAAGCTAACAAAAGCTACGGAGAGAAGAAGTAGGCAAATCCCATTTTGGATTCAGGCAGATTTCCATGCTTGTTCACATAATTTTTTTCCAAGTTGTTTTTCTTTCCTTTCTTTTTTCCCTCCTCATAACAATTGGAGCTAAAAATACATGGGGTTTGGGGTTCTTTCTTTTTTAGAAAAAAAGAGAAAAGAAATTAAAATAAACTGGAGAATCAATGTATTGTAACCCAGAGCTGACTACTCATTTTTCATAGTACTCAATCTAATAATCTTAGTCACCATTAATCTAAACTTTCTAAGACATATAAAAGTGAATTTAGTAAACTTTTAATTATACATACATTAGGTTTTAATATGTTCTTTAGCTGTTAAGAAAGTGTATCCCAATGAAAGAAATATATAAAAATGCATAAACTATGTAAAACTGAAGTTTTTTTCCCTCAAGGATTAAACAACTTTGTGTCAAACAAAATAAAATCTACAAACTGATATTACTGCACAGTTTGGGGAGAAATTCAATGCATGTAATCTGCCATAGTTGGTATCCTAAATAACAGGGGAAATAATAGACACCAATTGCAGTTCCTCTCTGCATGGTACATTTCCACTCACAGAGGCAGCTTCTAAAAATGGCAGAACAACTTCCTCACCTCAGCATTAACAATAGAGTATCTGGAAAATACCTGGAGATTGTGTCCCAGTTGGTGGAAATGAAGTGATTATAGACCAGATAGACGGTTTGGATGTTTTCAATCTTTGGAGTAGTCTGGAACTTAAAGGGTGAAAAAAAAACCCAAATTAAACCCAAAGGAAAAGGATGCAGAAGTTTTAACTTTCAAACTTAGCAGTAATCCTTATAAAACCCAGCAGTGTCAGATACTCTTGCCTACCCTAACAAGAGTGACATATACATAATGTAGGATCTATCGCAGCAAATGTATTTTGAGTAAAATAGGACATTGAGACAAATTTCCATTCGACATGCTGTTGCTAGAATCAGCTTCTCGGTTCATTGATCTAACCATGCCCTGTCGGTGTTTGCTGCCTCTCCCTGGTTGTCTCTTCTCCACTGCATCATCTTCAGCCCCTTTCTCTTTTTCAAGCCCTAAGCGTTTAGTCTCACACTATCACATTTGCTGATTTATCAAGGTTCAATCTTTGCTCTATCAGAAGTGGCAGCCACAATTACCCACTTGTCTCTTCCTTCCTCAGGCGCAAAATCCCTTCTTAAGCTTTTTCTGTACTGTATCTGCAAATTTTCTCCATCTAGCACTGGCTAAACAACTGGTTGAAAAAACAATACTCCACACCTGGTTAATGACATTGTAGAAAACCTACCTGCCTCTGTCTTCCATCAGTTTCATATGTCATTTAAACTGTGGGCTGTTTGGGAGGAGGGACTGTCTAAATTACTTATCCTCAGAGTGTTTACCATGCTGGACACCGGTTCTTGGTAGAGCTTCCTTGGAACTCACAAAGCTACAAAATACAGATCTGCAAGTCAGACATTATTTTGGGTTTCTGAGGATATGCACACGTCTGTACTTAACGTGGAAAAGAAAATTAATTTTCAGTCTAAAAATATGAGTTCCTCTACATAAGATGCATGTGTGTCAGATTTTTTTTTAATATGTGTTTGATACATTGTGTTTTGGATATTAACTATAAAGACAACATATTATTGAGGTATCCATTTTTAAATTTAAATTATTAATATATGTAAATGGCATAACAGCAAGTAACTTTCCTACCAGGCTGCTTTATAGAGTGCCTTTTTCAAACTCATTCTCCATTTTTCAAATTTTCTGTAAATATTAATGAACAATCACATATCATTCTGAATTTATTATAGTAGTAGGAATGCAGAGTAGACTACTCAACTACTACACAAGCAGGTTGTTCAACACAGGTCTGTATGGACAGTAAAGCTATATCTCACATCTCCTTGCGGTAACATTGATCAGTGGTACAGAGAGCAGTACAAGCTACTTTTCAGTCCAGTATTACAGATTCTTTTTTCATTTCACTGTATAAGTGGAAGGCCAAAGTGTGAGCTTTGTGCATGCTCTACTGACTGGATATGGGCCTTTCATGAAGAAAATTGAACATGTAGAATAAATAAAAAAGTTTAAACGCACCAGGATCCATGTCAGATTCAGTCAGGAACCAAACTTCTGAGGAAAAAAAAAAGGATTCCAATTCAAAGACTGTAAAAATTACTTTTCTTATACTTTTGCTTATAGTGACCTAAAAGAAATGTCTTTCATGTTTCTTTCATCTCTATATTGCTAAAGTAAAATGCATCTTGCAGTATTTTCTCAGCTAAAGTTGTCTTTAAATTTAACATCCCAATTGGCAAATATTTTATCCTCCTACCATAATCAATTAAAAAAAATCAAAAATAATGTTTTTTGCAATTTGCAGTGGTTTTCTCTTTTCCAGTTTACTAGTAGTTGTCCAATTTATGTTTAGTCATCTTAATTTCAAGCCTTTCTAACAAGGAAAACTTTTCATACTTTCTTACTTACCAAACAGAAAAAAAATTATTGTTATTGATTCAAGTTTGCAGCATCTTTTTAAGACTTCTTCACACTGAAGTTTCATATAGGTTCATAAAGTACTAAATCAATTCTTTTTAAGATTTGATAAACTACTCAAATTATCAATTTAATTTATCAATTAATTTATTTTAATTAATTTATCAATTCTTTTAAAGAGAGCAGTATACATATCAAACTATATATTCCACAATTTCCTCTATT
Organism: Manacus vitellinus; assembly: GCF_001715985.3. Lineage (NCBI taxonomy): Eukaryota > Metazoa > Chordata > Aves > Passeriformes > Pipridae > Manacus > Manacus vitellinus. Next base: position 14,333,516 of record NW_021939396.1, read on the forward strand.
GTCTTTGAAAATCAAACCTTGAAACATAAATATTGTAGAAATATGTGCAAGAATAAAAAATATGTTTTTTTTCTTTTGATTTCAATACCCTTTGCAGCAAACTTATATTATTACATTTATGAATTAAAAAGTAGTAAAAATCTATGTGGACAAGATAATTTTCCAGCTTTGACATTAATCGGGAATCTAAATTAGAATTTAAAGCGAATAGAATCAAAGTCCATATCTATTTGCTGTTCTCTTGAGGTCAATTTTAAATGATACATATTAGATGGCCTACATTTATTATTTATTATATATATAATATTTTCTGTATTACTTCTCAAATTTATAGTATTACCCATTGATTTTAAAGGAGTTGAATCAGTGTTTTATATTGTAAGCTACTTGTAGTACTGAATTTTATTGTTGCAAATTACAGATGACTTAATACATAAGAACTGCAATATTAATATATTTTATATATATAAATTCAGATGAACATATAATGAGACTTTTGCAGCAGCAAGGGAGGAGATGACTTAGCAACTTTTACTATAAGCAATATTGTATTTAATGTTTTTTTAAAATTATTTTTGAAAATGTACATGGAATTGAAGAGCAGGGAAATAGGATTTTAATTTAAAATAATATAATTTTAATTATAAAGTTTTACAACAATTTGCATGAAAAAGTGAAAAGTTAAAAAATTAATTTTGATTTTTAGTCACTTTCAGCCTGATAGGAGTGCTCGTTTCCTTGACAGATAGGCAATAAAAACAATTACCACAGTTTGCAAAGACATGTTCCTTTTGAAATTTTCTTGTTTATTTCCCCAGATTAGTTTTAGAGCAATGTGGCCTTTGATTTTTGCACGACGGAGTCAGAGCCTTTGCTTTTCTGAACTTGTATTGGCAAGCAGGGAAAGTAGATCAGAGGTGCTTCCCAGTAATTTCCTTCCCACTATGAGACTGACTAGAACAATCCTCTTTTCTTTTTCAAGGAAATCCAACTTACCAGCTAACAATAACCCTCACGACATGTGTCACTTAAAAGGGGAGGTTTCCTTGAACCCTTTATATTTGATCTATCTATCAGTGCCCCAGGAAAGATGAGTCCCTTGTGCCCTGTCAGTGCCCTATTATGGGGAACCTACTGAACCACCCCCTGAATCAGAGGCTGGTTTGACTGACCTGCTCAGGGGCACAAGCCAACAGCACCCCCATTCTTAATTGGTATACGATCACTTTTTCAATTGTGCTGCCAGGTCCTGCTAACATCCTTGAAGGAGTCACACTAAACAGTTTATGTAATAAAACACTTTATTGCAAAACACACTGATAATAGAAGACTGGTGACAGGTTAAGGTTTGGAGATAGCTGTTGATAATATACTGAATGCAAAAATGAATTTGAAGTGGTATACAGTCAAGCTCTAATTACCAGTAAGAGCTAGCTTGAAATAATTATTTAGTGCACATAGAATAAGGTTCTTACCCAATAGGAATCCCTATGGTGGAGAAGACAGATTCAGCCTGTTGATCAATCCCAGAAGTTATGATGAAGTCTTCTCTGACCTCCCTAACCATGTAAGCTATATTTATATTATTTTCATTGAGGGAGGGGAAAAGGTAAAGTTAAAGTAGATGTCATTTCGTGTTTAGGTGGATTTTGAGTGATTGTACTCATTAGCATGTGTAGGGGAGGGAAAAGTAATATGTATTTTTGAGTTAACACAGCAAAGTTCAGCTTTCAATTACCATCCAGATTATTCCTTTGGCTTAGTTCCCATTAGCTGCATTGTTTTCAACAGAGCATGACCACAGGACTTTCATACCACTCCATCTTGTTTCATGTCCCCCTTAGAGCAGTACACCAATCTCCCTCAGTGTCCCTGCTCCTAAGGTGGCCTAAGGCGGCCAGACAGTTTGGCTCTGGTGAAATATCACCAATTCATGCATTCCTTCTTGCTGAACTTTATTTTTTTATTTTCTCCCCACAACCGGTGAGCAAAGCTACAGAATATCATGAAACTCCTCTTGGGGAATTTTGGGGGTTTTAGGCTTAAAGGCTGTTGTTTTGTTCTTGGGTTTTGTTCTTTTTGCTGTAAGGAGGAACACAGGAACCAACAGCAATCTCAACTTGTTTTCTGTTTGAGACTCAAATTCAAACTTGTATTGACATTTTTTGTCAAGATTACAGGGAGAAATTAGCTTTTCTACATGAAATAGAAGCAAGACTTGAGTCACTGTTGTTGCTACTTGGGTTGCTTCCAGGCATCAACAATTTTGTGCAGTTTTGCTTTGAGTTTTCTGATGTGTAACATGAGAATTGAGTAGTCTCACTAGAGCCTTAGCTACTAACTTCAAGATTCAAGCCTATGGAAAGTTATACAACATATTGGTGACTCCAGAAAGATCTGGAAACTGAGCTTCTCTTAAAATTACTGGACAATTTAAGAATGCCTAGCTGTGATTGCTCTCCTTGCACGGAAACAGAACCTGTAAGTCCCCTCCCAATGCCATGTGGGCTTGAAGAATACTATCACAGTGATTCCCAATGTTTTAATGCTGGTTAAAGTGAGATGTCCTAGAAATCGGAAAGATAAAGTTGGTTTTACCCAGCCCACAAGTCCACTGACTTTACTATAAATATGGTAAATCAGACTATGACATTAACAAAATGCAATGAAGAAGGTGCTTTCTTCCAAAGAGCAGTTGAAGGAAATGAAATACATACTCTTGTAACTCCAATAACTTGTAACTCCAAGCAATTTAATGAAAGAATTTGTGCAGGAAATTAGGAGATCCATAACAAGAATTTGTAATATCAGATTAAGGGTAGCAACACAGGCAATCCTAGTTCAGCTGCCTAATTGTGTGGGTAAGTGAATCTATCCAGTTAATTTAGAGAGACAGATCTTTTTCAGAAGGTTCTTTAAAGCAAGAATCTTATGTTTTTGAGTCATTCTCAAGTGGAGTCTGTTCTCCATTGCCTGTAGTGGGAACTTAAGGCTGCTAGATGACCGAGTGCCTAAAACTGGATGAAGTAAATATCCCAAAGAGAAGAAATAACCTGGAAGCTTCAACTCTGATGGATTCATTTCAATAGAATACATTACTGTTTAACATATTATGATGATTTGTTCAGGGTATGATGATAGATGGAAAACTGAAATTGCAATATGTATTTACAAAAGACTGATTGACACAGCCCTTGGTATGATAAGACACCACTGAGAAATTCTGAGGTTCTAAAATATTTGGAATTCAGTATAACACTCAATACAATACTTCGTGACAACTTAGGCACTAACCTTGAAAAAAAATCAACAAACACAGGCCCAAAGCTGATCCTTTAAGAGTTCAGTAACCACCATCTCTTTAGATGGTTTCTTGATCTGTCTTCCTTTAGCAAGTTATTTTCCCAGCTTATAACTTCAATAGTCTCCTGCTGGGTGTAGCATCAGAAATCTGGCAGAATATTCCTTAGATTTCTAATTCAGTTTTATATAGACTGTATCCTGTCACTGACAGCCGTGTAAATCAGATGTAACTCTAATGAAATCAGCAATCCAACAATGGCTTAAAACATGTGTGAGAGGAGAATCAGATCCCCTCCCGCTCCCTCCTTCCCAAGTGTCAGCTAAATAAGCTTTCAGGCTTTTGAAATAAATTCAAAGTTCAAATGTTGTGAGAGCTGACAGTGCCAAGATCCTATAGAACACATCTGCCCTTCATTGTGTCTGTTCAGCATTCATCTGAAGGCAGAATTTAGTTTCTGTGCTGAACTGGGACAAACCTACAACACTTATTAGTATCTTTGGGCACTGGAAATACATAATGAAACTGTCAGCATAATCTAAATTATGAGATAGATAATTTATCTGCTGTAACACTGAATTAAGAGTGTTCTCCCCAGCGCTCAGAATAATTCTCTGCTTTATATACTTGTCTAAATGCTGACCACATGTTGGGCAATGTGTTTGTAGCATTTGCCCCAGTGTTTGATTTTTGAACTGGCATGCATTCACCACTCCAAGTAAAATAATCCAGGGGAAAAGCACAAAATGCCCATTAAAGAAAACAATTTCAATAACAAGCTGAGCCCCTCAGGGACTGAGCTATTATAAAAAGCAATCAGAAACTTGGAGGGTGGGATTTTGTGCTTTTATTTGTATTTAAGACATCTACAAGGCCAAAACACAAAGCCAAAAAATGGGGCATTTGGTTAAAAACCTGAAGAAAGAGAATTCATTTCTTTGTTAAGTTAACAACTACTGTAGATTAGAAAATGAGCTCTTACCAAAACTGCCAAGTATAGAAAAATATTCCTTTGTTCTAGAAATCCCTCTGGGATGACATTTTTTACATATGTTAATTTCTGTTAAGTTATATGATGTTCCACTAATGAACGGAAGAAAAATGGTTAGATGACAATGAGAAAGTAAGCCAGCCGGGAATCTTTCATTATTTAGAGCTGTGCTTGACAAGCTGGTCAGCATTTCCATTAAAGCTTGCTATTTTCAGGGGTTTATGCTGAGCTGTAAACATTTTCTCCAAGTGACTATTTGGGGTTTCAGTGTGAGCACAGTCTGATTTTACTGATTATGACTGAAAGAACAGTGACAGAAAAAGAAGAAATGGTTAAATTTGTATGAGTTTGTGTTATTTAGTTGCATAGTGTTACAAGATGTAAATTCTTAACCGAAATGCAAAAAGCATAGTCTGAACCTGGACCTCTAAGAGGAAGGTTCACCTCGTAGATGAATTACATTGAAGTTAATTTTTCTGGCAGTGTCTGTGGCACAGGCTTTGTGAGTTGTTTGGGGCAAGATTGTTTTCCTCTCTGTGTTTGTTTCTAATTTTTAACTGTTGCATTGTGGTATAATTATGTCTTTTTATTCCCCCCTTCTTCTTCCATTTCTCCTTCTGCTTCTACCTTTTTACCAGCTTACCAATTAAAAAGGCTTGATATCCAATAGCAATGATCAGAAACCTTGCCTTTCAACAGTCTGCAATACAATGTTTTGTAGTCTCTTGTGAATGGTGAATCTGTCCAGTTTTTGGACTACCTTTTTCTATGGTAAAAATGCTGTTTTAAAACCAGATTCCATCCTGTTGCAATTCTGCAATTCTTTTTCTTTCAGATATCTAAGGCCTGTTTGTCTTCCTGTTGAATAGTTTTGCAATGTGCTTAGACTCACCTTGTGAATGAATCTGCATTCCAACCATTCTTTTTAGAGGGTCTTTGCCGAATCCAGTTTCCCAAATAGTCATAAAAAATTATATAAATATCATCTTACTGACCATATTTTGTCAAGTCTATTACTTAATTGCCCTGAAGCAATCCTAAACCCATGAAAATACTTAGGAAGACTAGTTCACCTATTTGATTTAATTCAACAATGTAACTACCTGATATCAGGCTTTTCATACTGAATAGCATGAAAATTATCAAGGAGATGTTCAGAGCAGAAATCTGACTGAAAAACTTCCCTCCTATAGGAGTGTTTCCTTCAACTGATTACAGTGAGTGTTTAGATAGGATAATGTGTACTATACATACCTGAAGATAAGGGCTGCAAGTACCTCTGTAACTTCTCTTCCTAGAAAGAGACAAATCTGTGTACATTCTTTATGCTCTTGGTTAAAGAATGACTAATAGATTTGATCCACTCTTTTCCCCTAAAATGGGACACCAGAAAATAAATTAATCTTTGTGGAAAGGAATGCATTTTTTCCTGTGTATATTGTTGAACCATTAAGAAAAACTATCTACACAATACCCTGTTCAAATTGTCTAAGATCGATGAATGAAATAATTCCTGCTGTGTCTGTTGACCTTATCCTGCTATTCATTTGGTCTGGTGGCTGTTGAAAGGTCAGAAGAAATGGTAAGACGATGAGCTGTCTGGTGTATCTGTTTTTTTTCTTTTCCAGCTGTCACATTCCATTTCATTTTCATTGAGGTTTATATTTTTCATTATAATTACTTCTCAGTAATACATACACATGTGGAAAGTGGGATGGGGAAGGTTGGAGGTGGGATATGTACAAGTTCATTAGTCAAGCAGCTACTTCAAAAGAGATCATAATGGGAAAGAGATGCTCTTCTCTCAGACAATGATCTCCTGTTATTTCCTTACTAGCATAAATATGTTACTTACATAAACTTAGTTTAGTGTATGCAGGAGTGACACTTGGGAATATGATTTCCCAGTTTAATTTCTCCCTGATGTGGTACATGACTGTGCAAAAATTAAAGGAGCTCCCAGTCACTGAAATCCTCAACCGTGTTGAAATGTATTTTAAACTTAGAGTAACTTTTTGAACATGTCACTCTCCACCATCCTCACCCACCCCTTTCGGGTGTTCATAGGCAATGTGGAATATCCTCTAACTATTATATACATCTGCTAGGCCTTCAACAGGGAAGACCAAAATATCCACAGTCATTATTATCTGTGATATGTATTGTTATATGCTTCCACTTCAGTCTTCTGGATCAGTGAAGAAAAAAAACTCTATTAAAGCTACGCTCTAGCAAAGTTCAGCAGTGCATACAAATACCAGGCAATTTACAGTTAGTTCTTCATCTACTTCCTAGAAGCTGACTAAATCAGTTGTCTATTATCTAATGGCCCATTTTCCAATGATCCAAATATACATCCTAATTTCCTATATAGTTGTCTTAGACCCCATGGTAGGATGGGCCCACTAGCCTTCTGGCAGTCATCCTAGGAGAAGGACAACTCTAATTCCAAACCCAGGCAGATGGAGCTCACTTAGCCCTGTAAGGTCATCCATCTAAGAGAAGGCCACTCTAATCAAACCTACATCCTGAGGACCTCACTGCCACCGTCCAAGCTCGCTTGGCCCTGGCAGATGAACCTTAGGATTAAAGGGTGGGTCCAGTTCCGCGCATGCTGAGTTTCGCCTAAAAAATCCATTGCACAGGCTCGAAGGTTATACCCACATTTGTAAAGCCCTGTAGCGCCAGGCAAGGGTTGAATCGGTAGGTGAAAGGTGCACTGGAAGCCGCAGACCCAACCCTGCATGTAGGCGGTTCGGGACATTGATCGCCTGACCCTGGAGATGACAGTCTCTCTCAGCAGCATCCTGAATGACCAAGCAGCCTTTTCAAGGAGAGCGCTGCTTGCTCCACACAGAGAGGTGCCTAGAAAAGGTGGCCTAACCAAAGCTCACCTCCACCCTTCACCTGGTTGGTTAATCGCTGCCAATGGGCATCTTTTAATCGCCTCTTTAGCCACCAGCGCACTTGTAGCAAATGTGGGTAGAGTCCTTCTCAAATCTTCTTTTGCGAAGCCTAGCCATGATGATGATGTCTTAGACCATTAGGATAGATAATGACTGCAAAGAACAGAAAAACAATTGGCAAATCAAGATTAGATTTTCAGTTTTCTGTACAGGGATCAGTTCTTCCATGCCATTTTTTCCCCTAATGTAAGTGCAAAGACAGAACCAGGACTGCCGGTAGATGATTGAGAGTGGTTTGGTAAGTTCTTTTGACAGGGGCTTCACTCATCTCTTCATCACCAGCTTCCAGCTCAGGGAGCTGGATATCCTGAGGACAATTGGTCTTGATATTGAAGACTGAGGAAAAGAAGGCATTAACTACCTCTGCCTTTTCCTCATCCCTGGCCTCTGCACTACCCTCTGCATTCAACAAATGATGGAGACACTCCTTGACCCTCCTTTTGCTGTCGATGTATTTATAGAAACTTGTTTTGTTGTCTTTAACTGTAACAGCCAAATCAAGTTCTAGTTGGGCTTTGGTCATTTTAATCTTCTCCCTACATGACCTTGTGGCATCCTTGTAGTCCTCCCAAGTTATCTAACACTTCTTCCAGAAATGTAAGATTCTCTTTTTTTTCCCCTAAGTTCCAGACTAAGTTCTCTGGTCCTTTTCCCTGACTACTTGTCTCCTGTAGTGATGTGTGCAGTTGTCTGTCCTGTGGAGCAGATAGAGTATATCCATATGAATATTCTTTATCCTCTGTAAGGCTGAAGATATTTTAGGTCCTCCGTACTCCTTTTGTTCTTAGTGTGAGTTCTGATAATGGTAAAAGATGTGTTATGTTCCAGACAAGCTATTCAAGACAAGTACCTTCCTTTTTTCCCCCTGAATGTTGCAACAGAATCCCTGCAGGTTATAAGGGATAAAAGAAGTACTATTAATGCTCAAAGCAACAAGGAAATATTCTACCTATTCAGTTAGATTATTAAATTATATAGCAATTACAAACATATTGTAGAATCATAGAATCAATTATAGAATCACAGATTGGTTTGGAAGGGACCTTTAAAGGTCATCTGGTTCAAACCTCCCTGCAGGAAGCTAAGACATCATCAGCTATATCAGGTTGCTCAGATATCTATCCAGCCTGACCCTGAATGTTTCCAGGGATGGGGCATCTACCATCTATCTGGGCAGCCCATGCCAGTGCTTCAGCTCCCTCATTGTAAAAATATCTTCCTTATATCTAGTCTGAATCTACCCTCTTTTAGTTTACAACCATTACCATTTGTCGTATCACTACAGGCTCTACTAAAATGTTTTTGCCCATCTTTCTCATCTTATGCTGCCTTTAAGTACTGAAAGTTTCCCTAGAGACTTCCTTTCTCCTGGATATCTATTCCTGAACATTCTTGGTGTTAAAATCTAATAGAGTCAAAGTCACTGTTTCACACTTTCAGTGGTCTCAGGTATTGTGATTCCTTTGTTGAATGAAAAAATGGCAAAGGCAGGTAGGTTCATCATGTCTTAAGTTCTTATGAACAATTATCTAAACTGCTATGCAGCTCTGCTCAGGAAATCTCCCTGTGCTGAAAGGAGCTTGTCTCCTTCTAGAGCCTGAAGAATGAGAATTACCTATCTATATCTTGTGTATGCTTAAAAACTCTTGATGATGAAGCTAACTTAACACACATGCTCCACAAGTAGGGAAATAAGTTCCTTGCTGAAAGATTTAGGATATTTAAAATATTTAAGAGTTACGTCAATGTGGTAGTTGTCACGTGAACTGAACAATGAATGGATCTCCACTAGATGGAAGAACAGTCTTCCCATTAAACACAGTTTTACATGTTTTCCAGATTAGTTAACTTTGACATAGGTTATCTTGCCCCTATGATGCATAATAAAAAAAACAAATAAAGCTAAGAAAGACAGCAAAAACCCAACACTTTTACATTAATTGATAGCAGCTTAAGGTTGGATATAATTGTGGAACTTATTACATCAGAAATTCTTGGGTGCTTTTCATTCAAGATACACAGATGTTTGTGGGTTTTGTTGTTGTTGTTGTTGTTTTTTGTTTGTTTTTTTTTTAGTTTCCATGGGTTGCAATGAAGCACTAAATGATTCAAATGCAGTTTCTGCTTCTTGTCTGGAATGGCTTGAGCAAAACATGTATCTACTGTTCTTCAGACAGGAAAAGCAAATATTCATAGAGTTTGTTCCCAATATAAACCACTTTCTCATTTCATTCCTTCTCCTATTTAATCATAGGAGTCTTTGGGACTCTAGTACGGTAGATAGAATTGGTTGATTCACTTCATAGCTTCATCTCTTCACTGAGATAAAACACTTAATAGACACTGACATTTCTTAGGACTGAGATACCTGGTCTGATACATAAAGGTAATTTTCACCCATTTGGAGTCAGTGCCTGTCATTTTTTGACAACTAAAAGGAGACATTGCAGACTCAGGCCTTTGTTGACCTGAGTTTGCATTATTCTGGATTAATACTAACTTCCCTGGGTGAGGTATGTGATGAGCCTGTGAATAATCCTGACATGTTTTTATTCTGCCTTGAGGTGCCACTGTAGTTCTAGTGGAAGTGGAAGTAGTTTCATCTTGAGCAGCAGAAGGAAAAGCAGATTTTGTGCCATTTCCTTCTTTATTCTTAAAATTATTCTCTAAAAGACAACAAAATATTGCTTATTAGCTGCATGATTATGTCCTCTGAGGAATTAGTAGCGAATGACATAGCATGTAAATTATAGATAATGAAGTACATATGCAGAGACACTATTTGAAGTGCCCAAGGTTAATTTCTGCCTAAAATAATGGTATGTTCACCTGAAAATTGATCAGTTATATGCAAATTAAGAAAGAAAATCCCTCTAATTATGATATCTTTATAAATTAATCAATGTACCTATTCAGTGATTATATATAATAGATGTCCCATTTGAAATATCTTCAGGATACATATGAGCAATGAAAACAGTGTCATATTTACAATAATCATGTGGAACATTTTGTTTGGCAGTTAACCAGATGCTTTAGAATAGAAAAAGATAAATCGATAAATTAAATCAATAAGAGAGGAAAGATCCTCTGATGGTTGAGGCAATGGATTGGAAGTCAGGAAATTTGATTTCAATTTCTGACTCTGTCACAGGCTTCCTGTGTGACCTTAGGTAAGTCATGTTTTCTCTCCAGACCTTGGTTTCTCATCAATTTAGAGGAAAGAGTGTTCTTTCTTCTGAACTGTTCTGTATCTGTTTTCTTTATTTATGTTTTGTAAACTACAATATATGCAATGTAACTCTGAAAACTGCATTAAACACTTCATATTTTCAATCGTAAGGTCTCAGCTTACAGTTCCTGGGGTCACAGATTGAAGGGATGTACTTACGTTTTGAACAAGCCCCAGGGCAGCACCCACTCTCAAACTCAGTGTTTTATTGATGCAAGCTGCTGTTAAGTGTCTGTGTTTGGGAGATATCCAGGCAGGTAGGTAGGCAAGCAGGCTCAAGTGGCACTGCTTCTTTGTGTATGTGCAAGTAGAGGCCTTGGTCATTGTCAAATATTTCCCTACAAAAGTTAGAGAAAAATGTTTGAGTGAAAAATACTTCTTTTTTTAATAATTATGAGTGACTGCAGTAATGTTTTATTATAAGTACTGAGTTCATTGTAATGCAGCAATGTATCAGGATATTATTTTTATCTTTTGGTTATGCATGCATTGAAAATAAATAAGAGATATTTCTGAGAATGTAATCAGTACTTCATATTTTAATTCTGTTTCTGTTTTTTTACTTTAAATTTCATATGCTAAGACATTTTATTTTACATATGTGACTTTCTTTAAAAACATGACTAAAACCTCAATTCCACAGCAGTAAAGTGTTTGAATTGAGGTGTCTTTGAACTAAACATACTAGTAGCTACATGCACAAAGCTTTCAGAGTGTGTTACTGTGTGTTTTCGTACACACAGTCACACACACACATAGTTTCAATAAATATAGGGCTTTATTTCTTTATTTCACTGAAAGCTGTGTTTGTCTCTATAAATCTGACACTTGTCACCTTACATATGAATATCACCAAAGAGAGGAATTTAAACTGGAAACAAAACCACTGGTATACCATAAATATCATAAATCAAGTTTATTTTCCGTTTTGAAAACATAACAGGACATTCATTGCTCACAGTGGCAAGTGTTTCAAAATTCACAGAAAAGGATATTATAAATTGATTCTATTAATTGAATCTCCAAACAAATTTTGTTCTCCATTCACGGGATTTCCACATATAGATATATCTGTACTTAGGCTTGTTGTCTAGCCTCCTTCTTTAGACAGAGATCCCACTCTAAAGGTTGATTTATCTCATGTAAAATCAACATGTATTTACTGTGTATGTTTCCCTTCATAATGAAGAATTTCTTCTCATAATGTAGGATATTACCAAATGTAGATGACATGTGACTTGATACTTGGAGTGAATATTTTATATATTGCTACTTAAAATGAATGTTTCAAACCATGTAAGTGACACATAAGCTGACAGTTGGTAACTTGTATCCTTCACACTCTTGCTGAAATGTGGCCATTCCTGATATGGGGACTCACACTCTATATGTGGCAAATCCATACCAGTGTCCAGTGGAGAGCAAAGACATCCTTAGCTTTTGCCAAATCAGTAAGGGCCTTATGTTTCCTTCATGGCTCAGAAACTACAGCATATTGTAGCCGTTGCCCAAGAGATGGCCTGTCACAAGAAATGAGAGGTCTCTCTTAAGGATTCAGGGTTCATCACATACTGTAAAGTGCAGTAAAGACTGGAGAAACTTCACCTGCAGTCCAGATCTAATGTGTCAGTCTGCTATTAAATATTCTTGATTTATAGCATAAGCATTCATGATCCTGGTGCATAATAATTTTTTCTCTCTTGTTTTTTTTTTTTTTAACTCAAGCCTTCAAGTAAACAAATTGTTAGAAGTTCATTACAAATGTAATACTTCTTAAACATCCTTATTATATTTAGCTACCATACAGCAAGTGAAAACCGGCAAGGCAGCTGGGGTTGATGGAATTCCACCTGAAGTTTAGAAGCACGGAGGCCAAGCACTTCATGCTAAATTTCACAAGTTTGTGGTGTGCTGTTGGGAACTAGGTGAAACTACCATCAGACCTTTGTGACACAGTCATCATCACCTTGTATAAGAAGAAAGGAGATAAATCAGACTGTTCAAATTACCGTGGTATTATTCTACTCTTCATTACTGGTAAAATCCTTGCAAGAATACTCTTGAACAGATTAATACCCACTATAGCAGAAGGAATTCTATCTGAAAGCCAGTGTGGTTTCAGAGCCAACAGGAGTACCACAGACATGGCATTTGTTCTCAGACAACTGCAAGAGAAGTGTAGGGAACAGAACAGAGGTCTCTATGCAACCTTTGTTGATCTCACCAAAGCTTTTGATACTGTGAGCAGAAAAGGTCTGTGGCAGATTTTGGAACATTTAAGTTCCTTAAAATGATCATCTCACTCCATGAGGATCAGCGCGGCCAAGTCAGATATGGTGATGCACTTTCTGAGCCCTTTCTAATAACCAATGGTGTGAAACAAGATTGTGTTCTTGCTCCTACTCTATTCACAATCTTTTACAGCATGATGCTCCAAAGGGCCACAGCAGACCTCGATGATCAGGACGGTATCTACATTCGATACCGTACTGATGGAAGCTTATTCAACCTACGGCGACTGAAAGCCCACACCAAGACCTTAAACCATCTTGTCCGGGAGCTGCTTTATGCTGATGACGCCGCCCTCGTTGTCCACACAGAAGCAGCTCTGCAGCGTTTAACATCCTGCTTTGCAGACGCTGCTGAGCTCTGGGCTGGAAGTCAGCTTAAAGAAGACAGAAGTTCTCTATCAACCTGCACCTCAGGAAGTCCCCCATCATCCCCATATCACCATTGGCCAATCAAAGCTCAGATCAGTCCAGCAGTTTAATTACCCAGGCAGCCTCATCTCCTCGGATAGTAAGATTGACGGGGAGATAGACAACAGGTTAGCAAAGGCATATAGTGCTTTCTGGAAACTCCATAAAAGAGTTTGGCAGAATAAACACCTGAAGAAAAGTACAAAGATCAGTGTCTACAGAGCCATTGTGCTGTCTACTCATTTATATGGATCTGAATCATGGGTCATCTACCGCCACCACCTGCGACTCTTGGAACACTTCCATCAGTGCTGTCTCCGTACAATCCTTAACATCCACTGGTCAGATTATGTGACTAACATGTCTGTTCTACAACAGGTAGCAATTACTAGTATTGAGGCCATGTTGCTGAGAACACAGCTGCGTTGGGCAGGGCACATCTCAAGGATGAAGGACCACTGCCTCCCTAAGATCTTGCTTTATGGTGAACTTGCCATTGGCTGCCGAAGAGAGGAGCCCTGAAGAGGAGGTACAAGGACTCCCTGAAACAACATCTCAGCCTTGGCCATATTGATCAACATAACTGGTCTACTCTGGCCTCCAATCGGGAGGTCTGGAGACACACCATCTATAACGCTGCTGCTTCTTTTGAGAATGCACGCAAGATCACTCTTGAGGAGAAAAGACAACGCAGAAAGAACTGTGTCCTGTCAGTACCACCTAAGGAGTCTTTCCACTGAGTTTTTTGCAACCAGACTTGTCTGTCTCTCATTGGCCTTTTTAGCCATCAGTGCGCTTGTAGCAAGTGTGGGTAGAGTCCTTTCCAAATCTTTGTTCGCAAAGCATAGCCATGATGATGATGTTTAGCTAGAATTTTTCATAGATACATAGGGTCCCTAAAGGCCAGAAAGGACCATTACATCAACTAGATTGACTTGAATAATGCAAACTGTTGAACCACATCAGTTTCTTTTACAATGAGCTCTCTAAACTTTCTATGACTACTGCTTGTCTCATACAGACACATTTTGTGTTATGACACATCTTCATTTGATAACACAGAAACGGAGAATCTGCTACTTTTGTTGATGGTAGTGTGTTCACAGATAAATTTTCCTTGCAGTTAAAAATGTGCACTATCCTTGCTGTAGCCAAACTGTTAAAGTTAATTCCACCTTTCTTTTAATTTTCTTTTTAAGGATACTTAGAGTTTTGTTTAAAAAAATCCTGTGGGGGCTGCAATTTCCAACGTTGTTTGCAGCCTAATGTTTAGTTTGCACATTGGAGAAAATCACAAACAGAATTGGTTAAGTGGGGTCTGGCTTACAGCTCTGAAATTAGAAAAAAAAATTCCAATTTTTTACTAGTAACAATGCCTGAAAAAGGCAGTCTAAGGATTTGGGTTTTCATGTAGTTGTTTAAGATCAAAGGAGGAACATGTGGTTAGAGGAAGGCATTTTCACAGTCCAAAGTCAAGTATTTACAATCAGAATTTACTTTTTAATGAAGTGAAAGTTAACAACATATACTGGCACCCATTCTCGCAGGATATGGCTGTCATAACTCTTGGAATTTCAGTGTCACCAGGGTTGATCACTTGGTGGATCAGAAAAACATAGTGTTATACTTTTGTCTTTACTATTTCTGAGAAAATTTGGTAATTTCCTAGTAGTTAGACTTTCTAATGGTTTTAAGAAATAGACTAAAATTAAAAAGGAGGAAAGAGACATAATGAAGAATGGGAAATACCTTGAAAGAAATTAAAAGGATTTAAAAAATAAGGTTTATATGTATGTTTGAAATATACATATAACATGAAAATGGGTAGAAAACTTGGTATTTTTCCATTCATAAACTGAATTCTCAGTGAATATTTCTTTTCATAACGAAGCTTTTTACCCTAATGAAGTGCTAGTCACTGGTAAACAGTATAGTCTGAGATGAATCAGTAACCAAATCAGCGCTCCGGTGACCACAGTGCTGTAGGTAGTACGGGATAGAGGAAGGCTTTGAGACAATCCCAGCTCCATTGAACTTCATCATTCCCATGGGCTTCAGAACCAGTCAAATCTGGAAAAAATATGGTTCTTGTTTTACCAACCCCTACAGTTAGTTATTGTTTGATGAATACAAAAATTGTGACAAGTTTGTTAGCACTGCAAAGTCTGAACAATTTAAATTTAAGACAAATCTTTCAGACATGAGAAGTCTGTGCATCCTATCCCCCAAGGCCAGGTAAGGCAAGCACAGAACACTAATTAAAAAAAAAAATGGTGCAACATATGCTTTTCACTTACATTTCAGTTGGCATATGTTTGATAGAGATGAAGGACTTGTTTACTTTCTTGCTCCCTCTCCTCTGCATTTTGTTTTAGAAGATACTCTAGTGTTGAAGTCTGTCAATTAAAAGTCAAATTTCATATTTTTATAACAAGGGTGCAAAGAACTTTGTGTCATAATAAAAGAGAAGTTTGAGAAGCCTTTATGAAGGAGTGGTAAATCATGGGAAAAAGTGTGTTGATTATTTAGCAAATATGAGACTCTGGGATCCAGGAAGTTCTCATCTTGTCTGTGACACTGACTTTATTGTCCCAAACAGAAACTGGATACTTAAAGAAAGACAGCAAAATTGTTTTTGTCATTCTGAGACCTAATCAAGGTATCTGACCTGGGAATCACTATGTCTCAGTATTGTTTCTCATTTCTCATGGAAGAAACCAGTGCTGGTTATTAGCCTGGTATCCATGCAACACTCAAAAAGCAAAAGCTGAAAGTGCATCTTGCCTTGCTATGACAGTGAACTGCTGCATCACTGTACTTAGCTCATTAGCTTGTTTATGAAAAAAGAAATAGAGCAGTATGTAAACATGTCAAAATTAGCATCAATGTGAAATTTTCCCAGATAGAGTTAGTAGACGGAGTTAGTAGAAAGCCTATATGTTATTTATACCTTTCCTGAGCTTGAATTTTGCTGGGATTCTGGAAAGTTGCATTGCATTTTTATTCCTCTGTCGCAAGGCGCAAAGATCAGTTATGAAATGTTTCTAAATGGTTTGGCAACCAATGATAACTACCACTGTAATTTATGATAATTGAACACCTAAAACCTTTTTTTTAGCAGCAGAAAATTTGAAAGGTCAGTATCAGCCTAGACTTGATATAGAATTCAAATCTTCTGTAAAACAATAACAAACCCACAACCCAAAACCAAGCAAAATATAATCAAATACAGGGAATGGCAATCAGAAACTCTGAATACAAATGTTTTCTTTCTTTATGGAATAACTCAGTTCATTCATTTTACATTTTAAACATTCCCTTGCAGTGATGTGAATTCAGAGCAACATCGTTGTTCTTGCATACAGTCTAAGAAATTAAATGGGCTGAGAGAGAAATACCAGACTACATTATTTTGCATTCTGTGGGAAATAAAGTTGGGCATACAATAAGATGAGCTTCAGTGTGACTATGGATAGTGAACTAGGACCTGGAAAACAGATGAGAGTGGAAATTTTTTTTGTTTTGTTTTGCTTGCTATTTCTTTTCTTTCTCTCTTTTCATTGATTAGAAACTTGTAAAAATTTTATGGTACCCTCAGTTGCCTAAATACATTCATCTGCAGTCAAGCTACACTTTTTTTGGTTGGTCCTTTATGACTCACAGACCACTGATACAGTGCCCTTTGCAGTTGGGTAGTTTTGCAGTTTTATTACCATAAGGGAATTAATATCTTATTTCTGTATGCTGTGCTCTCTGAGAACTATGTCTAAACTAGTAACATTTAGAAAATGAAAATATCTCATCTGCAGACTTTTTTTTCTGATTGAGTCAAAATGTTTTTTCATACTTCTCTCTGTCAGTCAGTTTATGCCTTTACATACAAATGTGAAGAGACAAGAAGTTCAGTACAGAATCCTTTGTAAAAAGAGATTCCAGCCTTAAAAAATTTCTATTGATGATTTCTTATAACAAAGAGTGTGAAGAGGTCATGGTATGATGAATATTTGTAAAGCTATTAGAGTCATATTTATTTTTTATGTTAGAAGGTTAATCCCACCTGTGTGACACCTGGCTTTCTGCCTGCCTATGTAATCTTTCAGGGGTTTCCTTGGGCTTGCCAGCAGAAACTCACTACTTCAGTCTACATGATAGGAGAAGCTCACTGCTTGATTTTACTGGTGCTATCCCCAGGCATAACAGCCGCAAAATGATGGTGTATTGAGCAGAGGAGGAAGAGATGTGGCTGTTGTCTAAGCTGGCCATGAGGAAAGAAGTTATTGAATTTCGAATCTGCAGCTCCTTCCAGTTTGTTTGGATTACACTTTCAACAAGAAATATAATAATAATGATGATGATGATAATGATAAAACCAACAACTTAATTTAGCCATTTTTCCCCTAAAAAGAAGGGAGATATCAATGGATATCTGTGTAGCCACAAAATTAAGACCTATATATAGTTTTTTGCTGTTGAATATTGAGAGGTACAGATCAACAGCAGTATCAAGTGAGCAAGGCTGGATCCTTTCACAGAGACTGTGGGGTCTGCAAGGGGATGGAGGCTGTGCCATTTTATATCCAACTAACAGGACTAATAAACACATCTCCTGAACCACCCACTTGTGCTAAGTGGTTCTTACAGAGCTCTTGCTTCTGTTCTTTGAACTATCTTGTCCTAGCTTGCACCACTTAGGTGTAGGCAGGTGTGAAGGTTTTACTGTCCTCTAATTATCAATTATAATGAATTAAATACCCTAAACAACCACCACCCTTTCACTTCAAATGATTCTGTAGTTTTAGTCTAATTTTATATTTTCAGCCATCGTGGCTTAGCTTGTACTTACCTATTAGTATCTTCATTATTGTCTGCTTGATCTTTAATTTTCCATTAAAAGTCCAGTTCTCTGTTGCAATCTCCTCAGCAGCTTTGCCTCTTTTTGAGAGGAATAGTAGTTCAGTTCTTTAAAATCTACATCTTTCTAGGTCTTATTCTCCTATTGAATTTCCCGGTTCTGGCTTTAGATATTACTTCATCTACCTGTGCTGCCTGTGAATCAAGCATTCCATTATCTGTATTGCTCTCAAAAAACTTTACTCTTCACACATCTCAACCTTGATTATGTCTCTGATGATCTTAAAATTCTAACATCTAAAGCTTTCACAGTCTGCTAGCGATATAGATAATAAATGAACTTAATCATAGACAAGGACACTGGAGTGGAAGTTACAGGTGAGTAGCTTGTGATGAGAGATCTCTGAACACCCAATTCCTCCTATTGTTGTAAAGTGGCATCTAGAGCTTCCGTGAGCTAATTATCTCTCACCTGTTCCCCCTTTAGTCCATAAACAGTCATCTCCCATGCAGCCCACCTGATTGTAGGTCTTATGTTAACAGGTCAGTAGAAAGGAGTAGTCAGAAAAGTAATATAAATGACCCAAACAGGAAAATTAAGAGACTGTCTATTTAACATGACTTTTTCATTTTCTACCAGCTGCTTCTTTTCTATCTTCATTAATCATCATTATTAATACCATGAACTGTACATAAATATATATCTCAAAACAGCAAAAAGAAAGAGAATAAAGTCTCCTTTGGTTATTAGTATGAATCTTGTTCATGTTAATACATGTAATATCTTTGTATTGAGAACTCCTTTGAAAGTCTGTTTCCTCATTCATAAGGTGGGTGTAATTTTCCTTGACTTTTTGAAGGTTAGTTTTACTGTTTATATACTACATTAAAGAATTAAACCTTAACATGGATATTATTATTGTTATTATTGCATAAAAATAAGTATACAGAAAGAATCATATAGTGTCTCCTAAAGTTAAAACAGGTTCATATGAAAAATGTTGCTGCAGCTTGCTTGCTCTCTTGGATCACGTAGTCATAAGGAGGTAAGGTTAAAATTAGCATAAAGTATAAAAAAATGAACTGATTTACTTTTTTAAGTTGTTTCTTGACATTGACTAAATCTGTGATTTTTTTTCAGTATATAGGATGAAAAGTTTCCAGGCCAGTGAATCCAATAAAAAGTAAAGTTTGTGAAAAGTTGAACAAGTAACCTTTTGCTAGTGGCAATTTTAAAAATTTGCCGTAAGAGAGAATTGCATTTTTCTCCTTATGAAGCTATCACACCTGCTACTTTTCATTGTACAAACCTACACAGGGTTTGGTTTTTTCCCCATACCTCAAGATGTTAAACTTTTAATTTCCTCAGTGCTTTTACTCTAAATAATTGTAGTTACTCTCCTTAGTTCCTGTAGACTGGATAAAGAACTCTATGACAAAACTTACATAAGAGGATTGCTTTTTGTGTAGATGAAGCATTTCCTTTGTAGAATATTTTATGAGGGTCTTTTACTGGATTCACATGAAAAATGCAGATTCCTGGCAATATTTAACTACATGTACTATATTTTTCTAAAATCTGGATAAATCAGCAGATTTTTTTTTTCTCAGCTAATCCCTTAGTTCTTACGTACTTAGCCTCCTTTGGGGACCAAATTAACAATTTTTTTTTCGGGAAGCTTAATAACAAGTGGATTAAGATGCTTTTTTAAAGAAAAAAATCTGCGTTCTATAGCTCTACCTACTTGCAACCTGGGGTTAGATCATACAATTAACTTAAATTATAAAAAGATGCCTATGTAAGAGAATGATCCTCTCTATAGGCTGTTTGACAAAATTTGGTGTATAGTTCCATGTTTGTCTTAGCCTGCAAAAAGGTTAATTAATAGGTACTACATCTGTAAACTGTTTTTGTGGGGGCTGAACAAGGAATAGGAGGGCTCTTGCCATATATTCACCCTTTTACAAGAATCCATGTCAATGTTGCCTTTGGAAACAAAAAGACTCTGCAAAATACTATTAATCCTGAACCTTATTAGGGAATTTCTAAGGTCACAAAAACCCAAATGATCCTTCAGTTTGCTTCTTGTCTCTGTAAATTCCAATCTCATATTTAATCTCAGTCTGGACAAATTCTTACTTTATGGTGGATCATATTTGTAATATTTATACAGCAATAACCAGTATCTTTCTAATTCCGAACTTGTATGAATCCTAACAAATGCAGCAACAGACTCAGAAATTTCACAGGCAGCAGTGGGATTAGTTCAAGCTGCTGAAGGAAGATGAGATTAAATGAGAAAAGTTGTGAGAAGAAATGCAGCGGGAAAGAAGTTCAATCAAAAAGTATTACTAAATGCAGAAAAGTAGATGAAGGTTGACACTAGAAGTTTCCTGCTGTCATTTTCTCTTCAGAGGATAAAATGGAAGAGTCCAGCATGGATCAGACTCAAACTGCAGAGTTACACGTACCGGTATTTTATAATGGCTCCTTCACTCTCCATCTTTTTCACCTCCTTCTCTTTAGTTTTAAGGGATTTTTACCAGCCTTTATGATGGCATGAGCCAGGATATTCTACTGAACACAAGTTTTTCATATAGAAATCTGAACCCCAAGCAATTTTGAAGCCAAAGCTGTACTCCTACAGCAGGTGTTCTTTCTAGGTTTTATGTCCTTTTAAGGTTTCTGTCATAGTCCCAGCTGCTATACTGAAAATGGCACTCTGCAAATACAGGATCACCTTTCTTTGATTGCCCTCACACCTTTGAGCTGCCTGGACTGTAAGTGCAAAAGGCACCAGAAGTGCCCTATAAGTTCATGGGACTGTCAGACAGTCTTATTTTACTGCAGTCCAAACCGGCTTTTGCAATTAATCTTTGTTATCCATCTATTTAATCTTTTCAGCATTAAATGCTGAAATTTATTTATTTTGAATGTTAGCTTTGTCATCAGTGTTACTGATTGTTTTCATCATCCTGAGTCATGTGACCCTTTCTTTTCTGAAAGACAATTTATTTCTAATATGCCTAGAAATGAATGACATATGAGTATTAGATGCTAAAATGTAACAAGAAATGATGCACACCTGGATGCAAAGGTAATAAATCCAAATCATCTGGACAGATGAGAAGCAGATGTTAAAGTTTCTGTGGGATTGTTTTGTTGAGTTTTTTTGTCAGCTAAGGGAATACAATCTAACTGTATTACGTTCATATTATTTTTGGCTAGTTCACTTGCTATGTGATGTTGATCTGAATTGATATTTCCAAACAGACCATTCATACTGTCAATAATTCAGATTCCAATGAGCTGCCTTGGTATGCCAGATTGCATATGCTAACATTTAATGCCAGACTGAACTTGCTGTGCTATTCAGCAGGATGAATCACTCTGAGGGAGTGTGGCTCCCCAGGTGTATTGTGCCATACGTTTCATGGTGTAGTGAGTAAAGAATACAAGTGTTTGACCCACATCTTCCAGTGCAACTTCTACCATCTTCCTTGGCTTAGGTTCTGGGAACTGTTTTGATAGTAAATGTGTTGCTTCAGCATAAATAAATGATACTGAGCTGACTATGGCAAATACTAGTGATGTTTCCACTGAAAACCTCAATTTCTCCTAGTTAGAAGAATGTGAGGTATGCATTTACAAAACCAAGGTAAAAAAGAGGGTAAGAGAAGCTATAAGATATGCTTCCAAGGGTCAATGTCCAAAGATCCACGGAACTTGGTTGAGCAAATGGGACATCTTGGGCTCCAGCAGAGCTCCAAAAATGTTCTTAAGCATCACTGTTCACCAAAAATCTTTGTTTAGCCCTCTTGAAGGCAAAATACGCTAGATTTCACTGTATTATAACACAAGTACTTCTGTAACTAGTTCATTTCCCTAATGCAGTTTTTCCCTTTGAAGGGGCAAAGAAGACATTTTTTTCTCTAGTGTGTAAATAGTCATGTTGCAACAGAGGCACACTGATGTGACTGTTATCTCTACTTCCATGGAAAGTAATTAATTTTCTAAGATTTTCTTGTCATAACAAACTGCTAGCTACTGCAACAAATAGAAGGTGATAAACAATTATTTATCCGATAAACCACCATGAATTGGTATCTTTGAGAGGAAATATTATGACAGACTGGTGTAACACAACTGTTTATCCCTTTTCTTGGTCACAAATTGGACAAGAATTGGGACAGTTGGAGAGCAGCCCATCTCTAGCCACCATCTGCTTGTTGTAAAATAGCCATATGTTGTATTTCCCCCCCTTTTTTATTACTATTATTACCACAATAAACAAAATTGAATAGAATTAAAGATGTAATACAAAACAACAAAATAGAGATAGTTCATCTGAATTATCCCTTCTTCAAAATTATGTAGATGCCCCTTTCGGTAATATTTTTGCCTTCTACTATGTTCTGCATTTCAAGCATATATCCAGCAGTGACAGTCACCCATATCTTCTCTGTTAGGGGATACTTTTAAATCTCTTCCTCTTAATTTGTTTTTCAATGCAATATTGGAATGACTATATCTTATAAACTTTCAGTTACTAAAACTAGTTCCAAATAGAGATATACTGCTGTATGTCTGAAGTGATAAATGTCCCCCTGCTTTCAAAAAAAGGTGGTATCAAGATGTAGAAAAGTTCTGCTTGGCTCAATTCTCTGTTCTGTCTGGGTAGGCTACTGATTCCTTTCGGAAATTGTTTGCCATTCTGTACTATTTTCTTCCTCTTCTGCCTTCAGTGACAAAGAAACGGTCCCTTGCTCTGTTTGCAAGTAACCTCCAGAAAAGAAATAAGATGCTCAGCTTGATTCCTTCTGGTGCTTTTTTGAGAATAATGGCATGAAATGGAGTATAATTCTTACTGTATGCTATATCCTGTAGAACTTGCTGTTATACTGTGTATTTGGCATCAACTACAAAAATACATAATTGAATAACAACTGTCCTATGATTCAGCTCAGACTTCACTGACTAGGACAACTGATTCCCATGATTCATATCTTCCTAGTTCATCTATTATTTAGATGTTAGTATAAACACAATGAAATTGTTTCATACTTCTGCAGCTCCCCGCAAGAACGATCCTAACAAACAGTGCTGGTGGAGTGTCCTGATTGATGGTCCTTCCCCCAGAGATGGTAGAATCACAGTCACACTCATTTCAGTAAAAGAGCCAGAGGAAGGATGTTTGAAATTATCACCACATTTCACCTTCCAGTATTTTTTCACATGAAGATGATTTCTGAAAGAAGCTTGTTTTCTCTGGGGACCAGATGCTTTCAGAGTGATGGCCATATTCAAATAAACAACCATGTGTATTTGTGGAGGATATTCATCTTTCATGCAGCAAAACCTAAAACCTAGAGTTCTTGTAGTGTCACTCAAGTCTGAGGGCTTACTTATTAGGAAGCACAATGTTTGTACCAGCCTTAAGTGCCAGAGCGATTTTTTTTTTTTTTTTTAGAGAACAAGTCTTCAGAACATGGCACTTACACCCAACAAGTCTTGCCTAAGAAGTCATACTTGTTTATTCAGTGACTAGCTGCAATCTCAGGCAATATTTACTTTCACTAAATTTAATGGTCTGAAGCTGTAAATGCAATCTCAGTTAATATTATGTTTTTTCCTAAAATTGCAGTGTTGATAGAAAAACATTGTGCTGTACAAGCCATAAGCAGATCCTGCCTGTGGGATGGGATACAAATAATAGGGTAAGCAAATTATCTCTTGATTCTTTGCAGTTGGGAGATACTGCTGGTATTTAGATCTATCTATCCAAGTATAAGCCTGCACTGGCAGTTTTCCAAGTTCCATATATCTAAACTCCACAGGCTTATTTAGTACACTGATGCAATTAGATGCCCGAAGCTGATTCAAGATTTTTGCAGTGCTTTAAAATTAAAGAGTTTTAAAACAATCCTGCAAAAGCTGTACTGGTTTTGCTAAGTTGCTTTTCAGAACAGGTTTATGTGGCTACACTATATCTTTTATTTGACCTCCAAAGACTGTTGTTTTCTGTTCTAGGAATTTTTGTGGCTGGATATTACCTACAGCTATCATCTCAACAATTTTACATCTATTACCTATTATTCATTAACATCTAATATCTTTGCAAATTGTCTGCTCTGTTCCCAGTAGTGTCCTCATTGTCCCTTAAGTGCCCTGCTTCCTTTTCATCCTTATTGTTTTCTGTAAAAGCAGTGGTTGGTCTGCTTCATTCTTTCAGCGATTTTGGTTCTTTGCCTCATCTATTCCCCTTTGCTTGACATGTAAAGCCACAATGGGAAAAGTGCTGTGAGAACTGCAAAATGTTCCTTATCTATAGCCTAGCACTCAGGCTATGTTTCCTGCTTTACTGGCTGGCATGTCCAAAATTTCCTTGACCAAGTACTTGTAAATTGTGGTTACTTCTACTATTTTTCATTTTCTCTTCTCTTTATCAACACAGATCAGATGAAATTGGGCTATTTAATGGATTATTATGCAAAGTGTCATTCAGGGAGAGACACCCATCCGTCTTAGCTCCCCTCTTACATTCACCATTGTGTTGCCAGAACTACTCGAACAAAAACTTTTAAGGCTTTTCAAATCTCATGTGAGATTGGATGTACAGATACAGAGAAGAGCTCTGTGCATATGAACAGTACTACTGCAACTGTAGAAGAGAAGAGGAAAAAGGAACACAGAATACACTCTATACAGGTAGATTCTTTGTAGGTCTGCTTTATGCACCTTTCTTGGTCAAATTAGGCTATAACTTCCTTCCTCTTCCTTCCTCTTCCTTCCTCTTCCTTCCTCTTCCTTCCTCTTCCTTCCTCTTCCTTCCTCTTCCTTCCTTTTTTCTTTCCTCTTCCTTCCTCTTCCTTCCTCTTCCTTCTATTTCCTTCCCTTTTCCTTCCTTCCTTCCTGTCTTCCCTCCCTTTTCCCCATTCTGTTTTCCTTTACTATCTTCATTTTAATCTTCTTCCTTAGTCTTCATAGTGGTTATGCTGACTCTTCAGCAATCTTCCCTTGCTGTTCCTTTAGGCTTTACTTCAACAGATTCTCATTTCCATTTCTTTCATTCTCAACTGGGAGAATGGATTTATCAGGCTTTAACCCATTCTCCCATCACTGTTGCCCCACGTAACACATGTTCTTGTATCATATTTTATAATACTGTGCTTTCTCCTTGTCATGCTTTCTTGATTCCTTTCATTCAGCTATATGTATGGTGTCTATCTTTTTTCAATCTTTCCTGATTTCTCCAAACTCACCTAGGTACAGGTTTTCCCTCACCTCTTCAGATGATTATCTGCTACTGTACTATACAAGACACTACTGGAAAAATATATTTTTATATTCTGTATCTCTCCACTGTCTTCTCTGGTTTTGAATGCCCTCAGAAATTCTCCATTTTTCACCTGATCATATTGAAGTTCTAGAACCCTCTTGAGGCTTCAGAACTTTGCCCTACCTCTATGTCTACATTCGCATTTTTACATTATCTCCTCCCTTTTTATGGTGCTGTGCATGTTTACAGTTTCTAACACATTGGTCTGTACACCTTGAGAGTTTTTGTCATAGTCATGACTTCTCTATGGCCCTTGCACATGATTTGAAGTTACCGGAATGGGCATCAACTTCCAGTCAATGATGCCAACTAACTTTCATTTCCCTTTTCATCATTCCCATTTTTTATCTCTTCTGAAACTATACTGGACACTCTTTATAGCAAGAGATTGATGGACCTATTTGACCACCTAATAGAAAAAGGCCTTGGTGCTCAGTGAAGCTTTGCCTTCCAGTAGCAGAGCGTCAGTACAAATAAATAAGAATTTTCATTATCTCAGTGGTGCTAATTGCTCTGAACTGTAGCAGACAGGCTCAGTTTTGTTTTTCAACTTGTCTTTCTTTTGTTGACAGGGAAAAGAAACAGGAAAATGTATCTCCATTGCCTTAGGGGAAAAAAAAAACAAACAAAAAACCAGAGAATTTTCTATTTTGTTAGTTGATATTTGTCCTCTCATTTCACTAGATGAAATAATGTGCTATACATTACATTACAGGGCCTTATCTGGATTTATGTACTCAGAGACTTATTACTTATAACAGTCAGAGATAAATTGGCATTTAAATAATGGCTTATTCATTAATATATGCACTCAAGTACATAGTCATGTTATGGAAGAGCTCAAATAATTATCATACTCAATAATATCTCATAATGAGCTGGTACTCAATATCATATTGACCTTTTTGTACTTGCTGAAAATTGTTAAGGATGAGAGAAGTATAAGATCTCGTAGAGTCTTTTATCCCCAGGAATATAATTTCAAAAGATGTGATTAGGGGCTGTATCATCATCCATTCAGGGGAAAATAGTGATGGTTATTGTTTGTAGTCACAATCAGACCCACAAGACCACTGCTGAAGGTAGTTCAGTAAGTATTAAATTCAATGAATAGCAGAAGAGATTTATGAGTCTGACTCTATTGGTAAATACAATTTTCTTTTAATCAGAAGTGAAGGAATACTTCATTTTTATTTACATTTAGTATTAAATTAATTGAGGTAATTACCTTCCCCTTATTTGTTTCCAGTCTATGTGGATCTGACATTTCCAGGACTGAGAGCTTTGTATACCTGCAATGTTAATCCATAAATCAGATCAGTTTGTTCCTGCTGATTGTAGGGACGAAGCAGTGTCTACAGGAGACTTATTTTCCTTCTTCCTCCACTGTTGTCTATTAAGTCTTCATTGCTCAGATGGGTAACTTACTTCAGTGGTCTCAATTAGATGGGCTCAGAAATGTGAAAAATTAATTCCAGGCCTTTTTATTCCTATAGTCAGTGCCAATACATCTATATAAGCACATACTTGTCCACCACCACAGTGCAGTATCAGTAAATTTGACATGATACCTACTCCCCTTGAAGGAACTGTGGATAAACATAAGGTGTGTCAGATCACAGTTTTGGACATGATGCGTTGGCTCTCCTGATGGATGAACTAGGCCACGCAGAAGTTTATGGATTACAACTGGAAAGAATGAGAAGATGTCTTGGTCACCCAAGCCTGGAAGGACTTCAAATTCACATACTCTGTTTTAAACTGAAACAGGAGGTTTCGTCTTCTTCCAGAAGCTGCCTGCTTGAGATGTTCTGTTAGACATGTGTCTAATTCTAGTTGGGGAGGTGGATGTGTAATTCTTACCAGTTCTTTCCTTCTGTGTCCATAATATAAGGAAATAATGATCCTCCTGGCCTTGGGAATGCTGAAATAATTTTGTTTCACAACTTCCACTGAACACTACCACTCCTGCCAAAGTTTTCATGTTGCCTTTTCAATTTGTGGCATGGGCCTCAGGTACCTTCATCTGACAGCGGTGCTGCATTCCCAGTGATGTTGTTCTGTGAATCTAGTCTCTCTGTCTTAACTTCATCAGAGATGTAAAACTTTCCTTCAAGAAAATTGTGCTTCACTAGGGAGTATTTCTTGAAGTCACCAAGTATTAATATATATATAATAACACAATCAAAAACAATATCATGCACATTCAGAAATACCACTTCAGAGAGAGAGAGAGGGATTTCAAAGGATTTTTAGAAGGAAAGAAACTCAGGGAGAGCAATATGCACCACCCCTTTGTGAGCCAAAGGTTAGCACACAGAGGAACAGAGCTGGAGCATGAACCTCTGGCTGCTGCTGAAGGATGAATTCTTTGGCTAGTGGAGTTTTCATATGTGAACATTCAAAGTAGCAATATCGTCTAAGACACCTTGAGTAAAAGTAGTTACAAGTAAATGCGCTTTGTTTTCTACAGCTTAAAAAAGGACTATTTGTGTTCAGAAAAAAACTAAATAAAGCATAATATTATGACCTCTTGACAAAGGTCAAAAATGCTAGCATTTTAAAGACATCATATTTTTTATGTACTTTGCTATACCCCTATCGAAACTCATACAGCTAATAAGAAATAAATTAGTTGCAGTGTTGTAATTTTTTTTTAATACTGTTAAACAAATGCATTTAAAACAAACTAACAAATCTCTCAGTGACAAGCAAAATTAAATTAAAAAAAACAGAGAGCAAATTTTACAATTTAGGAATATACCTGCCCTCCATCTCTGCTTATAAACACATATGTACACAGAAATGCACCTCACTGCCCACAACAAGCCTTCAACTCTTTTCCCTCTTGCAGTATATGTAAAAAAACCCCCACCCAGTCTGAGTTTCTCCAAGCTTTATTGTTAAAAAAAAAAAATAGGGCAGTGAATGCCAATTTTCATCTCTTGGCAAATGTTTATAGCCAACATGTAAACCCCTGAAAACAGAGGTTTACAATTTAAATGCTGACACAACCTTAACTAGAGCAAGGGGAACACTGTTGCCATAATAACTGCCATTCTCTGGAAAGTATTTATGGCAGGGCTTCAACCTTTCTCAAAGCAGAAATTCAGGCCTTTGGCTGCCATTGACTGTGGGTAATGGCAGTGAGATCCAGATTCCTGGGGATGGAGCCATCAGTACTCAAAAACTAAAGCCATTTTAACATGTCTGCTAAACCTGTTCGTGATCTAGGCATATGCTTGATCCTGCAGCCCTGAAGCCAATGAAGTTTTTTCCAGCGATTTAAACAAGAGCAGGTCTGAGTCCCCTGTGTCCATCAATATCACATTCTTTTGTTCCTATCAGGACCCTCCAATAGAACCTGTTTATATATCTGATTTTCCTAATTGAAACCAGAATATATTTCTTTGCCTCCCACTTAAACAATGCTGGAATTAATATCTTTTTACACCATAAAAATACAGTGTTACAATTCTGTAAATACACTGAAGGAAAGACTGAATATGAGATTAAATTGCAACCTCTATTTATGAAAACATACTTGTTTTATAGATTTCTCTTGTGCCTGCTTGCTCTTTCTATCTCTCCCTCCTTGTCCTTTTCCCCATTCCTTGTTCTTTTACTTACTATATGCCAAACAAAAACAATAATAAACCCTGATATTTTAAACATGAAATAAAGAGAATGGAAATGTCTTATATATAAAAGTATTGCAAAATTGTAATGTGTAAAAAAGGAATATAATTACACATAAATGTACAGACTCATTCAATTAGAATTCAAACACACTTTTTTTCTTAATGTGACACAGATATGTCTCAAATCCAAACATAATAAATATAATAGGAAAAAAATATTTGATGAATGTTTGCCATATGCTATCCTGTTGGTGAAGCTTACTTTTTCCCAAATACTCTGGCCTCAAATGTCCAGCACGAGGACGGCTCCATGCCATTGACATGGCTAGAAACAGAGCTAAAGTTAGTGGCTCCAGATGCCAAAAGGTTTTCCAAGCTAAGAGAGCCAGAACCCTGCAAAACATTTCTGATACCTCCTTCCTGACTCTCCAAGGCCAGAGCTGAACTGCTTCTTGCATTATTGATAGCCAGTATCAATGTGAGCAGCTTTCAGTTTGTTTACACTTTAGATAGAGAGATTAGATGATTGTATTTTAGCTTTAGGACCTGTAGCATCAGAAACTCGATGTTGTCACCTGTTCCTGGTTTGAGCCACTTTGAGGACGAGAACAGGACAATTTATCAGAACAGAGAAGTTCAGGTTTTTGGGACACAGTGCTGCAAGGAAATATCACATTGCCATTTCAGTTTCATTTCCTTTCATTTCTGTCTGTGGTAAATATGACTGATTTTTTTTGTGGCCTAGGTCATATAGGAAGAGGTAAAAACATGACAATTTCGTTTCAAACTGTGAAATGGGACAAACAGCATATTTCAGATAATATAGCAAATATTGTACAAGAGGAACAGTTCCTTCGTGTAAAATATTCTGATGTCTTGTGTGAAGGAACAAGATTCAGGATGGGAGAGGTTCCAGGTGTGGAGAAAAACATACAGCAATTGACAGGACTTTATTATATGGACCTTACAGTTATTATATGGACTTTACTGTTATTATGTGGTTTCATTGTATCCACACTACACAGTGCACAGCTTGGGCATACTCAGGCTTGCCATGAGAGTATGCAGAGAGGAGACAGTTACCATTTGCCCTTTCCTTCCCCGGTTCCTCCCATGTTCCTCCCCCTTTGCCTGTGTCCCTACTCCGATTTGTTCCCCCGTTTGTCTGTCTCATGCTCTACCCCATGTTCTAGCCCTTTCCCCACCTGAAACTCATAAAACCCTACACCCTTCAATAAAGTATTACATTTACACCTCTACCTTGTCTCCAGACCCGTCTGTGCTGTGTCATCCCCCCTTGGACCGTGGCAGTCTTGTGAGCCTTGTGAGACTTTACATACAAAACTCTGAAGACTTGCACACATTTCAGAGCTTGGCTGCAGCTGTGAGTTTGAATTTGGGTTATAACTGTCATTTGTAATAGCACTTTCTAGCTTATAACGCCATTATAGGGTAAGGCAAATGATGAAATTGCCCGTACCTAAAGGTCTACCTGTTTAATGAGTTAAAAACCCTCATGTTTTCTTTAGGAATGACTCTTGGAAATTTCATGCCAGCTTGAAATTCACTCTTAACCAAGCATTCCTGTCTTTTTATGGAGTCTACAATTTTAAACATTATTTTTAGTTCTCTCAGAAATAGATTTGAGCATTTAAGTTGAGATATTTTTTTTCCCAAAGCCGCAAAAAGGAGCAAAGTTAGCATGTGAGTTTGCTTCTTGTTTGTAGGTGAAGTTCATTAAGACTTTCCAGGGGTGAAATTTATCAACTGAAATAATATTCAGAATATGTAGAAGTGACTACTTTTATCGTCTTCAGGAAGATATCTAAACCATCTGCTAGGAAATGCTGAATACGTTTGGAACCCTGTGTTTCCCTAGGTCTGATACTTCTTTTCAGCTGTGAGGTGCCTTTGTGTACCCACTAGCTGAGCTCAGGATTCAAGTTGTTCTAAATATTGAACATTGGTTGATGCTTTCTTATCATAAGACAGTCTCATTCACCATCTGTTGGCTTGTTTAATGCCATGCTAGTCTTACAACTATCTATTAAAAAAAAAGTCCTCATGCAAGAAATGGTGCAAGAGCTGGGGTAAGAAAGAAAAAAGTAAACAGAGGAGGCTAACTGTGAGACAAAGAGATGTGTCCATTGTAGAAACAGTGGAAACTGAAACTGTGTTTCAGTTTTTCTTCCAATGTTGCTGATGAATTTTGTCCCAAGACTGTTACATGGAAAATATGTATTCTAAACAGGCCCTCGGGAAAGAACTATTTAAGCTTCCTGTCCTCTCTAGCAGAGTGTTTTGCCTATTAGATTAAAGAAATAGACCCCACTTTGCAATCTTCTAGGCAGACCAAACAAATTCCACATTCCTTGCTGCACAGAAATGGTATAACTTCAATAAAAGCCATGTGGCTAGGGCACTCTCTGAAGAGGTGGGAAATGTGGATTTGTATCCAATCAGGCTGATGACACTGTAGTTTTTCAATTTCCAAGGCAAGTCCTGTAAGCAGAATACTATGATTTCAGCAGGATGTGGCAGTATACTGCTTGGCAAGTGTTTGAGTGGGTTTGAACATCGTGCTGTGCTGCATTCAGAGTGCCCTTCACAAATTAAACAGGTTCAGATATTGCTTGCTGGCTCCTGGCCTCATGGGTGTTAATAACAGGTACCTTGTTCAGGTTTCCTAGATGATTCACAGAGGAGGTGGATGTCAAACTGCTCAACTCAGCTATGTTGGAGACAATTCTGTTCTCATACCAGAGCACAATTTAAGTTATCGAAGTAAGTTCTCTTGCAATACATATTTCTTCATCACCTCTCAGATGTCTAAGTGATTATTTGAAAGACAATTGTGATAGTTTGTGGCTTACTATTGTGAACAGAGGCAAGTAAATAACAGCTAAGTAGTACTTTAGGAATTTGAAGTCTTTTGAGCTCTCTGATTTTGCTAAAAAGAGCTTGCATGAGGTTAGAAAATGATTAGAGAGAGATTTGATATATGCTACATCTCATGGGTTCTGCATTACTTTCAGCTTATTCAATGAGACTACCATCATTTCCTCAGGGTCCATTTTATTTTACACATAACAAGAACAAATGATAATAAACTTCCACCTTTTCCCATTTTTTTTAGTAGCTGTAATTTAAGCCAATGAAATCTTGATTAAGGAGTTCAGAAGGTGGAATTAAAAGAAGCCAGGGGGTAGAGTCACATACATCAAACACCTTAAAAACCCCTCTTATTTTTATAAAAAGAATTAAAACTTTGAATTAATTGATGCTTTCCCCCAAGGATAATCCATGAGATTTTATCAGGATTCATTATGTTTTAACTTCATCTTTGAACTCTGATAAACTCTAAGAGTTCCTTAGTCTTTTGAAAACAGAGGTTAGAACAAATAGTCAAGTGTGAAGCTCACTAGTGTTTACTATGAAACTTGTACTCAGAAAGAAAAATAAGCATTTTTCCTTGCCCACATCTGGTCTCTGTAGCATGAGTTATGTTATATGCCTGATCCTTTAAAATCAAATATGTAATCTGTTCTTGTGTTTTTACAAAGAAATTGTGCATAGGAGGTTTGCATTTTAAAATCAGCTTATATCCAGGACTTGGGGAGGGAGAAAACTGCTTGAACTTGGCCTGTGAAAGATGTGATTGTGGCTGAGTTCTGCTTTCATGAAACATTCCCTGCAGAGATCATTCTTTGCATCCTAAACTGTGTCTGTGTGGGAGAGAAGGGCCTGCTGCTAGTTACTGTCGTCTGAAAAAGAAGACAGCGTCACACTGGATCTCCCTCACTGTTGCTGACATGCTACACGCTGCAGTGCACACATAGCCTGTCTTACCCGACTTTAACTTCTTGGCATTTTTTCTCTTCTTTTGTTAAACAACTTATCTAGTTTCCCTGTTCATCCAGGAATGGGTGCTGGAAGGAACCTGGAGCTAAGTGGAAATAAGGTTGCTGTGGGTGTACTGAAGATGAGTTTCTTTTAGGAAACATCACCTAAATCTGTATTCATATTATTCTTAGTTTAAAGGGAGAGTCTGTATGCTGTTTCATAATTATATCTGTGTTACATCTTTCCTTGCAAGATCTATATCTCAACAAGGACTGCTGCTTTCATTTAGCCAAAGATACTGGGATTGTCAGGCTCCAGAAGCTATAGACTTTTTCCCCACTGCTAGCAAAGCAGAAAAAAAATCCACCTTCCTGTTTCTCAGGCCTGTAGAAAAGGAAATAGAAGTACGGCAATAAGCTGGCTGCAAAACTAAGAAGGCTGTATTCTATCCAAGACAGCTCCTCCAGAACACTTATATTTTTACAGGAATAGAGGGTAGTTCCAGTCAAGTTGCCCTTTTCTACCTTTTATCCTTGACTCTGACTCATTAGGGATCAATGATATCTCTTTGTTAGGTCTGCACGCAGCGTACTATTTTGATACTCACACTTCTAATGGCTCTGCTTACTGAATTTGTCCACCAGGGTCTGGAAAATGCCTGACCCCCTTCACACTTTCTTTTGCCCACCTTTCTATCAAAGTAGCTCTCTACATTCACACAAGCAACTAAATCCACTTATTTTTCATATTCTTACTCCTCAGAGTGACCAAATAAAACAGCCTCTATGAGAAAAGTTCACTAAATGTGGAGGTTATGGGGCAGACACATTATTTGTCCTTTCTAAATGCTATTTGTTCTTTTACTTTGGCACTTCCACCCTGAGCTGTTCATGATCCATAATGAACCCTCTCTTGCTGTGTGGGCCTTGGTGGTTTATTTGATTTGGAGCAGTCTATGCTGAATGCTGGCAAGAAATTAAAATACGAATGTAGGTAAAATAACACCGCATTTTTGTGTGTTGTTAGAGAATCTCTCAGATCACTAAAATATTGTGAACACCTACACCAGGATTTATTTTTTGCTTGAAATTCATTAAAATAAAAATCTTTTGGTATCAGCAAAAGAATATTTAAATATCATTAAGGTTTTGACAGAAATCAACAAAAGCATGGAAATGCCCAATTAAGGCAGAAATGCACCATATGGACTTGGAAGTGATAAGTATTAAGCAAGCTGTTATAGTGACCCCCTGCTGTGGTTAGGTGTGGAACACATATGTCCTTCTTAGGCTTTATCTACAGATGTTCTTACTTTATAGCTGTGTTTGTTCTACTAGATATGAAAAGACTAAAATAAAGAGGGTAGGTGAGATTTTTTTTTCTTCCTTGATGACTTTTATTTTCATATTCGAATTTATCAATAGTATTGAACATACTGATATGGAATCACACTGTGATAGGAGCTGTTCCCTGGTTGCACAGTTGTCCGCAGAGTTCAATCAACTCAATAGATAAAACTACTTCACTCTAAGATGTAAGGAAATCTATGGGAAAAGTGGTAGTTGCTCAATTTCTTCATCCTCATCCTGAAATTCAATCTGGAATATAAAATCAGCTAAGCAAAATTATTGGATTTATGACAAGTTAATCCTTTGAAATTCCATGGCTAGGGAGAAAGACAATAGAGCCATCACTGGTCTCTTCTGGTCATCTATTCCATCACTCAATTTCCAACAAGGATTCTGAAAGGATAGCATATTTGTGTTATTATGAGTATCATCACAGAATTTTCTGAGTTGGAAGGGACCCAAAAGGATCATCAAGTCCAACTCTTCAGTGAATGGCCCATATGGAAATTAAACCCATGACCTCGGTGTTATTAGCACCATACTCTAACCAACTGAGCTAACCTCTCCTCAAGCAGACTGTTCAAGAAATGACTTCAAGGATATGAAAATCAATGTCACAGTTCATGCTCAAGATATTGCTGGCTGCATTTCTGCGTGCTTATCAGCTGAAACTTTTAGAAAGTGTATTGAACTATATATTCCCAATGTACCTGTCCAGGTGGAAAAAAAAAAATCTAGTTTACACAAAACTTCATGGGTGTTGTACTTACATTTATGTGTAACAAGATTTCCCACCTTTTCAGGAAACCTCGTGCTCTGCTTTTCCAAAGTTTCTGTTGATTTTTTTGTGTTGATTGTTTTTTCCAGTTTTTTGTTTATGTCATGCAGTGTCTTTTATTTTGTTTGTTTGTTTTTAACTCAGTAGTTGGTAAATACTCAATAGCTGAAAGTAGCAAAATATACTTCCACTGAAAGTGCCTAAATTTCAATATCACCTCTCCACCACCCCAGTATCTGGAGTAGGCAATAGACTCTTCCCCTAGAAGCAATCTCCATATGACAACAAGTGAATTAACTTCCAGGATGCTTGATCATTTTCTCACCTTACAAACTGACAAAACAGAAGAATGTAAGAGGGAACTGGTGAAAATGTAATAAATATCATTAAGAGTGCTTTCTTCTCACAAACTTTAATGTGAAGGAAGTAGGAAATCTTACAGATATAAGATATATCAAAGCTTTGTAAGACAAATTGTTTGCAAATTAGTTTTTTGCCAATCCCAAAGTTTCTACTCAAAAAGAAAGGGTAAAGAATACTGTTTGGTATACAACTACCAATGCATATTTGAAGTAGAAAAGGTAAACACACTTCAGTCTCAACCCATGAGTTTTCTCACTTTTACCCTTCTGATTCTTTTCCCCATCCCACCACAGTGGGGTGAGTGAGTGGCTGTGTGGGGCTAGTTGCCAGCTACTGTTAAACCATGACAGTCCTTTTTTGTAACCCATTGTGAGGCTTTTCATTGACTGTCTCCTGTATTGTTAGGGGGCTCTATATTAGAGTCTAGTGCTCTTTACTGGTTACTTTTTTTTTTTCACTGTTTGCCTTAATGCTGTGCTGCCCATCACCTCACTCTGCTGTGCTTGGGCTGGCAGATGGCTGGGGCCATGCTGCTGTTTCTGTGCTGCTGTACTGGACAGGCTGGAAAGCCCCTGTGGACTTGGGTCAAGGGGTTGTGACCTGCGGATGAATCCATGCAGGAGCAGGACACCCTGCATCACCTGTGGCCATGGATAAGCCCACGCCAGAGCAGGTGCATCTTGGAGTGTTTGTGGTGTTGCCTAAAAGACCACGGAGAAAAAAGACTCCAGGTCAATTCAGTGTAGGAGGTAAGATAAAGAGAGCAGGAGCTTTAATGAGCCCTCAGGCCCAGAGGAATACATACCCCCACATGTGCACTCAGACACTGGTTCTATGATTTTATAATAAAGTCCATCCAATCTCAATTCTGTTGAACCCCCGGTTCTACCACATTCCGCCCCCCAGCATACCCCTTTAGGAATTGAGTCTAGGGGAGTTTGGGACTACTTCTTCATCATCTTTATCTTCCTCAAAGATAAAGATGTTGCTGTGTCTGTGTGATAGCTCCTGGTGCAGGCCTTAAGGTGTTTTTCTGCCATTCTACCTTGAAAATAAGACTAAACAGCTAACAGAATTTTGAAGGATTGATATGAGATGGGGCAGTAGGGTTTGGTATGTGTAAACATTATGCTGCAGGGTAAGGGATATAATACAGCTACATCAAAATCTACATTCACTACACAACTACTTCTAAAATCTATAAAAATTAAAAAATCAAAAAGCTCTGAGGCATCAGTGGCCATTGTTATGCCTGTGCCACACCAAGTGTATCTGGGAAAGGACTGTGGCCCAAGGATAAGTCCACACTGGAGAAGGTACACGTTGAAGCATGTATGGCTCTGGCTAAGTCCATGGTACAACAGGTCCACCTTGAAGCATGAGTGCCTGCACATGGGGTCATGCTGGGGCACCTCCAAGTGTGTCGTCATGAATAAGCCCATGACAGAACAGGACACCTGTGGAGAGACTGCAGCCATGGGTAAGATCAAGGTGAAGCAGGTTCACACCTGAAGAGACTGTAGCCATTGGTAAGACTTGTATCCAGCTGGAGCTCTGAAGGCTTTGTGGCCCATGGGGAAGGCCATGCTGGAACAGGTGCACACCAAAGTGACCAGGTTTGTGGATAAGTCTATGCTGCAGCAGTTATACCCCTGGAGAGACATGGGGGAAGTTCATTGCAATGGTAAACACTATGGTCTGGTCCAAAGGGACCAGGGGTGGAGGCTGTAATGGAAATACAGTGGGAGATACTATAGCAGGAATCACACAAACCAGTGAAGGAGAAGCCTGCAAGAATTGCAAGTGCAGCGGGGACCCAACCTGAATTGAGTTTGGTGCCCAATATTTACACAACAGACCACCTCTGCTGTTATGAGTGACCACTATAACAGAGGGAACCCAAAGTCATGGACTAAATTAACTCAGTGGACAATCTATGGGCATTTTATAGGTAGTTCATAGACCAAAGGAATGATATTTGTGTATTATATCAAGGCATGGAAAAGGGAATGGTTGTTAAATAGATTATATTGGACAGTGTGAGAGCTGAATATGATGTAAATGGTATGGAAGAAGGAGTAGAAAATGTGCTGGGTTTGACTCTGATAGAGTTAGTTTTCTTCACAGTAGCTAGTATGGGCTATGTTTTCGATTTGTACTGGAAAAAGGGTTGATAGCACAAGGTTATTTTTCTTATTGCTGAGCAGTGCTTACACAGAATTGAGGCTTTTTCTGCTTCTCACCCGATCCTGCCAGAGCAGAGACTGGGAGTGTGCGGGAAGTTGGGAGGGGACATTGTCAGGACAGCTGACCCCAACTGACCCCAGGGATATTCCATACTGCTATGGTGTCATGCTCAGCATACAAAGCTGTGGGAAGAAGGAGGAACAGGAGTGAGTGATGGCATTTCTCTTCCCAAGTCACCATTACGTGTGATGGAGCCCTGCTTTCCTCAGGACGGATGAGCACTTGCCTGCCTGTGGGAAATGGTGAAAGAATTCCTTGTTCTGCTTTGCTTGTGTACATGTTTTTGCTTTATCTATTGAACTGTCTTTATCTTGAGACCCACAAGTCTTCTCATTTTTATTCTTCTGTTTCTCTTCCCCATCCCTATGAAAGGACAGTGAGTGAGATACTGTGTGGGACTGAGTTGCCCACTGTATTTAAACCGTGACACACACTTATAAAGGATACAGGATCAAATGAATAAAATAAACAGTCACAACCTGCAAGGTTTGCCTGATTCTGTGGGAATGTAATTCTGATGTCAGAGCTGC
Organism: Manacus vitellinus; assembly: GCF_001715985.3. Classification (NCBI taxonomy): domain Eukaryota; kingdom Metazoa; phylum Chordata; class Aves; order Passeriformes; family Pipridae; genus Manacus; species Manacus vitellinus. The sequence goes on from NW_021939396.1 coordinate 14,371,647, forward strand.
TTCCTTAGTTTCAAGCAGCGAAGGAAATAAAGGGAAATGTAAGGATTCATTAACTAAATTACTGCCATAGGGCCACCATGTGCCCCTTTGTAATACCAGGAGAAATCAGGACTAGGCTGATAAGCACTTCCTTGGCACATCTTTTTATGTCTCTTGTTACTCCTTTTTCTCCCCTTTTATGGATAAGGCAACAAGTCTCTGGCAAGCCAAAGAAACAAATAAAGAACCTGTTTGCTCTACCCTATTTCTTACCCAGCTTAGCCTCTCACAGGGAAGGAAAAGAACTAGTGGCATGACATAACAAAGACTTCTAGGACTATACATATATAGACGCTGGTGACAAACAGACCTTTCTAATTTCTGTCAGATTTTAACATAGAAAGTGATCAGACAGAGTGATAAGTGGAGCTCTATGAGTAGTTGGATGTGTAAGCACAGGCAAGCCAGGATGTCAATGTAAATTATGATTAATGTATGAAGTAAATTATTTTAAGTTTCTTATAGGACTCTCTGTTATTGTGCTTAGGAAGGGATTCAAATAAAAAGAATTGTTTTATGGTTAAATCATTGAAAGAACAAATGAATATACAACTTTAGCCCTCATGAAGAAAATGTCAAGTCTCCCAATAATTTCTGTAGTGTTAGAATTTCACCCCAGCTTCCTCTTCCTGTGCTGTTAATAACTGGATATATTACGTGGGTCAAATGCAATGGCTTATACAGGTCTCTCCTATAATAATTAAAATGAGAACTGTACTGTTCTTTCCCTACTTGTTCAAAGATAATGGAGATCCTTGCACAGGAGGTGTTATGTGTGCCAATGTGATGACTTCCATGACACCTCTGTAGCTAGTTAGGGCTAAGTAACTTTTTCTTTGCTTCCATTTGATTTTGCCAGTATGGTGTTTTTATGATGTCAACAAGCACAACCAAATGGCAATTGGTCACATTGTTATTGTGAAACAATACCTTTCCTCAGCACAGAAAGGTTCTCAGTGATATCACTGAATATTTAAGCTAGCTGTAAGCTGGACTTCAGGTAAGCTCTGCAGTTGAGAAGAAGGGTGAGTGCTCACTGGGATTTAAGGAACACTGATGATTGACAAATCCAAAAGCAGAGGTATATTCTCACCCACCCTCCTTCAGATTTCACTTCTTGCCCTTCAAGACTTCACCAGAGAACTGATCTTTGGCAGACAACGTGTTTCAGCTCCATTTTCAGTTTAAGTGATCTCTCAAAGTCTGATGTATATTGGACAATTGACTCCTTAGGATCCTTCTTGAGGAAGATAGGATTTTCAACTCTGTTTTGATCAGCTAATCAACTGCTATTCTTTTTTCCCCAAGTTATCAATTTCTTTCTAGGCCTCTTCCTCATGTGAGGCCCTAGTTCTTTTCAATGCTTTAGGTCTGCCTTCCCTGCAGTCCAGAATCAAATAGGCTGGCAACTTTCACAAGCAGTCTATCCATCTAAAACGTATTTATTTAAAAAAGAGAAATCTTTAAATTAAACCCAGAAATTATTGTGGGGGCATAGGGAAGAAACCCTTGGTGGTTTAAAACTAATTTTATGAACACTAGAAATATAAAGGAAAGGTCTAAGCATGAGAGAATTTTCTATATGCTGCATATTGCAATCACAGGAGGACAATAACTCAGGCCCTCTCAATCAATTACAATCTTTTATAGTCAGCCATTGTAAAGCATTTTGAGCCCTGATTACACAGCAACTGCTGAGACCTGAACTTCCTGAAGTTCAGAACAGCTGATCCCAATGAATAAGTAACCAGCCTGCTAGGACTCACGGCACCTGACCTACTTCTCAGAACTTTTCCCAAAGATGTCACATACCACTATATAATTCCCCCAACAATCAAACCATGTAGTGCTTTTGATACTGTTCCATATTCCAAAACTCCTTTTCAAGAACCTCCTTTCCCAAAGATCATTTGTATGTTGAGTCGTACATCATGTAATAATTTTTGTCCATAATTGCTCCCAGTTGTGAAGCTCTCATATATACTGAAAAATCAGGAATCAAAAAGGAATTGATGAAAAACTGAAGATCAATATATAGCTTTTCTTGCTTTTTGGATTTCTCTAAATACTCTTCAAAAGTGTTTTGAGAGATATTTTTTCCCCACTTTCCTATTCCAGCTTGGACTGGAATCTTTAACCCACAGCGATAGAAAAAATGGCTTTTTGCCTAAGTTCCTGGAGACTGACTTTGCCACAAATTTTCTGGCTGATTGTAGGGAATTCACTTAGGACTCAACTAAATAAAGAGATGTGGAACTTTTAAGTCCAGTGCTGCAATGCCTAAATTTTAGGCTCCTGGCCCTAAGATTAAGTTTTAAAACCTGAAGCTGGAAATATAACTACACAGTGGACAAAGAAAATTAAATGTGTGAGTAAAAATATTAAAGTCTTGCCAGTAAAAAGGTGAGGGATCAAGTTTAAGTGAACAGGAGATTATCCCTAGAGGTAGGTGTTTGCCAATGCTGACCATAAGATTGCATGTGGAATATCAGCCTTTTTCATTGCTTCTGCTGGCATTTTAATTGCTTAATTCACTTATAAAAGTAGATACCTACATTATTCTTTGAAATAATAGGCTCTTACTCTAAAGGTTTCCATGCCTCTGATCCTTGTCTTTATGTAACAATAGGATGGTGTGTTCACGTGAGAAGTGGGAATTTTAATTCACTCTTCAACTTAGTGAGGCTAAAACTTCTCTCATGAAGGATCCATAGTCAACCTCCAGGCAGCTCCCCAATATATGTGATTTTTTCTGTCCTAGTTAGTGCTGTCCCATGACTGGTTAAAGTAATATTCACAGTCTTGAAGGGAGGGGCTGGAAACACAAACAATCTTATTGCAGGTGAATTCATTGCATCATTCTCTCTCTTGGAGTTGGCTGGATTTTGTTTGGGTTTTTTGTTTATTTGGTTGTTTTTGTTGTTTTGCTTTTTTGTTTTGTTTTTACACTATGAATCTCTGGTTCCTAGACAAGGATGAAACCCAAAAGCTGTCTGTTATGCATCTCCCAGTGTCATGAGGCCCTCTTTGCAGCTACACTTCTACATGTTGCTCTAAGAGGGTAATTAAAACAGTCACAAACACTACACAACAAGATATCTACAGTATTTCCAACAAGGATAAGAGTAGAAGGCACTGCAATTTCCATGAGAAAGCCTTTCAAGAAGTCAAGGTTCAATTTTTATACTAGTATACTAACAGAAATACCCAACATCTGAGATGTAAATTTAAAATTTCAGCAATCTCATGAGGAAGAATTCATAGAACCAATATCTTGATCACAGCAGTTAGAGTTGACTTCTTTGTAATCTACCTTGACAGTTGCTTGTGCGAAAAGGTATTTGTTTGGGTCAGAAATTTGTACTTTAATTTAGTATAAAGCCAATGAGCTGATATGTTCTTTCGATTGATAAATAGATAAATAAATTGAAAAGATCTAGTTATTTCAACAGTAATATTAGTCCTTCTGAAACATCCAAAGCTTTGAAATCCTATCTCATTTTCTCATGAAATGTTATTTGTTCGATGAATCTCTAGTGAACATAAAAATCAGGCCAAGTTTGAAGCCTTTGACATAAATCAATTTACGTGGTTGACTAAAAGGATGAAGGGTTAGCATGGTCTGGCAAAAACATTTGTGTGTGCGCTCCAGTTTAACTTAATCCTAAAGGGACTTAAACACTTTAAATTCATTGGGTAGATAATTAAATGCTTTGAGGAATCAAAACCAGAGGTCCACTGACTACCACACATCCACACAACAGAACTCTGTAATGAAATGTTGGACTCTGGCAGAAAACACATAACTAAAAAGGAGGTACTAGGATCTAAAAAAAAAACCCCAAACATAATGAAGGGCAAGATGGCAAATATTCTAAAAATATTTAACTCCCACTATGTAATAGGATTAAGTTTTGCAAGAAAAATAAAGAAAAAAAAGAATAACTGAATCAATATATTTTTACCCAGGGTCTGTAAATATTTCAAATATGAAATTAATTTTCTTTCAAATGGTATGCTAATGAGTGAGTTTTGAAATATTGCTTTTTGGCATAATGTCTGTTTACTTTTCACTTTCATTAGCAAATCTGTGAACAATAATGCAAAACTTCAAAGTTAAGATAAAGAAAAGCATAACAGGAGGTAAAGGGAACTGAAAACTGAATTCAGCTTTTCAATATTTTGTACGAAAAATTCAATAATTAGGATAATGGACATTATCAAGGAAGGAATTAGAACTTGCCATCAAATTCATTTAGCTAGGAACACACGTGCACAGCATCTGTGTAAGAACTTCCAGATTAGAAGAAATGAGGGAAATCTAATTTATGCCTACTTTGGTGAAAATGGTGAGAGATCATTTTTACAAGGAAGTGAGTAAAATAACGGGCTGGGACTTCAGCTCACAGCATTTCATTTCCTGTTCTGTACACAAATTTCCTGTGTGCCTTGGAACAAATTGTTTAACTCCTCTGTTCCTCAGTTCTCTAAAAACAGCAAAACCAGCATTCTATTACTTTATGGGAATTTTTGTGAGGATAAATATTGTCAGGGACTTGAGAGTCTGTCTGGTAAAAATTGCTTTAAGCAGGGGTAACCAAAGAGATTCTTGTACCTAGATATGCAGTTGATCCTGCTGCCATATCAGGTTGGTCAGCACCTTAAAAATTGCATTTTTGAATTTGTTTCTGTTTCAGTGTTCAGACGCAATACAGAATTGACTGTAATTTGAGTGGATAGAGTTTTCTTTTACCAGTCTGGAAAACTCAGGTATGAGCTATGAATACTTGTATTATAACAATCTGCAGATATCATGGATAACACAAAAAGCTGGTCAATGGAAACTTATCTTAAAAAAACTAATTCAAATGCTTCCAAGTTTAAAATTGGATGGGTCACCTGAGGCTGTGACCTCAGCAAAAACAAATTAAAAGTACCCCAAGGCAAGTCAGCTGTTAGTGAGGGCTGTATCTTAAATACTTCTCTACAAAAGGCAACCAAGGAGCATAACCAATTGTCACCCATATCCAGCATGGCTCCCTTGATACTTTTTTTTTCTCAGAAAATGATTCCACTGGCAATGGTCAGATGGTGAGAGTGTGGAGGTCTTGAACAGTCTTGAGTTTGTATTTGTCCACATTTTGTGCTGGAAATACATCTCTATAGTTTACTTTGGAATAGGTTTGCATGTTTTAATTTGTACTTTTGGCATTCAGGGACTGACATGCCGTGTAACTGTTCTTAGTCTGCCCTGAGGAAGCTTAATGAACTGCTAAAGTCACAGAACACACAATGAGATGAAGTTTTGCTTTCTAGATTTTATTCATCTGAAATCTAGTTGGAAACAAAAGAATAGTCCCCAGACCCATTAAAAGCAATTTCTAAGTATGTTCATAACCTTTCTTCCAGACATCTGAGTTAATCCTGCAGATGTTTCCCAGGCAGATGAAGGACAAGAAGGCAATTGACAGTAGTCAGCATGGCTTGAAAAAGAGAAAGTCATGCTTGACCAAGCTGATAACCCTCTACCCTGGCTTGATGAATGAGGAGAGAACAGTGAATATTGTCTACCTTGATTTCAGTAAGACTACTGACACTCATATGATCCTCACAGAGAAGGTGATGAGTTATGGGCTGAATGGGCAGACAGTGAGGTATATTGCAAACTGGCTGAATGTTGGTCCCAGAGGGTGGTGATCAATGACAAGAAGTCTAGTTGGAGGCCAGTCACTAACAATTCACCCCCAGGGTCAACACTGGGTCTGATCCTCTTTGACTTCTACAGTTTCTATGAAATCATCACGACTCTGTGCCTCTGCAAAGTGCCTGTACACTGATTCCTGCCTCATGGGGAACAAACAGGAGTAACCAGAAATTGGTCTGCAGTTGTAGGGCTGTGATCTCACTGGGATCACTTATGGATAGCTTATCTGACTGAAGTAGTTCCATAATGACTCTTTAGGAAGGACAGGCTGGGGCAGTGAAGAAGGGATAATTGCCCTTGATGTGAGGGAACAGGGAGAATACATGGAGTTCTGCCTGGGGAAGATGATAAACCAGATGAGAGAGTTCAGTAGAGTTCAGGATAACAGGGCCACCAGGTGAGGTGGCACTAAGGTGGGTATCGGACCACCCGACCAGAAAGAATCAATAGACCTGCTAGAGCAATAACACAGCATGGCACAAGCAGCTCAGGAGTTTTGTGGAAGGCATTGGTCAAAACTTTTTAACACATGTGGTTGAGGTCTGAATGAAGGGAAAAAGCTCTGCTGAAGCTAGGACTTAAAAAAAGGAAGTGTTAATTGGAGACTGAAAGTTGTGAGCAACCTTGCCCACGGTGACCATGAAATGGTGGCGATAGAGACAAGAGGCAATGAATAGTAACTGAACTTGAGGAAATTCTGTTTAAACATAAGAAAACTTTTTTTTACTCTAAGAATGATCAAACACTAGAAGAGGCTGCCCAGAGATGTTGTGGAGTCTCCTTTCCTGAAGAGACTCAAAACCTGACTAGACATGGCCCTGAACAACCTGGTCTAGGTGACGCTCTTTCTGTGATTCTGTGATACTGCTTTCCAAACCACCTCTTTCTGAAGTCTCTGAACTTGAGACTGAATTCACGCTACGTTCACAGGACACAGGAGTAAATATGAGAACCACCAGCACTCAGTGCTGCACTGGGGGATAAATTAGTATGTGGCCAAGTCCAGCTCCCAGGGACACAAGGTGGCACTCTGGAGCAGTTCTGATTTGGTCAGATGTCATTGCAACACAAACTCCACAGCTTTCAGTACTTGTGTTTCAATGCTATGACACATTAAACTGATTCAACATACCTTTCTATTTTAAACCTTCTCCAATTAGGACATACAGGAACCATTTCTGAGCTTGTTGAGATTAAGAGAAAAAAACAACAAAGAATAAGTGTAAAAAAGAAAAAAGGAAACAAAAAGACTTGGCCAAAGCCTCCCCACTGATAACATGGGACCTAGAGTGGATGGAAGGCACATAGGCTTTGGCATAAGTTTTACGTCAACCTGTTTATCCTAGAGTGATTTGTTTAGAAATGGAAATTTGTGATGAGTGACAATGGGAAACCTACAGAAACTAATCAGGCCTAATTTAGGATGAAAAATCAGCGTAGTGTTAAAATATAATAATGAATGAAATTAACCAAGAAATATAGTAAAAATTCCAGTGCTCGACATCAAGTGAAAAGAATAGATAAGAAAAAGAGCTACAAGCTCATAGGAGATGTTACAATATTCTGCTGATCAAAGACATGATAAAATTATAGTCAAGCTTATCATAATAGATATTTGAAACGTGATCTGGATTAGAAAGCTGTGTCTAGAATACAGTTATATCTAGGTCCAATGCTTTATTGCTTATCATATTTTTTTACCAGTTCTAATCTGTAAAGTACAAGTAATAGCACTTTCTTTTCCTGTGAGTTTCAGAAAACAAATGCCTTGAAATCTGCTATGACAATGGAAGTAACAAAGTAATTAAAACAGAAAGCAATGAAATGGCAAAGATCTTTCCCCTTCTCTGTCAGGCTTTGCCAGTAGCAGTCTAAGCTGACTGTAAGGAACAGTCATCGTCACTCTTGATCTCACTAAGTTCTTAAATCATTGTTAGGTTTCTACTGGGGACATTAAGTAGTGAAAAGGGAAAATGAAACAGCTCCAAATTTAGTAACTCCAACTAAACTTCAGCTCAGTCTGAAGGGATTTTTGAAATAAGGATTTATTGTTCATTGCAGGCAAAATCCATTCCTTACTAATGTAAATGGCAAAATTTGAATGTAAAAAGCAAGAACAAGAAAAAATCAAGAAACTAAGTAAGATTTCATCCCTTTTGTTAAAATGAATGGAGTGGAAAAGAAGTACAATGCCCAAAATACATTCAATACTAGGAGCTTGTACTAAAGGATGAGTATGGGTTTTAGAAACTCCACACTGGGAAATCTTAGAATTGAAAGCTTTTAAAAGTCCAAGTCTCCACTGTTTTTAAGAATAACCTATGGGCTTCCTCCAGCAAAATCCTTGAAATGAATAAAAAGTGTACTTTTACACAAGACACATATACTGCAGTAAGGTAATGTTGCCACAAGAAGCTTTATCATAATTACCTCTTTCCTTCTGCCAGCATTCTGTCCTGCTATTGGCACTAACTTCATTGTTGCAGTAAGTAATTTTAAAGAGGATATCAGCAGACAACATTTATCAGATAACTATTACATTAAAGAAGTAGGGATAGCATAGACAATGAAGATGGTATACTCAGTAATTGTTACTGGTCAAAACTTGTAAATAAAAGATGCCATGGAAATTGATCAGTTAAATTGCAAGGTAGTGAAATACCTCTGTCTGGTCTGGCAGGCTGGTATATTTTATCATTACATGAACTCAGTGGAAAATAAATTAATTGCACAAAATTTGCTCATCTTTATGCATTAGAGCAGCACTATCAGGCTTCAGCTAAGAGGACTATCCCATTGTGGCAGACATGGAACAGGACATAAAACTTGATAGCTCAAAGAAGGGAAAGCTAAAGGTAAGAGTGGTCACAGACAACCAACAGACTTATTTGTCTGAGTACACATTGTGAATTTCTGGTAGAGAGGGAAGTATAACTCAAAATTCCTAAATCCCACTCTAGCCTATTCTTCAATGAATGATGTCATTGGATATAATGTCTTCTGAGGGAGTAATTCCACTCACAATTAGTTGTAGTCAGTGACATTTGTTTATCTTATTACCTGGTACTGAAAGAAGAAACTAAGGCTGTGGTCTGTCTCAGTTTGTTCTCCAGTTTTGGAGTACTTGCTCCACAAAGGCACTGAGGTACAAAGCTCTGATTTGCTTGGCCACTATGGCTGCAACTGAGAAGAAACCAACAGAAGTAAATGACAGCTTGGACTATCATAAATATTGCAAAGTGTGCACATCTGAATATACTAATTAATATATTAGTATTTTCTTTCCCCTTTTTGGTTTCTATCCTGTCAGAAAGTGGGAAATGTTAGAAATATCATTAAAGGTGGGGTTATGACATCTTAAATGCTTGTGATACTCCAAAAAATCTCTAAGCTGAATGTCTTTGGAGGGTGGTCTTTGGAGACACATTGAGTTTTTATTTTAGGAATCATAGAATTATAGAATGGTTTGTGTGGGAAGGAACTTTAAAGAACATTTAGTTTCAACCTCCCCTGCCATGGGCAGGGACCACTTCCACTAGACCAGGTTGCTCAGAGTCCCATCCGCCCTGGCCGTGAACACTTCTAGGGACAAAGCATGCACAACTTCTCTGGGCACCTGTTCCAGTACCTCACTAGCCTCACAGTAAAGAATTTCTTCTAATATCTAATCTAAACCTGTCCTCTTTTAAAGTAATTACTCCTTGTCCTATCCCTGTCTAAATTCTCTCCAGCTTTTTTTATAGACCCCATTGAGGAACTGGAAGGTTTCCCTAAGGATTCCCCAGTGTCTTCTCTTCTGCAACCCCTACTCTCTCAGACTGTCTTCATAGGAAAGTGTTATAGGTCTTTTAACTAGTATTTAGATGTCCCTGTGGGGGTCCAAATCCCTGTTTACATTGGTGCCGTAAAAATAGAGAACATAAAGTCTGTTCTCACTACAGAGAACAAGTAGGAAGCACATCAAAAGCAAGCTGCAGGGGATGTGGTAATGTTTAGGAACTTCTGAAAATCTCTGTATGATTTAAAACAATATAAGCTTTTTGCTTTACAATTATGCTTTTGGGATAGAGGCATTTAGTCCAAGTTAGATGAAGAGATTAGTGGAAGAACTATCAAAGGAAGTGATAAAAAGATTTGAAGTGAATTAACTTTTTACCTGATTCGTATAACATCCATTTAACTGTCAGGCAGTGGATGGGGTGGTTTATCTAACAGTAGGGGAAAAAAATTAGGCAAAGAAATTAGATCCAATCCACGCAGAAACTTTGTAACAAATTAAGAATATGCATCTGCTACATTTGTGTGAATGCAAATTCACACTAGAGAGTGTGAATGATTAAAAAAGGACTCTTTTATCAGTGTTCCCTGGAAGTTCAGTTCTTATTTATCATGAGATTTCCAGCTGCAAACAAAATGAGCATCATCCAAGTTCACTGCTTTATATCTGAAGTTTGAATAAGGTTTAGCGCTAATTGTCTGGTCACTAGTTAGCTTCCTTCCTTCCTTGTTGGTCCATTTATAAGGTTTTCATGTATGAGCATATATATATATATATATATATATATGTCATTTATGAAGTGTTTGCTTCACACATAATTTACTGTAATCCATGGTAAACATTTTCAGTAAAATTATCTTTTAATTCAGGCCTTCAGAGTATTAGCTTTCCTTAGAGACAGCTTCCTGGACTCAATTTTCTGCTTGCTTATTTCATGGGTCAATACATGGGATTTACACTGGTTTCACAGCTCACCCATTCCTCCTACTTTAAAAGTCAACAGGAGAAGATGTAGATAATGATTTTTCCCCCCCTCTGGAAAATACTTTAAATAGTGATTGCAGTTTTTAAAATGGACAAGAAAACATTGAATCATAAGACTTCCACAGGTTGGTTTCCTTAACTTGATCAAAGTTCTTTGCAAATTAAATGTCAGGTTTAAGACATTATTGGAGAAATTATCCTCTATTTACAAGTCTCTTGACATGAAGGTGGACTTTTACATACTTAAAGCTGTTTGTCTGTCACTGCTTGGGCATTTCATGGTTCAGAACAGTTACTCGTGAAGTCTCAAGCTGTTCATTTGAATAGTCTCCAGACACAGCATGACCAACAATGGTCTACTTTCAAAGTAACATAGAAACATATAAGTTATATCCAGTGTGGTTAGAGCGCTCATTCTGGAAGGAGAAGTACTATATTTTGGTCTCAGCTCTAGGGATCACATTCAGTTCATATTATTTAATATCTGTCTAATGCAAGACACAGAACCCCTTTTGGGATCCAAATCCTTTATTGAGCGAAGTCCTCAGTATTCTGTTATAGAGCCAGGCTTCCTCATATACTCTTTCTCTGACCCAATATATTATTTTCTTCACAATGAAACAAAACAACTCCAGGATGAGAGGTGGAATGTGCTCTTCACTCTGTCATTCAGAATGGATGATAATCAGATGGTTGGGGCACTGTCTCAGCAGGCGTTGTTCTGTGGATTTGAACCTCATCAGTCAGAGAAGGGCTTAAAATCCAATTCTTTAGCTCTGTGAGTGAGTATTCTAACCGCTAAATCATTATACACAGGGGGTCCATTTTATCCAGACTTTTTTTTTTTTTTAAGAAGAGCAAGCAAGCAAAAAAGCCCCAAACCAATCCACACTCCATTTATCAAAGAGAGAACAGTTGATCTGGAGTTTGAAACCCTAAGTTAAAGGACCTCCCTGTATTTTGGGCTACACTACTTGGATACATAACAAAACCATGTATTGTACTCCATGACTCTATGTAGGTATTTTAGCTTCCCTTGAACATATAGGAAGACCGATTCCCTTTTTCCATGTGTATTATCTCCCACACAGTCACATATAAAAATCTCCTGGAAAAAAAAAGCTTATGAAATGTATCAGAAAATAAGGTGCTTGGTGTTTTATATTAATAACATAAAGTCAGGGCAACTGAAAATCAATAAGTAACTGTAGAGATTCATACCAATTACAAAAACTGAGGTATCAGGAATCGTTCAAAATTATGACAATGTGTGGATGGATATTTTGGATAGCTGGAATCTGTTATTTTTTTTTAATGGGAATTTCTTAGGCATAAACAAAGACTTTTCTGAGGAAGTTTAAATTGCCTTAAATTCTTTTTTAAATAAAATTATTTGAAATTTTATTTTTCGGGTTTTAAGTAAGAGAGAAAAATCATTGACTTATTCCTAACCAAAATACAGAGAAATCCAACCTTCTGATATATGAATGAACATTAGAAAATCCACTTAAAAGTTGAAAGTTGGGGAAGCTTTTTTACACACTGGGAGACCCACATTAATTAAAGAACTAGATTTAAAATTGATTGTCTTGATCAGAACTATTGAAGAATAATTTATTTGTTAGATAACTTTGAACTTGTTAACATAGAAAGTCTATTTTCAAAGTTTTCTGTGTGTGAGTATTCTGGAAGAACTTTCTGATTTGACAACTGCATTGTCATAAAAATGAAATTTGCACAACAGTAGTGGGCTGTTTATGACAGTTTGAACAGGAGAGTGGCATCAGCATTTTGGTTATTTTTTTTCCCTTTAAAAGGAAGAGAGGTTTTCATGTTACTATTGCATAACTGCAGACAAGATTTATGAACTATACAAGCTTCTAAGGTAGAGATTACAAAATAATTGCTTTAGTTTTAAGAGTGATTTATTTGTATGCCAGTATATAAGGCAAATTTTCCTTTCTGAACATTAGTTCCTTAGGTTAAATGTGCAAGAACTTCCTATGCAGGGAATTTATTGATCCTCTAGATATTTTTTTCTTTGGTTTCACATTATTATTTGATGACAAACTGCTGTATATCAGTATAGACTTGGAAGTCCTTTACCAACCTCCCAGCAGTAGAAACAGAACAGGCAAATCAGAGATAGAATAATATATTTTGCTGCTTTCATGCTATATGACACAGTGCTAGGAATGAAGAAAAGTAGAAAAGTAGAAAAAAATCATTAATTGTAATTAAACCTTAGTTTTCCTATTTGTGTTTTCTGATCTCAAACCTATGCATAATAGTTTTGGTTAAAACTCCCGTCCTTTTTTGTTGTCAAACATAAATACTATAGTTGCCAATCAAAATATTGTAATGATTGTCAGTTTTACAATTTGATTATTCTTTATTAAAACAGGTGCATGTACAAAGTAATAAGAGTTGCAATAATAAACACGAGAGGAAATACTCCAATTACCATGGATATTACAGAAATTGAATATTAAAGAAAACAAGAATGATGTAATCAAATAGAAAGGGAAAAAATAACAACTTTTGAGAGGTTAATACTAAGATGACAAAAAATTTTATTTCTTCTGTGTATTTAATGAATGGAACTAATTTCCAATTTCTTAAGTTTGAATATTACGTTTAATAATAATGGATTTCTCTATAGACAGGGGTTTTGTGGTTTATTAATGGGGACATGAGTGCTTAAAGATTAGTTTTCAATTCCTCTCTACAATATCAGAAAAAAGCAAGTCTTTTTTGTTCCTCTCCTGTGTATGATTTTATATTGGTGAAGTTTCATTATTACACTTTTATTCTTTTATTTGCAAACATAAAAGGAAAAACTACTTCCATTGGTGAGACAATCACCTTAACTACTACCAATAGATCTTTATGAAATTGCTGATAATCAGTAATGTAATAATGAACATATGTAAAGGACATCTGAGGGAAACTAAGTCATTTTGCATGGAGGCATAGATTGCATTTCTACATTAAAACAGAGCACCTAAACCAGCTTGGAGACTCAGTGACCAACTCACACTGAAAAACTCAGGATATTGTAATAATCTATTTCCCATGACACCTTCTTGAGCAAGAAAAACACTACAGTCTTCTGTTTCATTTACTGTAACATGGTGGACAGATTCCAAAGGTGGTCCAGAAGGACGTAAATAGAAATAAATAGATAGGAAATATTTGAAGTTACGCTGGGGTTCTGAGATAGTGAACACACACATACACACATATTAAAAAAAATAAAAAAGAAAATAAAGTAGACAACTATTGGATGCATAGTGTGATACAAAAAATTGACCTGAGTTGAATAATCTACCACAGATTTATCAATATTGCTTACAATATTGAGCTTTTTTAGCTCAGTGATATTCACCCATCACTAGAATAACCTTTTCAGGAGCAGAAAAATGGATATGTCAATGAACATATCCTAACATTATCAGACTATCCTAGCTACCAATGAACTGTCCTAACATTAATAAACATTAATATATTCTTTGCCACTGAGGTGTGTCCACTCTTTAAATAGGAAAAATGTAATGAATAAAGAAATAATTCCTCTTGCATGGTTATTACTTTGTACAGTGGCAGGAAAATAGTTTCCTCCAGACTTTCTGCTAATTGCAGGAACCACAAGTCTTACTAATAAAAACTGTGGAGAAAGAAGCGCAGAGTAGTTTGGTCTTTTCCAATTTCTTTTTCGTCTAGTCCTGTGTCCCATTTAGCAGTGGATCCACATTTTCCGCTTTTCTCATGTTTGGAAAATGTCCCTATACCATTTATGAGCTACCTGACTCTGCTTCCACCTCTTATTTCTCCTACCTCTTACTTCCTTTTTATGTTTTCCAAGAGTTTTTTGTTTCTCCTTGGAAGTCTCCTGACAACCTTGCTTGCTTTTCTGCACATGGAGGTGGACTGTTCTTGAGTTTGGAGGAGCTGACTCTTGAAAAAAACCCAGCTCTGCTGGAATTCTCTTATCACCAGGACCATATTTTGTAGGGTTCTTTTGAGAAGATACCTGAACAGCCCAATGACCTGCTCATGAAGTTTAGAGTTGTGATCCTGCTACTGGCCTTTCTCCTTCCTCTGATGATCCATGTCATGGTTACTGCTGCCAAAACTGATCCCTTCTTCAATACCCAACTTCTTTTTGACAAGTGACAGCTCAAGCAGAGTTTTTTCTCTCATCAGATCCTCAATCACTTCTGTTAGGAAGTTGTCATCAATGTGCTCCATAAGCCTCCCGGTGCACCGCTGTGTTATCACTGCAGCCACACTGATCGTGAGGCCTCTTGTCGGAGGCGTGTCCAGGGGTGCAGGGGAGGCATCCAGGGCAGGGAAGCCCAGGAGACATGTGCTGGAATCGATAACCTCCTTGGTCACAAGGTCACATGGTTTTAAGGAATAAAAAGAGCGCCGAGTTTGAAATAAACTCTCTCTGATCACCACCTCAGTGGGGAGCAGACTCCATTTCTTTATTATATAAAGGCCCAACGCAACAGCCTCTCCCCTTCAAATCACCCTGCATCCTTTGCTTGCCAGCCTGGTCCATCACTTCCCCAGTGTACTGTTGGCTGTCATTTTCCCTCCCCACTGTCCCCAGCTTTAAGCATTTCTCACCAGACTGGTCAACCTGTTGTCAAAGGTGCTTATGCCCTACTTTATCAGGTGAGTGCTGTTTATTCCCACTGTGATCCTCCAAAATGGTGCCATAGTTTTTAAGGCAAAATCTCCGTTGTCCTCATCTGGTGTGCAACCAGGTGTTGACATTAGAATTCATCCAGTCCTCCTAAAACTGTTTCCTAAAGTCCTTCAAAAGTATCTGAGGGAACTGGTCTTGTCTATTAAGGAGAAAAGGAGATTGAGAGGAGGCCTTATTGTGGTCTACAACTACTCTGGAGGAGGTTGGGGTGAGTTGAGTGTTGGCCAGGTAACAAGCAACAGGAAAAAGAAAAATGATTTCAAGTTGCATCAAGGGAGATCTAGGTTGGATATTAGAAAACATTTGTTCACTGAAAGGATTACTAAGCATTGATTGTCCAGGGAGGGGATTGAGTCATTATCCTTAGAGATATTTAAAAGATGTGTAGATGTGGCTCTTAGGGACATGGTTTAGTGGTGGACTTTGCAGTGCTTGGTTAAGGGTTGGACTCAATGATCTTAAAGATCTTTTATAATCTAAACTATTCTATGATTTCATTTACTATAAGGATAAAGCAGAAAACCATCTGGACATCCATACTTTTGGCTCTTGCACTCAGTCACGTAGTCACACTTGATATGCTCTGGGTATCCCCTGGAAGTATCAGTGCAGACTTGGAAGTGCACGATGGGTGGGAGTAGAAGGACTAATCAGCTCCGGCAGCTTCTCCCCAAGGTCCTGGATCTGAGTGCTGTAAAGCAGCAAATCTCCTTAGGGTAGAAGTTTAGCAGATGGAGAGATACTACTACCTCCTGCTGCTCAGGCTCAGCCACCCTGGGTGTTTTGTTAGAAGGAGCTCTGAGCCCTTCGTCTGCTACAAGGGTAGTGATATACTGTGTAGCTGCAGATTTGCAGAGGGAACAGCAGCTGTCCTTCTGGTGCTAGAAGTCACAAGTTTCCAGTCTTGGTTATCACGGAAGTCTTCATTTCCTATCCAGGTACGCATGGATTCTGGTTTTGCCTCTGCAAGCTGGGTTTTCAGGCTCTTGTATATGCAGGATTTTGGACAAGATCCACTTCTTTCTCAGTATCTCTGATCCTGTGAAGTCTGACTGTCTCCTCCTCCAGCTCCTTATCTTGGCAACACAACCTGTTCAGTCATGTACACCCTATCCCCTGATCCCGGTACCAGTGAGAGGCCCCAGGCATTCCTCAAGCCCAAAGTCTGTGAGGCTGTGTCCTCCACTGGGAGCTGTCTCATAGTGTCCTCTATCTGAGTCACAACCCTATTGTTACAGGGATAGCTGCTCCAGCAACTGCTGGAAATGTGCCCTGTGGCATGTCACCACCACCACTGAGCCATGCGTGTTGCTCTCAGCAAAACTCCTGACTCCCTTCTGCAAGAGTTGCCACCTCTGCTAGCTGCTTCCCCTGGAAACTGTATCCTGGGCCAGCACTTCTGTAAATCTTCCACTATCGGGAGTCAGTTTGAACAAATGCTCAGCACATGCTTTGATCAAGCTTGTCAGAAGCTACCAGAGCTTGCTGGAAGTCATAGGGTTGGGTAGGTAACCTTTCCTGGCACTTTGATATTTCTCAAAGGATTCCCAGTAGTACCCTGCTGATCTCAAGATAAAATTCCCAGATGATCTTCGGAGTCCGGAAGTATTTTCACTGAAATTCTTCAGTTCCAAAGTTGGTGACCATTAACTGTTACTCCACCATATTAACTGCTTTAGAAAGAGAATCTGTTGATTTTAGATATAAGTTGTTGTATGTCACTCTGGATTGTTTATACTAACTCCTTTGCTTGCTTCCAGGACACTAAAAATGTGAGCAGTGGGCTGGAAGAGAATGGGCAAAATAGCCAAAATGTACAATACTTCAACTATTTTGGCTATAGCTATGTTAATATATGTGCCTGGAACTGCTCTTTGGCATTACACTCAGCTGGCACCAAATAGCTCATGGCCAAACTGCTAAACTCTTTTTCCTTCCAAAACAGGGCAGCTATGTCCAGACTGAGAATGGTCCTTGGTGGATGCTAACTCCAACACTGTGCCTTGAAATTATTTCAGAGACCACTATTTGGCCTGGCTCAAAACTGTTGAAGGGACTGTTATAACAGTTTAACAGTATGTATTACCAAGTTCCAATGTGCATGAACATTTCCCAATACTATTTTCATTAAATGTCTTTTGTACTTCATTCTCTGATGGTCATAATCTCCACTAACTAACTGTTAAAAATTCACAGGTCCAAACAGCTTCTGAGTACTGCAATCTCTTGAAGCTGAGTTAGCATGGGATCCTATAGTTGGGTCTGAATGCCTCACACAATTCATTTTATTGAATAAAATCTCTAGTGTTTCCCAATATCAATAAGCTCCAAGTCAGGTTTTTCTAACATAAGAAGATAAAAAATGAGAGGGAAAACTTACATTACAGTATTCAGTAAAGCAGTACAGGGCACTGTGGATAAGAAGCACATAGGCAATGTGCTTCTGGGTAATTTTCTCAAGCAAAGATACACTTTTAGGACCTTGTTCTCACTTACTGTAGACTTACTGGAAGAAGTGAAAGAAGTTGTAGCCCTCCATCACCATCAGTAAATGCAGCATGATTATAAGAAAATGCAAACTAACAACAGTTCTAGTCAGCTAGTGCAACCCTGATAGAGAAGTTCCATACCATTGCACTTTTTTGCTGATGTTTTTATGTACAGACTTCAAATTTTAATTTTTTTCTCTGTCATTAAGAGGAAAACAAACTTACAACATAGAATCATGGAATGGCCTGGGTTGGAAGGGGTTTTAAAGATCATTTAGTTCCAACCCCTATGCCATATGTAGGGACACCTTTCACTAGACCAAGTTGCTCAGAGCTCCATCCAAACTGTCTGGGGGATGGGGCATGCATTGCTTCTCTGAACAACACTGGAAGTTCTTTATGGACTGTTAAGAATTTAGAAATAAAATTCAGCCAGTGTCAGAGGTTTAAGAATTAAAATTTTGTAATGCAGCAATTGTTATTATTTGAAGTAAGTTTAGCATACAGCACTTTTAGGGCCATCCTGTTGTAATCAAAGATTTCTTACAAACTCACTTTGAAAACTTCATATCAAGAAAGCAAATTGTTGCCTTTCTGTGAACCCACTAAATAAAAAAAGCTAAATGAAAATATGAAAACATGACACAGAAGTAGAATTATCACCTGCTTGGTTGAAGAATACAGATAGTTTAGTTATAAGTGAAATCCTGGAACTTGTGAAGCTATTGAAAAAAATCCCTCTGTTGTCAGTAGGTCCAGAATGTCACCCTGTATGGATGTTGGAGATCAATAAGAAACAAAACTTAGCTCGGTGGCTGAAAAGCCCATTTGTATCATATTTCTTTAAGAAAATATAAAGTTACCAAAAAGTCCCCTATTATTAATGCAAAAAAAGTAAAACTGACATAAATTACAAGATGGGGCTCACCTGCTTTTCTGCTGAAACATATTTTCTCACAAGTTAAATTAAATCTAGACATTTTTACATAATATATATTTTTGGTGGAAAGTGCTATTTTTGACTTAAGACCAGATAGGCCATTAGGTCTGATTAGTTCAGTTTGCCTAAGACAAAAATTATCTAAACGTAGTAATTAATGCTGTATAAAAGAGGATCTTAGGAAAAAAACAATTGATTTTTTTAGCAACAAGAACAGTAACCTATGCATTAAGTCTGCCAAAAATTCTGCTTGTTAATACAGACACACATATTTCCTATTAAAAGTTTACTCCAATAAGCAGAAAACTTGGTTGTCTCCACTGGGGGGAGTGGAGAGAAATGCAGATACACCGTAGTCCATGCTATCACTCTGTGGGGTAATGCTTTAGGTAATGTACAATCATTTTTTTTTGTAATGGAAAATATGCAATTCTTCCAGACATCATATTCACTAATATTCCTTCAAAAACTATTCTGCCAAAGACGTTAATTCACAACTGAAATTGACGACAGAATTTGTATTTCAGACAAAACAGGGTTCCAAAGTCAAGAGAGTTCCACAGCAAAAACAACAAAAAATGTCTTACGTTTACCCTCAATTACAGGGTGACACCATCACTTCATCTCCAGCAGGTGCATGTGAACAAATGGGAACACCAGACTCTTCATAATTAGATAGTGTGTCCTAACAAGATATGACAAAACCTTTATAGAGAAGTCCTAAGAAATTTAATAGAGTGAAGCCAGGGGTAGGTTGTATGAAATTGTAATGAAGTGTTAGGATCTATTCTCATTAAAATGAACAGAAAAACTGTTCTATATCTCAGAATGTGTTTTTAAAAGCCATAGAATTTCACAAAGAATCAGAAGATACTTTAAAGTATCTCACAGACCTTGATATTTATGATAATATTGCACTCATTCATGAAACGGTTAAAATTTGGAGAAAATATCTATTTTGATAATTACATTTTAGATGATTTTTCCACAAGTCATAACATTACCAGGGTTAATTTTCTAATAGGTCACTGCTTTTCAAATGCATTAGAATTGAAAAGATAAAATTTCCTTAACTTGTAATAGGCTTTATCTTCAAGATATATTCAAGAGATTAATTTATTTTTGTTTTTATTCTTTAGTTACTCATTTTCTTAAGGAAGGGAAATAGAGACAGTAAGCACATTTTCACTGTTAGAAAATTAAAGATTAAAAAATATAAAGAATCCTGACTTAACTGTTTATTTTCCCTTTCATTGTTGAATGTAGATGACATAGGATATATTTTTTGGCATGTGGAATCTGAAAACAAATAAGCAGAAACGAAAGTAATGCCATGATTTTACAAGTTTACTTTTACCAGTAGTAGAACTAGTGATATCAAACTCAACACTTTATTCCCATTAATGTTTTCTCTGCTCATAGAGAAAATTATTACTCCGAACTTTCTTTCCTATGGATGTTTTTTTTGTACAGGAAAATCTGCATTAATATGTTACACAGGAGACTATTATGTCATTAATTGAACAAACTATTGAAGATGCTTCTTATCTAATGAGGAAAAATGAGCCTGGCCACAGTATAGGATCAAAGCTGAGAGCATTTGTGGAAAGTGAAGCCTCATTCTAAATCAGAGTTAAGTGATGTAAGTGATTTATGAAATGCTGATGAACTTAAACACTGAAAGAGGTGATTTCATTTTTTTTTTCTTGATATGCAAGATGAACAGACACCTTAGGATAAAACATCATGGTTACACTGTAATGATAACAAGTTTTAGCCTCAGCAGAACCACTTGTCTTCTCTGAAATATCTTGTTAATCAAGACTGAACATAAATCAAATAAACTGAGATACAATGACACAGTAAGTAATGATTGAGGGAAATAAACCAGTCTTCTCTACCTAACACTAGTTTGGAACTGGGACTACTTTTATAAGAGAAAGTTTTCCTTCCATATTGAGTGTCATAGTGCAGGAAGGGGTGGCTGCACCATGAGGGGGAGAAGCCAAGTCCTGAGGGTGACCCTACATAGTCTCTTCTTCAAAATGGAGCAGGGCTGCTGAGGTGAGACTTTTCCCTGTTTTAGTGCACCAGCATTAGACCAAAAGAGCATGTAAGGATTGCAGGGCCTCTGTTGCATTTGGCACAACACTCCAGGGGAAAAGTACATTCAAATAAATGAAACAAAAAATTACATTAAACAAACTTCTCCACTGCAGCTGTCTGTAACCTCCCAGATACTCAAAGTAATAATGGCTGTTAGAGTTTGATACGTCTCTTGCTTATAGCAGTTTGACACCAGAGACTGCAGTGGCTTCAGATTAACATTTGTGTGGGTGGAACAATAATCATGCTTTTGGCATTCACAGAGCTCTTCACTTCTGCTCCACTTTTAGACAATCACAAGAGCATCTCTGTGGGATAAGCTATGGCCTACTCCTTTGATTTAAGGAGAGAAAGAGGAACCAAATCAGCATTCAGAAAGTGCAAAAGGCAGTGATTAGGAGTCATGAGTATCTACCAGTTTGCTTCATTCTCTCACACTGGGGCCAGATTCTAGGAAAAATCATGCTGCTCTGAGGTCTGGTGATTTCATCAGCTGTGCTGCTGCTGGAGAAACTCAGGGAGCTGAACTCAAGTCTCAGCAGGTAAGGTATCCTTTTCAGTTTATCTTTCATTTAACTCCCAGGAACTCCACTGCACCCTGATGCACAGTTCTTCAATATACCGTGAGTAGCTCCAGAATACTCGTGTTTAAGCTGCCTGTGGTGCACTTTCTGTGTGCCTTTGGCTGCAGGATTCTGGATGTAGTACACTTCTAATAAAGTTTGTTTTTTATAGCTTGCTTAGTCCATACACAGTCCAAAGTTGGGGATCAAGAGAGGCTTATGTAGATGCTCTGAGACAGCAGCTGCTAAATAATCTTTTGCAACTGGATCCATTAGCTGAGTGTTATTTGATTATATCTATTGTTGTTCTTACTCTCTAGTTCATGATAGTCGCCAGTTTCCTTCCAATTTGCTTTAGCTGTAAATGCAAAACAGGAGAAAGAAAAGAATCTCGCCTTTGTGACACACAGCAAATTTGGCCTGGTATGTACAGTATGTTTTAAACTCAATTCCCTTAGAAGCTAGCAATTAGCAGATGTCAATGCCCAGTTTGCAAGTGGGAGCCAAGACAAAGACTAGAGACCTTCACACCAACAATCTGGATATGAAGTAGGAAAAAAAAATATTTTCCAACCATAATACCTCCCTTTGTTTCCTAATGTGGTTGTAGCAATGAGGATTCAATTGGAACAGCTGTGCAGAAAAATCAGATTTTTATCAATTTGGCATCTGTCTAGGAAAAATACAACACTAAGACTTAAGAGTACAGCAGGACAGGCAGCTTTACAGCACTAGCTCTGCAACAAATGACACTTAAAAGGGACGTGCTTTGCGTTATGAGTTAGCTGAGAAAATGTTGAATCCCATCATGGGATTAATTGCATGCTCTTTGCTGGAGGAACACTTCCCTCTCAGAGAAGGGAGCCAAAACCTGAACATCACTGGGCTATGGAGTGCATGATTCCTTAGAAGCTGAGGCCCCAAAGTATTTAGTCTTAACAGTTTATGGACTCTCATAGTGGCTGATGCCATTAAAATCACTGAATTGCTGAATTACTCAGATTGCAAGGGACTTTGGGAGGTCTGTAATCCAAAGCCATGCTCAAAACAAGGTCCACACTGAATTCAGACCAGTTATCTCAGGGTTTTGTGTGGTTGGATTTGGAAACTTGCAATCTCTCAGGCTACCATTTTCAGTTACTACCCTCATAATTTTTCTTATATTCAGTCAAAACCTCTGCTGTGTAAATTTATGACCATTGTTTCATATTTCAGCTGTGATCCTTAGTAAAGAAGTCTTGCTTCAACAAGCTTCTTCTCAGCAACCTCCCATATGTACTGGAAAGGTCTTGTTAGGTTCCTTCAGTGATCCTTTTCCAGGTGGAACAAGCCCCTCTCCCTCAGCAACTCCTCAAGATATAAAAGTTATCCAGCCCTATCTGCCTTGGTGGCCCTCTGCTCAACGTACTCCATATCAATATCTTGATCAATGTCTTCCCCCTATTGGGGCCCCAAAACTGGATGCAACATTCTGGATGTGATCTAAGAAGCACAGAGTAAAGCAGAATAATTGCTCCTCTCATGTACTCACTGGGGTCCTCTTAATATTGCCAAGAATGCTATTGGCATTTAATGCTGCCAGACCTACATTGTTCCCAATCGTTTTCTACTCCTTCAAGAGCCTTGAAATGGCCTTCAAGAGGACTTGACCCATGATTTTCCTAGGATTGAAATCTGTCTAGTAATAATTAAGTTCTGCAATACAGTGTGAAGCAAAATGAGGGTTGAAATTACTGTAAGTAGTGGAAACAGCCCTTCTTCCTTTCTGCAGGCTCACACATCTAGGCAATACTTCATAAGTATTTTAAATCTTGCTTTCCTTGAGGCTTTTTCAGCTAATGACTGAAATTTTAATGCAACACTAGAGCTTCCATCCTTTTTATAAAAATCAGGATTCTTTCATTTTGTCAGATGTGGATTTTCAGCTTGGGACTCTCCCATGCCTAGGAGTATTTACATTGGTCTTTTAGGAAGAACATTTATGTTTTTCTTTAAAAAAAATCATAGAGGAAGGTTATTTTTTGTTACAAATTAGTAGGGAATTAGCATATCAGAAGATCTACATTCATTTCCAGTTTCTATCTTAATGGTGTACCCAGTTTTCCAACTTTTAGGATATTGGATAAGGCAAGAATGAAGTAAAGCATCTGCAACACACTGTGCAGATTTCTAAGATATGAGAAAGAAAACTTCCTGGGCTCATCTGCCTAGTGGTCTCCTTCAGAGTTCCTGTGCCCACGGTACGAATATTCAATGTTTTAAAGTGGCAAATATGACTTAACAGTTTTGAAAATGCTGTCTTTAATATTCACAGTAATTTCTCATACAGGAGTTTCTCCAGACTATTAATTACACCTGTCAATAATTCCTGTCCTTCCATGTTTGCAATGTTTCTTTTGAGATGATGTTCATACACATGTTCTGCATGTGTAAAGTTTATTGAATATGTATTCTGAGCTTCCTATTTTAAGGTGAGAAAAAAAATTTATCTCAGCAACACATTAATTAGGACCACACATCTGTGTAAAAATGCAAAATTTAAAAATACATTTTGAGAAAAAAATCACAAAAATGTCTATAGTTAGGTAAAATAGTAATGATAATTGGGATTAATGATAAAATAATGATTCAAAGTGCTACATTTACACATCAGATAAGTTTTCACTTAGCTGTAACAAATAAAAATGTGCAAATAAAAATGTGAAATAGCTCCTCCAAAATATTGCATTACTTAGTGCTTATTTACACCTCTCCAGGGAGAACGTAGAGTGGTTGTAAAAACACTGTCATTATTTGGTAATCTTTTATCACAATTTTGCAAAACTCTTTCTTACTTGTAAAGAAAACATTCAAGAAATGTTTTCCAATGAAGATGTTCTAGTCCTGGAGTCCATATCTCTGTGTTCCAACAATGTTTTCTACCAACTTCCCCCACAACATGCAAGCACTTCTTCAAATCCACCTCAGTTTGACATAGCATATCAAGTGCAAGTAATATTTAGAGAAAGTGAGCAAAAAGAAACACATGTATAATTGTTTGACTGAATGGTGACTGCAGGGGCAGGAAAAAGTTTACAGGTATATATATAATATTTATATATATACTGTATACATATATGTATACTTTACAGTATACTTCATAGTAACTATGTACACTTTCTGTATACTATAAATATTCTAGTGGAAAGTTCCCTGCCCATGACAGGGGGTTTGGAAGTAAATGGTCTTTAAGGTCCCTTCCAACTCAAACCATTCTATGATTCTATGATATATATAACATATGGGTGAGTATTTTTTCCATCAACTAACCAAACCCGAAGCTTTTGTCTTACCTCTAGGTTGGATGACTGAAAAACAGGAACTACCAGCAAGGGCACAAGTCAAGGCAAACTTTTTTCCCTCCTTATTCAACAGCATCCTATTTTTTTTAACTTGACCTTCATTAAAATTTCATTGTAACTTCAAAACATTTTTTAAAATTCTTAAAATTATAGTTTGAATCTAAAAGGTTAATAAGTTTGCCCATAGAGGTTGCAGAACCTCCACCCAATATGTGTATTCTGATCTAATGTCTTGCTCTGCGTTGGAGATTACACATCACTCTCTAATTTCCCATGAGTCAGGTTTCCATGGGACCATTCGGATGAAGTTGATAGAAACCTCTAAACTGATTTCAAAAGGATTTGAGTTAAGCAGTGGAAGGCGGGATAGAACCTTACTTTGAATGGAAAGGCAGACATGACCCACATGGAACATCCACATACTGTGCTGGTTGACGCTTGGGAATGAAGGGTGAAGAATACAGTTTATTTCATCTCACCATAAATCCATTGAGTTTTAGAAATTGGTTTTCTGTTACCAACATTACTTTTCTTTTTAAATGATGCTTTCATTTTCCACATTCATATCTTCTACTTGCTACTATTTGGAAGAGTGAAGAAATCTTTTGTTTTGTTCCTGGTACATTTATTTTATCAGTAGCATTTAGATTTGGGTTTATATAAAATTGTCCTTTGCAGTCAGTGACTCTGAAGACATTGTTTCATTGGTATTGAATTGATAATTAGATCAGAAATAGAACAGCTTGATGTGAGGGATAACTGTAGATATGGAACACAAAGACCCAGAAAAGTGTAATTCACAAGATAGATGCAGCTTTGCAATATTTGCAAGCACTCTGGCAATTTTTTTGATATATACTCAATTTTCTTTCTCTCATTAATGCCAGCAGCAACCTTCTGATATTCCGCTCTGTACAACAAAAAAGTAATTATATGTGCTATTGGCATGGTGCTACCTGTGGCAATTAATTTAGACTGTCTAGTGATTTATGAGTGTTGTCTCTTTGTGCATAGAGTTATGATGCACTTAAAAATCTTAATTGATTAAATCAAATAGGATAGATAGTTTTAATTCAACAAGAATATTTTATAATATTTAAAGTAGGTCTGAGTTCTGAATAGGTTTAAAAGTTCTCTGAATAGTGTATTAAAAAAAAAAAAAGAAAAAAGGAAAAAGAAAAAAATCATGGCAGAATAGTTCAAGATATGAGATCTTGCCAGGATACTCCAGAATTAGATTGCATAAAATGATCTTTCATTTCAGTATAGAGTAATGGAAAAAAGATACATCAGCAATATTGTACTTATGCATCAAAAATCATTGTCCTTCTCTGACAATATTACTGACTGTGACTTTGCACCTGGTGTCAAGGTGACATTACAAATATGTAAATGAGTGTGCTTGGAAAAGTGCATGAAGAAAGCATTTTTCTAGGAATTCTTTTTCACTAACACAGTTATGTCTTCATATGACCAGAAAAAATAAAAGAGGATGTTGAAACACATTTAAAAATATTTAGGCACCCATCTCAAAGACTACTGCTCATAGAAACCTATTTGGCTTGCTGAAATAGGGGCTCTAATATCTTTAAACATCCACTTTTTCCTCTAAAATCCTGATTGAGACCTGTATTCAGAAATACAAAAGTGCCAAATCATATCCGTCAGCTATATTACTGGAATCTCCATTACTGAACTCTCCCTGTTATGGATTTGAGCTGAGGTTTTTAGAATATACCTTCTACACATTGATGAGTTTCCTCCTAAATGCAGTTTTAGATCCTATTTTAAAAATAAATACAATAATTAAAATGTTATCATGCTTTATATCTGTTCTTTGTTCCCTTCTGTTTAATAATAGGGGGTTACAGTGACTTCAGAGGTCTTGATGAAAGCTTCAAATCCCTAATGTCTCTAAGAAAATTCTAGTCTTGTTTGCCCATATTAATATGAATGAACCAGTGAACTGAAAGATTTTTTTTTTGAACGTGCAGAAAAGGAGACATCTTCATCTCTTCTGTGAAATCTGGGCAATTGTATAAAAAGCAGAAAGTTCAATGCCTTCTCTCGCTGAAGGGGTATAACTCTCACCCTCTAGGTAACTCATGGAAAAGCCTCTTCACAGTAAAGTCATGTCACTGTGCACAATTACAGATTCACTGACGTGTGAAAGGAAACCACAATAAGAAGAATGATTGGCCTGCCATTTAAACATTGCACCTGAGATGCAGGAGAAGGGGAGAGGAGAAAAATCTTCTTGGTCTGTAGGTTCCCAAGGGCTCAAGGGTTATCTAATCAAACCATTGCTATCTGTTCTTCATAAGCAGTGACAGAAATTTGACAAATGGAAAATCAAGGTGAGAAATTGAAGCCCAATACTGAAAGGTCTATTTTTCTGAGAAATGTTATAATTTTCTGAGTCCACAGTTTTCTTGAAGAAACGCAATAGGTAGAAACATGACAAGTATACTAAAAAAATCTACTTATGAAACATATTTTGCCTCTTCAGGTTTTTTTCATCACCTCTGCCTTTTCTTCTAGATAACTTTGTCTAAATGAACCTTTAAAAAGAGAATATATAGCTTCCCTCCTGTATCAAGGAGATGAGTCTGAATCAAAATCTCAAGAAAAAAATGGAATAGAATATTAAAATTTGGGCTATATTTGCTCATTTTTCTCCAACACTTCATGTTGTCTCTTACAGATTTTTGCAGGGAAGATAATGCAAATCTTTTTCCAGATCCTACTTTGACTATCTGGGGAAAGTGACAAGGAATCTTTAACAATGTCTATATTGTCCATAAAATATTTCGGTCATTTTTACATGACCTGTTTTTCTCTTATTTGTTTCCTTTTTTTTTTCAGTTTTCACCTTTTTTGATTCAAGATCTTTGGGAGGCCTTCTATAACACACAGGAGACCGAAACTCTGGTTTCTAGGTACTCCACTAAAGTAAATATTTGTGAATTAATAGAGATAAGAAATCCTCCTAGGGCAATACAGTATTTTATAATGTTAGACATTGTAAATCAACATCATTGATCACTGATGTGATTCTCTTATACCTAGTTTTAGAATGACTTTTGGTGATCAATGCAATTCAAAGCAACTGCATTGCAGAGTAAATCTGACTTTAAAGCAGAAAACAATACTATGGCAACATATTCACTATTAATGAAATGCCAGTACATACAGCATATGGGAGATAGGATGCAGCTGCTTTGCAGTTTGACTGGACTCCCGAGTAATAAATTGTTTTCGAAATTCCAGTTTTTGTTTTGTATCCATATGGTTATTATAATCTGTCTCTGAAAGCCTTAATGTTGTGATAGTATTAAGTTCAAATCTATTTGTATTTTAAAAACAAAAAGATTAACATTTAATGAGGAATATTTGCGAAAGTATCCTTCAATAATTCATTATGCAATCACAGGGTATGCATAACATTTGCACATAATTTGTGAAAATATTGCTTTATTTTTTTGGTTTTGCAGGCAAGGAACATTATTGGGGCATAACAACTCAGAAATCTGGAAGAAGTGCATTAACATTTACAGGTAAATAAATGAAAAATAGCTGGTATACTGAAAACACTTTAGTGCTTATTTCTTACATGCTGATCTATTACTCTTTTATTTGGCGACCAACGATGTCTGTTTCAAAAGTGATTTTAAGCTTCCAAGGAGTAATAGGGAAATCTCTCAGCAGTCTTATAAAATGTGGATGTAAAGAACTGGGATTTTATTCAGTATCTCTAAGTGTGATTTTCCTGTAAGCAAGGTTGAACTTTCTCATGTTTCTAAAAAGTAGAAGGCATAAAAATGCAGGTTAATATGTAAATTTACTCTAGGTTTTATAGATATTTCTTTGCCAGAGAACAGACAGATAATTCGAATCTGATGTATTGCCTACCTAAAATTTTTATGGACTACTATTGTCCTTGAATTAGATATTATTTAAATTTTACTGACCAGAGAAGCATAAAGGAACAATATGGTTGATGGTAATTCCTCAAAGTGTACTGAATACACCATTACCATTCTGATGATTGGTATTTAAAACATGCACTTTATGGACAGCTGGACAAGAGCTCACAGTGAGAGTGGATGGCACTCAGCTAACATACTTATGTTGGCTGCCTGGAGGTTGGCTCCAGGCATGATGCTGATCTGTGTGCTGTAATCCAGGCATCTCAATTTCTCTTAAATAAAGTGGGCAGGAAAAACATGGCAGGAGCCAAATGTGAAAGCTAATGTGGCTAAAGGGCAAAGAGAATGTCAGAATGGCTGTTGGCAAAGGCAAGATTACAATAGAGGAAGTTTATAACATGTAACTCACTCCCAAATTTATAATCTACATCAATCTGCAACCAATCACAGACCAATTTTTGGATACCTACTTTATCAATCTTTGCAAGACTTGAGGTGCTGTATTCTTTTACAATACAACTGAAGGAGTAAGCTGTATCTTTCATCTATTCAATGTTTAGTTCTTACTACACCAGAACTCAGTTTTCTGTTTCTCAAGATAATGAAGTGCGCACTGCTCACCACACAAAATACTCTTAGGTTATTGCTCAAGAAATGAGTGTATAGGATGCATTGAAATGGAAGCATTCACAGGCCCATCTGCTGAGACATCCATGGTGCAAAAACAGAAGTCAAGAATCAGTAATTTAGAAAGAGGGATATAAAAAAATAAATAATAAACTAAGTATTTAGGAGGAAGAAGATTCTTGGATTCGAGTCCAGGAACAGTGGTATGTTTTAGGAACTTTTTTCTTCATTGAGACATATAGACTTTCTGGCTGTAATATTTGTGTAAGGAATAAAAAAAAACAAAAAAAAAATCTAGAAGCATTCAATAGGAGACAGAATCCATAGAAGACACAATTTTGAAATAAAACTCTCTAACTGACATCTTTTCAGCTTCCTACTCAGTTTTCTTGACATAGTTTTTTCTTGATATATGGTATACTAAACCAAAATATTTACAGTGTTAGAGTATGATGAAACAGCATGATAACCCCCAGATTTACGACGTGATGATGTTTTATTTTTTTTTCATCTATATTTCCTACAAACACTAGAATAGTCACACTATTTGATCCAGTGCTATGTGTTACACAACCAGGAAGGAGCCAGATAGATCTTTTCACCTCTAAGTCCGAGAGAGCAGATCTGTGTAGTAAGTTTATATAACTTTTTCCTGACCTGAAGTTTCTGGTAACATGCACAAAACAGGAAAATGACCTACTTCAAAATCACTAGCTTCAAAGGTTACTTTTTTTGTATCTTAATGGTTTTCCATGATCATTCAGTTCAGATTTGGTTTTGGACCACTTAGAAGTGCAATGTCCAAAACTTTTCCTCAAGTTTCTTACAGCTTCAAGAATATTTGTTGTCACTAGCTATCAGAGCCCTCAGCACACCCTAAAGCTAAGCCCAGAGTATTTACTCTCCAAAGGACTTATTGCCACTACAACAAGACTCTCATTTTCCAAAGGGACATGATTTCTGCTCTTCATTTTCCCCAACAGTCCATAACAGGAACAAAACCTGAAAATTTATTCTACTCAGGGGGTGGTGAGGCACTGGAAAAGGTTGCCTAGAGAAGCTGAGGATGTCCTATCCCTGGAAGTGTTCAACGTCAGGTTGACTGGGGCCCTAAGCAACCTGATCTAGTGGGCTGCATCCCTGTCCATGGTGGAGAAAAAGGAAAAAAGGTTGGAACTAGATGATCTTTAAGTTCCAAACCATTCAATGACTCTACAATAAAATGGGAGATTTTCTTCCCATGAATCCTGAAGGAAGAACTGAAAGGGACACTGACCAAGAAGACTGAATTTTTGCCCAGAACTGTTATCACTGCCTTATGTCAGCTAAGAGTGGTTAGAAAAGAAACAAGGGATGCCAGAAGTGGAATAGGTTTACCAAAAAGCCCACTATCATAAAATTCTCCAAGTCTGAAACAACACCAAGGTCAGATTAGGTCATGGTAGAGATATTCTGTTGAGATGTAAAGAAGATATTGGCAAACTACATCTGGTACATTATGTTCATGCTGAAAGTCTTGAACCTCTTTATGTCTGTTTGAGAATCCCTAAAGCTTATGGGTCCTTAATGCCACTATATTTATATCTGATGCTTCTGAGAATTACATTGAGATTCTGACATGGGCCATGCGGTCCCTGGAGAACTGATTAAATTCTTAATTCACACAGAAACAGGACAGACTGTCTAAGAAGTCTGAGGTTAGGAAAATACTTATACCTTTGCAACATAAGGCGCTCTCCCACAACTGCTTTTAAAACCTGACCTCTTAGTAGTTTGTCCTAGTCTGAGGTAACCTAAGTCCCCTTGCAATGTCCCTATCCAAAGAAATCTATTTTATTCTTCTTTCTCTTTTAGATCTTTTGCTAATGCAAATATCAGGTTAATGGATAGGTTAAGATGAACAGGTGTGCAGGTGTGTGCAGACATAAACCTTCCTGTGGTACCACTGAGAAAACCTTATCTTTATAGGGTTTAATAATCCTTGTTCTTCACTTGTGAATCAAGTAGTTATTAATAGAGAGGGAATCTAGGTAAGTTTTAAATAATTCCTGTGAGTGAGAGTGCTTTGGATGTGGCAGAAATACATGTGCAAAAAAAGGCTAAAGAATCTAGTGTGAGTGCTTAAGTTTGGAATCTTACCATATAAAAGTGTTCCCATGTTGAAGGTGAAATGACTTTTGTGGGTGGAGGGGACATAGAGATGAGCATCCATGCATCATTCTTGTCTTGAATTCTTATTCTGCTCATCTAACATCTGGGTGTAGTTCAAGGAATCACTTTGATGCTTGAGGTGCTGTCTTTTAGATCAGAAAAATAGGTCTTTGCCTGCCTTCTTGAATGTCATCTACTGTGCAGTAGGTCAGCACAAATTTCTAAACTATGTTTTTCAACTCAGAGAGCAACTTAGAGTTATGAAATTTCTGTAGTCTTCTTTATTTCTAAGCCTATCTGAAAAACTGGAAAAATTATGAAGAAAGAAATGCATTATTTGCAATTAAATTCACCCAGATATTCCCTGCGTCCATGGCTTTGATTTAAGCATGGATTATTTATTTCCCTTGTCCTTATGCAAAGTTGTACATAAAGTCAGATATATGAATAAAATACAATAAAAATTTGCTTATGTCTAATAAAATATTTAATCTCTCCAAACGCATTAGTTTAAGGCTTTATCCTTCAATTCCTTTTATTTATATTCCACATTTGTTCTACTTTATCTGTCTTTTTTCTTCCTCTGTACTGATTTGTCACGAGGCTGGCTGAATCTATAAATATGTTTCAGCATGTGCCCAAAACACATGAAAGTGTCTTGTCTTTATGTGGGGGTGTAATATTTGAAAATAGGAAAGCTGTGCAAGAACTACTCACCTTATACTGGTAGCAAACCCTAAAATTTTTGTAAGAATCACCCTTCACTCAAGTGCTATTTACTTTAATTTATCTCCAGTATTTGCCCTGAGACTTGTAATACAGTAAATCCCTTTAATAAAAAGAATGCATCAGTTTAGCCTGATTTCTTTAAATCCATTAAACCAAATTTATGATGATATAATTTTCTGTGGACTTCGTACAAGTCAACTATCTGTAACATCAATTCCTTCATTTACCTTGGATAAATGATTTTCCATGGTATATACACTGTATCTTTGCTTGACAAGAGGTCTTTGGTATATGATACTCCTATTATAATTTCTAACTTTTCTCGTATTTTGCACCTTAAAGTGAACATAATAGAAAAGAAGAAAAGGTGAAATGCAGCAGATTTATGCCAAAGTCACGCTTATTGAACTTCTGAAAGAAACAGAGAAGAAATAATGCTGAATTTAATGTGTATTTTTGATGCAAAAATAAAGTGCAAACAATCAAATTTGTAAAACCTGAGGGTAAAATTAACACACTGTCTCTGCTTCCAGTTGTCTGCCCTAAACCTACCTCAGCACTGAACACGCACATCAAGTAGGGTAACAAAAATTTGAACCAAAGGCAACCTGGTTCTGTAGCTTTCTTTATACTTCCTCTGAATCCCTCCTGATCACTATCTATTTGTCACCACATTAAAAAGTGGGGTATTTTTTTGTCTTCAGAGGTAACATCAGGTCAACAAACTGAGTGCTGAAGACTTTGCCTATTTTGTGATATGTCTTCATGCTAGACTGGTAGTGCTCTTCTGCACCTTAGCATTCTGAGTGGGAAATATTTTAATATTAGAGAAATTTGAGTGGAGCTACTCATTTCAATTTTTCAAGTGAATACTGGAGGTGGAAGACTGAGTGTTTGGTTGCAGACCAAAACTATGGGCAGATGGTCATACGAATCTCTGTTCTTTGCAATGGTAAGAAAACCGATATTTGTAAGAGCGAGCTCTCTCTTCTCATGCAGCACAGCAGATGTCTGCCCTCTCCTGCTCCCTCACCAACAGCTCTGTGCACCAGCTGTTCACAAAGAGGTCCTGATGAAGCACTGAAGTGAGGGCAGAGCTGATTCTCGTGTACACTTGTCTTCAGACAAAATCAAGTCTATAATATGAGATTTAAATGTGCCAAATACACTATATTGTAGCTACACAATATTTCTTAAATTTAAATTATGTGAGCAATGTTTTTCTATTTATTTATAAAAAACTGCCTTAAATAAGAGGGTTCCTAAGAAGATTGGAATATATTTGGAATATTAAATTTCACATAAATATGAAGTATGTGTAACACTTGCTTTTCAAGTTTTTTTCTTTTTTTTGACAAATACATTTTACCTAAATTTTTTTAATGAAATGTAAGGGATCTCAGTTTAAGAACAGGTATGCTTTTTTTCTTTAAGGATTTGCTGTAATTTTTTTCATGTTTGTTTTTATTTTCTGTGAAATTTGCATTTCTATTTCATTCTTCTGTACTGGATGTGTAATATTTTCTTTTTAATTTGTTGATTTCTCTTAGGACTGAAGTAGTCTGAACTCTGGTCACTTTTCAAACTCATTTTGATATTGGAGGCTCATTTCTGGGAATGGAAAACACTCGGGACAGGGGAAGGCAGGGGAGAGGTGAATCAAAGTGAAATCAGTTACTTTTGGACAGATTTTGGTCATGACTGAATAAAATCACAACAGTCTGCCTGGTTTCCACTTGAAAGTGATGGGGCCATTAATTTAACAGGTTCTTAGAACTTAAGGCCAGGGGAGACCTCTAGGCAATTTCTGGCTCTGTGTGTTCAGTAGGTTAACTTACACTCAGAAGTTCCTATAGGAAGTCAAAGGACTTTGATTAGGTTTGGAAATTCTGATCCTCAAAATATTGAAGATGAGCCACAGCAAACTGTGAGACAGAGATTCCACCAGTTTCTGGTGAGACGCTTCAAGATGATTGCACCTTGCACAGGATTCAGTAGTTAAAAAATCTTGTAAAAATACTACCAAACTGAACAGACCAGCAGTTTCTTTGGGGTTTTTTTTGATGGCAAGAATGACTTTGAACCTGAAAGATTCATTAGCCACTCACATGGAACAAACATTCTTCTACTGCAGAATAGGGTCCACCCTTCCCAATCTTTCAGCTCTAGGTAAAGACAGACACATGAAAGGTAATAACAACCTCTGTATTTCTCAACGGTGCAAAGTCACACAAAGATGAAAAGCAAAAGCACAAAAAACAACCAACCAACTAACCAAAAAACCAACAAAACCCCCCAAATTAAATGAACTAACCAGCCAAACGAAAAAAAAAAGGAAAAAAGAAAAAAGAAAAAATAAAGAAAAAGGAAAAACAAAAGGAAAAAACTCCAAAAGCAAATCCCCCTTTACATCCTGACTCTTACAGAAAACCACACAAACCATGTTGGTTTTAGACTTATGTCACTATTTCCAGAATTTCTACAGGCGTGTAAACATTAATGGAGGTTCTACTCTTCTGCAACCCATCAAAAAATGGATTTTCGATGTTATCTGTCCCACTCCTCTGAAGAAATATCAAATACCAAACTATTAAACTATTCAATCCTTCCCATTCCTTCTAGAAAACTAAATAGAATTTTGAGCCAGTTTGTCTAAATTCAAAATGGATGCTCCCTGACTGTGGAACACCTTTGTCAAATATCTCTTTTATCAAGTAGATGCATACAGTGATTAAGTCACTCACCCACCCTCTCTTGTAAGCTGAGTAACTGGAGATATTGAAGCCTCCCACACTAAAGCTCACTTTTGCATCATATTCATGACCTAACTTTGGGCTCAGTCAAGCAGGATTTCTTCTGATTCCCATTGTTGCACACGATGTGGGGGTAGAGCCCCTAATCTCAGCACATTCCTGCATCACCCATGAGGTGGTTGGAAGCTACCGTCGGTTAGACCTTAGTGACAGCACCAGCACAACTCTCAGGTTCAATCCGAAGAAGTCACGGTTAAAGATAGTGGCACGAGTTCTGTGTAGGACCAGTACTAGTAGAGACCAAGCTAGTCAGTCAAGTAAACTACTGGTTTTCTGTCCAGTCTTTAGCACATCATAAGAAAAAAAGGAAACGCTTGGTATCACTTTCTTAGGGTATCTTACACTTCCTGTCTCAAAGTGCAGCTCACTTGGTCTGCCAGAGCACTAATACCATGGATGACCACATTTCTGTGCTAGAGCCTGTACTAGGGCTCCACTTCATTTACTATTATAGACAGAACCTTTCATTTCTTCTTGTCCTCTATAAGATGTCAGCAAAGGACATCTACTTTTCTGAGTTTCTCTTCCCTTAGACCTGCGTGGGAAGGCCTGTTCTTTATTTTCAGGGCTTGCAACTAACCAGAGGGTTGGTGGAAAAATTACCTGGTATTTCTTTCTGAGCCACATGATAATTCTATTATTAATCTGCAGTGCATATTCTTGAGGTATAGGGGAGCTTTTAAATAGGAATGACAATAATATAGCCAGTGGCACTGAAGCTAGAAATAGTTTAAAATGCAGATTGGATTCAGTGGTAATAGTGTTAGGGATATGATGACACTAAAGTTTTATAATGTCATTATTCATATTATTCTTATTATTCTTATTGGAAATAGTCTCATCACCTTGGAAGTCTCCACAAGGAGAGAAGTTAATGGAGCTACTTGAACACTGTGGATGCATCTGAATTTACCAAATAGGAACTGCAAATTATTACAATAGATACAATAGCAAAGTTTCTTACTGTTTGGGAGAAGATAAAAAATAGAGGGGGCCAAAATGTTGAGCATAATATCTGAAAATTATGAGCATAATATCTGAAAACCAAGCATTTTCTTTTCTGGCAGTTTTTATAAATCATTCACACATATATAGTTACAACATTTTATGGTATTGGGAACACCTCTGAATGTATTTTTATCAAAAGAGAGCTTACAAATTAACCATGTCACATTTCATGGATCGCATGCACTATTTTGTCGGAAGCTTCATAATTGTTTTTCTATTCTACTCTATTCTATTCTATTCTAGTTTAGTCTTTACTATCTGATCTATTTTTAAGACACCTACCCATTTAACCTTTTTTTAACCTGTGTAATCATTCTAGCAAGACAGCTGTATTAGACACGGGCCATACCTGAATGTAACAAAAAGTAGGAGTAGATTTCGGGTTGTAATTTTATACACTTAATTTAAAGTTGTAACAGCTCCATGCTCCTTATAGTATCCCTATCTCTGTCCCTTACTCCTGCTGTGTCCAGTATGAGGCTACTGAGTCACATGTTCTTCTGATCAGGATGAGTGCACATCCTACACTTTGGTTACATTATGTGATGTGATATGAAACAGGAATGTGATAGCACCGAGGTTACCAGGTAAGTAAAAATTGTGGTATATAAGGTGATTGAGATTAAAAAAAAAGACTCGTAATTGGTTTGAAAATCATAGTTCATTCTCCCTATAGAAATCTTTAGTACAAGGAGAAACAGTTGGTCTGAAGAAAAGCATTAGCCAGGGGTAGCTTACGCTGATAATCATTACAGAGTCAGTCTTAAAAAGGAATCATTGTCACTGGAAGATGTTAAGGACTAAAATGAAATCACTCTGACGTACCATCAGAAAATGAGGATGTGTAAGATCATTTTCTTCTCATGCAGCTCTCCTCCTCTGAAGGAGAAACCTGAGTGTTTTTTGCAGTTGTGGTATCTACCTGTGCTGGACTATATATGGGAACATGAAAATCATTTAATACTTTCATGAATTTATTGTAAAAAGTGAAATTACTAAGTCACAATAGTCACATTCTAATGATTTTCATGTTCTTCTTGTGTCCCTGACAAAGATTTCATGATGCAGTCTTCTTACAGGTATTTGTCAGATTCTCCTCTGGCCAGGCCATGACAGTACAGACATGTCCTTTCAACCACAATGTAGTTAAAGAGGTCACTGACAAGTTCCCTATTGCCGGAGTAATATTTTAGCCACCAACAGCTTTTACTTCTCTACTCGTAACAGAGATTACTTGCCTTGTTCTCTTTCATGCGCAGATATTGGTAGAGTCAAAAAGGGTTGTAAAAGTAAATTAAAACAGACTGCATTGTGATTGCACTTCTACTATATATATTCTTTAATTTCAAGAAAAGGAAATTCACATGTACTCTTTTCAAACATGCTGAACATACCACAAATGCTATTTAACTTCAGCTGGCAGTACAGGAGGGCTAGTAGGTTATTCGGATTCTTTTGTGGCAGTGACTCCTCAAAGTATACAAGTCACTGCAAAAACAAGTCATAAAAACCTTTGTCTGTATGCATTATATACAAGTCACACCATTCCTCTATATTGCTATATAAATATCTTTTCTCTATTTAATGGCTGCATTGAGCATGTTCTTTGCTTCCTAGCTGCTTGGATTAGGGACTGACTAAGGTTTTAGCTTATGGCTGTGTTAATTTAAAAATAAAAAAGACTCTTAGTCTCCACTTTTGATAAGTAGCTATCTGCAAAATAGCGGCTCACGGTGTCTAGTTGCACCAATGCATGGACTCAGGACAGGCGTTTGTATGTGTAAACCTCAGAGTCGTTCCAGGAAAAGCTACTGACGTGTGTGCAGTTAACTATTTAGAATTCAAAACTGGGACTTCAACATATGGTTAGTTTTTACTCTTTTTTGTTGCTCTTGTTAAGAGATACCTTTTTATTAACAACCTCCGTAACGTCAGTGAACTACTAAATGCTGGAGAAGAAATGAACCTTATCTATTAAACAGAATATATGGAACTAATTGGTTTAAAATGCTTTAAAAATTAGTTATTTGAACATGAACATCTTTACAAGGTTATGAAGTTACATTGCTGTAGTAATTTTTGAGAGAATTAAAGAAGGGTTTATTTTTTAATTTTGTGTTGCAAACAAAAAAACCCCAAAGCTTGTTAAAAATGCAGTCAAAAGAACTTCTTATCCACTAAGAACAAAGGTACTCACATTGTCCACAATAATTCTGAAAGGGTCTTTGATATTTTTAGGGTGAGGAAATTCTAAGCAAGTTTAATTGTATTGCGATCAGACCTTTGTACAAGCTTGTGGTAAATGTAGAACACCAGCCTTCAGCCACAGTCCTCTAAAACCCTACTCAGCACAAGGTAAGAAAACCTCAGCATTGCTAAATAAGTCTGTGAAAGGCACCATGTGAAACAGCTGGAGACAACAGAATGTGTATAATGAAAATGAATCAGTTAGCAAAGAAGCCCAAAGAAGATGAGGAAAGCAACCCTTAATTAACAAAATTTCTTAATAACTTGGACAGTTGTGTGGGTTTGGGTTTGTAAAGTTTATGTGATTTTTAGTCTTGAAAAGGGAAAGGAAAGGGAAGAGTCCAGTTTTCCACCTAAATATGTATTTTGACTTCTTTGTATGAAGTCCTCCAAAAACTGTTAGAAATCTGTTTCTTACTGATCCATATACAATCAGCATGCAAAAAAATCATTGAATTGCCTGTGATCTGATTCTATAAGAAAGGTCTGTTTAATTTTGCCTGAAATGAAAAAGGTGGATAGTTAGAAATCCTTCGTTAACAACAAAAAGAAATTAACAGCCAGTACTAATGCTTGGAATTCTCTTACTGCTGATTAGGAATTTCTTCATAAGAATTGTCTATTTGTTTATCTGTCTATCTATCCATCTATCTATTTATCTAACTTTTTTGCAATTTGGGATAAAGTCCTCCAGATTCATCCACAGCCATATTACATAATTGTGAAAGGAGGACTTTTACACAAATGATCTTACTCTTATATGAATAATCCAAGAACATTTAATGTAACTCAAGTGCTAATTCCTACAACTCATGGCACAATTAAGCCAGACCATGACCAAATGGGCAGGTATGGACTACTTGCACATGCAGGAGTGTTCTGTACCACTACCTAGAAACGAGGGCTGGAACAATCTCAGCTTTGT
The DNA here is from genome assembly GCF_001715985.3 of Manacus vitellinus. Taxonomy (NCBI): domain Eukaryota; kingdom Metazoa; phylum Chordata; class Aves; order Passeriformes; family Pipridae; genus Manacus; species Manacus vitellinus. The sequence continues at coordinate 14,410,737 of NW_021939396.1, forward strand.
ACTGAACATGTCCTTATTTGAAATCTTCTGCAGTGTTAGTGTGTCATGAGCCAGTGGTTAAATGCCAAATCCGGTCCACAGGAAGAAGCCCTGCACTGGTTGAAATGAGGGACTTACTACACTTGGCAAAGATCAGGACATCTGTCTCATAGGCTTTATTGCTTTTATTGTTAGTATTATTATTGTTGTCATTAGCCTATCAAATGCTAACTGCATAATAGTTAATAATTATAATAATTATAATAATTATAATAATTACTTAATAATAATTATAGTTCTATGTGTCATGATAAATAAAATGACAATAAATCAATTATTAATCTGCAAAATATATGAAATTAACCTGCAACATGTATGACACCGCTACTGAATTAGCTAGCTGGCATATGTAGGTAAGATCAAATTTTCTAGCTTATTTCCACAGAAATTCCTGTTGATTTTTGAGTAAGATAAGTAATTGAAAAATATTTTTGTTTCGATAGTTTCATTAGGCAATATAAATGACAAAAGTGAATACTGACTAGGTGACATTCTTTGGTACCTCTCATCATTAACTTCAAGCAGTTTAAGATAACATAAACAGACGTACAGGAAGAGCAGTTGAAAATATATTAATTTAGAAGATAGAAAATGAAACATGTCTGAAGAACTAGTTCTGGAGTGGAGGAGGAAAAGATTTACTGTAAAAGATTTACAAAGTTAGTATTGGCAAAGTATTATCAAAAATTTTCAATCACCTTTAAAAACAAATGTTTTCTCCCCTTGGACATCAGCCAGTGACCAGGGCAAGTATGGACCCCTCAGAAGAGTTGAGCCTGCTAATGTCTACAGTATTTATCATACATATTACTATAAAACGTTCCTTTGTACTATAACAATTTCCTGAAATACTTCCTATAATTACAGTTTGTGTTAGAGGAGTTTATCTTATAAAGCCAAAAGATAAGGACTATTTCATCTAAATGGAACACTTTATGAATAGTGGAGGTTTTAGTCTTATCTTCCCCTTCCAACTGCTGTTGGAATTCAGCTGTCAAAGTGAAGGGGCCTCACTTTCGCCTTCCCTTACCTTCCAACCTCAAACTATGCATGAACTCCCCATTTTAACAGAATAGTAAAATAAGCTTTCTGTTTATATAAATCTTTTAGTTTTAAAATTTCTAGTAGTAGCAAAATTTCTCTGGAGTAAAGGTAAATTACCTTTGCAGAAGGAAAGCTTAGTAAAAAGTTAGCTCCTAAGAAAGTACAGAGATAGTAGACCACAATACTGTGTAGAAAGCTCATATTTACATTATGCATACAAATGGACATTCATATATCCCTTAGGCTCATGATTTCATTATATTTCCACTTTTATTCTCTAGGAATGGTGAGTACTTGGGGATATTACCTGGAAAGCTATCATGAGAATTCTGTGATTTTTTTTACGCACTATTCTGCAGCAGTTCTCAATAGGATGAAAATACCTTGTGGCCTATCCAGGCCTTATTCTACGTAAGTCTGAGGATCTCACTGGATGGTCTTACATTTTTATGGGAAGAATGTGGCAGCTTATTCAAAGATTGATAAATCTCATATCCTGATTATGAAGGTGTCATTCATACAGGACATAAAATTCATGTTTGAATCCAGAAAACGCCACTCATGGAACCTATTCCTGGTAGTCTAAGTCCAGAGAAATGTAGTTTTCTAAAGGAAGTGATTTTCCTCCATTTATAAAGTTCAGCAGGCTTTGCACAGTAATTGTTAGCCATTCTATTTCTAGAGTAATAGCTGATGTTGGGTCTGTCCTCCTCACAGTTTGGGAAGAGGATCTGAACAAAGCATATATGTATATTTGTTTTCCATATTGTGATAGAGGGAACACCTGATGAATTTCATTATGATAGATCCCCTGCTGAACTTTTCCAGATGAATCTTTTGTTTATTAATCTGTAGAAGCCTCTCTTGGAACACTCTGATGGCAGCAGGAGTCGCCACAGACTACTTGCGCAGGTAGTCCATGCATCATCATGGCTGGGCTTCGCGAACAAAGATTTGGGAAGGCTCTAACCACATTTGTTACAGGCACGTTGGTGACTTATGAGGCCAATATGAGATAGACATATCCGATTGCAAAAGGCACAGCAGAAAGACTCCTTAGATGGTATATTCTGCAGAACACGGTTCTTTCTGCGTTACCTTTTCTCCTCGAGAGCGATCCTGCGTGTGTTCTCAAAGGAGACAGCAGCGTTATAGATGGTGTGTCTCCAGGCCTCCCGATTTGAGGCCAGAGTGGACCAGTTATGGTGATCAATATGGCCAAGGCTGAGATGTTGTTTCAGGGAGTCCTTGTATCTTTTCTTCGGGGCTCCTCTCTTGCGGCAGCCGGTGGCAAGTTCACCATAAAGCAGGATCTTAGGGAGGCGGTGGTCCTTCATCCTGGACACGTGCCCTGCCCATCACAGCTCATCAACATGGCTTCTATTCTTGTGACTGCTGCTTGTTCTAGAACAGATGTATTGGTCACATAATCTGACCAGTGGGTGTTTAAGATTGTACGGAGGCAGTGTTGATGGAAGCGTTCTAGGATCTTTCCTTGAGAATTCTAGATAACATAGGATATGTAACTTGATGACCAGTCAGTTCTGATGTTCATGGCAGAGCTGTTTATTGGTTAGTTGAAATGTCTTTTCATTTGCTATCTGGTCTGCATTTTCAGTCTTGCTGGTGGTCACAACTGTTTGGGTTAAAGGTGATTTAGAGACTATGGTTCTGCTGGTATGAAATATTTCCTCAGAGAACTCAAATCCACACTGAGGAGAACTAAAACAGTACAACATAATAGCATGCAAATATAAAATATATTACAGAATCACAGAATATGCTGAGTTGGAAGGGACTCATCAGGTCATCAAGTCCAACTCCTGGCCCTGCACAGGACCATCCCCAAGAGTCACCCCATGTGCCCAGAGTATTGTTCAAACATTTCTTGAACTCTGTTGGGCTTGGTGCTGTGACCACTTCCTTGGGAAGCCTGTTCCAGTGCCCAACCACCCTCTGGATGAAGAATCTTTTTCTAATATCCAACCTAAACCTCCTCTGAAACAACTTCAGGCCATTCCCTCGGGTTCTGTCACTGGTCACCAAAAGAGTTGGGAAAACTTTCAAATGTAACAAAGATATCCTTGTTAAGTGTATTGAGCATCCAGAATTATTGTACTATTGTTTCTTAGATATTTTGAAGTATGTATTTAAAATATATCCGTAAGAATAGGTGGTGTGGACTACTATCTACAGTTAAGTGGACTACTATGCAATTAAGTATTACTTAATTCATAATGAATGCCTTACTAATAATATCTGTTACACACATATTCCCAACAAGAGCAGCTTGGATTCTTATTAATTTGGAAATGAAATACTCATTAAATAGTTAATTTTAGTTGATTGGTCTGCACAATATTTTGGCTGTTGACAAGCCAAATATAAAAAATTATTTATTTAATTTAAGATAATATAAATCTAAAGGTTACCCTGTTTATGTACTTCTACTGCTTCTGGTTAAATATTCTAAAGTGAGTGGTAAATGTTGGTTAAATAATCCCATGCTTGAAAGTAATTGTATGCGAAAAAGAATCAATTACTCCTGTATAGAACTGCACACCAGTTATAAAAGAATTAATGTCTTGTTTATTTTCTATCAACAGTCAGAAAGAAAAATGGTAATTTTGTGATGCTGCCTGCTGTCAAGGCAAGAACTCTTGAGGGCCAGATTTTATGTTTTCGTCCAGATTGATCAAATAACTTGGTACACAGCTGCTTCATGCTCGATGAGAGGGAGAAAGTTTTCCCCCCAGCTAGCCACAAAATAAGAGGTATGTTTATCTAGAAGCATCTGCGAATGCAACAACCACAGCACTGACAAATCTGGAAAATAAGACTGGGAGACATCCTGAGACTAAAGGCACCAAGAGGTCTGCTAGGGGTTTCTCTGGTATGTTCTTAAGGGACTGAAGTATTCCACAGCTGTGTCAGGCAGTGTGCTCAAGTGCTTCCTTTGCTTGCATTTTCCTAACATTTGAATCTTACCTTTCTTGATCCAACTTAGGCTCTTTACTTCTTACCATCTCCACTACAGACTTAGAGAAAACTAGAGGCAAAACAACTTAAGGTTTCTCAGTGTTTCCTATGTAAGAACTTTTCTACATTTCTGTGCATTCTGACTGTCCTTTAAATATTGGACAGTCAGAAAGTTGATGATCTCTCCTGTTGATGATCTATAGGTCTCTTATTTTTCAGTTCCTGAAAGAGATAACACCTGTTCAATGCAGAAATATAGAAATTATTTCTGTAATTCTATCTGTTCTGCAGTTCTTTGCAGATATTTTCATCTGTTTCTGAAGGATTGTTAGGTCAGTTACTCTCTATAGTTTTCAAATGGAAGCTTCTGAAATGAGAATGACTTTTTTTTTCACTTAAGTTTTGCTATTTTAAGGATCTTTAACCTAAGCTAGTTGCCTAGAATCCCTGTTTAGTCACTGTAAATAAAGCCTCTGACTAAGACAGAAAATCCTAAATCTCTAGTTTTTCATAACTGCTTCCTAGCAAAGCTGAATTTTGGATAGACTACTCAAAGTTTAGTTGTTCTACTGAAATGGTACTTTTACAGCAACATTTATCATGATTTGGATTGGTGGGTTGATGTTGGCTGGGTGCCAGGATCCCACCAAGGCTGATCTGTTACTCCCCTCCTAAGCTGGAAAAGGGAGGGGAAATACAACAAAAAGCTCATGGGTCAAGATAAAGGCAGGAAGAGATCACTCACCAGTGACCATGATGGGCAAATCAGACTCAATCTGGGGAAAAAAGATAATTTAATTTACTGCCAATCAGTTTAGAGCATGATAATTAGAAACAAACTTAAAACTTACAAGACCTGCTGCTCATCCCTCCCTTCTTCAGCTTTGCTACTGATTTTTTCCTACCTCCTCCTCAGTGGCAGAGGGGAACAGGGAGTGGGGTTTGTAGTCAGTTCATCCCATATCTCTGTGTGGGTCCCCCGTGGGGTCACTGGTCCTGCCAGCAGACCTGCTCCAGCATGGGCTCCTCTTTCCATGGGTCCACAGGTCCCATCAGGAGCTTGATCCAGCATGGATTTCCTATGGATTCACAGTCTCCTTTGAACATCCATCTGCTCAAGCTTGGGGCCCTCCAGGGACTGCAGGTGGATCTCTCCTCCACCATGGATCTCCATGGGCTGCAGGGGCACAGCTGCCTCACCATGGGCTGCACCACAGGCTGCAGGGGCACCTCTGCTCTGGTGCCTGGAGCACCTCCTCCCCCTCCCTCTACATTGACTTTGGTGGCTGCAGTGCTGTTTCTTTTAATGTTCTCACTCCTCTCTTCTCTGTCTTCACTTTGATCCTGCACAATAACTACCTCTTTCTTAAATATGTAATCATAGAGGGACTAACACTGTGGATGATGGGCTTGGCCTTGGCCAGTGGCGGGTCCATCTTAGAGCTGACTGGCACTGGCTGGGGAGTATATAGTGGACATTTATAACAGCTTCTCACAGAAGCCCCTGTAGAAACCCCACCTCTGCTGCCAAAACCTTGCCACACAAGCCCAATACAGTGGATTATAAGGTAGGTGGATACTTGACTAGACCACTAGGCTCAGTGGCTTGTGATCAGCAGTACAAAGCATGGCTGGCAGCCTGTCTTTATCAGTGAAGAGCCAACTGGAACCAATACCAATTTACCATGTTTGTTAATGAACTGATAGATGGGCTAGAAAGCACTCACAGTTAATTTACACATGACACAAAATTAATGGAGCGGTCAATAAGATGGAGGGCAGGACTGCTATTCAAAGAGACCTCATCAGACTGGAGAAATGGTTTGACTGAAACCTCAGGAAGTTCAGTGAAGTGCCAAATCCTGCCTTTTGGGAAGAAAAATCCCATGCACCAGTACAAGCTGCAGTCCAAATCATCAGAAAGCAGTTTTGCAGGAAAAGAATTGGAGTCCTGTTGCAGAAAAAACCAACAGCTTTCTGGACGATACGAGCAAGAGTGCAGCCAGCAGGCTGAAAGAAATAATTCTTCCTCTCTAATCAGCACTTGTGCGAACACATGTGGAGCACTGTGTTCACATACCTCAGTGGATTATGTTTCCTCTAGAAAGGGTATATTATTAAGAGATGGGGAAGAATGACCTGTATAACCTCCAAATAGCAGATTTTGGCAGACAATGAAGATTAAAAAATATTATTGCATACCATGAAAGTTATTGTTGGTGGGGTGATGACTAACTTACATCTTGCTCACTCTCTATCTTTATTTCCCTCTCAAAAGGTAAAAAAAATCATTTATCAACAGATTAAGACATAGGTTAAGAATAAATTCTTCATTTGAATAGCCACTCATAGTGCAGAAGGGTTATAATGTCATAGATATATCATATGTGTTATTATGTAATTAATACCTAACCAAGTGGATCACTGTCTTATTCTAAATTCCTTGTTTTAAAACTTAATTGCCCTCAGTAGTATTTATTGGATAAATATTTTGAGATAGTTCTCACACTTAGAACTTGGGTGTGAGTTTTAGAAATTTCTCTGTCCTGTCAAACAAAGAATTTTTTTGTTTTCACGTATTTCCTGAATTCAGATTTTTTAATTATATTTTGTAGATGGTAAAATTTCAGATCATTTTCCAGCCATTGTTGTAGCTCTTGGCATTACTCTACAGTCCTTTTTGCCTTGTCTTTGAGGATTCTTCTTTCAGTGTGATTTTGATGAGAAAAATTACTATGTTGTGAAATTCCACATGCAAGTTACTCAGAGTTTAGCATGGCTGGAAAGAAGACATTTGCATAAGTAGTGATTGATACACATGTACAAAGCAGCTGTTATGCATCTTTCTGAATTAAACATTTATAGAAATTTGTTTTTTTGCCAGAATGGTCATATAAACCATGCATCATATTAAGCATATTCAAGATCCAGCTCTACTTGTTACCATGCAACAGATCAACCATGAGATTCTGCAGGAGCATAACTCAGCTCCACCTCTCTATGACATCCAATCACACTGAAATCACAGGCCCCTGTGGTCTGCTGGATAGAGACAATCGAAGGCTGGTTAATGATGCTGGGAATTCTGGGAGAATTAGGTTCCATCCATAAATTTTGTCATTTTCTGTAAAAATTTTAATCAAGACCAGTCAATTTGTTTGGTGGCAGATCATAAATGCTTCACTTCCTACTATACTTGTAGCAAATCAATCAGCAGAGAAAATTATTGTAACAATTATAACACAAAAAAATGTATTCCAGCTGCATGTTATATTTTATCTGGCCACACAGCATTACTGAGGATAAAAATCTCTGATATAGACATAATCACTGAGAACAAATCTAAAAGATAATTCATACTATTGGATGGGATTTGTAGGTTTTATGTCCTATATTTTCTGAATATAGAGGTATTATTCAACAGATCAGAAGAATCACATTCTAAAATTGCCTGGATCTACTCACCTCAAAAAGCTCCTGGGCATCTGGAAGCGCCAGTACAGATGTTTCCCTTGTAGCTAAATGAGGTTAAGAATCTAGAAACATAGGGAAATGACTCCATACTGGATCAGAATAAAGACCTTCCTGCAACAACAATTAGTACCATAGGCAAGAGGAATAAAAGATGTAAGTACAGAGTAAATATATTCTGATACTATAATATACAGTACACATATTTTCTTTCTTTCCTCTATATTAGAAGAAAATAATGTAAGCACAGAGTAAATATATAGAGATATTTCCTCTAAATATTATTCTAACATTTGGTTAACTTTGCAACTTCCTGAGTCATAAGGTGTATTTAAAAATCTTTGATGGATTTTTCTGCAGTAAATTTGCCTAAAGCTACTCAACCCAAGTAAAGGTTTAACAATGTTACATGAGATACATGCTGACACAGTTGATCACAACACATATACAGGATTATACTGAATGCTAAGATTTTTTCTGTATATCTGCTCTGTGTTTTAATGAAATACATATTCAGTTTTTTGGAACCTGGTTCTTATTGTAATTAGTGAAAGGATACCTGTTTGCATTTTGCAACTTAAAAAAATATGGGCCTGAGGCAAAGTCAGAATAAAAGGAGAATAGTTGTAGAAGTCATTACAGAGGACAAACTCTACGTGCTCTTGAATTAAATTAAAAATGGGTTTAGCCCTGGGAAAGAAAAATCACTCATTTGTCTAATGTAGCAAATAAATGTTGCAGATGGTTCTAACTTCAGGAGAGGCATCTAGACAAATAAGGCATGACTCACATTTTTCCCCATTTTATTCAATTTCTTACTTCGTGTCATGAAAGATTGCAAATGAATAACTGATGCCATTAGAAACACACATGTTATTGACTTTCTTTAACTTCCAGTTGGGAAAAAAATTGCTGAAAAAGAACTCTACTGTGATTTTTTATTATTTAGAATATTTTGAAAGCTTTTGACCTAGTTAATAAATTCTTTACACTTTTATAACTTATTACCAGTCTGTTAAGTATTTTGGAAAGCTAATATTTTAATCTCTATTTATTATAAAGGCATTTAACCGTGGAGAGGGATTGATTCCTCTATATATTGGTTTTGATTAGGATAGATTTAGTGTTCTCTGTAGCAGCTTGTATGGTTCTATGATGGGTATTTGTGACAAAAATGGTGTTGATGACACACCAGTGTTTTGGTTACTGCTGAATAGTGCTTTCACAGCATCAAGCCCATCTCATGATGTCCTGCCAGTGAGTAGGCTGGGCGTGCAGAAGGATTCGGGAGGCACAGCTGACCCCAACCAAAAGAAAGAATATTCCATAAGATGACATCGTACTCAGTAATGAAAGCTGGAGGAAACAAAAAGGAAGGGGGGATGTTCAGAGTGATGTCATTTGTCTTCCCAAGTATCTGTTCTTACGTACAATGGAGCCCTGCTTTCCTGGAGATGGTTGAACACATTCCTGCTGATGGGAAGGGGGGAATGAATTATTTTTTTCATTTGTTTACATGAACAGCGTGGTACCTACATCCTGCCTGGACACTGTGTGCCTACTGAAGCTGCTATATATCACCCTCTCCTCAACTGGACAGGGTAGAGAAAATATAATGAAATGCTCAGGAATTAAGCATAGGGGCAGGGTTGATGTTGGTTCTTTTGGACATGGTTCTAGCAACTTCTCACAGAAGCCACCCCTGTATCCCCCCCATAAAAACCTCACCTTGCCATGGAAAAACAAAACACACACCTTTGCTTTACCTATTAAACTTGTCTTAATCCATAAATTTGTTCATTTTTACCATTCTGATTCTCTCCTCCATCCTGTTGTGGAAAGCGAGAGAGGGTTTCTGTCGGCTTGATCTGCTTACCAGGGCTAGCACACAACATTCTATCTTTTTTCATAGATTCCTTGTCAAATATGTTTAGAAAATAATTTTAAGATGTACTTAAGTCTTCCTACTGGTATGGGTAGGGCTAAAGAATTGCTATGACTGCCGGGTAATACTAACCAGCTAATTTTGTGCTATAGCATTTCTTAAAACAAAGAATTGCTGACATAAGGTTGCTTATTAAAGGTCTTTTGTAAAGTATATGTCTTGGGTCAGTAAATAAAATTGTTTCTCTTGAGATTGTGAAGCACATTGGCACATTGTTAAATTGATTTTGTCCCAGAAACATAGGTGTCCTTCCTTGAATCTCTAATGAAGAATCTGGAGACAACTGTGTCTCTTCATGGCTAACTTGGACTGGACACCTAAATATGGAGGCTGAATTTAGACAAAAATAGATTGTACTTACAATGCTTAGAATGAAAACCCTTAATTTATTTAAGGGGTGTGGTTGTTCTTCAGAGTAATTGTATTCCTTCAGTCTCTGAGCAGCAAAATAAGAAAAAAATATATACTGAACAAAGTGTAGAAATATTATGAAGTACTGAATTCTGATGCTGTTGCATAACCAGAAGGTACTTTGTATTTTAACTTCCTCAAATTTATCTCTACTTATGAATTGTAGTGGTAAGTAAAATAAATCTTAAGACGGATAAATAGTCCCTAAAATATATATTTGGGTGGTTTTCTACATTTTTCCTATCTTTACAATCCCACAAATGAAAAAAGCAGAAATTATTTTCTGCAACAATTTCTCACTGCTGAGAGAAGAGTTTGTGGAGGTTGGAGTTATGTCATTTCAGTCAAACTCTGATTGAGAAGTTACGAATCAGACTGTGAATCAGGTGCAATACTGTAATCCTGTACTCTGAAGAGACTCCTATGACATTCTAAGTGGAAACTGTGGAGATGATTTTCTGTCACTGGAGGAATGATATGCAGTACATTCAGAGCTTTAAATTGTGTTAGAATCTACAGTCCTTTGAAATAAATGGAAAATATCCTCTGAAATACATTAGTGACTTCAATGTAGCACTTCAATCACTGCATAACCTCAAGAAAAAAAAGAATTCCACATGTAGTTAACATCAGGATTGCTGTTCTAGTTCTGTGACAGCAGCTGTACAGCCAATCATGTTGAGGCTCATTGCTGTCCAGACAAGGAAGAAGCCAAAAGAAAAGTAAGGACATTTTAATTTGAAACATTTTTCATCACTTCAGCATAGAATTTCCTAAATATGAATAGGAGTATTTTTTTCCCAGGACCAATTATAAAAGTAAACTTTGTCTTCATTCCACAGACCAAGAAGTGAGATAAAGATGTATATTTAAGATTGAATTGTCTAAAAAGATAAGCAGGTTTGTGAAAACATTCATATAATCTAAGAAGGCCATAAAACATAAGATATGGCAGTAACAATAAAAAAATACCAATTCTGGAATATTAAAGGATTTAAAAAACAATAGCACATGTAACATGATGCTGTTTTTCATGTAAATTATCTGTAATATAAATGTCTAGGAAATTATAGAATCATTCTCACACACATCTGGCATATAATCATTTCCATAAAATCATCAGGAATCAACTATTTATATTCTTTTAAAGGTTTATGAAAGTATAAACTTATGAAAGCTTAGAAGCTTATGAAAGATATATTAATAAGTTGAAGTTGTGGCAGTCCGAAGTAGTTCTCATTGATTGGAAAAGGGGAAACATAAGCCCTGGTTTTAAAAAGAGTGAAAAAGGAAGACCCAGGAAACTACTGGTCAGTCAGTCTCACCTCTATGCTGGCAAGATTGCGGAGCAGATCCTTCTGGAAATTATGCTCAGGCACATGGAAAACAAGGAAGTGATTGGTGACAGCCAAAATGGGTTCACTAAGGGCAAATAGTTCCTGACAGATTTGGTGGCCTTCTGATGGGATTGGTGGAAGAGGGAAGAGCAACCGATGTGATCTACCTGGACTTGTGCAAAGTATTTGACAGTGTTCCACATGATGTCCTTGTTTGTAAATCAGAGACAGGATTGGGGTTGTTCAACCTGGAGAAGAGAAGGTTCCCAGGAGACCCTACAACAGCCTTCCAGTACCTAAAGCAGACCTACAAGAAAGCTGGAGAGGGTTTTTTAACAAATGCATGTAGTGATAGGACAAGGAATAATGACTTTAAACTGAACAAGGGTCACTTTAGATTAGCAATTAGAAAGAAATTCTTTACTGTGAGGGTGGTAAGGCACTGGAACAGGTTTCCCACAGAAGTTCTGAATGCTTCATCGTAGCAGTGTTCAAGGCAAGGTTGGATGGGGCTCTGAGCAACCTGATCTACTGGAAGATGTCTCTGCCCATGGCAGGGAGATTGGAACTAGATGGTATCTAAGGTTGCTTCCAACACAAAACATTCTATAATTCTATGATTCTGACTTGCTAAGTTTTGAGAACATGCCTTTACTTTCAGCAAGTAATTGTACTGAAACAATTGACACAATCAGAGAGGACTATGAAGTGGATAATTTATTTCACCTAATATAGTATTTTTTCAACCAGGATATCAGTGATATTATTAGCTGCTATTAAGGTAGTACATGTACATTGGCTAGAAGATGTCATTCTAAGCAAATATCCTTTTTATGATCAATATTCATAGACAAATATAATGCAATGAAACTATACTATTGAGTTTCAAGCAGAGACAAATTCTAATTTAAAGTGGAGTAGAAAGGGATTAGTCTTAGAATTGAAAGACAGATAAATAGACGCTACAGATAGTCATGAATAGCAGTTACTAAAAAAAAGGCAATTAAATGAGTGGTTCAGCAATTGGTGTTAGGATCATTTTTGTTTATTGGTGTCATGGTTTTGTTTGAAATAATTGTATGTACATTTACTGTATTTTCAGGTTATGCACATTATTGTTAATATAGGAAAGAATCAGAGTATCATATAAATAGATGTAGATAATCTGGTGGATTAGTGTAATAGAAATGAGATAAAACTTCAGTGGTAGAAATTGTTAAGTCTTTCTGCCTAAGAGTCAGGGAGGAAAAGAAGATTTTTGAGGTACTAAGTGATATGAAGTTAATAATAATGCCTATTTATCAGTGTCGTTGCAGCAGACCAATATGACTTTAAATAGAGTAGAATCTTTAGTAAAAGTAAGAAAAAATTAGTATCACTTTGAAAAGTATTCCTGATACTTTATTATGTTCTGCCTACCCATATTCTGACAATAAGAATTTAGATTGCAATAAGTATTGCCAAGGATAGCTCTGTGTATTCAAATATTAAAAGCATAAAAGAAACAGCATTATCCCTAATGCACACTAGATAAACTACACACTGTTATAAAATATCAAATATATTTACTATTTCTTAATGTATATTATTGGTATCATGCATATCTCTGAGCCCTTGCTTCCCATGGATTTAGGTCAACAAAGTTGCTAAGCAAAAAATGTAAGTTAGTTAGATAAGCAAGATCCTAAGAGGAACCTACACATAGTTGCCATATTTATGGCTGTGAGTGAAAGATTCCTCTAGTCCATCCTTAAGGCAGAACTGCTTTGCCAAGTCAAAGAGATCAAAGGACACTAAAGCATTGGGGAGCTCCCTGACCTAGAAAAGTGTAGGGTTAGGCAAATGATCAAAAGCTGCCCAAAAATGTGTAAGTGCAGGTAGGAGGGTTACAGTGCACACTTCAATGGACTTTTCTGGGCTTCAGTTAACATCTTTGTGAAGGATCAGACTCAGCCTTTGTGGTTAGTTCAGTTCCTCAGGGGGAGGTAGCACTTACACCATGGAATACAGTAAGGCAGTGCAATAAATTGAACCCTGAGTATATTTTCAACTATTCTGTATGTGACTGACATGCAGCTTTTGGTATTGAGGTTATTGCATGTAATATGCATGGAAAGTAAGCCAGAAAATCAGAGAGCCTGAAATCATTATACCTGAAGGTTATCTTGTGAGAATAAAGAAATGTGCAATCATTTCCATTGGCATCTGTTACTATATAGCCTGGAGATGGTTTTGCCAGCCATTTGGAGAATAACTGTTTTCTTCTATAAGTATATAGAGTTTCAATATTGCCTTAGGGATTTTAAAAGTATTATTGTTAATTCAGTTTTCATTTGCCAAGTATATCTTAAATAGGTGCCAAGAGGCAGACATGATTGTTTGGAATATCATAGGTAGACACTTCAGGAAGAAAAAGAATTTTAAAAGGACATTTATTTTGATAGATGTGATTATTATAACTGCCTCATAGCAAAAACAGACATTACCCTCTGTCTGAATCCTTTATGAGTTTTATTCTTTGCAAAGATAGAGGTTTTTTATCTACTAACAGAGTGGTTTGGGTTTTTTTTTAAACTAAGGAAATTCACAGTTGATACAAATTACTGTAAGACATTCTCTGAGGTTCAAGTCACTTTGTTTTTAAAGTTTTAAAACTTTAAAAGCAAAGACGCAAAGTCCATATCTCTGATCCAAGAAAAGGATTATGGGAAGATCATATTAGTTGTAACTAGTGATTTTTAAGTGTCTTTTGACCTGTATCCAAACAGTTGTTAATAGAAATACAGATATTTTTAAATATACCTTAGAATTATTAACTTTGGATCCTTAGTTTCTATTAGGATTTCCCACATATAAGGAGCAACTTTATTGCCTCAAAAGCTGTAGATAAGAATGTATTAAATGTAATTTAAAACTTTTCCTCTTTAGCAACAAAAGAAAGGCTTTGCTGCCTTACCTAAAGATTTTGAAAAGAAAATAAAAGCTTTACTTAAGCCAAGTAGGGGTAGTACAGCATTGTGCTGCACCACAGAGCAAGACTGGAATTTTGCCTTCAACATATCTGAAGGGACAACCTTTAGAGGTGTTCAGCACTTGCAGCTGCAACTGACATCTATTGAAATAAACTGTTTTATTTTATTTATTATTTATTCTATACAAACCATTTACAAATATTAGGATGACAAAATCAGGTACTCAAAACTGAGGTAATGAATTATTGTCTGGATAATGTTTCTGTATAATGTTACTCTGATTAGATAGAAGTAACAAATGGAGTGATTGGAGACAGGTTTTGAAGTTTTAATCTGCCAGAGAGACCACAGTTCATCTCTTTGTCCTTCCGCAGATGTAGTATCACATTTACAGTAAACAAAAATATAACCTTTTCAAATATAACCTTCACTGTTGTCTGCTTGATCTGCCCTTCCAAAATTATAAGCACTCAGCAAGGTGGTTGCAAATCAGGAAATGTATGTTGTGTAATTACACTGCAACATCAAAATTTTTCATTGATTGCCCAAATTGTCCATATGCTTGTGATTTGTGAGTACCATGGTTCTATACCCAAGCCATAAGAACCTAATAATACCATCCAGTACTCCATAGTTGATGTGCAAAGCCACCAATGTCCATTAAACAGCTCCATATTGCATCAATAAACACCAGTTAAGGTAAACTAATAAATCATTTTCACTGTAAGTCTGACTTATGTGTGGGGAAGTTTGAGTGAAGTCATGTTTTACACCAAGAAAAAACACTGATTGGAAAAAGGAGCAGTATCCATGAAGGAAAAAGGGATCCTACGGAGAGGGGGAAAAAAGAAGCTGAATACTTGAAGGCACTCTTAACATCTAAACACAACAGGTATATTGTGAATGTGTTAATTAAGTTTCCCTGTGTAATCTTAAAGCTTTATTTGACTTTGTTCATTTGTTCTTCTGGTGTTAACCTTTTTCATACCCATGTCTTTCTTTTTAAAAGAGACCTTATATCGATCGGATATCACACTGGTGATTAGCAGTAGTGGAATCTGAAGCTATGTCTTATTAGGAAATAATACGCTTTGCAGAGCAGACCCTGAAGAACTGATATCCACTGTAGTCTCCACTGTTTGTGGAGATTTGCTTCAGACTATCTCTCATCTGGTCCCGTGGATTGGCTGCCATTAATGAAAGGAACAGGTTCAGGATGCACCTCGATTTACTTCCAAGTCCAGTTTGTAATCACTAGCCAAAGATATCATGCTGCAAAAAGTAAGGATTATTGGGAGATTTATTTCAAAAGTCCACATCCAATGTGTTAAATATTATTGTGAAGCCAACCTTTGTATTAACTACACAAATCCTTGCTTTTGGAGAGCAGCTGATAACAATGCTATGCTGTCAGCCTCTCTGTGGGCACACAAAGTAACAGATGTCACAGGTACACGCAGGCAGCCAAGGGCTAGTGAGACCTGAATTGATTTGAGTCTGTTCTGGGCACTGAAGAATAAAATGTTTAACTGAGTGCAGACTCTTCAACCAGTTTTCTTCCAAGCTTGTCTCCATCCTATTTTTTCCTTCTCTACTGCAGTTCTAACATGCATCTTATTTCCGTTTCACTCTTCTTGCTCAGAAACATTCTTTCTCCGTTCACCTACAGGGAGAAATAACTCTTGCCTTTCTTCTGCATTCTCGTCCAATCTCTCTTCTTCCTTGCCTCATCTCTACAAGTCCTGAGCCAAAATTCTTCATTAATGTTACAGAGACAGATGGATTCTGATGAGTATGCAGGATACAACTAAACTATTTTTAAAACATTTTTTTTTGCTTTCTAAAAGGAGAATAAAACATTGCAGTTAAATTAGCAATGCCTTGTATTTTCAACACAGGATGGCAGACTGATGTAGTTTTTTTAAACAAGAGACATATTTAACATAAATAATGTAATGAGCCTGATATTGATAAAGTTTCTGTGCTTGCAAAACATATGTTTGACAATTTTGGTGTTAGTTATCAAGTTTAAATAATTTCTTTTTTTGTCATGAACCTGAAGAAGAGAATGGCCAGAGTGGCTCTCGGGTCTGTGTTGAATTGAAAATGTCAAAATGCATGGCCACAACTGTCATGAATACTTTAAGCTATTTATGTTAATGTACCACTGATGTATATGACTGAATCTAGCCCACACTAGGTATCTAACACATACAAGTATCTTAGAAGGTGAGAGTAATTAACAACATGTGCTGCTTAAATACCAGTCAGAGTTAAAACGTGACAGTCCTTTTTGGCATATAGTGTGAGGTGTTGTTATCTCAAAGGGTTCAAGTTAATGACAGATATGATTGGAATGTGGCAGATTGAATTTATATGTATATGTTCCCTCTTGGGCTGTTTATCATCTCTGGTACAGAGAATGATGGCTGAAATATAAATATTGGGAGGCCTGGCAAACTGATTATATCACAGGCAGGTATAATTCAGTCTGTCTTCCCCAGCATATTTTTATGTGGACTACAGTGACTTTATCCCATTCTTTAGTGCATAAAAGTTTTGATTGGTTATGGCCAGCTCTAGTGTTGACTAACCAGTGTTTTTTGCTAAATGGGTTTCCCAGTGTTTGAAGGACCAAGAACCCATTGTTCTCAGTGTAGTCTTTAGCAATTCATTTTATAATTTGATTTTCCTGGAGACTGATGCGTAATAGGGGTTGTGATATAGCCACTCAATGCCATGTTCTTCAGTCCAGGTATCTACAAGGTTGTTTCAGAAATGAGCCCAGTTGTCTGAATAATTTCTTTCTGTGGGGCCATGTTGCCATAAGGCTTGTTTTTCAAGGCCCAAGGTAATGTTCTGGGCAGTGGCATGGGACACGGGATATGATTCCAGCCACATGACACTTGCTTGACTGTTGTGAACACATCATGCTTCCCTTGGGAGGTTTGCAAGAGCATGATAAAATCAATCTAGCAAGCCTCTACATATTTGTATTTTCACCCTCATCCTCCTTACCAGAGAGACTTTAACCAATTGACTTGCTGGATTGCAGTGCATGCTCCACATTCATAGATAACAGTGTCCATGGTAAAGTCCACCCCTTGATCACAAGCCCATCTCTATATTGCATCTCTTCCTTGATGGCCTGAGGTGCCATGGATGCACCAACTTGTAAATAATTCACCAGTCTAGATCCACTTGAGCCACTTCAGCCTTAGAAGCCTGATCCACATGCTGGTTGTTCTGATGTTCTTCAGTGGCATCTATGTGATGTACTTTGACAAACAGCTTCTCTACCTAGGCAGCAATATCTTTCATCAATGCAGGAGCCCAGATAAGTTTGCCTTTGCATAGCCAGTTGCTCTGCTTCCCATGCTATAACCATCCCTACAGGACATTTGCCAGCATCAGTCAACATAGCTATCTATAGAGCACTGGCTAATAGCAATGCCTAAAGTTAGCTGAATGGCCTTAATTTCTGCAAATTAGCTCAATTCACCTTCCCCTCCAGGAGTTTCTGTAACCTGTTGAAACTGTAACCTGATGAATAGGGCTTTGTACAGTTGCTTTCCCCATCTGATGCTTTTCTATGATACAAGAGGACACATTTGTGAACAGTGCCTATTTCTTGAGTCACCCTTGGTGCTTTCTTTCAGAGAGTCCGTGTAGGGTCATTCTTCAAAGATGCAATGTAGACTGTATTTTTTACATCTTTTTCTGCCTCGATTGGCTCAAGAGTTAATTCATGAACTATCTCCCAATTAATTTGTTCAAAAGTTAGTTGTTGCTCAGGGCCTTATTTGAAATTTTTCTTCTACCAGGTCACTTGATAGAGAGGGCTTACAATCAGTCTGAAATTTGGAATGTGCATTCTCTAAAAATCCTAAACCCAATGCCTAAGAAAGCTTGAGTTTCCTTTTTGCTAGTTGGTGGGGACATTGCTGTTATTTTGTTGATCACGTCCATTGGGATCTGACTACATCCATACTGTCACTTTATTCCTAAAAACTGCACAGGAGTGCAGGTCCCTTTACCTTACTTTGTTTTATGGAAAAAACAACTTTCAGAAGTATTTGGACTACTTTCTTCCCTTTCTCAAAAATGTGTTCTGCTGTGTTGCCCCATATGACAATGTTAGTGTATTACAGGTGTTCCAGAGCTTCACCCTGTTCCAGTGCAGTCTGGATCAGTCTGTGGTAGATAGTAGGGCTGTGTTTCCAACCCTGGAGCGCTTGACTTGGTGTACAGGATCTCTGTCCAAGTGAAAGCAAACTGGGTCTGATATACCAAATCATTGAATACAGTCCACACAGTCCAGTAAATCTGGTTGTCCCCTTTCTTCCCTTCGCTGGAGGCAAGGCCCCTCTAATCCTGGTCATAGTATTCATAATTCACTTGTAAGTATGAATCAGAAGTCCCTTTATACTACTCTGTCCTGGGAACTGCCCCCTGGAAATTGGAGCACATATTTTCCTGGAAGAACCCTCTTTTGTGATTGTTTTTTATTGCAATTCACATACCCATGCCTCTGCCTCCATTGTCAAGGTAGATTTTCCATTCCAGTTCTTCATGTCCTCTCTGTGGTCATGCAGATAAAACCATAGGGTGGCCCATGGTGTCCACGAATTGTATCTCAGCTGAAACTAGGACAACAGTATATCCTCTTGAGCAGGGGAATGCTTTCTCCTAATAGCTGAGGTACTCGTCCATACAGATGGGGCATAGAGAATATCCTCCTTGAATTACCCAAACTCCTGGGACAGTTTCTCCAACAATAAATCTACTTAATTATATGAATTGAGAAAAATACTGAGTCATTAATTTTGGGAGCAGATTCATAAAGAATGCACTGTTGTGAGTTAGACCGTAAGACACTTGAGGTGTGTTAAAACCAGTAAGCAGCTAACCACCACCAGTCACTCACTCAGTCTCCCCCAGTGGGATGGGAGAGAGAATTGGAAGGATCAAAATGAGAAAACTCTTGGGTGTAGATAAAGACAAGTTAATACAAGGAGGAACGAGTGGGGGAACCACCAACACCTTTTGCAAAAAGAGAAACTCACCACTAGCAGACCAATTCCCAGACAGTCCTTAATCAATGACAACTTTGGGAAAACTACCACCCAAGTTTTATCAGTCAGCGTGATGCTATATAGTGTGTAATGTCTCTTTGGCCATTATCAGTCAGCTGTCATGGCTGTGTCCTCTCCCAGACTTTCCACTGGTGTGGTAGAGTGAGAAACAGTGAAGGGCTTGATGCTGTGCAAGCACTGTTCCACAGTAACTGAAAGATTAGCAACACTGTGTTGGTCATCAGTCTTAAATGTAGCACCATATGGACTGCTATAAAGAAAATTATATCCATCCCAACCCAGTACAACAGTCGAGAAGTCACCTCTGGCTCAGGAAGTCCTGACATTTTTGATTGTTGGAAGCTGGCTGCTTTTATCTCTTCTCATTTCCCATTTTTCAAGTATTTTCTTAGACTCTACTGCTTGTTTTTAAAGAAAGAAGACTATGATAGATGAACTTTGGATCTCCTTCCAGTGAGATCATTCTTCAGGCAGGTATATATATACAGTTTGTGTACTTCATGGGGACCATATGGTGATTTAGAACTAATTTGTAGGACAACGTATTTTAAGCTGGTAGTAGCCTAAAATTAACTATTGGACTGATTTCACTCTGGTCTAACTTGTTTTAACTATCCTTTTATTTCTCTGGTAATGTTTTAGAGCACCATAATTTAAGATAACTCACAATATTTTCAGCACAGGTATTTGTAAGATTATGACATTTATGCATATACACTTGCCTTGTAGTTATATCTGCTATTTTGAGTTCTGGTTTGTTTTTTTGTTTTTTTTTTAAAGCATAATATACTCCTCTTCATGTAAAGTATAAGTGTTTCATCACTAAAATATTAACTATAATTAGGAAAACATAGATGCAGACCACATACAACAAAAGAGGCATCACTTGTGGTGATGTAATCTATTTATTATGTTGTAATAATTATCCACATGGGTAATAAACAGAACTGTCAGAGGTTGTAGCTGACTGGCCCCTTACCAGCTTAGCGGTTTTGCATTTATTTATTGACAAGAAGGAAGTCCTCTTCCCTTTCTAATACAGACAATACGATGGCATGTTAGACAAAGACCTAGCAGCAGTACAGGGGTTTGATAAAGTACTGATTGATGTTCTCTTATTTCTTCATTTACCTACCTTTCCATCTTCAATTTACGTACTACCATTGGAGAAAGAGATATCATATACTCTAGAGTTTTTCAATCAATCTTACCTTTCTTCAGCCTCATTAAATCACTCAGTTCACTGCTGTGAAAATGATTTGAGTGTCTCTATTTGTTAAAATCTATGATACTCTGACTGTGTAGGGAAACAGGTTCATTTTACTCCAGACTGGTAGCTACTGTAGACTTCATTAATTTAAAACAAATCAGGTGTGAAGGTTATTTATTGCTTGGCAGATTGAACACATTTTGAAAGGGTTCTCAGAGTGGATTATTTTGCAACCAAATTATACTCACCAAAATGCTTTTGGCTTGTTCATTTTTTTTTTTTTTTTAACGAAGAAATAACATAACCTTATCCTTATAAACAAGACCTTTGTTTAAAAACAATTGAAATTATTTGCTGCATGTCCAAACAGAAGATAAAAAGAAAGAGCTTAACAACTTTCACTGCTAGCTTATTAGAGACAGGATGTTCTGCACCACCATTTGCCTCTCCACCCAATTGCACCCAATGTGTTAACATGCTAATTGTTTTTATGCCATGAACAAAAGAGGACAGTCTCAAGACCACATGAGTATTCTACATATTCAGATATTCTCAGGTGCACCTGTCAAGTGGGCAGATATATTGTATTTGCAATAGGATGTTGGTCATTAAATTCTTATAACTGCTGCCCAGCAATTTTTAATTCTTTACTACCACAAATAGTGTGCAATTTAGGGAATGGAATCACAAAAAAAAAAAAAAAGAAATTAAAGCACTAGAGGTGTTAACTTAGCTCATCTTCCAAAAGTTGGAGAGTTTAGCTCCTTATACTACAAGCCTCACAAGCGATACAAAAGTCATAAGGTAAAAGCAGATGGTGACCAGTTAAAGAAGATGACCAATTTTTAAGCTTTGAAGTGTGGCTTTTAGAGTAGGGTAGACAGAAAGATAGGGTATTGAGCAGCTGAGAGTAAGTACTAAAATAATAAGAATTTTAGAGGTTTTATTTTTTTAATTATTGTTTGCACAGTTTTTTACACGATAGTCCACACATTCTAATTGTTAGTCTTTAACTTAAAGAGAGCAATGTGCTCAAAAACAAGATAGAGATTTTCATCTCGAGAGATGAGCTGTGAAGAACTCTTGCACTTGTATTAATTGGGCTGATCCAAGGACAGTTTAAGAAGATGAGTGAACAGCTGGGTTAGGCAGTTTCAGTGAACAGGGGGGTAACTAATTGCTCAGTGATGGGGGTTCACTCAATATTAATAACTGAAGAAATCAAGTAAACTGCCCGAAAAAGAATTAAATGCACTCAGAGTGCTGCAGACTTATAGTAATTCACGTGTCATAGCTACACATAAGACCATAGCTGACCTGTTGTCTGAAAAAAACAAAAACATTAGTAAATGTAAAACAATCTCAAAGGATAAAAAATTAATCATTAATAATCAAGCAAAACCTTTCAATTTTTCTGAGACTTGAAATACAAGAACACTGTTGGCCAGAGTATCTGCAGTTTGGGAAGATATCCAAACCTGAAACATTAATAATTTTTCTGCCATAAAAACATTTTAAAAACCATCTTCAGCAGCCCCACAATATATGAGGCAATGAAAGATGGTTGATTAAAGTATAAATCCTTTGGTCCGTTGATAATGCTAAGTTTAGAATTATGTACATCTGTTTATGTAACTTTATAAACTTTCTGATAAAGCTTCACTAAATGGATCGGTGACTCTGTCCTGACCTGGTTACTGCTGCAATCATCAGCTGAAGTGATTAGATGCAGGCTGTGCTTTCTCTTTGCCAGCTTTAACACCCCTGCAGAACTGCAAATCCAAGAATACCAAAGATAGAAAAATTCTTCTCATTCACCTAATCTTCACTCAGTGCTAAATCCACAAGTGTGTGGGGACTTCACACAAGTCTTTCTATACCTTAGGGAAGACTATTCACAGGCTCTGCTTATAGAGCGGGCATTTCTGGAGGTCTCATCTTTGCCAGGAGCTGTTAGGAAGCTGTTCTACTTGATCTATAAGACATGGAGAGATGACTTTGGGGGAGACAGGGTCTTGCCTTGTGTGTGGTTTGCAATTATGCTATCAAATACACCAGGAGTGTGCAGAGAGTCTGAAGTGCATATGTATTTGACCTGTGCCTTGGAATTTTTTTTTTCTTCCAAGTACTGTTGAGAATCCTCCTGCTTGTTACATAGCAATAGAATAGTTTTAAAGTAATTAAAAAAGAACCTTGGTGCTGGTTTAAAAATTATATAAACCTTTACCATACAGACCTGAAAAATCAGACACCAACAGAAATCTATGTGGTGGTCAACTGTTACCATTCCAAACGAGGCCTCTACCTTGGATTAAAATCATATTATTCCATGTTAGTGGCTATCACTGAAGAAACAGAACAAGATATCTCCTTATAAAATGATTCATGTAATAGCTGACTAATCATGACTGGGCTTCGCGAATGAAGATTTGGGAAGGCTCTACCCACATGTGTTGTAAGCGCATTGGTGGCTAAAAAGACAATTACAAGACAGGCATGTCCGGTTGCAAAAGGCACAGCAGAAAGACTCCTTAGGAGGTATATTCTGCAAGGCACGATTCTTTCTGCGTTGTCTTTTCTCCTCAAGAGTGATCCTGTGTGCTTTCTCAAAAGCATCAACAGTGTTATAGAAAGTGTGTCTCCAGGCCTCCCGATTGGAGACCAGAGTAGACCAGTTATGGTGATCAATATGGCCAAGGCTGAGATGTTGTTTCAGGGAGTCCTTGTATCTTTTCTTCGGGGCTCCTCTCTTGCAACAGCCGGTGACAAGTTCACCATAAAGCAGGATCATAGGGAGGCAGTGGTCCTTCATCCTTGAGAAGTGCCCTGCCCAGCACAGCTGTGTTCTCAGCAACATGGCCTCAATACTTGTGATTGCTGCTTGCTCTAGAACAGATGTATTGGTCACATAATCTGACCAGTGGATGTTTAGGATTGAACAGAGGCAGCGCTGATGGAAGCATTCTAGGAGATGCAGGTGGTGGCGGTAGATGACCCATGAGTCACATCCTTATAAGAGAGTAGACAGCACAATGGCTCTGTAAACATTGATCTTTGTACTTTTCTTCAGGTGTTTATAAGGCCATACTTTTTTATGGAGTTTCCCGAAAGCTCTATATGCCTTTGCTAACCTGTTGTCTATCTCCCCGTCAATCTTACCATCCGAGGAGATGAGGATACCTAGGTAATTAAACTGCTGGACTGATTTGAGCTCTGATTGGCCAATGGTGATGTGGGGATGATGGGGGATTTCCTGAGGTGCAGGTTGATGGAGAACTTCTGTCTTCTTTAAGCTGACTTCCAGCCCAAAGAGCTCAGCAGCGTCTGCAAAGCAGGATGTTAAATGCTGCAGAGCTGCTTCTGTGTGGGCAACAAAGGAAGCGTCATCAGCATAAAGCAGCTCCCGGACAAGATGGTTTAAGGTCTTGGTGTGGCCCTTCAGTTGCCTTAGGTTGAAAAGGCTTCCATCAGTACGGTATCAAATGTAGATACCGTCCTGATCATCAAGGTCTGCCGTGGCCCTGTGGAGCATCATGCTGAAAAAGACTGTGAATAGGGTAGGAGCGAGAACGGAGCCTTGTTTCACACCATTCTTTATTAAAAAGGGCTCAGAAAGTGCATTGCCATATCTGACTTGGCTGTGCTGATCCTCATGGATCACTTTAAGGAACTTGGGGGGACAACCTAAACGCTCCAAAATCTGCCACAGACCTTTTCTGCTCACAGTATCGAAAGCCTTGGTGAGGTCGACAAAGGTTACATAAAGACCTTTGTTCTGTTCCCTACACTTCTCTTGCAGTTGTCTGAGAACAAATACCATGTCTGTGGTACTCCTGTTGGCTCTGAAACCACGTTGACTTTCAATAGCTGACTAATAATGATGCAGAAAATGGCTTTACAGATGGACAATCAAATCCTTCCTGGGTTTGCAAAGCTTATTGTTATGCAATTATTAGGCTCTGCCTTTGACACTCTATACAGTATCTAATTGTTCCAGCCAGATGTGAAGGGAAGAAAACAAAGGATGAGGAATGATGTTAACTGTGATTTCAAGATTAATGACTGGTCTCATATTGTATCAAATAAAGTTAGCAAAGACAGTAGAATTATGATGAGAAAAGCCATTAAGACAAGGTTTGTTTTTTCTTTTTTAAAAGAAGTATTGATAAATCCTCAGAAAAAAAAGGTTTCTTAGTGGGATTCTCAACAAGGGACAGGTCTCAGTATTTCATTTTAGAGCAGAGCAGTGGGATTCCCACATGCTGAATAAGAAAATTTTGAAATAGAATTTTCCTAGACCGGTGTAACTGTGGAGAAAAAAAAAAGAAAAACCAATATTTCTCTTGAATCAACACAAGAATCTGATTTTAGGGAAAGAAATTGGTTTTTTGGCATGTTCTGAAACTAAAGCTGTAGTAAGGCTCACATATTTGTGCAATTTGCCATACAGGAATTTGTTGTTGCAATAGCCGGAAGAAGGCTTTGCTTCCTCAGACAAGAATCGCCCATCCAAAAAGAGGGAAAACAGCATCCCAACACAGATGTAAAATTGTTACTGTTATTGTGGTAAAGGAAAAAATAAGGAAATATGTGTAGAAATACTCAAAGCAAATGCTTTGCCTAGAGAAAGCAAGCAGCATATTAGTGTTAATTTCTTACTTCTATAGGTATGACCTAAACATGATCTTGACAGTGATAAGGGGAATTTGTATGCTATCCATCATTATATTTTGTGTGAATCATTGAAGGGACAGCAATGACTATCACATTAATCAGAACACTTTAAGTAATTTGCTGGAGGAGCAACTAGCAGATTTACCTCTCACTTCATCCCGGTAGTGAAAAAGAATTTTTTTACTTTGGCCTGCACAAGCCCAGGAACTGTTAAATCATTAAACCAATATTTTAGGTATATATGATTTTTATCGTTTAAAAAATACTTAAATAAACATCAGATTTTCAAAGCTTCTTTGCATCTATCATTTCATTTTATCATACCTCCAGTAAGATTTTCGGAACTCTTAGACAGCTAGTTCTTTTGAAAGTGTTTTCACTAAAAGGAAAAAAAGTATTTTGCAAAGCTAATCTTAATTGTTTTTGCTTTCTGAAACTCCTGACTATAATGCTTGCTATCCCTTTGCAAAGCAATAATCTTTATGTCCTACTTTTTGTAATAAACCCAATTTTGACACAGATTTCTCAATAGAGAAGAAAATTTGGATGTAGTAAGTTAATAAGTTTTCTGTTATTTATTTTTATGATTATATGCATAGTTATTATAATTTCAGCTGCTACTATTGCAGTTATATTTTAATTTTTCATTTTTAGAATGTTCTTTTTTTTTTCCCTAGGTGATATTTTTCTATAACTCCTTCAGAACCTTTCTTAAAAAATTAAAGTTCAGGAAAAGAAAAGTGGGATAGGATAGCCATAAAAGCTAAAAATTCTGTATCTTCAGAATAGAAATGACAGGGCAAATTCTATTCCTCCTTGTTATCACAGGATTTATTATACTGCCCCAAAAGGTGTCTGTGTTATCTACAGGTGGTGAAAGTATCTCTCTGTGTCTACTCAGTCATTTTGTGTGACAGGATGAACATTTGTCTGTATATGAGTAGGGCAACGTAGAGGTGGTCCTCTGGGAGATAAACATGTTTAGGGCATGCTCACAGTGCTTTTAATCTCATCCATGTTGGATATATACTTTAAAATTTGATTAATCGCTTTCTAGAAGTTGGTAAGTCTCCCTATAAAGAGATAACACACAAAAAGTCCTTACATTTGGTTAGATGAGTCCCACTTCAAATGTACTGAGTAGCAAACTGATTAAAGGTCTTGCTTTAGGTATAAACTGTTGCCTATGGCAGTAGCAACAC
The DNA here is from genome assembly GCF_001715985.3 of Manacus vitellinus. Classification (NCBI taxonomy): domain Eukaryota; kingdom Metazoa; phylum Chordata; class Aves; order Passeriformes; family Pipridae; genus Manacus; species Manacus vitellinus. Next base: position 14,437,117 of record NW_021939396.1, read on the forward strand.
AGTTTTAAGCAAAAAAAAAAAGATTTTCCTGATCTCACAGATGTAGTTGCAACTTCTTCAGCATGTTATTTCTTCAGGAGTTGACTTCTACAAGCACCACCTTTTCCAAATGGCTCCTGTTATAGAGAACAAGCAAACTTCCCAGGAGTATATACACAGGGCTCTGCTGTCTTCCTATGCAACCTCATCCTTTGCTACCACCATAGACTTTGATATTGACAGTAATTAGACTATATGAAAGATGTTTGTTCCTATTTTGAGAATGGAAAAATTTAAATTTGTTCAGAATACAGAGAAGTCTTCAGCTGTCTGCAAGTGGGGCTGACAGAAACAGAACAAGTTCTGGGCTTCTTATGATGCAAGAAAAATAAAATTTTTACTGTTTAAGGAGTTCTTGTGATATAAGATGGGAAAGTATTCAGTGAAAGATTTGGGTACAAAATGAGGGAGGCTAAGACACACCTCAGTGGAGAGAAGAGGAGAGAAGACAGGAGGTATTTGTCAAATTGTGTGATACATCAGAGAACACATATGCAGGTGTGTAGTTAGAGTAATTATCTCTCAGCCCCATTCCTATCTCCCACCTTCTTCCTCAAAAGCTCTGTCCCTTTTCCTCCCTCTGGTCCACCCCAGCTTCCATATTCACATAGGCCTTTGTATACCCACCCCAAGAATCCATCACCACTTCTTATTCCTTAAAAGAGCCCTTATTTAATCTCTTACACCTCTTGGCATGATGACAGAAAGGAAAAGGGAGAAAAAGAAGGGGAAATCGGCTAAGACTAACAACCTGCTCCAAAGGGGTCAGGACTCAGTGGCCCAAGATCCAAGGCTTTCTTCAACCTCTGCTCTCTGGTTATATCTGGGCTGGTGCTGCACAAGGTTCATCACCTATACCACAGTCTAAGTTATCCTTTACAACTCTTTTCCAGCTCCCTCTGCTGAGCTCCACGCTTTCCCATAAACTAATGTTATTTAGGCTAATTCTGTTTCTCTGGGCACATGAAGACAGAAAGCATGCCTATGCAAAACAAGTTGCCATCCTAGGCAGCTGCCAATTCTACCTATGCAATAAATTGACCCATGTTGTCCCCTACCATCCTTCTGCATTCAGAAAAAGGCAAAGGAAGTACTTGGTACATAGCAAAAATACAAAAGAATAACAATAGAACCCCTATTTTTATGAAGCACAAATCTTCCTTTTCTTTCAGCAATGACTTCAGGTATAATACTGTGTTTTACAGCACAGATTAACAAATTTGTTCAAAAGAACCTCAAGGATTATACATTCTTTTCTTATTTTCAAGTTTTCAGAAGTATGCATTGATAATGAATTGCAGTTACATATATGTTACAGCGTATTAATTATTAGCAGCAGCTCTAATCTTTCTGCTTTGTGTGAAAAAGACATACCAAGAACACTAGCAAAATTACTTTTTTAATTTAAGGAATGTATTATATTTTAATTTAAACTTCACAACACAGTAAGTTCTTTGACTTCTTAAAAAAGTATTCCCATTTTAAAACACTCAAGGACAAATAGCTGGACCAAAAATTTCACTCAGTTTCAGAATTACTCTGGAGTCATGGCCAAAAATTATATATAATTACACATAACTACAAAAGGTTTTTTCCATCTGTGTGTCCCACTATTTTCTGCTTCATTAGTAACAAGGCATATTATTCCTTGGGAGATAGTGCAAAATATAATTATAGGTTATTTTGAGGTTTTCATTAGAATCTCCTGTTTTCATGTGCAGATGAATTTCAGAACAATCCTTCTTTGGGGGTAAAATTTTCCAAGTTTGGTCTCACCTGAATGTTTGTCTCGGTTTGCCTTTTGAGGTATGAAACTTCTGAGGTAAGTAACTCCAGGTGTTTTGGAGGAGAGAAAAAATATAACTCTTCAGCATCACTATAAGCTTTTTTTTTCTTAATAGATATGTTGGTAGGAAAAAAATGCCCTCTTAGGCCCTGTAGTTTGGAAGTGAGAGCTTAAAGAAACCAGAATGTTCTAAGCCATTGACTTAGGTGTTGGCAATGCTGGGATGCTCTGCAGACTATCTAGGTAGCCTCACTGACCGTGGGCCTCTGCAAGTGAACCCATTCCTTTGGCCTGATTTCCATTGGCAACACTGAATTTATCTAGGCTGACAGATTTACAGCAGTCAGTGTCAAGAAAGTGGCCTCAGCTATCAGACCAATGTTCCTCAGTAGTTGTGCTCCTGTTGCTCCTCAGGGCAAGTCCCTTGTGAACAGACAGATATGTCCTTCTGGAATAGGCTGGAGTCTGTTCTTTCTTTCTTCCTTGTTTTCTTCTTTCTCTTATTTCTCTCCTCTTGCTTTTTCCTTTCCTGCCTAGTAGTATAGTGTCCTTCTGAATTCTGTGTAACTCCTGACAGGATGCAATTCAAAGGACTGATGTAGCAAATGAAGTAAACAAGCTCCACTGCCTACTTGTAACTTTCCTGGACATAAAAAACCCTGAAAACCGCGCTCAGGTTTATCTTTCAGTGGGAACCATGCAGTTCAACTAGTTGAGTAACAGAAGAGAAATGACAAGGCTTCACACCATTCATGGAGCCCCTCACAAACAATGTGAAGGGCAACATATCCTTCTCAGTTCTGCATCTGTCTTTGGAACCCGGCACAAGGTATCGGACCCTTGCCGTGAATTATTGCCGCCAGCTTGAATCCTGGCAGTCCTGCCTGCCGACAGAGGGTCAGCACCCAAATAGCAAGTGACATCCCTTTTCAACAGGTTATTGGTTTCCTCTGCAGGTATAGAGAAAAACATAAAAAGATTGGTTTTTATATGTACAGTTTGGAGATCAGTTTTTACTCAATGCAAAGTGTCAGTGCAGACAGAGCACAGCCCATCTGAATAGAGCCCAGCCCTAAGAGTCCACAATAAAAGAGACAATCTTAGCAGCACTAGGATAACACAGTTACTCCAAAAGATCTTTATTAACTTCTTGTCCTATTGATAACTTCAAATATCAAGCTCAGACTCATCCAGATTTTTACCACAGACTGTCCTGACTTCATCCAGCTTAATTTCAGGATGTATCTTGGCCAAAAGTTGTTTAGAAAGGACAGACATTCAGATTGGCATTGTCCCATAATTTGTACTATTTTGGGGTGGAAACTTGCCAACACTTCCTCTGCTGCCTTGACTGAGGCAAAGGAGGCCATGCTTTCCTCTGGCTACCCACTGAGAAAGTATCTCTCTAATATTGCTATTACAGGGCAGGGGTTGTGTCAGCTATAGCATACATAGCTCCAGGCAGATTCATCCTGCCAGTTAAGAGCTTCCACTACCACAAATAGCTCTCCCATTTTGCAGGGCTATTTCAACTCACAAATGTCTTTGGAAATATACATGTCTTTTAAAGCCAAAGCTATTAGAGAAAGAGGATGAACTAACAGCATAAAGATGGTTCTCTGGGAAGAGTCACAGCCTCATTTTATCTAATTCCTTCATTAAATTGCCATGTTGGTGATTGGCCTGGAAGAGAAGAAAACTTTCTTGTATAATAGAAAATCTCGTATCATCTCCAGAGCTGAGTACAGAAAAGGTCTGTGTCTGGGATATATGGAAAAGTCTAATGCAAGGACTGTGAGTCTAATACTTTGGGGAAAGTCAAACATAAACCTAAGGAGTGTTTAGATATACTTTTTTGGTGTTTTGAGTTCCTTTGTATAGCACAGACCACACTTTTCTATCTACCCAAACTGCCTAAATTCCTGAAAATGACTTCTCTTGACATTGCCTACCTCTTGTGGAGCTTTCCCTCTATAGGAAAGTGAAGTTTGGCTTCATTCCCCTGTGACTTTCAAAATTAACATGGGGAGATTTTTGTGGCGGCCTGTCTGACAACAGAGCACTGAACTATAGGGATTCCTGTTTTCTGAGAATTTGTTTGAAGACTAGGGCAGAGAACAACAAAGTGTTCTGTTGTAAACTGTCAGAAAGTCAAAAGTCAACAGGAATAAAGTTAGTAAAGTGTATTGCATCCTTTGACTCAGTGACATGGCAAAGGGCCTTAGGTGCTGTGCCTTCTGCCCTTGAACAGACTTTGAATCTTCTAACTTGGGCTGTACTGTTCCATGCCTCTCTGTACTGGAACATGGTTGGATTCCCAAACACATCTGTAGTATCCTTCCATGGTAAAAATTTCTATGCTTTAATGCCTAAATAAAGTTAGATAGATAACTAAAGAACCTCTAGGAACTCAATGAAGTACCCTAGCCCTGAAGACAAAAAAAAAAAAAAAATAAAAATTTTTTAAATGGTCCAAATACATCAGCATAGTATTGTGCTCCATCTGACCCCTAAGTCCTGTAAAGTAAATCTAGCATGCAATATTTAACATATAGCTCATGACCCAAAGTGTCTTAATTTATAAGGAAACAGTTTTATATGTTTATGAGGCATATTTTAGTACAAGCTGGTGGGATAATGTCCTATGGTATACATGTATGGTTCAAAGGGAGTATTAGAAGGGTCCTGCCAGGAAGTGGCTACTACTTGTGAGTTGGGTAGTGTGCCCAAACAATTCTCATCCTGCGCCATGTAAAAATCTGCAGGGTATTCTGGAGTTCTGTATGAACCTGTACGGTGCTTGTAGGTAAGTTGTTCCAGCCTAGAGCATTCTCACTTGGATGAAAATTTTCTGAGGTCTACCATAGAAGTCTAATCTTGGCTCATTTTATCTCCTATACATTTCCATTGTCGTTGTAACAGTATTCACTAGTCATTTAAATAATTATTGTTCTGTTAGAAAATATTATAGGAAGATACAAAATTACTTATTTTCTCAATGTAGTCTGATCCTTCAGGTAAGCATATTATTACCTTGTATGTTTAAAAGCTTATCATGTGCACAAGGGACTGGAAAGGCTATTGATAAGTCTTCTGGTGTAATAGGTAAATATTTATAAATAAAACATATATTATTTACCTGATAAATGCCCTGTCATAGTCGTTCAGGTGTTTTACACTCTATAAATATGTGTTCAGGTGGATCTCATTATTTTTAATTATGTATTGTGAATATTTCTAATTTTAAAGATTGCTAAATTGATACCAGTGAAATACATCCAAAGCTGTGACAGATGAAGTTCAGAAGAACACTGACCTAACACTGACCTCATCTTCTACCTGAAAGCAACAGCCTTTGAAGGTGTTGAGAATTAGTTCATTATTCATTTCTTCATAAGCTCATGTCTTGTTTCAATTTAAGTTGTCATGTTGGTTCTGCCTGGTGATATGTTCCTTTGGATGGCAGATGAATGGACTGAGTTAAATCCATTTTATGAAGGTCATCCAAGCCTTGAACCTTGATCTCAGTAGTGAGATGCAAGTATTTTATTCGTCTACCTTCACACTTAGAGTGGTAGGACATAATTTTTTAACTAAAGTCAAGCACTCTTGTGTTGAATGGCCCATAACAGCCTGTCACTTGTGTATGTATTAAAACATTATGAAACAAGAAGCCAGAGCTGTTCCTGGAGCTTTATTGTGGGAAGTACATTCAAGGAATATGATTAAACTTGTTAAATATACATAGTGAAAAAAAAATCTAGAAACTGCCGGTCATAAAAAGTGTTTCCAAATCAAATGCTCCTATGTTTACATTCCTGCTGTTTTATTTTTATTTTTTTTTTTCAAATTAACAAGGATGATAGCTTGTTTTACAGGTGATCAAATTCACCATGGAGAGGATGTCACTTGGTGGATGCAAAATTTTCCCTTTCATGTGGTTGTTCTGACTATGATCACTGTTGTTTTCCATTTGGGCTATGCACTGTGATCCACATGGGAGGTCTGTTGCACCATTTCCCAGTTTGTTTCATTGTACTCTGAGTTGTTACCAGATTCCTTTCTGCAAAAAAAAGAAACTATATTCTTGGCTGAAACCAACTGCATTCTGGAATCCTGCTGCCTCCCATTGTTTTCAGAAGGTTTTCTAGTTTTTCATCTACTCAGCTGGTCTTGTTATTTTTGTTTATTTTGGTGCTAAAGAGGAATGGGAGGCACATTAGCATTGTCTCCCAATTTTTGGCAATTACTGCTGACAGGCTACTATAAAGTTTTGGTATTTCTCAAAAATAGCACATACATTTCAAAGCAACAAGAAATTAATTGACATTTAGAACACACAAAAGAACACAAGAAATTTTTATGAGTAATAAACTGAATTTTAAGATGTATGGACTTAATTTTCCTGTATTATTTTATATTCTTATACTCCTGAAAGCTGTTGAAGGAAATAAACCAATTACTTAAATCAATCCACTATTTTAATGCAAAGTTCCCTTAAAGAGAATGTGCCCTTTCAAAAAGAAATCAGTTTTGGTAATAAAGTAAAAATTTGCTGATTACAATTTTAGTGGCACATGAAAAGCAGAGAGAAAATTAGTCTTCCATGTGACTAGTTTTCTTTAAAAACAAACTTCTGTTTCTAAATCTTACACAAACACTAGAATTTTGACGGTTTTTACCTCTTCTGATTTTCCTTTATAGTGGTATATGCCAGGTCTGAGTAATCTAAAAATACTGATGTGACCAGAAAATAATAGTTTCAGCCAAGCAAGGAGAAAAGTGCTTCATTCTGGCTGAAGAAGTTTACTCTTTGCTTCCTAAAATTTCATTCTTTTGCTTGAATAGAGCTCTTCTATAATTTGGATAGTTTCCAATATTTGACTGTTATATTCAGGTGCTTCTATTATAAGACTTCATAGCTTTAATAAATGATTAATATATAACCAGTATAAGTGTATTGAAAACTGTCAGTCGACTCATTCAGGTAATTAATCTTTCTTTTGGATGATCCAGTTAATAAGCCTGAAATCCAGGCAGATACATTTAAAAAACCCACTCCTTCCAAAAAAAACATCCAGGACACCTACCAAAATCTGCAAATTCAGAGAATAAAAGCAGCTAGCTCTTATAACTGCTATGGTTCCAACTCAGCTATCATCTATCAGTGGTGCTACAGAAAGGAAGAGTACAGAGAAAACTTTGTTTATTATGTGGAAGGTGAAAAAAGATTTTTAATCAGTTTAATTTTTTTGCAAGGAATTTATCCTCCCTGTTTTGTGTTATCATAATGTCTAGTAGCACATACAGAATGTCTTGACATAGAATGCATTGTTAAAGTGTTTCTGTATGATGGAAAGGAATAGTTCATATTTTAATAAAATGAAGACCACACATAAAGAGATGACTATAGAAATCATTACAGCTATTTACTAGATAGTCAACTAAAACTAGTTAACTAGAGGAACTAAATCTTGTTTCATCTAGAAAGCTGGAGATGTTTCTCCACAAAGTGTTTTATTTTTCAAAGAGGATGCAATATGGTCCCTTGAGTAAAGAAAGGTGAAAAAGTCTTTGATATGCTTGTTATATAACTCTTGTATTTGAAAACGTTGTTGGAGTAGACATGAAGCTCTGTAGGCAAGGCTAGATTTCTTTAATCAAAGCATAAGAGACCACAGCCTGATGTCATTTCTCCATCAGATCCAAGGGCTTCTACTTCTCAAACTGCCACAGCTGATTCTAATTTTTTTTAAAAAAGTCTTATTTACTCATCCCTGTTTGAGACTTAACCTGGAAAATCATCAAAACTTCTACTGAGATAAATGGCGATACTGTATCCGCCATACATCCTTTCATAAGTAAAGAGTTAAACACCTTGAAAATCTGAGCACCCTAAGAAATATTTTCTATATTACTAGTTTACCAACAAAGCTGGCTAAAATCCAGAAGAAACTGTTCTGGGATACATAGTTGTTGCTTCTAGGTCAAACTTTAACTAGAAGATGCAGACTGCATGAGATTTGGACCCGCACAAATGGGTCTTACATGAAAGTGCTTTCATACATTTACACTGTGCTTGACATTTTTGAGACTGGTTTCTTCTGGGAACTCCTAGCCTGTGGTAGGAGGCTGGAATGAGATCAAGTTTGTTCTTATCATAAACGATATGAACAAGAGAAAATTGCAAGTCTGTATTTCTGAGTAGCTAAAATAAGGTTTTTTGCTTGATTGCACAGTTTTTATTCATATTAATAAAAAACTTATGAAGGAAAAAAGCTACCACTTTCAATAGGAGAGAAAAAATACCCAAACAACCCCAACCACAAAATGACCTAACAAAAAACTCAACGACTACTGTGAATAAGTATTCATCCACAGAAGCAAGATTTGCACGGTCTAGTCCAGTTAATAGTAAACAATTATAGACACTAGACTATCTTTTGTATGATTCTTAGCCAGAAAGCCTTGAGGATAGAGTACTCTGTTTTCTTTCTGGAGGAAAGAAGAAAAGCCAGTTCTGATCAGCCTTATTTGCATGTCATTTACCCATAATTCCACCTGCTAGCTTTTGATTTTTTGATTTATTAGTGCCAGTGGGTGGTTTGGCACATTACTGCTCCCAGGAATAAGGGAGGTATAAAGTTAGTTTGGAAGCTACCTTTTCCTCTCAGCTGTGACAAGCGTAAACTCAGCATAGCTGAATGCTCTGACTTGACCCCACAAAAATACTTTGGCACTTAAAGTATCATCAAAGTCCAAGATCCAGTTCAGTTTCTTACTGCCTAACCTCGTAGCTCCTTTCAGTTTTTAGGAAGTAAAGCTTCTTGATACTCATCTAAGTACTTAACTGGCTCTTTTTTGACAGTCCAAAAACTGCCCTCACCCAAGCTTTGCTGCCCTTTAGGTGACTTGTTCGTATTTCAGAACCATAGAGATACAAATTAAATTTTTTTTTTACTGTTTCATTGTGGGTTCTGCTCAGGAAAATGTGCAGTCAGTACAGTGATTAGTTTACTAAAACGTGATGGGAGCTGATGGTGAACCCCTCCACTTCAGGGAACTCTCTTCTTTTTCCTCTTTAGCATGCTGAGTCTTCAACTGTGTGTGCAAATGGAATGACTGAACAGAAGGGACAAAAATAAAAGAGTTATACCAAGAAATGCTCTACAGTCAGCCACTGAAATAGGTATCAAAGGGCTGGGAGGCACAAGCTAAATTCTCAGAGAACAGAAGAAAGATTTCATTCCGTATGACAGCTACATGCTGCTCAATGAAAAAGTGACACCTTCAAGAGCTACTGGCGTAATTTACAAGATGCTTGTATGTGGCTTGATTAGAGTTTTTGTAATTGTGATTTGAAAATGGAAGAGATCATCTTATAGACAGAGATGGTCGACTAATTCACTGATTCACTGTGAATGGTGGTTCTTAAAGCTCTGCTTGAGATGTCTTGTTCAGCAGTCTGTCTTATATGGAGGTAGATTGCCTCTGGAGGTAGATTAGGGCCTAACTCAGGGCTTTAAGGTGCTCATCTTTGCACAGCTAGCTAGCAGACTTAGTTACGTTATTTATTTAAAGAGAAAGATGAGTTTGGCTGTGGCTACCCTAATTAAACCAGTCTAACATGGTTTCATGTTATATGCATTAGGAACAGATGTAACAGTTACTCACAGATCAAGTGAAAAGGATTATACTGGAAAAACAGACTCCCCTGGTCCTCTAAGATGTTCTGTTGCCAATTTAAATTTTCATAAAAATAGAGTTTCATAAAATTACAGTTCCATAAACTTTCTATCTTCAACAGAAGGTGCTGCATATAAATAAGTATTTTCTTTCATTTACATCTGTGTACTTCCTCCAATAAATGGCTGATACGTTTTTTTCAGGATTTCACTGACGTTATGTTCATGATTGCTGTTGGCAAGTAGGTTATTATGTATGTTAATTTGGGTAACTCTAGTACTAATAGTGGAAGAACGGTCAAGAAATATTTCAAAAGTTAATGTGTTGCTTACCCAGATAACAACTTTAAGTATCCATGCACAGTAAATGAAAATCTATTCATGGATCAATTATTCCATGATCACACCTCATTCTGCTCACCCATTCTCCTCTTCCTACTGGTTTCTGAGGATTCATGAATGTTCTTAGTCTTTGCATCACTTTGTTTGATCCTAAGTAAATGACACTAAATCCTTTTGCTTAGTTTTAGAAATAATTCTCCCTGACAGATTCAGTCTGCCACAGACTGGGCACTGACTGTAGGTTTTAAGTGGAATGGAAAATATACTTTCATTGAGGAGAAAACTGCAAGCACAGAAGGAAGTTACTTCTTAAAAAAAAAAATAATTCAATATTAAATTTGGAAATGGTTGTTAGTACAACGCTGCCTGTTTTACTCAGTTTACACTACTTGCCCAGTGAGAGATAACCACCTTTTTGAGCAATTTGACTCATAAAGTACATGCTTTGATGTGAGCACAAAACTGAGCAGTAGCTGAGCAATGATTTGTGCTGGTTACTTTAAATGGTAGGTGTGAGTGCACCCTAATCTTTTTGTGAATCTAGTTCTTCACATGTTAGTTAATTCAACTTGAAATACGTGGGTTACTATTTGCAGAAGCACAGAACATTCAAAGCTGTATGTAAGTTGATAGAGAATCTATTAAAGAATTTGAATTACTCTGAAAAAGAGTATTTATATTACATTACCTTGGCAATAGAAGAGTTATCTCTTTTATTTTAATCTCAATATGCCTTCATATATTGAGTGGACACTAAAAAATAGTGCCTGGAGTCACACATTGGCTGGAGGAGATAAAAAGGAATGTTCACCTTTTACTGGGGAGAGATAAAGGGCCAATGGGGGAAAAACAGTACACAGTTGTGTAGCTAACTATTTTATCATATGCAAATAATACTAGAAGGAGAACCGAAGCTGTTTGGACAACTTTAATTTTGGCATTTTTAACATTTCAGTGGCAGCTTTCCAATCTGGAGTGCAGTTAAACATAACAGAACATACCAGTTATAAGGAATCTGCTCGTCTGTGCACACAAATGTACTTTAAAGTTTATGTCACTAATTTGCTTAAGAAGAAGCACTGAGATTTTAAAAGATACTTTCATTATAGCTCTACTTGTGTATTTTAGAGAATAGATTTCAGGTTGAAAGGAGAATTGAAAATAGCTTCCATGTATGATGATGGGATGTGGAGTAATGACATTTCTCTCCTGAAAAGATGTAGTTGGTGGAGGGATGCATAAACATATGCCAGTTGTGTTCATTTCAGGGAAGAAGGAATGACCGTCAGAAAGGTGTACAGATGGCCAAGGCATTTCAGCACAGGTGAGACTATCATTTGTATCAAACTGTGATCTGGGATGCCAGAATCAGTACTTACACCACATATGAATGCCAGAAAGTCTGAATAACTCGTTAGCAGAGAGTGACAAATAACCTTTGATGACCTTGTTGCTACTTGGACTGCAGTTCTGCTCCAACAGGCTGGGTTACAGACAAAATGGATTTCTCCAAGCCATATGCATCCTTGGCCTCAGAAAAACATACTAAGGACCACCTGGCTGACAAACTGATTTATTCCCCAACTTTCTTTCCAGGTTGCTAGTGATCACCATGATTCTTCAGTAAAATCATAAGTTTTGGCTTTCAATTTTACATTAATTTTTAAAAGATGCTTTAGATAAAAGTAGAAGTGTTTGATTTGATTTTTAACACAGAGCTTTGTGTTCCACTCCAGTGCATTTTTATTGCTTCTGTTCTTAATTGTACTTTCATGTCCAAGAACACAGAAACAATTCTGTCAGCACCAGCTTGATCTAGTATTGGACATTTCAATGTATGAAAAAGTAATTCTATGCTCATGTCACTGTACAAAGCTTCACTTTAGATACCTGGCAGTACCATGGCTTTCATGCTCTAATTCATATGCATTATGCATCTACACATTAAAACCCTAGTATTTTCAACAGTTGTGGAAACTGAGGCACATAGCAATATTTTGTCAGCACCCCTCTAGAAAGTTGGATATTAAAACTGGGTCTCCTGAATTAATCTATGAGTCATGATACAGTCTGTCTAAACAGATGACTGTGCCCTGAATCAGCTGAAGCTCCCAGCTGCTTTGAAGTGGATGATCTCTATAGGTTTTGAAGAATAGCTTCACAGATAAAAAAATAGAAAGGTGCATGAATGACTAAGGATTGAAGGCCAAGAAATAGAAAAAAGAAAAATAAACCTTTTCTTCCAGTTTATCCCAGAAGAAAAACAGACTATTGAACAGCTTTTCTCTGAAAAACTAAATACTGAACACATATTCACTTGGGGCCTAGATGTGTTTGGCTATAAAGCACTTCCACTGACTAGCAAAGGAGAAGGGAAAGTACCAGAAGCCTGCACAGTGTTTGTTTGTCCCTACTTCTATTGCTTGTGAGCCTTGCACATGGTCCATGTATGAAGTACCACAGGTTGTTCTTAAAAAAAATAATAAAATTTAGCATCCTTCACAGACTGTTTCCATTCCCCAGCTAAGGGAGCCTCAGAGAAGTGAAGAATTGTGTGCCTTTTTTTCCAACCAAATAACAACTTAATTTAGCTTTAGTTGCAAACACTTTCTCTCATATCCTTGTTTTCCATGAAAGTTGCTCATTTGGATACTGAAAAAATATATCTCTGCATTGCCTTCTCACTGTGCAAGATCACAGTCTGAGGACCATGACAGCTAAAAGGGTATGAGCAGGGTTGAGTGTATTCCAGCGGGTTTTGGATGAAGACTAGAGAGAGCTGTTTTTTTTTAATGCAGTTACCTTGTGCTAGAATTTTTCTCTTCTGTGTCTATTCCTTACATTATACTGCGATTTAGTTCTGCATAAAGCTACGTGTTTCAGTCACTGAAATGAATTTTTTACTTTCTAAGTTACTGCTTTGGCTTATCAGGTAGAAGAGGTCTGCGCTCCTGAGGCTAGAGGTCATCAAATCTCTTTACAATGTTGAATGCATAAGGTTGCCTAAAAAACATGCTGTTCAGAGATGGACACAGGTTATTACAATGGCAAGGACAGTACAGTCTTGTTTCAGAATTTTGTACTTCAGGGTAACACATCCTGCCTAAATGGGAAGGAAAATTAAAACTGAGACTGCAGACAGAAGGCAAGATACAGTCTGACATATGAGCTCCATACATTTTCAAAAAGTTATAAAAATCCTCTTCATCTTTTACTGATTCCGCTGCTCAGCATTTCTGTCACATAAAGTTTACTGTATAATTTCACTGATCTGACACATCTTTCTTTGGAATTGGGCATTTTTAGCTGTTTTTAGCTTTTAATTTTTTTTCTTTCTTTCGAATGATGGAAAGAGAAGCAGATTTTAAAAACCACTGCCATTTTAATATAAAAATCATACACCAGCTGGTTCAAATTGTATGCAAAATGCAACATGTGTGAATGTGCCATTTCAGAATGTGCTTGTGTGATTTACTGCAAAAATTAATCAAAGAAAATTAAATACTTTGAGAAATAAGTTGTGTATTTTTGAACTTCAGGTTTAGGTAGTATTCTCTTAAAACCTGAAAGCTCCACAGCGCAGCACAATTTGAAAGTTGCTGTCAGAGACTGACACAAGCATTTCCTGGGATGACATACAATTAGTGGCAGCACAGATAAGTCAAACATTTTCTTATTGGTCCACCTATCTGTTACATTTGTTTAATAACTTCATCTCTATGGCCACAAAAAAGTACAGTGTCTGAATGCCTCTAAATTTAGGCCACAATCTAAATAGATTAAAAACATTTGTTGATTGCCCTGTCTAGAGACAGGGTACCAAAAGAACTCTTAAATGATGCTATGATATGGATGAATGAAGTTATTTAAAAATTCTGAAATACAGAAATAAAGTTTGCAATTCCTTCTAAAGTGTGTAGTTTTGTATGAACGGGTCTCATTTCCTAGACCCCACCTTCTGTGAGTGTTTGTCTCACCCACCAGTCGTGCCTTTATTTTTCATCAGAAGAATAGTTGCCGTGAGTTGTCTTGATCCATAGGCACCGATCAGATAGAGATTTTGAAAGTAGACTCTAGTGTCAAAGGGTGCTCCAGCTTTTATCTAACACTAAATCTTTTCGTGGTCAAATTACTGTTTGTCTCAGGAAAGATGGTAAACTTCTGAATGTGTGAAGCAAAGGAAGTGTTCTAAGTGTTTTAATATGGGTCCCAGATATTCTGTATTGACATTTAGCCAGAAAAAGTTTAAATCAGCAGAAACACAGGTCAAAATTTTTATGGCTGCATGAATGGATGAAGCTCTTGGAAACATTGTGTTTCTTGCCCTGGTCTCAGGACCAACCAAAGCTAAGGCAGAAATGCAAATTTGCCATAATCTTAATACTGTGTTTGTCTCTGGAATTATTTGCATATTCTCTACTTTTTATATTGTATATTAAAAAAAATTATCAGATCATCATCATCATCAAATCATCATCCTGCTGTAGAATGTGGATGTGTAAGTATATACATTGTTTTAATTCTAGGAGTGGTGTTTGGGATGTAGGTAATCTTTTATTGTAGACTTCTTGATGGTTAACCTTGACAAAATTATTCTATCTATTGTCTAAATTGCTTGGCCAAAGGTCTCCAAAATGCTATAACAGGGAGAAAGCAAATATTTATTATTCCATAAATGTGGTTTATTAGCCCATAATCTAACGTCAATTTCATACATAGTAGATGATGATTTTTCATAGCAAGTAAATAGCTAACCGAATCATCTGCTATGCTGTGAGAGGAAATCTGTCATCTTCTCCTAAAAGTAGTGGAAGTATTTTGACTGAGATTAACTGCTGTGAAAGGCCACCATGGAAGGTCTTTTATCAACAGTTTTGAAAATAGGAAATGTTTCCACGAGGTCATCTAAGGAAGTGGAAATATTGATCCTGGTAACTGGCAGGAAATATGTAGTGCAGCATCTACTTGCAATGAACCAAATAAGACTGGAGTTAATTGAACTGGTTATATCATGTATCAAGCATGATATAGAAAGTACTACCTCTTTTTAAAAAAAAAGACACTTAAATAGGTTAAAAATAAACATAAGTTTTACATTAGAAAAACTCATTTTCTGCAATCCTGAGGAAGGACAAATGGAATAACAAAATGTACACATGAAGCTTGAGGGAATGTTAAGAATATCCACTACATGCATGACACAATATGCTGTAGCCATGTTACTAAGAATTTACGGTTTTATATGGCTTTACCCAAGCACGTCATACAGTATTTTGGTGCCACAAAATCCATTTACCTATAGCATATTTTACAGAATATTCTGAGTTGGAAGGGACTCACAAGGATCATCGAGTCCAGCTCTTGAGTGAATGGCCCGTAAGGGGATGGAGCCTGAGACCTTGGTTCTAACCAATTGAGTTAATACATATATATATAATAGAGCATGAAAAATTCCAGCTTCAGCCATGCTACTGATGTTCTATTAACAAGTAAGTTAGTGAAAAAAAAAAAAAAAGAAAATAGCTTGAATTGTACACATAGCAGTGTGTCTGTAACTTACAAATGGGATATTTAATAATGACCCATTTATTCAAATATCTCTTCAGTACAAACATATCAGTTTAGGAAACATTTAAGGAGGCAATCAAGTAGAATCATAGAATCATAGAATCATAGAATAGATTGGGTTGGAAAAGACCTCCAAGATCATCAAGTCCAACCCCTGATCCAACTCCAATTACTATATCATGGCACTAAGGGCCAAGTCCAATCCCTTTTTAAAAACCTCCAGGGATGGTGAATCCACCACCTCTCTGGGTAGGCCGTTCCAATGCCTGATAAAAGTAGGACAATTTTGGAACAAGTTGAAAGAAAAATACAGAGATAAATTATTTTTTCCCTGGAATTCATAATACATTATAATAATCAAAATCCTTTTAGATGACCTGTTAATCCATTGCTTCTAATTTAAAAATAATAAATTAATTCATCATGAAAAAAATCATCATCCTACTAAGCATCTTCATATACGTTCTTTAAATACTTAGCCAAAATAAATTTGAATTTATAGACAATAACAGACTGAAATATCAAGAGAGAACTCTTCATTATCCTGAACAGCAACAGTGTCAGCAGATTTAACATTTATTTATTGTCTTCTTTAACATTAATGTGCTTTTTTTAATTTTTTTTTTGTTTCTCCCAGGCAAAGCATCCATCCATAAACCATTTAAATACTAGCAAATGGCAAAGGAACAATATCTTAGTTTGACCACCTCTAGGGCATATGTGGTACTTCGTGTATTGGGGTATATTTCCTCTTGGTAAGGAGAATATCTTTGAGCAGAATAATTCATCCCTCATTTTATTATAGGATTAGTAAATGCTTTGTTCGGGCATTTATGAGAGGTCTAGCAGGTTTATATCAGATGAATAGAGATAAATCTAATGGTTCTATTTAATATTATCCTTAAGACTTTATTTTTCACTGATGTTTACCTAAAAATCCTTACTGATATTAAAGCTGCTAAGGTAATTTTCTAGCATGTTGACCAACACTGTCTCAATTACTGAATGTGTCCACCTATTGTATCTT
The DNA here is from genome assembly GCF_001715985.3 of Manacus vitellinus. Taxonomy (NCBI): domain Eukaryota; kingdom Metazoa; phylum Chordata; class Aves; order Passeriformes; family Pipridae; genus Manacus; species Manacus vitellinus. Next base: position 14,453,564 of record NW_021939396.1, read on the forward strand.
GTTTCAAAATAACAGTATTATAAAGTTATTATATTCTAATGGCAGAATAATCTTTTGTGTGTGTGTGCGTGTGTGTGTGTGTGTGTGTGTGTGTGTGCATGTGTATTGTCCGGCACACTCAAATCCTTCTTCATGATGATAAGTGCATTCCTTCATTTCCCTGTAATAGCATTGTGACAGATTTCACTTGTTTGGAAATATATATATGAAAAGTAATGAGGGATTGCATAACTTTTTACTCTGGTAGTTGAGCTAAAACAGCTGTGAATTATGTTTTATTGAGTTACCTAGTTTTAAATACAATTTCTAGTTTTCTGAAACAGAAAAAAATCTAATTGAAGAAAGAGAAAACTACTAGGTTGTTTGAAACGTACCTCTAATCATCCAAAACTCTGATTTTCTTTTATCATAAATTCCTGATAACTGTTTCTTTGCCATTAACCCATAGTACTCCGTATTATAACTGCAAATATAGACAAATACAGAGGTAGACTTAATTCTGGAAAGCATATTTTTTCCATACTGCTCTGTAGTCACAACAACAAGGCTATGATTTTGCTGTACCATGCATACTAGTTGGTGTCCCAAGATTCCACAGCCCTCATACACACACTCTGCAAGGAAGTGAAGAAACATGACATACAAAGTAAGAGGAAAACTGCTGCTAGTGTTAGAGGCAGAAAAAAGTGGAATGGGGAGAAGAGCACTCTTAGGAATTCTGGTATTACAAAATGGAAGTCACTCTAACAAATAATGTGAATTAGAGTGTCACCAGACATATTTAGAAAAAGGAACCTGAGCTGCAAACTGTGGAATTAGTTCATTAGTGCCAATTCATGCTTTTGTACCCAGCACTGAAGACCTCCATGTAAGTCTGTAGAAAGAAAGTGTCTTAAAAGATTTATTTGTTTGAGCTTTTTGAACAAATAAAGTGTGATGGTATGATGGATGGTATTGCTGCTTTGTTCGGTTTGCTGCATGTTTCGTTCTGTTAGAAAGATGTTTGTGGGCAGCAGAGATGAAGGCTGCCAGTTTGCCTCAGATGCTACTGAAGTGAAACACTGAACTGTGAGGAAACTCCAATGGTAGGAAAGGGAGGTTGCTGCATGCCCGGCTAATGGGCAAGGAAAGTCAGTTTAAGGCAGTGCCTTGTGTGCAAGTTTCAAGCTGGCTTCCTGCCAAGTCTCCCAAACTCAACAACAGAGCCTGTTTCCCAGAGAGGGAAGAAAAAAAACCGAACAGCCAAAGCTATAGCAAAAAATATATATTTTACATATAAAATAGTTATATACACAGTGAGAGTACTATATACATATAACCCCAGAAACCCCAAATAGATTCTAAAAGGGAAGAGGGGAAGGGAGAAGGGAAAAAAGACAAAAAAAGGATGAAGAAGGACAGAAACAAAACAGGTATGCACAATCTAAAAACCCAGTAACCAGCAAACTAAAGAACTGGCAAAATCTCATCACTTCCCTTGAGAAAAGCAGGACGGCCAGAGCACGGCCCAGCGTTCTCCCCTCCCGCAGTGGCAGACAGCAGCAGTCGATACAGGCCTCAGCTTCAGATAAGCAAGACCACATAGGGATCTACTGTTCTCGAACCTCGCCAGAAGAGAAGAGAAGAGGTCTCTCCGGTCGGCTTATTTATACCTCAGGTTATGTAAAGGAATAGCATGGAATACTTCCTTGGCCACTTCCCTAGTCCCTTCCTGTTTACAAGCTGGTCTCCCGGAAGGCCTAGGGTGAAAACTATCGCACCTGGTCTTTGGGATGAGGCAGGCAGGGAGAGAGGAAAATGGTAAACTTGCTGCATGAGGAAGACAGGAACCTTCTATCGGCAAGACACAGTCAGACTTCCAAAAGGACATAAAACACATCTTTTTTTAAAGGCCCAGAGGAGGCTGAGTGTGGTTTGCTTGAACCAGAAAGGTGCTAAACTGTAAGTGAGAGACTCATGGGAAACACTTGTTGACAATACCTATTATATTAACCCATGCACAGAATTAAACATTTTATAGTTTGTATGCTAATAATCAATAGCATTAGGTGTTCAAAGGTCTTCTGCTATTTCTGTGGTGCAAAACTGTGGCTGACTCAAAGTCCCACAACTGATTTAAAGATTTCTCTTTCTTTATCTCATACTGAGGAAGAAAGATTATGCTGATACCTTAAATACAAAGGCAAAGAGAAAACTGCTACAGAAGCCAACTACTCTCCCTTCATCTTCCATGGTACTTTAGACTGTTGTTTCACAGTTCTCTGACTCTGTGCAGCAGCTACAAAATATTTTTCTTGTGTTTGTTCTTTTGACAAATACATAAATTCCTGCAGTGCATGTCTAGTGCCCCTCTCAGCAATGGCAGCAACTGGTGGTCCATGAGGGGTTTAAAAGTCAAAAGCTGTACTTCAAAGATTTCTGCCTATAGTGGTGACATGGTATTTTCTAATTATCATGAGATGGCCAGACTGGCTCCAAGAACTTGTTTTTTTTTGTATACTACATGGAAAAGAATTGCTTCTTAAAAGGCTGGAAAAAACACAATGGAAGCATTTAAAATATGAATTAAATTGCAAGAACTGAAGTGTCTTAAAAATAGGGGATTTTAAGTGAAAAAATATGTTGAGTTTCTGGTTTTATTTTTGTTTTCTTTAAATATCTCTTTTTACATTAGCTAAAACAAAAGAAAAATGAGAAATTAAAACCTTTCAAGAACACTTTCTTCCAAGATGATTTAATAATCACCTCTGCTCCCCAAAATTTTCTCTTAAGTTGTTTGGAAGCAATTTTTTCAGTATACTTAACAAGAACTGTCTTGGATGATGAGGTGGCTTGACCTTGGCTAGCTACTAGACACCTACTTGCTCTTTCACTTGCCCGTTTCAGCAGGTCAGTAGAAGAAAGATGAAAAAGTTTGTGGGTCAAGATAAAGAGATGATCACTTACCAATTACTGTTGCAGGCAAAGCAGACTCAACTTGAGGAAAATTAGCATTTTTTCTGTCAATTAAAATAGAGCTGGATATTAAGAAACAAAGATAAATTGGACCTCTTCCTCCATTCTTTTTTTCTGGGGTCTGGGCTCATATTTACTCCTTCACTGCCACCTCCTCTACCTCCATCCCATTCAGAGACACATAGTGAGGAATAGGTTGTTCACTCATAATATTTCCTCTCTGTCTCTCTTTCTTCCTCACAGTTTTCCTCTGCTCCAGCATGGATCCTCCATGGGCCATAGTTCCTGCCAGAAGCCTGCTCCTGTGTGGGGTCCCTGTGGACTGCAGTTCCTTCAGGGCATAACCATATGCTCAGTTATGGGATCCCCCATGGACTGCAGGGGAATCTCCTTCTTCTGTGATCTTGTTGTTTACAGAGTATTTCTCATACTTTTTTCCTCACTGCCTAGACATGTTATGACCTTTTTTAAATGTTTCTGCAGAGGCAACACCAGCTCGGCTGATCGGCTCATCTGTGTCCTGTGTTGGACCCAGCTGAGAACATTTGTGTCCAGAACAGGACAGCTCTGGTCTCCTCATCAAACCAAAGTTTTTGCAAGAGGGAGACTACAAAATATTTAAAGCCTCTTTTCAGGCTGTCTGCTTTCTATCTATGCACTTAATTCTTAAAGACTGATTTACTCTTAAGCAACATCTAGTTCCTGGAAGTGTTTAAAAATAATATTTTACTCGGAGAAAAAAGTTTCTTTGGAGATAGATGGAGATGATCAGAACACACTGGCCTGATGACAAAGAAATTAGGGACACAAGTTCCAACACAACAAAACTGTGACAGGTCTCTTAGTCCCCGCTCTGACTTTTTCTTGGAGTAGAGAATAATATAGTTTGGCCTTGAACTCAACCAGGATTAGCTTAAAAATAGAGGTATGACTTTTGTAGAAAGACTGTTAGGTACAGTTCTCTCAGAAACTGATATAGGTTGTAAATCACTTTTGGACCATGAGAGAAAAGTAACAACAGGGTAAACATACATGATATTTCCCGTGTTCTTTTTCTTCAGCTTCATGTTTTTTTTATCAGTTTAAAAACCTTCTGCGGATTTCTCTTCCAAATATTTTACTGGTCTTCTCTCTAACTCATTTACGATTTTGATCTTTAGCTTATTTTGGTGAAGGGATACAACTATTTTCTCTTTGTTGCCCAAAGAACAACCCCTTTTTTTTTGTTTTTGAATTCATGTATAAAGTTTTTAAACTCTCTTTAAAAAAATTTAAAAACCTCATTTTTTTTTGAAGGACATGCCAGAATTTCTGTTGAAAGATGATTAAAAATCTTCCAATTACCAATCTAAATATATTCATGGCCAGTTCATTCCTATTTGTTTAGTTCTAGTTATCTGATAATTATTATGGTGATTCTTTCAGAAACACTCAATAGATTCCTTCTCAGACATAATTTTGACAGAATAAACAAGCCAAACTTTCTAACATCTGGTCACAAACTATCTTTTTATTTCTTTAACTATTTACCCCGCACCTTTTTCAGTCTTATTTAATGTATTTTGGAAATTAAACAGATATGGAGAAGAGAAATAAATCCAGACCTGTGTCTCCTACCTTCAAAAATTCTTTTTCAGGTGTTATGCCTTTATGTTTCTTTTGACTCTGGTAGACTAGCACGCTCCGTGTGGCTGGTGGTGGTACCGCTCTTTCATCAGAAGATTTTCTATTAAAGTTGTTGAAGAAATTAAACAGTGGATTGTCATTTACCCAGAGATCTGTAAATAACTTTGGTCTTTTAATAAATGAAAGCAAGAGTATATGCACAATATCCAAGATATAACCTTCAAACAAAAAAACAGTTGTAGTTAGAGACAGACCTCAGTCATACCCATGCATCTTGGTAAACTTTGGAGCAGCTCCAAGTCCAATGCCAGTCCAGAATTTTGTAGCTAAATGCTTGCCAAGACGGAGGGAGAACAATGTCATACAGGGCTCAGAGAGTGATCTGGCATCTGAAGCCTGCCACACGTTCCCAGAAGTCTGGGTCTACCAATTATGTTGGCTCTCACAGGTGTCTATGTGAATGTGTCTGCCTGTGTCTCTGTTTCTATTTTAAACTGCTGTTTTCCCCCCTGGGGCAATTACCACATTGACGTCACAACATTGCCCAGCACCTCATTTATGTCTGAGAAGAGAGGCAAAGAGTGTTGAGAAGAGAGCTCCATGGAAAAAAAAAATATTCAGTGTGTGTTAAAAGCATTGAAGGAGGAGGAGTAGGTGGAAGAGATGGGAAATTTTAAGTCAGTGTATTTATGTTATCCTAAATACCAAAAAACCTGGTTATTTTGGACATGAATACTGCCTTAGTATCTGAGAATATAGTTAGGTAAATGTTTTGGAAAATCTGAATACCTGACTATACATGAAATAGCTTGAAGATGTTTCTCATTATTTTTTTTTTTCATTTGAGAATTTCTTATTGCCATTAATCAAAGGTCATGATAAACCTATGAAGTCTCTTTCTTTTATTTCATGTGCTTTTCTTAGAGTAATCACACATATCTTTGCAGCAGATATTACATATTTATAGAACTCTATCTTGTTAGTCAAAACATCATGTACTTATCTGAAACTGTTGTGAGCTCCAGACGGAGCTAGACAGTATCTTGTCCAATAAACTCTGGTGTTAATGCACAAACTAGGCAATCTATGCTCATATGTCTTCTCCAGTCAGATAATGACAGCATGGAGTTGTACTGTGTATATATATTAGAATTCAACACTCAGTGTTCCACATGTTGTTTTTTGTAGATCAGAATTACTTTTTAGAGATTTTTGTCATCTCTGTGACCTAAAGCAGTATAGGCTATATATATCATGTTACACATCATACAAACTGCAGTCCCTTTTACATCTTAACCTTTCCCTTTTCTCTCTTACTGAACTTTGCTATCCATTTGCTTCCCCATTTCCTGTTCTTTTACTTCATTCATTCTCATTTAACTCTTCTTATTCCTTTTCAGTCCTTCAGTCCAGTGGGCACAGGAGAATCTTGGTTTTCATTTTTTAACATGAAATTTCTTTTTCTGAGGATGGTGGATCAGAGCCAAATAACTTAAGCCGTAAGGAAAGTATATTATTTATTACTATTTGAAGATTGTTTAGTTTAAAAGCTAGTCATACAATTTGGAGGGACTGGCTTCATGTTTTCTGAAGGCTTATGGTTGGCAATATTGCATGGAACTTCTCCAAACTTGTTCATCTGTAGAGAGACTGAATAAAAAAAGAAGTCTTTATATTCCCTTGATCATGGACACTGCTCTGCAATATATCTGACTAGTATTTTCTCAGAAAAACTGAGGTTGGTTAACATTTTCTTTCTTCTTTTTTTTTTTTTTTTTTTTTTTTTTTTTTTTTTTTTTTTTTTTTTTTTTTTTTTTTTTTTTTGTTGTTGTTTTGTTTTTTTGTTGTTGTTGGTTTTTTTTTGTTTTGTTTTTTGGTTTTTTTGGTTTTTTTTTCAAAGAAGGAGTCTCTATCCCTACCTGTCTCTGCATTCTGCTTTTGGATATCCTGACTTTCCTGCTCTTCAGTTAAAACCAAAGCAAACTTTCTGGTTTTCGTTTCATTGGTTAAATGGTGGAATAACTAAACAACTTTTAGGGTTTTTTTTGAAATATTGTGGAAAGCTTGTTTTTTTTCTCCAAACATGTAGTATACTCATCCAGTGGTCCTTTAATCTCTGGGTATAGTTGTTAGCTGTTGAATTAAGACTCTACACTTCTGATTCTTTACAGTACTAACAGCAGACAGCCCAGAAAAAGTAATACACACTTAAAATGTCCCCTTGGCTCCTCTTTGGGAAGCACAGTGCTTTGCTGAGGGACATTGCCCTCTGCAGCCTATGCTCACCAACAGCAATTTGGTGTTGGCATCACTCTGGGGCCTGGGGTATCATGAAAGTTTAGCTTTATTTTATTACATTAACTCTATTTAGCCTCAAGTAGGGTGTTGTTGTTATTTGTCGTTGTTGTTGTGAAAGGTTTTGTTTGTTTGTTTGTTTGTTTGGGTTTTTTTACTTGAGTATTTTATTTTCTTAAAAAGAAAAAAGTATGTAATGTGTAACAACATAGCAAAAGTCAATAGACACTAGTTCTGCAGGTAAAAAATTTTAAAAAAAGAAATAAAATCATGACTGCCTGCTTTTCTCAGTCAAAGCTACAGCTGTCCATCAAGTGTGCAAGGAATTCAGAGTCAGACTCAGTCAGTAGCACTAAACCCAGAGACACTTTCTGGTTAGGTAACCTGGCAGCCAAGTGTTGGAAACATCCAAACATGTCTCAAACACAACACAAAGGAGATTGATTTACTGCTTTCCCTGCAGCCAGAGCTTGTTTCCATAGAAATAGCTTTTGGTTGCTTCCTGGTTTCATGAGTCCTTTATATACCTCTGGTACACTGTGTCATGGCGTAAGTGAAAAACATGTGGAGACCTGATTCATCTCTCCCTTGTAAAAAATTTATACTGGTGCTAATCAAAAAACGTGATTAAATTATTCCTGATCTGTAGAGTAGTTATTCTTAGTGGACTAATATTGCTTATTTTCCTTCAAGGAGATGCACAGAAGTTATATGTCTTACAATTTATTCAGAAGAAATGAATATAAACTTTTTCTATATTAAAAAGACTTTTTTATAGCAAACATTTTTACATTTTTGCTTATAAAAAATGTTACCATTTAAATAGTAACTTGGAGCTATGTAATCCTATTATATTCAGAATAATTATGATAGCTAATCTTAGAAATAAGAATAAGCAGCATTGTTTGTCTTTCCCCTTTTTACATAAATATGAAAGTTTTATTAATCATAAAAATGGAACATTCAAAGTTATTAATAAAAGAAAAACACGCTTATGTACTAGTTTGGTGGTTTATTATGCGTAAGTAACTATTTAATTCAGAAATTTCAAATCAGCCTGCTTGCAATGAGTTACTTAAACCTATAATACTTCACCTCAGGAAAGCTGTCAGAAATGCTAAATGCAGCAGTCCCTCTCAGTGAGGCCATGCCCTATCAACTTACAGTAGACGTCATTATCTTATTTATTCTCAGAAAACTAAGGTTATAATGACTGGAGAAATCTGGCATCATGCTGATAAATATGTAAAATTATGGCTATAATTTCTTAATAAGGAGAACAATAAGATACATACCAAAGTTCTACATTTATAATATACATTTATAATCTTGTTATAATTATTTTGGATGAACTGTGTTCTATGCTAATGACAGAGACTCATGCTGGACATGCAATGCTAAATATTTGCAGCATTCAATGCCTCGAAGTTCAAAATGTCTGTTTCTCCTTTTGTGTGATTTCTCAAGGGTTACATACTAAGGTTGATGAGGAACCACCTGAAAGCACTTACCCACATGCCTGTTTCCATACGTAGTTCCTAGAGTTCTTAAGCACATTCTTCCAATTCTCTTAAAGTCAATAGGAATTGCGCATATACCTAAATAGTGAGATGAGTTTGAAAGGACAGTCATTACTGAGAGGAGATCTTGTTTACAAATGAATATTGTCAAAAAGAAATTTCCTTGGGTTTGAATTGTCTTAAGTGTGTCAGAAATAACATGTCAAAGAAAAAAAAAATCATTGCATCCAATAACGGGGAGTTGGAAGAGACATTGTACTGTGGTCTAATAAAATAAAAATAAAAATAATCCTCTGCTTTCAGATAGTTGAATTCTTTGTCATAGTTGTGCTCCATTGGGAAGATGTACAGCTTTGAAGCTAGGTTTTCCAAATGTTTGGAAATCACAGTAATGAGACCATTTTTCATTTCCTGTTTCATATAATCCTACCACCATGTGGAAGTTGCACTACATGAAGTAAAAGAGAACCAGTATCAAAAAAAGACTGGGGACATGATTCCTTGTAGTTGCAGTTAATTGAAACAGGAACTGATCCTTCCTGAGAAAGGCCAAATAGTTGCAAGGATAATGGTAGAAAATTCCTTCCCTGTATTTTTGTCTTTTATTCTCTTACTGTGCACGGACAGTGATTTCATGAGAATTACTCCTGTTTCTCTTTAGTTATTGTGCATTTGTTACCATACCTTCTGCTGCTTAACATGGCTAGAATGCCACTTGTATCAGAGTACACTATACAAATTTGTTGATATATTTACAGTACAGAATGATCTGTGAAATGGGATGTGAAACAGTGTTCTGCCAAACTGTTTGTTAAAATAGTCCAACTCTGTCAGATTAGTCAATTTAAGACTTTGAAAAAGGTGGATTTATTTCTTTGTTAAATTCAAAGGTCACATGAATCTTCTTCATCTCCTTTGTACTGGGAGAAAGTCATCTCCCAGGCAGTCATTAGTTGTATCTGAGATTTATTAGGTCTACAAATCATGTCTGATCATGCGAGCAAGAATCTTGAGAGAAAAGTAACTGTATTTCCACAGCATTTGCTTGGTGAGACATTATTGTTGCTAGGGAATTCCTGACTCAGAGGCATTGAAGTATTTCAGTATAAATGTAGCACTAATGATGATGGGAAAATAGGCTTTGGATTTGTGTACAAAAATAATAAGGAAAAAACCCAGAGATTCTTGCAACCAAAGTGGACCAAAAAGAAGATAAAGCTCTCCAATATCTCAAAACACAGTATCTCTCTCCCAAAGTATCTACAGATAAGTATGTCCTCATATTTGTCTCTAAAGTAGAATATGTTGAGCAATTATTTCCTGCAACTGTTGTTTTCTATTGCTGTTCAGGCAACAGTGGGAAGCTGTTGTTTCATGCTGTTCATATAATTTTTTTTAGCAGAAGTGAATTTTTCAGGTGTCTACTGGAATGGAATGTCTACTGAATGGAAACATTCTGTGTGCACTTTAAGAACTGTAGAGACGTAGCCCCAAATTAGCCATTTCCTTAATTTTGGGGCTCTCTGTCCATCATACTTGCCCAACCATATTTTGAGAATGCAGTAAAGAAAGACAGTGTGGTTTGGGGCAGAATTTTGAAATGTAGTTGCATTCCACTTTGTGAAAAAAAAGAAATAAAAAGAAGCTTTGATGCTTCGATGAAAGTGAATAGCACCCTTACTCCAAGGCAGTCTGTCTAGTGGTCTGCCCCCAGCAGAGATCACAGAAGCCCCGGTATTTCAAATCACACACAACAGTCTGGCAGACAGGTTTGCCAAGAAAGTATGAAAACCTGACAGACAAATCTTATAAAGCTCCTGTCTGGATTCCTTTATTTGAATTTTATCACAGCCTCTTTCCATGAAACTTTATCATTTTGATTATCTGGAAAATTCTGAGGAAACAGAAATTTTGTTCAAGTGTATTTTCAGCTAATGAGATCCATAGAGCTTATTCCTATTGTTCATACTCACTACAACATAGTGATTTCAGTAAAATTCTTATATTATGAACACTCAAACAAGGAGGAAATTAAAAGAGTAGAAATTGTGCTGAAACTTTACAAAGCATCTTTCTGGGTAGAATGAAAATATTTGTATACCATTTTGATAGAAAGATAGCTACTGTCAAAGCCTGAATATATGAAAAATCTTGTCTTTTTGGTGCAAGAGTATCTGAAAGAGCAAATTTCAATGTAGAACGAAGTTTCACTTTGTGAGATGTTCTGCAAAGGTTTCTGCTTCCTGTGGTCTTTTGGGGAATTCTTTGAAAGAAAGGAAAAATAAGTAGGAAAAGCAAGGTTGAGCCAGACTGAGTACTGGGAAGGAAAAATGTTCACATACTCACTGTACTGCAGTGAGATCCTCAGACAGGGATTAAACATTTCTGCTGTTTGTTATCACCAATAGCAGCAGCAGTAACCAAGAAACATTGAGAGAAATGATAGAGATTCTTCTTTATTCTTCCCCAGAGAGTGGATTCCCTCTGGGAACCCTCATTTTTGAAAAGTGCTTTATTTGCAGTCATTTTTAGCCCACATGATCATTGCATGAACATAAGCAATGTGTAAAATGACTGTGATTTATTTCTTTTCTTTGTGTAACAGCGGATCCTGGTGTGCATTTATTTTGTTTTTACAAGGAAAATAAGCCAAGTGGTTTGCAAAAGCCCAATACCAGGTGGTGGTTTTATTGCCATCTACTGCACATAAGAGTAATAATCTATATTGATAGTCTAATATGGAAATATTGTTATGTCCTGTTAAAATGCAATAAATATCATGTTTAACAGACAAGTTAAAGAATTTCTTGGGAATATAATCATTATGTGCACATGCCAAACCAGAGTAGGGGAATGGGAAATGGAAGACAATTTAGTTTTCAGGCAGTCCAGATAGATGGGCTGCCAAGAAGCCAGAATACTTAATTCACATAGAAATACTTGTGCATCCAAAGGCTTTGGAAATGCAGAAGACACCTCATAAACCTCTATACTTATCCTGCCTGGAGCACAGTTTCCAAGTCCTGGAGGAGACTTCCTTATGTTCTGGTGAGAAGGTTGTCATAGAGTCTTGGAAGTGAATGTTGTTAAAGTTGACTGTTGCACAGTCTCTCTGGAAGAGTGAGATTAGCAGCAAGAAATGCACACAAGCAAATTAGGATATAAATAAAGTAAAAGTCCCAGTTTGCATTAGAAAGATGAGTACATTTAGAACATTATTAAACAGATATCCTTCCTCATTTATTAACAGTGTTTTCAGTGAAATTAACTGTGTAGAAGACAGTATCAATGGCAGGAACTCTAGCAGGTATAAACTCACTGGAGGTTATTTCTGCTTCTGCTGTTTCATCAAAGCTGGGTGGGTGCATTTCAGGACTGAAGATTTTTTTTTTCTTTCTGTGTGTATGTTTTTAATTAGGGTAACATTTGGCTACACCATGTACTGAAGTCAGGGCTCTGACATGATATGACCAATTGAACATGACATTCCCTGCACCCTAAGGCAGTCTAACATTAATTAGAGCCATCAAATTGCATTATTATCCTATTTGGTTATGATTTTCATGGATTTCATAATAACTTCAGAGCCATTCTTGTTCTGAACAGAAGTCTGTGTGTCACAAGAAGATCCATATCCAAACCAAATGTAAATGTCTGTCTGGGTTGGTACCTGCTGGTTTAGATACAGGTTTTTCAACTCCTTTTGGTTACTACGAACCATTACAGAGACTGAGAGAAGCAGAAATTAATCATGATATGTTTTACCACCCTTACATCTTCTAATCTGAAAATCTGTCACTCACCTTTGCCTCCATTTGCTAATGCACTGCTGTAATAAGGTCAAAGTAATGATAGCACAAGCATAGTAGTACAGCATAAACTCTTCCTGTTCTATTAATTGGTGCTAAAACCTCTAAAATCCATATTTGCCACTTCTATCTTTATTCCACACACAAAGTTACTCCAGCAAATAATCTATGAGAAGGACTCATTACTCCCACAATCAATATATATATATTTAATATAATTTCCCAACTTTTGCGTATCATAGCTGTGATTCAAAAGAGAAACTCAAAGGGTCTTTTGTTTTCATCTTGTGTACAGAGCATTTCTTCTTTAGAATTACTTGGCAGCTGGCCTTCTGCCAATACTCAGTTGGGTCTTCCTTAGGGAGCCAATATATCTGAGGAAGAAACTGTTTGTGTTCGTGATATTTCGTCATGGCTTCTTGTCAGCTTACATTTCAATTTTTTTTCCACATTTTTTTCTTTCCTGTGAATACATTACTGGGAAGCTTTTTTAATTCCACTGGTGGGAAAATAGAAAAATAAGATAGTTACTGTTTCTGTCAATCTGGTTGTGAATGCACTTGAAGAAGTATAATCCCAGGAATCTTCAGGATTTGATGGCTTAGGCTTTGACTGAGCTGCAGGTCTTTTGGAAATGCAGCAACTTGATTTTTCTGGGCCAATGAAGAGTTTCATATTGAGCATGTTGTAAGTCTAATAACCCTGATAAAAAAATCTTTTCATTAAAATTTTAATGCTGATGTAAGAACAAAAGCAGAATGAATAATGGAAAGAAAGATTCAGAAAACTAAGGGCAGAAGGAAGGAAACAAAGGTCTAAGAGATCGGTCTGCTCAAATAGTGAAAACAAAGTATTATCTATCCTACTTCTAAAAGAACTGACTCATGAAAACAGTCCTGTACCAAGCCTAATCAATAAATATATTGAAGTAGTACTCTCTAATGCTCTAAAAGTAATTAAAAAGGTGATTGGAGAAATTAATCTGAGCAGTTACAGAGGCAGTAACATGACCTCTGTACCATTTTAAAGGAAAACATAATAAAGACTCTGGATATGCATGTAAAATGGTATTCAACACAGTCCAGGTTTACTAAAGGTAGGTCATGCCTTTGATATGATCATTTTTCAATAAAACCCCCTATTTTTCTAAATAGAAAAAAAAAACCTCTCACCCTTCTTAACGCAATACTAAAGGAACAAAATATTAATTATGTTGGAAAAGATTGTGATTAGGACGAGAATTGAAAAGAAGAAAACTTGAGCAAAAGAAAAATAATGTTTTGTGTTGAAAGAATAATTTCAGTCTGAGGAAGACTACTACTACCATCAATGTTGCAAGTCATCTCTTCTGAAGTACTGTCTACGACTTTGGTACAAAAGGGGCGAATGAGTGAAAGAAACACATAGAAAACAATTTTTGCTTTCTCTAAGTACCAAAGAAAGGCATTTATTCAGCTAATTTATACATTATAAATTTATGATTTATTGATTTATGCCTGTTGCTTGCTTTATGCTTTACTGTGCGATATATTAATTTTATTTTCTTTGCTGTACTTCGTATGGAAAAACCATCTTCCGAACTTCAAGAAGAATAGTTACATCTTTCAACTTATGCATAAAATATTTCAATATTTTGTTTGAAGAGTCCTTCACATTGCAGAAAAGTTCAAAAGTTGCTGTATATAAATGCTAATATCTGCAATAATTACCTTTGTGTTTTTCTCATTCTGAGTCTTCAGGATGAGTTAACAGTGATGTTTCATCCCTAAATTTCTTAGTTGTTGTTACTTCTATTCAGATCTATGAAATTTTTTAAACTACTTTTTTGGTATTTAATGAACTGTACTGTTCTCTTGGAAGACAATTTCACTTAAGAGTGAAAAAACCCTCCCAAAAATTGCTTATCTTCATATAAGTTTAAAAAAAGTAGAAAGAATAATGAGTAACCAAAAATATTCTTACCTAAAACGCTGGTAATGTGTAATAAATCATTAATGAAAACAAAGATATGTAATAACATTAGGAACTGTATGAACTGTTTAGTTAGAGATGAAACGTAATTGAGACTATGGGTTTCTCTCTGTGGCACATATCATTGGAACTCCAGATAGCAATGGAATATTTGATAAAAGATGCAGAATTATAAAATTAGAATAGCAAAATGGATCTATTTTTAATCTTTCAATCTCTACATGGAGAAGGATCTATTTACAGAACTATAAAATCATTGAATTATGTAAGATGGAGAGAATCTAGGAAGGTCTAGGCAGATGCAAACTTCTGCTCAAAGCCTATTAGGACCCAGACAGGGTTTGTCTAGGAGAATCCTGAATGTCTGCAAAGATGGAGACTTCAGGATCTCTCTTGAAAATGTTTTTCAGTATTTGATCATCTTCATTGTAATTCTACAGCCCACCCCACCCATCCACCCCACTTCCTGCTGCTCTGCTCAAGTCAGTTTGCTATGTCCTAGTAAGGACATTAAATAGTATTGGCCCCTATGTTTATCCCTAATGCCACTAGTAACCATCCAGAGTTCATGTTGCAGATCACAGTCCACTGGGCTGAGTGATGCAGCCAGTTTCCTCAGACTCTTCCTTTCATCCAGTTCATATATCACCAATTTCACTCTAAGGATAGCATGGGAGACTCTGCCAAACTTTATTTGAGCCAAAGTATACAACATTTCCCCACCTGTACCCAAAACTGGACAACAACCACTTTGATCAGGCACTACTTTCTCAGTCACTTGATTGCAAGTCTGCCGTTGACCTGCATATTCTCTACCATCTCCTCCTTGCCTGAGCACGGTAAGTAAACCCCCTAGTTAACTCTTATTTCCATGAAGGAATGGATGTCAACACATTCTAGCAATCTCCTGGATTGCTTGTACCCAGTCCTATTCTCTTTCCAGCAGATACTGGGATGGTGGAAGCCTCCTATGAATTCTAGGGTCTGTGATCATGAACATCCTTCCAAGTCTTTAAGGTTGGTTTTATTTATTGCCTCTGTCAGATCAAGTGGTCAGTAGGATAAATTCCTAGATATTTATTTTCAAAAAAGTCTACCAGTATGTTAAATTCAAATTACAAACAGGTAATGCTTTTAGAAGGTTTCAAGAGTTTTGGATAATCCAAATACTCTCTTTACCTTAATTTTGTCAAATAGTCAGACAGAATACAAGCTTTTCAAATTATTCATTAAATAAAATTTTGACCTGTTCAAATCTGCACTAGCCTAGATTTTCTGAATGCATTAGATGGGATGCTTGTTTTCATTGCTTATATGAAATATTTTATAATTTTATAAATTTTATATATTTTTAGAGATTATATTTTATGAAATAGTGGATAGAAGATTTTCCTTCTGTCCTTGATTAAAACATGCTGTTGGTGTTCTTGCATTCTGACATCTAAACACTTTGTATTTTATTTCTAAACATCTGGTACTATTGATATTAATAAAATGCAACAGAGAAAGAATCAAGATAGATTGAAAAGAATTAGTTTGAGGAACCAAAATGGTATTTCAGACCAGGGTCTTCCTGGGTACAACCTGTGTGAGCAATAATCCAAATAAAAAATAAGGTTATATAGACATAGTCCAAGTGTTATCAACTTGGACCATCCATGCCAAACTTTTACTACATAAAGCCCTATGTAAGCCCCAAACCACTGGAAAAGAATGAAAATAGCTTTCTTTCTCTTTAGTGAAAGAGGATGATCAAGAAAAGAAAAAGAACAGAAAACACAAAGGAATTTGTTAGAAATCAAAACTGGTATATAAGTTTTTTATTAACTGAGTAACTTAAGGATTCAAGGTGGGACTATTGATCAGTTATTGATAATTTTGCACAATAAATTTAAATTATTGCTTAAGAAAGTTTAGATTTCATGCTTTGACATGAGTCTAAATGATATCTGCATTTAAAATCATAATATAACAAAACTAGAATGATGCATTGAACTTCATTCTCAGGGCTAAACCATATTTTGGTCATTTTTTGGTTAAATTTTTATTGACTTCCCATTGCTCAGGTGGATTAAATATTTCCTGACTTCACTTAAGAACAGTAAAAGCAGAAATGTCTGCTTTTAAATCCAAACATTTTGGGTTTGAGACTAAACATCTAAAATTCAGCTTTTATATCTGTTTTTAGTAATTGAAATAAAAAAATTCTTTTTCTTGTACATCTAAATAAGATTTTAAAAATACCTATACTTTTCAAAGACAAACAGCTTTTACTTGCATGGAGTTAGTTTTCACATTTGATCTCTTTGCTTTAAAAGATCATGATATTATTAACAATTATTCATTATTCTTTTGCATATGCATGTATATTTCACGAGGCTAAAGGCAAGAGATAAAAGGAAACTATCGAAGTACTGATAATAACAAATAATTGTAAAATACAATTTAATTTACAACATCACTAATATACTTCTAAAGGAAAGTAGGAGCATTGAATGTCAGACTTCTACTATGACTTATCTAGTTTCTGAATTTCCGTGAAAAATTTAAAAGGTCAAAAAGGCTTAGTTTTTTAAAGAAATGTCAAACTGTATACAAGAGCATTCTCAAACGGGAGAATAATCTGACTTGAAATAATAACAGTATTTTGTATGGAAGCACAGCAAATTTTCAGAGGTTCAGTGAAATGAATTTCTAGTCTCTTCATTAATAAGCTATTGCAACTATCCACACATACTGGTTTTTTTTGATCTAAATGGTTGTGTAAACCTAAGTGACCCTAGAAAGTAATGAAAATAGGTGTTCAATTGTTTTCCAAGTACCGATGTTTGCAGAAAACTTTAATGTTTATATTGAGGCTAAAAAGATTAAATATGTTAAAATAAGATACCTCCTGTTGACAGAAAGTATCTTTAGGACATGAGCTCTGCTTGTCACAAATTCTGTGCATTTCCACAGCAAACGGTTTCATGCCAGAAAATTGCTACTTCTTCATGAAGATAGACACAGTAAGTCCAAAAAATAAAACCCAGGTATACTGGTCAGAAAAAAAACCAACACAAAAATCTGAATATTGGTTACTCAGAAATTAATGGAATACACTTAAAGCAGTCTTGGTTTGATTTTACTGAGCCACAAGATTTACAGGTAGAGGGTTTTTTTCGCAGTAAAACCTTTGTTTGGCCTTTACTCAAACTTTGGTATGTAGAAGTACTGGACTTGTATTTATGTTGTTACTGATTTGTATCTATAAAACCAAAGCACTATTTTTCCTTCAAAGGGATGTAGCCTGCATAAAGTTAATATTTCTGTTTTCAATTTTTTTCCCTTTTGGATCTTTTATTTTATGTCAATAAAATTTACAGCAATTACTAAACAAGGTATATTTTGAAATTTTATTACTTTTCATGAAAGAATACACTGTTTTTTTTTTCTTTTCCACCTAGACCTACTATTGCCACTTTAATGAATGCAACCTTCATTCACAATTAAGAAAAACTGCATCACTTTTTGTTCATTTTGAGTGTTTTTTCCACATTCTTCCTTTGTTCAGCAGAGTACAAATGGCCTGGTGGGAGGCCTTATTGTATCGTTAAAAAAAAATTAGAAAAATAATAAGAAAAGCTCTTTTCTCTATTTTTCAACAAGTAAGAATCTGAACAAATCAGAAAACTACTGTTATTTCTTAGCACTTCTGCAATTCCTTACTCCTTGTCTTAGGCAATGATTGAAAAATGTAACTGACCTTCACATCATTAATGAATGTGAGTCATATATACTTAGATACCACCATCAGTGTTAAGTCAAGTGTCAGTGTCAAGAAAACATCTACATTTTATGTTTGTGTTTATGTATTAAACAAAGATTACAAAGAATATTCTGTTTATTATTTTGGTTTTGAACTTGTTAGTTTTTACTAAAGTAGGCCCATTTCAGATACAAACCAAACTTGTTTAAAATATGAATGTTATATCTTTGTTTCAATATAAGTTTATGATTAAACATGAGTATTTTCAGTTATGTCAGTTTTGTTTTCTGTTTCTGGTTATATAGAAAGTTATTAAGTCCCATAAGACATTATGGGACTTAATAGTAGAGTGCAAGCATTTGAAAACTGTTTTATTATTATATAAATACTTTGTTCACATACTTTTTTTTTTACTCTACTGAAATTTTAATCGAGGCACATTTCTGCAAAATATATGTCAAGCCACTTTCAATACTGTTAAACTACTCTTTAAACAGAAAAAAACCCAAGAGCAATCACTTTATATTGAAAGCAATTTTCAGTGAATCTACCCTTTTCACCCCAAGGAATTTCAAAGGAAATTGTCTTCCAAGGGTTATATCCAATATCATTAATTTAATTTAAGGTGGGAAAAACGATATCTCCATCTCTTTGCCTATTAATTGCTATTGTCTTGATTCTGATATTGTGTAAAATATTGTAATCAATTGACACCAGTATTTTGCCTAAATATTAAATTACTATCATTGTCTTTCTACTTATTCATTATTCAGACAGTCATGACAACACACTTTGTTTTCATGTAGCACAGATCACCTCACTGCAGCTCTCAGAGTCATACCTGGACACACTTTCAATCTCTGATTTATGGCCTGGATTCAGCAAAACAAATATAAAGTTTAATACTCATAGAATAAAAAATAATGTTAGTATGTGTTTTCTGCTATGTTTGTGCTTCAGGATTCTGCTGGATCAGCTACAGAGTAATGGAAATTACTCATGGGCATCTGTTTTCCTTACAAAATATGAATGATGATTGCTTACCAAATGCTATGATTATAGTGTAAATGACAAACTAACAAACAAGTAACCCCTTCATACATATTAGATATTGTACTTTTTAAATTTTTGGGGGGCCAGTCCCCACTACTTTTTCCTTACGCAACCACTACAATATCTGTCATAATTCTAGTAGACAGTATGGACACTGAAAAATGAGCCTTTAAAAGACTGAGGTGGGATGGTCTGGTTGCTATTATTACTATCATTACTACTATCATTACTACTGTCTGGAAAGTTTCTTGTATCTACATAATTAAAAGTTTCCATAGTGAATTATGGTACACAGATTGTTCTCTTCTCACATATGTAGAATTTCCATGCTATTAGGTATATTTAAATAAGGGTGTTGTCAGGTCTTATATAGTTTTATACACAATATATAAATGCATTATGAGTCCAATAATTTTCATGACCTTGAAAATGGCTCTTTAATCTTCACTTTGTGTATCCTAGTTCCTGGAACTGTACACTGAGACCACGTACACTGAAAACAGACTCAGGGAAAAGACAGACCAGTTTCACTCAAAAACAAAGATTTTTTTGAGCTGAGAGTTTCAGTACAGGTCTGGGGCCCTCTGCCCTTGTGAAAGAGCTGTCTTCATTCTGAGGTACTAATAGAACAGTCAGGGTGGGTCAAGGATGCTTGGAGCTGGAAAAAGGCTAGTACAAGCAACTGGATGTCATCCAAGCAGTGTGCATGCTCAAGAGCAAGCAAGATTTGTAGGAAGCAGAAGGCTGTATTGGTCCATAAACACATATGCACACAGTGGATTTAGGCTAGCATATCTAATGCCAAAGTTTAGGTGTCCAGGAAAGGAGTGGAATTGGGAGAGTTCATGAATATTACATGGCAGAAAATTTACCTAAATTGCACAAGAATTATGAGTCTTTCCTGCTGTAGATACTATTTTTCTTCTCTAGAGAAAGGTCTACAAGTTAAGGGACACATACAAAACACAGGAAAACTGCAAAGATAAAGACCAGAAATCCTAGCATCTAGATCCTGACTCTACTGATCTTTAGATGTGTTAGAAACCACTTCCTCACACCACATAAGAAACTCTGATTTCAGTTCTCCACAGATATGGTGAACTTAAGTCTGGGAAAGGAAAACTGAAGCTTTGAAAACTCTCTCTGAGCTCTCAGCTCCTGTACATATGCCATGACAGTGGCCAAAGAGACTGTCAGAGCACATCCATTTTTAACAACTGTTCAGACTCCTCTCTGCTGTGTAGCATTCTTGTCAAGTCACATGAACTGTTACCCACAGATGCACTGTATAGTGAAAAATCTTTTAGAAGGCCAGCAGTAAGTTCAAAGAACTTGGACCCAAGGTCAGTAAAAAGCAAGGGAGTCAACTCCTTGTATTATTAAATTCAAGTGTCTGCTAACATTAGAGGAAAGGCCTTATTGATAGAAAATTATGAGCTTGGCAGGGTTATATGGATTGGCTTCCTTGTAATAGGGACCTACTAGAAGTTACATTTACCCTGGTTTATATACAGAGCTAATATGAGTCACATAGTATTTCACAGTGGAGAAGGTGATAGATGGCTTCTTCACAGTATGCTCCTTTCAGGTACCAGTAGCAACCCTTACTTGATGGAGTCTTTCAGAAATTTTCCAAGCACTCCCAGAATTGCTGCATAATATCTCCTTTCAACATCTAATTAAAAAGAAATCATTGATTGAGGTAAATGTTTTCTGTATGGTAGATGTACTTTAAACCACAAAAATTGAGAAAAATCATATCCTTTCTTTTCAGTGTGTTCCTAAAGGGTAAAAAAAAGATTATAACAAGGTTTATATTTTTTAAATTTCTTTTTAATAAATGAATGAGCGGTCTTATACATACACTGCATTCCCAACACCTCAGCCTATGCTTGTGAAAGATTTGTGTTCATAAAAAAAAAGGCAAAGGAATATTCTGCTTCCTACACACAGGAAATACAACTCCTCCTAGAAAAAAAAAAAAACAAAAAAACAAAAAACAAACCATGTAACAACAAAAACAAGAATAAAATCAGGAACAAAACACTTGGGTTCAAAATCAGGCAAAATTTTGATTGATGAAATTTAACACATGGGAAAACCACCAAAACCAGTGATGTACCTGCAAGTTCTTTGAGATCTTTTTTCATGCTCTAAAACCTTATGGGAATCAAAAGCCTCTGAGTGTCAACACTGCAACACTTGCTAGAGAAATGAGGTCTGCAAATTCAACAATAGTGGAAATGTTTCTTAGTTTAGTTAAACAAGATGTGCACTGGGGAAAAAATCCATGTGTACTTTAGTTCATTGCCTCTGATGGAATCCTTATGAGAGCTGAATCCATTGTAAACTTCTAGAGTAGCATATTACCACATAAGAAATAAGTTCCTTAAATTTTGTTTTAGTTTTTTTTTTTTGGAAATTATTAATGTATTCAGGTACTTTAATTTTAATATTAGTATATTCTGAAGGTATTTTGGCTAGATGATATATAAAAATCCTTATTTTATTTACATTTTTAACTTAACATTAATTTCTTTCATAAATCCTAATTGATTGTAATGGAAATTTTTTTTTGAAAGAAAGCAATGTTTTAGTTTTCCAGGTGAAAAGAACTTTTCATTTTGCAATATAAACTTGTTGTCTTTCTATCTTATTCATATTTTTTCTCTCTTTGTTTGTTTGTTTGTTTGTTTGTTTCTTTCTTTCTTTCTTTCTTCCTTCCTTCTTTTCTTTCTTTTGTTGTCTTTCTGTCTTTCTTTCTTTCTTTTTTCTTTCTTTCTTCTTACTCCAGGACACATGTTTAACAAATTTGTGCTAAGTATTTTTTCAACTGATCATTGTACAAAAAAAAAAGTATTTGATTTTAAACCTGATTTGAAATGGGAGACATTTCTGTTGATCTGAACCGTTTTTAATTTGGATAAAAATCATAGAATTACGTGGGTTAGAAAGAACCTTAAAAATCATCTAGTTCCAACCCCTTGCTGTGGGTCACCAGACCATGTTGCTCTGAGCCCCACTGTGGTGAGTTGACCTCTGCTGGATGCCAGGTGCCCACCAAGCTGCTCTATCACTCCCCTTCCAAGATGGACAGGAGACAGAGAGTAAGATGGAAAAAGACCTGTAGGTTGAGATAAGGCTGTTTATTTAATCAAAAGTGAAAGTTTGCCCATGTACAAGCAAGGAGGAAAATAACAAGGTTTATTCTCTACTTCCCATTAGCGAGCGATGTCTGGCCACTTCCCAGGAAGCAGGGCTTTGGCATGCGGAGGGGTTGCTCTGCAATGCAAACACTGTAAATAACGAATGCCCCCCAATTCCTGCTCCATTCCTTAGCTTTTAAATCTGAGCTGATGTCATATGGTATGGAATATCCCTTTGGTTAGGTTGGGTCAGCTGGCCTACTTGTGTCACCTTTCAAGATATTGCCCTTGACCGGGGCAGGGGGGGATGTTGAGAGACAGTGCTGATGTCGTGCCAGCGCTGCTCAGCAGTAGCCAAAACACTGGTGTGTTATCAACACCTTTTTAGCTACCAATGCAAAGCACAGCACTGTGAGGGCTGCTGTGGGGAAACGAACTCCATCTCAGCCAGACCTAATACACCCATCTAGACTGGCCTTGACCACTTCCAGGGACGGGACATCCACAGCTTCTCTGGGCAATCTGTTCAAGTGCACCATTTAAATATTCAACTCAGCAGCACTATAGTTCTAGCCTGAGTTGTATGAGACTCAGTTGTGTGATATTCAGTTAGTTGCTAGGAACTTCCATTTAATTTACTTGACTGATTCATTCATTCTTCAGAAGAAAGGCAAAGCATCTCTGGATTTTATAAGCCTCATCTCCCCAGTATTACAGGAACCAGGACAAAGAATGGAGATATGAACATTTCCTGCATAAACACATTTGGAATCAGGTCTTTGGACATTTGTATTTCAGGCACTGAGCTGAAGGATAATGTTAAAGGATGAGGCTATAAAGCCTGGGGACATCCATAGTGGAAAGCAACATGAAACAGTTGCTGCTTGCAAGCATGCAGCAGGAAAAAGTTGTGGATGCTGTGTACAACATGACACTAACAAAAGAGTGGAAAATCTAGGATATCAGGATATGCTTACTGATTGGGGCTGCCACACAGACTAGAAATTACAGTTCTCTGTGAGTGGGAAAAAAACCCCTACCAAAAAACCCAACACAAACCCCAAGATACTTTGTTTTTCCACATTGCTGACTATGCAAGCTTTAATATGCAGTGACTTTGCAATGGGTATATAACAAAGACTCCATTCTTATTTCTCCTCATTTATTTGTTTGGTTTAGTTGGATAAGAAGAATTAGCAGACACAAAGAACCAGAATTTACTAATTTGCACTCAAAGTCAATATGCCATCTGAAAACGTTTAATGCCCTTAGTTACTGAGATAGGAAAAAATCCAAGTGACACACTTATGTAGAACTGGAAACACTGATGGCAGATCAATACTTAATGCAAGAAATATTATTATAAGCATCTAAGAGGAAAGGAATATTAAAGATGGATTTCTAATCAGAATACATGATAACAGCCTTGGCTTGCTACATTGGTTACTTAAGATGATTTTTGTTAGCATAATCTCAGATCCTTGAATGGGTTATACTTTTCCACTTGGTATATTAATCACACACACTGCTTGTGGCAGATCTGTCTCTTAGTACAGTTGAATGATCAGGGACCTTCAGCTCTGGTTACTGTGGTTTTCACAGTATAAAGCACAAACAATTATTTCAGTTCACTAGTACAAAAGAGGAATTTCTTCAGAACTATGATGCCTTATATGTTCACAGAATGATCATTAGAACTAGAACATCAGCCTGCACTGTGCCATGTGTTATGAACAGACCTGCATGAAAATCAACTTCCCCCCCTTTCCCATCTATTTGAATTGCAATTGAAACTGCCTGTTCTGCTGGAAAGCTGCCCGTCTTCCAGCATCCTATTTGTAAACTGTGGGACTTGTTTCAGTTCCACCTAATTTCAGACATTGCTTAAATTAGGAACAGTGTTACCCAAAGGCACTTTTTCTGTCAGATGAATGTACAGGAACTTCAGAAAGGTAATTCACCCCACTTCAGGACATGTTCTGGAGGTATTGACAGCCCAGGGCAGTAATGCATCTGACTTAGACTGCTTAGTTAGATGACTCAGGTTAAATGGATTGGATGGAGGCTAGAATGTGCAACAAGGACATAGACTTTAGTGAGACGGATCATGAAAACAAACCTTGGAAAGTGAGAGACAAATTTAAAAAAACTCCAGCATAATGTGGTGAGTTAGATGACAAGGAAGAAAACAGGGAAACAAAAAAGAGGATCACACAAGTTGAAGGTTTTCATACTTGAACATGAATGAATTATGACACCTGGAAAGTAGTCCATGTATGTTCGAGCACGCATGAACTCTCAAGAACCTTAGTACTTGGTAATATTATATATGTATGTTTACACCTGTGCACTTTCTTTCATGAGAAAAAGATTGTCTTAATGGAGGAAAAAGTGACATAAATGTCTTCAAAAATGTTTGGAGGAAAGAGAAGAGGATCAGAAGGACAGGGTAGCAGGAGGATTCACTGTTTGTCCAACAGCACAATACACATCAAAATGCGAAAGGAAAATTCTAAAACAGTTGAAGGGGGAAAAGATTATTTTAGTCACCAAAGAGAAGAGAAAATTACTAAAGTGAGGAGTTGAAACTAGATCTCCTATAGAGGTGTCTAGCTTTTTAAAAATGGTTACAGCATATAGAGTATCTTATCTAGTACAAAGAAAAATATTTGTCCCTTTATGTGATAGTACTTTGAAATTTCTAGTATATCCAATCGAGATCCTACACTAAGGATAATGAGAATAGTATTGCTGTCATGGTTCAGGAATGGTACTTCCCAGTTTAGTGCTCCCACTGAGAATGGCCTAAGCATGTGTCGCTTGCTCACTCCCCATCTCCCACCTCTCCACCGCAGTGGGACGGAGAAAAGAACAGAGGCATAAAAGGTGAAGATCATGGGTTGAGATAAGAAAAACTTACAGGGAGCAGCAATGAGATAAGAAAAACGAACAGTAGCAGGAACAATACTAATGACAGAGGGTATAAGAAAGAGTAGCAGGAGCAATACTAATGACAGAGGGTACAAGAAAGAGGTGAATGATGTCACGAAGACACAACAATACCTTACTGCTTCCTCCACTGTGCTACAACGACCTGGAAGAGACTCCCTTCCCCCCACCCCTGGTAATGACATGAGGTGGTATAGAACAACCTCTGGATCCTGGCCATGGCTCCTCCTGGTTAGTGTAAAAATTAACCCTGTTCTGGTCAGAACCAGGACATATGCTAACAGTATACTCCTAATTTGCTCATAATTGCACGAAAGTTGTAGAATAATTCTATATATTTCCCCAACAACAACAAACAAGCTTGAGATATACATCTGGCAATCTGGGTAGAGTAAAAGGCACACACACAAGACACCTTTACTCTTTTAAATTTAACTGCATATTGATGTGAACAGGGATCAAAACTTAGAACTTTAATTGACCTCCAGCCAGGTTCACACGCACAGAACTTCAAGGAATTAGAAAAGAGTTGTCTATTCACGTGAACTGCCAGAATTCACAGTTACACCAGCTAAAGGCCAGAAAAACAACACAAAATAAAAGTACTAGCCAATTTCTTGTGAACAGGATTTTGTAGGAGGTTACTCCAGGGACTGGTATTCCAAAACCTTCATGCTTTGAGACCTTCCCTGAAACAGCTGTGTCCTGATGAGAAGTTACTTGAGTAGTAAGGCTCCTGCTTCAATCCAGGACAACAATTTATATGTGCCTGTGACACCTCTCACCTCTTCAGGTCTACGTCCTTCCAGGAGGTTGTCTACTGTTGTTAGTTAACTTTTCTACCTGCAGCCAAATGTCTTTATTTACAAGCCCCATAGGTTTCTCTGTTTCTTTTGTTCCTACCCTCACCTCTTGACCTTTCCCTGGCTGTCAACAAGTTTTGGACCAGAGTCCACACCACTCCTTTTTTTTTTTCATGTTTTCTCTTGTTCTCTCTCCATTTGCTACTCTTCCCATTTTGAAAATAATCTGTCAACACTGTTATCCCTCCCTTGTGAACTACTTTTCCAACCTCATTTGTTCCCACAGCAGCAGCAATAACAAAACGAAAATAATGATTTGTAAAAATTCACAGAATACTTTCAAATGAACAGTACAATTCAGACTAATAGGTAACTTTGGCCTGGTTTTGATAAATGAATCCTGGATTTTTCCTCAGACATGCACAGGCACACGATATGCTCTACTTCCAAGGTTGACCATTAGAATTAATTTTAAAAAACTGTAGAAAGTAAGTCATCTGAGAACCACATAGAGATAAAGCAGGTTGCATTTTAATGCTGACCTTCACTTCTACATGGAAATCACAGTACTGAAAAGATAAGCACTTGTGAAAATGGAAGAGTTAGTGAAATTAGTTATATTCCTCCTTCAGACACAGAGATGAAAGAATCAATGAAACTCCTGACATTACCTTTAAAAAACTTGTAGATTTTACCTGGGATCTCATAAGATATGTAAGAAAGCACTTATATGGTCCGATTGATGCTTTTTTAAGTACATCATCTAGGTATAATTCAGCATATCTAAAGTTTGGGCTGCAAATTCACCTTGTAATTTCCTCCAAAATTTCCTTTACAGTTGAAGGGAGAAGAAGACACTAGAGGGCAACTTACATGTCCAGAGTTTCACACTTGATGGTTAGTTATATGGTATGAAAACTCTTTCCCTCAGTGTCTGTTTCAAAATTTTTCTGTCATCACACCTGGAACTCTCAAGCAGTTCAGGTTTGAGGAGAGAAGAGCATGGAAGACTACCAGCCTTAGAATGGTCATGCTCTAAATGGCTTGGCATAAATAATATTTCCACGCAAATCTGAAATCTATGTCCATCTATTCTGAGACTCAACTGTATCTTAACAAGGTTTTTGCTGCACAAAACTAATCTTTGAAACCCCTATCATGCCCCACTTTTGTGGCATGACTTGCACTACATGGGTTTGCAGATGTTTTAGTAAGGTTGATGGAATGCTAAAATTGAAGTCTTGTGAAGGAAGGGGACTGAAAGCTACAAACTCCTTTAAGCTTAAACTCCATTAGGATGGTCATGCATCGGAGTGACCAGTGCTGGTAAGATCCTGTTGTAGATCATTATGTCATAAGATTTGATTTCTGTGATCTTATATAAATCTTTTTCAAATTCAATTCATTAGCAGTCATTGCTTTTGAACTAGTTATAAACTCTAATTTTATTCAAAAGCATAGCAAAACAACCCATTTTTGAACAATACATTAACAAGGGATAATGTGAGGTGATAAAAAAATGGGCACAACTGTTAAAATAACATCACTGGGAAACATGGAAACACATTTTCTCTGGGAATAATTTCCTTGATTTTTATTTCATATCAGATCTCCCACTGATCACTCATAAATGTTAGTGCTTGTGAGAAATACAGTTAGTACATCTAAGTCTCTCTGTCTGTAAAAACAGCTTGTCAAGGTGACTTAATATAACGAAATAGAAGACACACATTAGGGGAGTGACACCATACTCAAAATAACTTTGAGTAGCTCTGTTCATATTGGTTACAATGGACACCACAGCAGCTCAGGATGCTTGATAAAGACATTACTCAGGATATCACTGTTTTTATACTAAATGAGTTAAAACAGAAAGCTGTAGTTGTAAAAAATACTAATCATCAACCAAATTAGATAAGACCATTAGTTTATTGTTCAGTGCAAGTATCTGACCTTTTGCGAAGGGTGAAAAACTCTAAAGTAGACATTGTTGGACCAAAGATTATATAAAATGTTTCATGATTCTCTCAAAATGCCCTTTTATTGCTTACATATCATAAATTAAACCTGTCACCCAGACTATCTGCTAAGCTGGAACATTTTGCTGTATTTTTCATTAAATTCTTAAATCACATATATCCAGGAGATATCAGACCTTAAAACTGCCTTTAGTTGGAAACTACATAATTCCATTAGTTGGTCAAGTATTAAACAAATACAACATTTACATAAAAGTAAGAGAACTTTCTGCTGCCAAGGTGACTTGCAATCCTTTAATAACTCTGGGGAAATGAAATGTACCTGTACATGACAGTTTCATTCAGATTATAGTTCCATGATCCCTCAACTTTCTTATCATACATGCAAAATACAAATATTTTTAAATGAAATATTTGAAAAGCTGAGTATACGAGTTTAATCCATATTTAACCAACAAAATTAGTTAAAAAATTTAAAGCTTCCCATTGATTTATGTGGGTAACTCATGTGATAAAGCTGTTACAGTAAGGTTGCTGTGATCTATCTATGTTCTTTGCCTTGGTCTTTTTAACACACATGAGATGACTGAAAATGCATTGTTACCATATGGTAAAATGCAGTTCAGCAACAAAATCATTACTTTTTCAATATCTATTTGGTACATGCATTGTTTTTTGACAGTGGTATGTTTCGTGGGTACCACTCTTTTATATGGATCTGAATCATGGGTCATTTACCGCCACCACCTGAGACTCTTAGAACGCTTCCATCAACGCTGTCTCCGCACAATCCTAAACATCCACTGGTCAGATTATGTGACCAATACATCTGTTCTAGAACAGGCAGCAATCACAAGTATTGAGGCCATGTTACTGAGAACACAGCTGCATTGGGCAGGGCACGTCTCCAGGATGAAGGACCACTGCCTCCTTAAGATCTTGCTTTATGGTGAACTTGCCACTGGCTGCCGCAAGAGAGGAGCCCCGAAGAGAAGATACAAGGACTCCCTGAAACAACATCTCAGCCTTGGCCATATTGATCAACACAGCTGGTCTACTCTGGCCTCCAATCAGGAGATCTGGAGATACACCACCTTTAACGCTGCTGCTTCCTTTGAGAACACGTGCAGATTCACTCTCAAGGAGAAAAGACAACACAGAAAGAATCATGTCTTGCCAGTACCACCTAAGGAGTCTTTCTGCTGTGCCTTTTGCAACCGGACGTGCCTATCTCACATTGGCCTTTTTAGCCACCAGCGCACTTGTAGCAAATGTGGGTAGAGCCCCTCCCAAATCTTCATTCGCAAAGCCTAGCCATGATGATGATGATGATGATGATGATTGGTGTAACCAATGGCTACCATGGAATTTGTTTATAGGTTTAGCAAAAAAAACCCTGAAATAGTATTACTTTACTGGAAGGTGTTGATATAGCACACATGGTTAAATATTAAAATTATTCCTTAGTTTCTGCTCAGGTTGGGGAACCGGTGCTGGAAAAAGAGAGATTTATTCTTATTGTTTAGGAATTGCACCATGTAGGGACACTGACTGCTTAAAGACTCAGGAATGTAAAGATTACAGGAATCATGTTCACAGCAGCCCCCACTGTGATCAGGGAGCTACTTAAACCAGGGTGTCAAAATTACTGATGAAAACTTCTCCTGCCATATAATGGGCCTCCAGTCAGTTAGGTGAGTTAGGTGATCTCTGAAACCTTGAGTGTATCCCCATGTGTCACCTAATTCAATGAACATTGTTGTTATGTACACTGAGCTAGACAGGGCTGGCTTCTTCTGCCTGAGCTACAGAATGCACATGTAGATTTGGAGCAAATCAAAGGTTTCAGTTGGGACTTTCTATTTCTCAGGAAGCTTCCCTAAACCCTGGGTTATCAGCTACTTACATACCATACTGTTCTTCTGAGAGGCTGTTCGGAAAATATTTGCTTGCTCAGGTCCTGCTCTCATGTTATTTAGGGGAATACTTGGTTTCAAGATACCTTTGCAAGTAAGCAACTCAGTAACTGTAGGTAACTCTTGGAAGTCAGACTTCCAGGGAGATCACCTTAAGCTGGTAGCAGAAACCACACTATTTACTTTAGAGTGTCTAAGTGCTGCCCCATCTAGAATGGAGTAAAAGCCTTCGGGTGATACGAATTTTGAACAAAGGTATTTGTTAGTGAAGTACATAAATACGTGTCTTCATTTTGTGATAAACCCTACCATGAGCTATTCCCAAGCTTCTGAGTACAGAAGCTGGTGAATCCATAGAGTGCACTGCAGAAGCCAAGGAGGCAAATCATCGTGGGTTTATGAGTTCGATAGGTATATTCCGACGGTGCTGTTCCTCAGTTAATAATGCATTCTCCTATTTCATTACTTTCAGTCTTCTTTGACATTGCTGTCTCTAGACCATGTTCCCAGACTTATTTTGCAGGGAGCTCATCAAAATGTGTCTGCATGCCTGATATAGATTCCACCCTGTATAATTTCATAATTCCAATTCTTCACCTTATATATTATTTAAATACATGACTTATTTTACAACTTTTAACAACTTGGTATTACTTACAGAAATGAGGACTGTACTCCAAATTCTTTTAAAACTAAAGAAGTAAGTAGGAACAAAGAAGCATTATCATTCTGTAGTATTTAAAATGTTATTTAAAAAATATAAAAATATACATCAATGAAAACATTACATCACTATCTAATTTCTGTCTTCTGGCTGACACCCACACAAAATATGGACAGTAATGTAATTAGAAGCATGGTTTAATTTTTAAGATTATCTTACAGGCACAGAAAATGTTAATCATTCATTGTAAGCTGAAAAGACAGAATGGCAGGTGTTAGTGAAGCTGCAGGTCAATGTTTTGCCCTTTAAATTCAGACCACATACTTTTATGCAAGTCTGCATTATAATGAGTGCAAGTAAGACAGACAGCCAAAGTCACAAGTTTTCATGATTTTAAAATGTCTGTCTACATACCTTTGCATTTATCTTGGTTAACCATAGAACAAAAATTCAACTATATTAACAAAAAGTAAATTAAAGCAAAGGGTTATAAACTAGTATTTTGGAGATATAGGAGATTGAAATGCTTCTTCTGCTCAACTTCAAATCATTTAAAGATAACTACAGAGTTCTAATACAGAGTTTGGTCTGAATCCAAACTTTTTTAGAATAAAAAGTAGTTCAGATTTGATTTTTCAGTTCAGCACCTTTCCTAATTATAACTCAATAAATAACACCAATTAGTGTACTCTAGTAGTTTACTCCATGTGTATTTTACCAAAGGAATAGGTATTCTTGTGTCTTAGACCAAAACAAGGTATAGCTATCTGAAAGGACCGTTTGTTACATATTTTAGTTCAGAGTAAATCACTGAATTTTGCAGGGCTTTTGTATATACGTCACTTTAGAATACAGAAAACAGTCAAATGTATTTCAGAATGTTATACTTTTTTCCCCCACTTATTTTCTCTACTTACAGAATTTTAAAACATAAAAGTGTTTCTGAAATTTCAAGGTCACAATACACATTTTGTTTTTGTTTGGCAGCATAGTTGAGACTCATGGAGTTTGCAAATCCTTCAAATGGCTTTTGAGGGAATCCTCTTTGAATGGGATTTCTAAAATTGGAAACGTCTTGTCTTGATCTCATTAACACTGTAAAATGAGAAAGCTCTCATCAAAATGGTACTCAGACCTGCTATTACTCAAGGTTTTAATCAGTGTTTCTAAATAAATTCATATATGCCATAGATGAAAACCAGTTTAAAAAATGAGACTGATATATGAGCAAAAGCATGTGTTCTTTTATGTCAACACCTATCCAACCTTCCTCACAAAATTTCATTTGTCAGGAAGCCTAGAAAAAGAATGTTTTCAGGTTTAGATGCTTAAAATTTTATTACATATTTTTTCATTTAAACATTAATGTTGAAGTGCATCATTGTATAAATTGAAAAACCCTGTTTTCATTATATACTATTTTGTCTGTCAGTAGAAAGTATTAACATAATATTGTCCCAGAATTCACTTACAGCTATAGGGGGAAACAAAATGATGTGTTGATAACAGATTAAGCATATAATGCACAAGCCCTAAGGCTTTTACTCTTGGGAGACATTACATTTCCATGGCAATATCAGGATATAATATAAATAAATGAAGAGTTACAGTCTGCTAGTCAGGCATGCTGGATTGGATTTAAGGCATATTAACTACTTCTGGAGTAAGCAAATGAATATTGCTGATAGACTGAAAGAGATAGAGGAGTCATTTTAGGATTTGATACCATTTAAGCTACTTACTCTAATATCCTGTAGTAAGATTGTATTTATGAAGAAAGTTCAAGGCTATTTGAACTTTTGCATGCTTTTTTTTTTAAAGTTTTATTGTGTATTAAAGAATGTTCTCTTAGACTTCATAGAGAAACCCACAGGGAACAAAAAAAAAAAAAAGCCTTATATTTAAAATGTGAGTTCATAGAGGAAGAGTGGAAAGGGGCATTTTGTGACTTGTGACATCAGGGGAAACAGTGCAACAGAAATGGGAAAAGGCAACACAGAAGGGGGATAAAAACCTTTGTAATAAAGAACAGATTAAAGAGTTGGACAGTAGGCCAGGTAGGAGGACTGAATTCATGTTGAAGAGATGATGATAGTTTTTATAAGAGCACTATGGAAGCAAGGAACATGGAATCTCCTGAAGAGCATTGCAATTTGCAAAGTGTTAGATATGCATGTCCCAAGCCCTAACCATTTTAAGAGATGTCCGTCCTCAATTTCTTGTGGTCACTGTATTAAACAAAGGCTACAATAAATTGGAAAACTCAGACTAAAACACTTATCTGTATGATTTGATTGATAAAACTACATCAAATCGCTTTATTTCACGGTCTTATGAAATTGGTAGGCATTGGATGACTTCTTTACATTTAAATTGTGCTGATTAGCCAGTTTTACCTTAATAACTCTCTATGATAGTGACCACCTTATCTTGCCCTTTAATTTTAAAATTAATGAAGTAATCATTTATCCTGGTCTCTTTCTGTGTTCTGCCCAATTACTTTAGTGCTGAATGGTACTTTGCGTTTTTGCTGGTCCATTAGTCCAATATCATGCGCTTTCTGGACTTCTTTGTTCAACTGAGGGATAATTAAATAGTGTCTTTTAGAATCTTTATAACCTTGGCACATAAATTTCCTTTGCAAACAGTTTAATTTAATAGATAAATGCCACTTAAACATTGGGACTTATTTTTGTTTGCTTCTGATTAAGGTACTAACTCTAAATCATGTAAAATAAAAATCTACCTTGAATTATTATTTTTATTTTACAGATAGATCCATTTCTTGATTCTTACCCTCTCAGGAAACCATCCCTACACTGAAGATACAAGGGAGAGAGCTGTTACTTCTTGACTCCATAATATGTCAGACTTTGAACTGCCTACAGAGAACTAATAGGAATTTTGCAGCATTGAACTGACAGTGAATGAAGCAAATTTAACACTGGCTAGGTCACCACGGAAGGCTTGAAACTTATAAATGCAGAGCAGTCTGCTGTGGACTTTATGAAATAGGACTGCAATGAGCTGTTTACAAAAGATTTGCACTATTAGGAGCCAGACTCTTTCTGCTTGCTTGGGCAGTCTCACAAGCTCTTTGTTTGCCCTCTATGGTCTGAATGAAAAGCAAATTTTAAAGCTTGATGGCATTTATTCAGAGAATGTTCTGTACTGGGAAATGTGGCTGTTTTATTTAGGAATGGAGAGGAGTTCTGTGAAGAGAGATTTGGTGCAGAAAAAATAAAGATTTGCTTTTAATAACATTTTCATAGTTCTTGAAAATTTTCTCCATTCTGGTTTAATTGAATTCTTCCTAGGTTCTACACATACAAAACTATTAGAGAAAAATTATGTTTATTGAGGAAATGTTCATGATCTGCACACATAGCAGGTTCAGAAGAACCCTCCATTGAATACAGCCTACAATACATTCAAATGCTATTACATTCCCATTTTAATAAGTACAAGTGATGTGACTGACGTTTTCTGAATTTTCATGCTTATGTGAACAAATATAACTGCACTGGCAGTACCTCTAAAGAGAAGGTTAGATCTATATTTAAATACTCTACTGCCATCTTAGTCAAGATAAAGTTTTGCAGTGAACTTTTTTTTCTTATTTTTCACCAAAAAGTAGTGTCTGCATTGAAAAAAGTGCTTGTATATTCAAATAAGTAGATGTAGTGAGATTTTGATTATATATAGTCTAAAGATTTAAGAGAAGAAACTCAGTACAGCATTATGTTGAGTGTAATGGTTCAACATATCATTTTGCGTGTGAATGCAGAAACTAATTAGCAAGTGCATATTTCCTGTGAAGTCATATAGTTTCACTATCTTCAAGAAATTAATTAGTTGAAATCTTGGTCCTCTAAAGACAAAGGCAAAACTTTTACTGTCCTCAACAGCACCAAGCATTCACTGCAACCTTTTATCTTTGCAGCCGGTGATGTGCACTGAACTATGAGTGAAACAATAAACCTTCTCTCTTACCATTGCTCTCAAGCATCTTTCTGGTTGACAAGGTTCAAAATGCTTTTAATTGATTGTAGTGAAGCACAGACTAAAACACAGAAATATGCTAGTCTAGTCTAATCTGACCTCTCACATAGCATAGGTCATAGAATTTCATTAAGTACGAACTGGATAAAGCCTCTATCTTCTGGCTGCTTTATTACATATCTTTGGCTATCTATCTTATCTTGATTTAAAGATTGTGTACAATGGAGAATCCATAAATGCTTGACTGTATCAATTCCTATACATTCTAACTGCCACAGTGCTGCAGTTGTTTTTGAGCGTAATGCATGCCCTGCACAGGAGACCTCAAAAAAGTACAGAGCAACCCGGTCCTATTCTAAAATCACTGTACCTGGTAGATAACAATGATTATTTTATTATTGTTTCATCAGATAAGCTAAATATTTCTTTCTGTAGCTCACTGTCTATATATCCAGGACTTTGTTCATTATAAAAAATTATATTCAAAGGAAATATCTGACAAACCACTTAATACCTCTCAATCACTTGGGATCGGGAATGTTAATTCATAACTGGCAGAACTCCCAAGTCCATTTTTGTAATTTAAATCAATCTATGTTCTTCCTCTGTCATTCATGATTTTTAAGTGGAAGTGTGTTATTGGAAAAAAAAACAGTAGGTGAATATATTTAACATTGCTTCAAAAGAAAAAATTGAAGAAATAGGCAATTGCAATTTTCTCTCAAAATTAATTTCCTTAAAATAAATTAAAATAAATTTAAGAATTATCTATATTATTATTGTCACCTATTGAAAATTTTAAGGTAAATAAAAAAGAGCACTTGAGAAATACAAATTTGTTGCTTCATTTTTTAATTCAAACTGCTAAAGTAGAACTGTGGAATCCAAGAACTATCCAAAAGTTTATTTCAAAAGGAACCTTTTGGGATTTCAGACTATCCAGCCTAGGACCTCAGGACTTATCCAACTGAACTTTGAAAACTCAGAAGGATAATTCTTCACCACCTATTTGGGTAACTTGCCTTCAGATTGCCTAGTTTTGTAAGAACTGAGTTCCTGAAACTATAAACTATCCTTTTGACAGCCTACCTTTTTGGCAGACACAGCTTTAGATTTCCGTTATTGCAGTTTATTTGCTTTATGAAAAATACTTATTTCTGAAAGGTGAGATCTATTTATTCTAGAAAACTAAAGGACAAGAGGCACTTAATACTGAACTACAGATATTACAGATATTACTAACTTCATTTTATAGGTAATTTAATTTAAGTTGGAAATATTTTTTTCTTATGTATCCAGCAACTTGGTGTTCTTTCATTTATCTAATAAAAGCAATTTAAAAAGGCTGATTTTTTGCACTTAAATTGAATTTCAGTTTCCATTCAGAGGCCATTCAACATAGATCATGAGTGGAAAATGACTCATCTGTTAAAGCAGAAATGATGTTCACTATGATTTAACAGAGTTAATAAAAATTAAATAGTTGGTTTAACCGTACATCAAATTGTAAAACTGATTAAATGTGTATATAGTATAACCTGCTTAGGAAAGTATAGTACTACTTTTGTTGCATTGTGCTAAACTGTAAGACAATGTGGCTTAATAGTTGCAAACTATCAAGAATCAAATTTTGGCAAATAACTAAAGCAGTAGAAATGTAAAAGAAAGTATTTGAATAAAGTTTCTTCCTCATTGATTTTTATTATGGTAAAAATCATTGAATTAAATAACTTCAGCTAAAACCATCTAACTTTGGAAACAGACTGAATATTTAAAAATACATTATTTTTTAGAATACCGTGATAATGTCACTTACTGAAGAAATCAGTTTTAGTCCAGCCATGTTTCACAGTGGAGCAGGGGACCATAGTGAACAGAGTTGGTTTCCTGAGCCAGGGAAATGCCAGAGGAGTAGAGAGACCTGCTAGGAGCCAGAAGCTCGCATGAGAGGGGCTGATGAGATGTGCGCAGGGTCTCACAAAATGCCCCAGGGAGTGTGAGGGGCTGTGACCAGAGTGGGCAAAAAGCTTGTGGACTCTCAGGCATTTGGCACGGCAGGTCCTGTGGGAGGAGCCTCCCTGAGGCTGTTTGATCACTTCATTGGCTGAGTGGGGAGACCTGAAGTCCACCTAACCCAGAAGCTGGACAGAATTCTGTGAGCAACTGCACAGATTGAGAGTGCTCATCCTACCTGACCCTCAAGGCAGAATGGTGGGCACTCCTCTGAGAGCAAAGGCTGCAGCTCTAGCTGGGAAGTCTGCTCTATCTATCCCAGCGGAGGCCAACATCCCTACTCAGATGGAGCTGCTGCAGGGAGAGGCTGTGGTGCAGACCTCAGGCTGCAGAGAGTGCCTAGACCTTTTTCCTGATTGAGGGGCAGACCTGCCTGCAAAAGAAGAACCCATGTGGATGGCCTTCTGTGACAGGTGGCTGAGATGAAGGAGGTGGTGAGAAGGCTGTGTAACATCTGGGAGGCTGTGAAGGAATAGAGTACCCGGTTCCAAATGCAGTCTGCAGTGGAACCACAGCCAAACAGCCAAAACAGCCAAAAACTCCCCCACTGGCACACACAGAAGGGAGGGGGGCCAATAACACAGAAGAATGGAAGCTTACAACGGCAAGGATCTGCAGGAAGAAGATTCTTCCCCCAAAGCCTGAGGCACCATTGCAGAATGGCTTCACTGCTCTGCAAACTGAAAAGGAAAGATCTGTGTCATTGGGAGGGATACTGGAGCTGAGTAAGGCAGCTTTATCTGCTCCCCACGTAACAACCAGCACAACTAAGTAAAGATGTTGGATGATAGTAGTAGGTGACTCTTCTGAGAGGTACAGAGGCACTGACTTGCCCACCTGGCACACTCTCTAGATACTGTGCTGCTTACTGGGGATTCATATCAAAGATGTCTCCAAGAAACTACCAAACCTCATATAGCCCACTGACTATTACCTCCTGTTGTTGTTTCATTTGGGTGCCAGTGATACCGTCAGGAGCAGCCTGAGGAGTATCAAGGATTACAGAACCCTGGAATGGGCAGTAAGGGACTGGAGCACAGATACTTTTTTTTAATCAATCCAGCCAGTAAGTCAGTTTCTATGGGGGCCCAACTCAAATGCCTCTATGCAGGCACACATCTTGGGAAATAAACAAGAGACATTACAGATATGCACATGCCTGCAGGGTTCTGATCTTGTTGGCATCATGGAGATGTGAGGGGATGGCTTCTATGAGTGAAGAGTTGTAATGGAAGTATACAAGCTCTTTAGGATGGGCAAGCAGGAAAGATGAAGAGGGGATGTCACCCTCTGTGTCAATGACCAGTTGGAGTGTATGAATGAGGAGCCAACTGAGACTGTATGGGTGAGGATTGAAAATAGAGCAGGATCATGTGGCACTATAGTGGGAGTCTGCTACAGGTCACCCAACCAGGAAGACCAAGTGGATGAGGCACTCTATAGGCAGATAGCAGTAGACTCATGCACACAAGTCCAGACCTTCATGGGGGACTTCAACTGGGCCCCCAATGTCTGGGAGGGAAGGAAAATACAACAGAGCATAAAAGCAATCCAGAAGGTTCCTGGAATGCACTGATGTTAACTTCCTTCTCCAAGGGATAAAGGAATTAACAAAGGTGCTATGCCAGACCTTGTTCTCACCAAAAAGGAGGGATTGGTGGGGCATGTGAAGCTTAAAGGCAGTCTTGGATGCAATGAACATAAAATGGTGGAGTTTAAGATCCTTGAGGCGACCATGTAACAAACCTGACAGTGCACAAGTCTTTGGAACCTTGATGAGATGCATTTGCAGTTTCTGTGGGAAAGGGCAGATGAAGCGGCTAAGCCACTATCCATCAAATTTCAGAAGCTGTGGTAGTCCAGTGAAGTTCCCACTGACTGGAAAAGGGGAAAAATAACCTATGTAATCTACTATAAAGGGAAAAAATTAAGACCCAGGGAAGTAAAGGCCACACAGTCTTTCCTCTATGCCCAGCAAGACTGTGGAACAAATCCCCCCGGAAATTATGCTAAGGCACATGAAAAATAAGGAGGTGATTGGTGACAGCCAAAATGGCTTCACTAAGAGCAAATCATGCCTGACAGATCTGGTGGCCTTCCATGATAGGATTGCAGTGTTGGTGGATGAGGGAAGAGCAACTGACATTCTCTCTGATTTAGAGACAAAGATGTCGTATGGAACACTGTCAGATACTTTGCACAAGTCCAGGTAGACAGAGCTGGGGGAAGGTTCTGGGCACACCTTAGAGCAGCATTACAGTACCTAAAGGGAGCCTAAAAGAAAGCTGAAGAGGGCTTTTTTCATAAAGGCATCTAGTAATAGGACAATAGGAAATGGCTTTAAACTGAAAGAGAGTCAGTTTAGATTAACTGTTAGAAAGAAATGCTTTGTTGTGAGGGTGGTAAGAAACTGCAACATGTTGCCCAGGGATGTTGTGAGTACCCCATCCCTGGAAGTGTTCAAGGCCAGGTTGGATGGGGCTCTGAGCAACTTGGTCTAGTAGAAGATTCCCTGCCCAGGGCTGGGGGTTAGAACTAGACAATCTTTAACTTTCTTCCCAACCCAAACCATTCTATGATTCTGTGATTCGGACCAGATAAAACATTATCCAAAATGATTGAGAAAACATCCTATGACTGTGAGCATGCTAGAATACACAGAGATAAAACTACTTATATGACATTACAATACTGGAGGGAGTATCACTTTTGCAAGTTACCTCATAGATATTATTGGCTCTCTTTTCTTTTTTTTCCCCTAGTCTGATATAAATGCAATAATTTCCTTTGCAACATTTCTGTTAGCAATTGAGTTAAGAACCTGCCACAAATACTATGCTAATTCAAAATAGTGGATCTGGATTAGTATCCTCACTCTGACAATAGATAGCGCCAGTACTTCAAAAAAAGTGAACAAAATCAGTCCCATAAAACACAGCATATTTAACAGATGTGATACAAATCTGCCACTTTAAGGTTAAATTCGTAAGGTCTATCGTCATTGCAAATTGCTCTCCTCATCCAGACAAATGTCTAGTCTTTTCCTGAATATTTGCAATCAGTCCTAGCTAGATGCAGCTGAAGTGACTGGGGAAACTGTACAGCCCTTTCTGTGTGTAACACAGGAAGCACACAAGGCAACAGAGATGGGTGAAGGGTCTTTGGGACTATATCACCTTATTATATGCATATGATATTTGCACTGGGTTTAGTTTGTCACAGAAACAAAAAATTATAATCAGTTTGAGCTTCACCTCATTTCAATATTGTCTTGGTTTGAGACAATTTGGAGGGGCAGAGACCTTGGACAGAAGTCTCCTCCCTCGGATTCAATACTTCTGGTTTCTCCTACACAGAGAGAGAGACACCAAATACATCCGAATGTAAGTGGAAAAATAACTCATTACCAAGAAGAATGCTAATAACAATACTGATAAAACTGGGTTAAGCCAATCAATGAGGAGAAACTTCCCAAGCCCCGCCCTCCAGATCAAATTGAGATGGCGGCCAGCCTCCCACACCCAGAAAAAAACACATGTGGCCATAGGACAGAGATAAAATGACCAGATGGCAGTCAGCCTCCCCCACACCCAGAAGACCTGGCAGAAACGGTTGGAGAGTCAGTGCTGAGAGAGTAAGGCTGAAGTGCTGGTAT
The DNA here is from genome assembly GCF_001715985.3 of Manacus vitellinus. Lineage (NCBI taxonomy): Eukaryota > Metazoa > Chordata > Aves > Passeriformes > Pipridae > Manacus > Manacus vitellinus. The sequence goes on from NW_021939396.1 coordinate 14,493,668, forward strand.
GGGTAGACGAAGCAGGGCTTCCAAGTGACCAGAAGGACCCACAAAACACCCGTCGGATCCAGGGACGAGACTTGATTGTTGCAATTTTGATGTTCACTGGTTGAACTGGTGGTTGCAGTCCTGTCGACATGGTGGTTTGGGTCCATCAAGTAGTGGTAGAAGCCCCAGGTGCTAAGGAAAAGTTCCATGTAGTGAGGAGAAAAATCCCCCATGTTGAGTGAGATCCAAATGTGCTTTTATTTGGCACACTTAGGTTTGGAGGGAAGACCTCTGGTACCTTCCCAGGGGCAGAGAGTTGTGCACTAGCTGTTGTAATGCTGGATCAGGGAACATTCCAGGAGTCTTTCAGGCCTTCTAAGATGTTACAGCTGCATGTTATGTCAGCACAGGTGGATCAATTTTGGTCTATCAGCAGAGATTAATATCTTCAGGCTATGTGTGTGAATTGTCCCAATGCTTCCCCCGAGGGGAGTTATCACAGCTGAGTCATTTGTGTAAGGACAAAGAAATAACACCCAGCTCATAGCCTGAGGTGTCAGGTGTGCAGGCCCTCAGCACCTGGGTGGTTACTTTGCACATCATCAGTCTGAGTCATCAGCATTCCAGTCTTTCACACTTGTGGATACATTCTTATCCTAGGATAATAGTACCACCCTTATCTCAAGTTCCAGTCCAAATTAGTAAACATATTTAGGGAAAAAGTAAAGGCACATACCAGAATTTTTGTGTAACCCATGTGCCATGGTTTGAGATGGCCTTCCCGGGAGTCGGGGGCTCACAGGTGACTGGGAGCCAGGCAGTGTTCCCCGGAGAGCCAATCACCACTCTCTTGTTCACTTCTGCTAAAAATCATATATACACAGCCACTGGAAGCTGCTGGCAGTTTTTTGTTGGTGGTGTCTGCTGCATTTAGGTGTAGAAGGCCAGGGGGTGGTTGGGCTCCTTCTTCCCCCCCTTCAGTGGGGAGGGAAGCCCTGCGACCCCCCAGCTCTGCCTAGGCCAGAGTTAGAGACAGCATTGGAGCGAGTGAGTGTTTGTGAAGGACGTGACTCACAAAACAACTGGTAAGCAAGGAGAGAGAGGTGGGTCTTGTGGCCAGGCCCTCTTCTTCCCCCCCCCCCCTCCCCTGTTTGCAGCCAGGCTGCAGAAGAGGGCTGATTTTTCCCTCTCACTGTTTAAGTGGGAGTGGATGCAGGGCTTAGTACTGAAGCTGAGCCAAGAGGCGGGCTGGAGGAGGCTCGATTGCCAGGGAGAAGAATCCCAGGCAAGAAATTGGAGATGGGCCAAGAGGCTTGAGAGTTGCCCTGCCGAAGCTGACCGGGGGCAGCTGAAAACTGACTTGGAAGAATGAAAATTCCAAACGCCTACTGTGATAAGCTACACTACAGCAACAGCAAACTGAGGTATGAGACTCAGAGAGAGAGAATGACACAGCAGAGACTGACATGGGACCAAGGAGAAAGGACTCAAAACTACCTTCTTGGACTTTGTGAGGAGAAAAGACTGCAGCAAACAGCAGGTTGGGGGGGAGTGTTCAGGGGCCACGAACACTCCCACGAGAGAGAGACTGCGTTACATATCAGCCTTGAAAGGCTTCTCCTGGACTAAAGTTAAAGGGAGGGGCTTAAAAGGATTGATAGAAGTGTAATAATATATATATAGTTGCCTTTAGTTTGTATAGTATTTATTTGTGTAAATAAATGCATATTCTTCCCCCTTCCCCTATAGAAGCCTCTGGCCTGAAAGTTCTTTCTTTGGTGTTGCAATAAATTGTGGAAAGGGGTGGGGAGCCTGAAAATTGGATTTTAGATTTCTAATGTGTCTCAAACTGCCACATCATGACAAATATCCTTTGACACTGTGGTGTTTGTTCTGTACCTTTTCAGCGACGAAAGCTCAGTCCTGGCTACCATTTGTTATTATACCCATTACTGTCGTATTACCTCTCATTGACCATCTGTATAAAACCACCAGTCCCAAGCTCGTGCTTTCCCTATTTTGACATCTCTCCATTCCTCAAATCACATTTAATAGGTCAGACCAGGGCCCTGGGCTGCCCTTGGAAATCCAATCCAGCACCCAGAGACTGGTTCCTTTGCTGCTCTAAGAAATTGACAACCACTACCTGAACAAATACTGGTGTCAGGTTGTCTCCATAAAGACTTGAGTACATTCCATTTATCTATTTTGCTGCTTTTATAGTTTCTGATTTTTCTACACACAATACTATCTCTTTGCCGTGCCAGAATTTAAGGAGTCCTGCTGTTTTTTTACTCTCTCATATTTTTTTGTCTCTAACAGGCTTGATAATCTCCAAAAAGCTTTACACTGTGATATACTCAGCTTGTTTCCATAGCAGAAATCTAAGGTGAAGATAGAACTAACAGTCTTTAAGGTAGGAACACTTTTTAATCAAAGAGAAGAGGAAACACTTTCAAAGACAATCCTTTGGTTAAGGTCAATAATCAGATTTAGTGTGGATACTCCCATTATGGAAGTAATGAATGAATCTGAGAGTCATTGTACTGCTCACTAACAGGGTTCTGAAAATAAAATAAAGGCTTTACAATGATCTGTCATCCTGCTCATGGTTGCTTTCCTTTTAACATTGATTTTTTTTCTTTTTCTCTTCACAAAACAGGCAGTTGATAGTTTATGCCTGCTGCCAGCAAGAATAAACTGCCTCCCACTTTGTTCATGACAGTAGAAATCAACATTAAGTGGAAAGTGGTTGTGTATAGGATAACTGATCCCTTTTAAGGTTTCTTTACCTTATTCCAGGTTGGTGCTGGGGGGACAAGAAATTGCCTCTTTGGAACAATTGTCACTAATTGACATCCTGGTTGGCAGCCTAGGGACAAGCACAGAGAGAGGCTTGAATAAGCATGGAGTCTCAACTGACCTGCTATTAGAAGCAATTTCTGCAGTAAGAACTGAAATGCACTCTTCAAGAGCATGGGGAATTCTCTCAGCAAAGAAAAGGATGCATAGCCAGACTTGTCAGTTCTACAGCCTCATTATACCTCAGTTTACAAAAAAAAAAAAAAAAAAAAGTAAACTTTTCTTGTTATTCATAAAAGAGAAAACCCAACAAAAAACCAACCAAACTCACAGAATAAAGATTTATTAGCCTGCCTCCATATCTTATTCAATATCTCAGGTTAGTACCTTCCCAATAGAAGAATGATTTCTTCCCACAAATTGCTGATAATAACCCTACAAATTACTGGAGATTTGCTTTTGTGATATGTTTGACCAGATGATTTTATCTGAGATTTTCCCTTCTGTTTTAAACAATTAATTGAAAATTTATCGGTTTTCACTATCACAAACTAACAATACATATCTCTCTTTAATCACTCTAAATCCTTATTTTAATGATAATATTAAATTTATCTGTCACTAATCCCCAGACTCTACCTCTGTTAATGCTTTCATTTATATTACAATGCCAGGGAGACTAAATTAACACTGAACCATTTCACCTAAAAATTTCTTAGACCCACAGTGAAAAGAGGCCCCCGCCTTAAGACTTACTATCAAAATACACAAGCAGTACTAAAGAAAAAGTTGAAATTATATCAAGGTCACATAATTGGTTTATGTCTAAGACAAGAATAGGGAAAGTTTGACCACTGTGTCGAACTTCTGCATTTTCTGATATTTCCACAATGGACCAGAGGATATTTCAAATCTGCAGTTACTTAAAAAGATCCATGTGGAAAGCAAATAGCAAGTATGGCAGATCAGTCACGCCAAAATACCTATGACTTCAAAGGCTTTGAGTCATATGAATAATGGAAGGTTCTGCAAGCAATTATCAGCATTGTAGTTCTGCAAGTTTCAAACAGATTTTACCAGTATTTTCTTGCCATTATGCTGTTTTCTATTAGTCTTTTCTTGATGCAAAATGTTATTGCATTGTTTTTCTATGTACCACTTGCTTCATCACCAAAGTCTAAGTGACAGCTCCACATGTGCTCTAGAAACACAAATCAAAAGCAAACCAAAAGTCATCCCAAGACTGAAAGAAAACACCTTGTGAATATATTCTGAATGCAATTGTTTTAGAATAATGATTATGCTGTTAACTTCTTAGATTAATAAAATCTTTCAGAAGACATTAAGAAACAACAATTAAACTATTAATTTCTTATTCACTCTTTAAAACCATTCTACCTAGTATCAAATCTTTAAGTAGCTATTTCATACCTTTCAAAGTAAATAAGGTCCCCGTAACACTGCACATGTAGGATCATGAAATGAATTTGTTATTTAAATTAATTATCTGGGATAACACTTGTGTTTCAGTCAAGGATGATCTTATTGTTCCCAGTGGGTTTCTTAAACACCATTTAAGAAACTTTAACCTAAGTCTCATATAGTAGTCATATATGTAGTCCCACAGGATTTGGTGAAGAAAGTTTAGGTCTTCATAGCACCTAATCCAAGACTGATCATTATTAGACTTCATATCAGACAAATAATACTTTTGTAAAAGAGGAATATATCCTTGACTTCAAAGAAACCACTAAGATTTCAAAATTTAGGGAACAAATTTGATAGCTATGGCTATTTTGTTACTTAAACTGTACCATAGTTTAGTTATTTAGTTTGGTTGCATTGATGTGCAAAGAATTTTTGTGATTGGTTGTTTATGTTGCTGTGGGAGGATAAAGAAAGAAGGAGGAAAGATTTCAGAAGGATGAAGAATAGAAGAGCAGACAATACCAAATTAGGTGGGAGTGTTGATCTGCTTGAAGGCTCTACAGAGAGATCTTGACAAACTTGATTGATGGGCTGAGGGCAATTGTATGAGGTTCAATAAGGTGAAGTGCCAGGTCCTGCACTCCAGTAACAACAACCCCATGCAGTGCTACAGGCTGGGGGAAGAGTGTCTTGAGAGCTGCTCAGCAGAAAGGGACCTGGAGGTGCAGGTTGACAGCCATATGGATATGAGCCAGCAGTGTGCCCAGGTGGCCAGCAATGCCATCGGCATCTTATAAAAATGTTTATAAGAACAGTGTGTCCAGCAGGACCAGGGCAGTGATTGTCCCTCTGTACTGAGCACTGGTGAGGCCACACCTCAAACGTTGTGTCTAGTTCTGGGCCCCCTCACTTCAAGAAAGACACTGAGGTGATGGAGCATGTCCAGACAAGGGCAGTACATCTGGTGAAGGGTCTGGAGCACAAGTGTTATGAGAAGCATCTGAGGGAAGTGAGGTTGTTTAGTCTGGAGAAGAAGAAGCTCAGAGGATACCTCTTCTCTCGCCACAACTACCTCAAAGGAGATTGTAGTGAGGTTGGACTCTTCTGCCACATCTCAAAGGAAGGGACTAGAAGAAATGGCCTCAAGTTGCACTAGTAGAGGTTTGGACTAGATATTAGAAAAAAAAATCATGAAAGTGTGTTTAGGCTTTAAATTATGTTGCCCAGGGAGGTGATGGAGTCACTGTCTCTGAAAGTTTTTAGAAAGTATCTGTATGTGACACTTGAGGATGTGTTTTAGGGGTGATTGTGGTGGTACTGGGTTGATGTTGAACTAGACGGTCTTGAAGGTCTCTTCATGATTCTGTGATTTGCAGAAGAAATCACATTGTGTCTTGTTTTGCTTATCAACGACCATTAAAATTCAGGGCTCTCTTTTTTAATTTGGACCTACTTCTCCATGATTCCAAATCATTTAACATGTAATTTCTTCTTGCATGAGAACTGTGAAACAACAGCTCTTCACTGCATCTTTGACTCTTACCTTAGCTCATCTCTCTATAATGGTAATTCATGTTTCAGTCATCTTAATATCACATGACACTGACAGATGCTAAAAAGACAGGTTGGAGTAATCACACTTATTCCTTTCACTGTCATTTGCTATATGCCTTTAATGGTTTATCAGAGCCTGCTGATTTATCCCACATTTAACAATATCGCTCACCTTCTGGAGGTGCTGTTAGGACACTGGGAAATAAGAGTGTGCACATGGCATATTTTCTGGATAATAATATTATATAAGAGTGGGAAATTCTAATTATTATTCTCCATCTTTAAAGAAAAAAACTGGAGCGGCTGACTTTTAGCTTTTAGAGTTACAAGAACGATAAGGCTTCATGGGCAACATATTAAAATAATCAAAACATATCCTAACATCAATCTCAGTTTCAAGATTCTTGTGTAAGCTTTGAAATTACTGATACTTCTATTTACTCCTCTTTATTTTTAATCCTCTAGAATTCCTGTAGCTGAGTTGACACTTTTGCTGACGGCATATAATGTGGCTTATAGACATTACCTTGCAACTAACTATGGAATCTAAAGTCTATGGCAACAGTTTAAATTCAGTGTCTCTTCAAAGTCAGATGTAGAATCATTATGCACAGTTTATTGGGAGTTAGAGAATGAGAAATAGGTGCCTTGGTAAAGCTTATTAAAAAGTTTAAATAAATGTTATCATTTTATAAAATCATAAAATATGCTGAGATGGAAGGGACACATGAAGATCATCAAGTCCAATTCTTGGCCCTGCACAGGCCACCCCAAAAATCATACCATATGCCTGAGAGTGTTGTCCAAATGCTTCTTGAACTCTGTTGAGTTTGGTGCTGTGACCACTTCCCTGAGAAGCCTGTTCCAGTGCCCAACCACCCTCTGGGAGAAGAACCTTTCCCTGATATCCAACCTAAACCTCTCCTGACTCAGCTTCCTGTAGTTTCTTCAAGTTCTGTCACTGGTCATGAGACTGAGGAGATCAATATCTGCCCGTCCACTTCCCCTCATAAGGATGTTGAAGTCTGTGATGAGGTCTCCTCTCAGTCTTCTCTTCTCCAGACTGACAAAACAACTGACCTCAACCACTCCTCTTACGGCTTCCCCTCCAGACCCCTGATGATCCTCATGACCTCCCCTTTGATGATGTCTAATAGCCTAATGTCTTTTTTATTTCCTGATGCCCAAAACTGCACACACTACTCAAGATGAGGTTGCACTAGCTCAGAGCAGAGCAGGACAATCACCTCCCTCAACCAACTGGCGATGCTTGATGCCCCCCAGGACACGGTTGGCCCTCCTGGCTGCCAGGGCACTGCTGACTTGTATTCAACTTGCCGTCGACCAGGACCCCCAAGTCCCTTTTCACAGTGCTGCTCTCTAGCCTCTCATTTGTAGACTTGCCCCATCTCAGGTGCAGAATCTGGCACTCGTCTCTGTTAAACTTCATGTGATTTGTGATTGCCTGTTTCTCTCATTTATCAAGGTCTCTCTTCAGGGTCTCCCTTCCCTCAAGGAAGTCGACAGCTCCTCCCAATTTGGTGTTGTTAGCAAACTTAGTATTCTTTTGAATCCTGTGTCCATGTGGTTAATGAAGATGTTGAAGAGAACTAGGCCAAGGATGGAGCCCTGGAGAACACCACTAGTGACCAGACACTATCCTGATGTCACCCTGTTCACTATAACTCTTTGTGCCTGACCTTTTAGCCAGTTGTTCACCCATCACATAGCATGGTTATTCAGCTGCATGCTGGACATTTTTTCCAAAAGGATGCTGTGAGAGACTATAAAAACCTTTACTGAAGTCCAAAAAAGTTACACCAGCTGGCTTCCTTGATCACCTAGGTGGGTTACCTTGTCATAGAAGGAAACCAAGTTCAACAAGCAGGACTTTCCCTTCCTGAAGCCGTGATGGCTGTGATAAATGACTGTGTTGTCTTTCAGGTGTTTTTCAATACTTCCAAAAATAATCTTTTCCATGATTTCACTGGGCATTGAAGTGAGACTGACAGGTCTGTAGTTTCTGGGGTTCTTCTTTTGGCCCTTCATGAAAATCAGGACGACTTGTCAACTTTCCAGTCAGCTAGGACCTCTCTGTATTCCCAAGACTGCTCAAAAATCACCAAGAGAGGTTTTGCGATGACATCAGCCAGCTCTTTGAGGATTCTGAGATGAATACCATCAGGTCCCATAGACTTGTATGGATCCAGCTGGAGCAACAGATCCCACACAAGTTCACGGTCAACTGGGATTGATTCCGGATGATCTCAATCATTCTCAGAGTCATGGTCTCACAACTCAGGGCACTGAGACCTCCTTGGTCCATTGTCTGTGTTAAAGACTGAGGCAAAGAAAGTGTTGAACACCTCTGCCTTTTCTCTATCCCTGTTTGTGAGGTGACCATCCTCGTCCTGTAATGGGTCACTATTTGAAAAAACTCTTTTTATTGTCCTCCACATTTCTGACCACCTTCAATTCCACTTGAGCTTTGACCACATGAATTTTCTCCATACAGTGGCAAGTAGTATCTCTGTTTTCTTCCCCTGTCACCTGACCTTGCTTCCCCTGAGCATACAGCTTCCTTTTTTGCCTTATTTCCAAGAGAAGATCTCTTCTGTCTCTTTACTTCACTTCTGACATGCCTGCTCCTATGCCCTTTGGAGATGATGTTTAAAAAGTGACCAGCACAGATGGACCTCAGCACCTGCAAAACCATTTTCCCAGGGGATGACCTAATTTTGTATAACAATCCCCTTTAAACAATTGTTATAAACAAGTGCTTGAGCTGTTATTCTGTTGCTGCACCATGGTAAAATTACATGAAGAATCCAGAGGTCTGAGACTCTGCTATGGGAAACCCAAGGTTGAGGCAGTAAGGAAACCTTGTCTGATTGTATGAGAGTGGTGTGTGTGTAGGGAGTCAAGGTGGGCACCTGTCGGCTCACTAGAGCCACCTGCTGCGAAGGAGCTTCAGTTCCAACAGTGAAAGTCCCTGGTGGCAGGACTGTGACTGCCAGAGTGGCTCCTAAATGGTCAGACAGGAAAAATTCCCTAACGCTTTCACATCTCTCACTCTTTTGTTTTCAATACTGATGAATTCTAACCTATTTAGTTCAGAAGAAATTACATACATTTCAATATTCTTCCTACACCTCTCCACATTTCGAATTCTATTACAGATTTATAGATAAATGATCATCACTGCATGCAGCGGTTAAGGTGTGGGCCCAGCATAGTTTGTAAAATAGTATAATGATCTTTTCTCTTTTATTTCAACTTGTAAATATTCAGAATATCTGGGTCCTTTTTGACAATAACAGAGCACTGAAGCAATGTTTTCAAAGAATTATCTACTATTTCTGATTAAAAAAATCCCTAACTAACTCACATACACAGTCCATCCAGTCTTAAATACAAAATATTTCAATTTTCTTCTCTCCCCAGTCTATTTGGTCAGTGATTTGTTGCCCTTTGTGGAGCTTGACTGTACAATCTTTTACAGAATAGCTCCTACTGGATGACATGAGTAGCAAGGTAATTATATATGTGAACACAGATATCAGAAACAGGTCTTAACTACAAAAAGAAAAAATGCTACACACATTTACAACATTCTAAATAGATGTTTGGACTGGAGCATTCATATACAAATAAATACTCTAAATAAATACAGCAAAACAGAGTAAGTGGGAGAATCTGAGGGGTCAACAGCTGGTCAAGAGAATAATTTAAAAAACATAAAATTATTACGCAAGCACATGCAATGAACAATAAAAGCTTAAAGACCTCAGGATCCATTAATCAGAATGGACAATTGTTGATCCTTTGAGCGTGAAATGGGATTTTATTTTGGCAGAACAATTTCAGATAAAATGGACAGAGGAAATAAACACTCCTGTGTTCTAGGGGTACCATCTATTGTTAACTCATTTTCAAACCTCTCACCTCTTTGACTGAATAACACCAAAACAAATCCAACGGGCTTCCTGGTTCAGGGAATACTGAATACATAATGTTTCAGCTTCTGATGTTTTAGTTGTTGTAACTACCTCACAGGTGGACCTAACCATCTGACCTACATCATTGACTTAAACATAACTTTTTCATCCCTACCAGTACCCAATAATCACAGGAACAATAATATCCAGCTTTCTGAGCTTTAGCAGTTCCAGAAGCATCACCTATTTGCTGGCATTCTAGGACTGCTAATTGTTCTCTGCCAATAGTCTTGGTGCTATAACAGCAGTGCTTAGAGAAGGAAAAAATTAATTGCCTAGAAAACAAAGGAGTTTTCTGTGCAGACTTGTACCTTGTGTTGCATACGACATGCCCACAGCAACTTTCTGCTGTCAATAGTGCATGAGTCCTTCACAAAACAATGTATTTCTCACAGAGCAAGCAACAACCTTAGCCTGCAGCAAAGTAGGTGAAAAAGGAGATTGAATTTTGGCTTTTTTTTTTTTTTTTCATTGACACAAGTGATCATTACTGAGCATACTGCCAAGTGCAAGAAACGAGGAACATGAAGCAGGTAATAAGTTTATTTCTTATTTCTTTGTTTCACACTGCTGCCTTAACCACTAACAGAAAACATGGGATTATTTTAGCTCTGTAGATTTGATAAATCAGAAGGTCACCCTTCAAGAATTTTGTTATCCTCTAAATTTGGAGGATGTAAGACAGTTTGGGGAAAAAAGCATGACTGGTCCCAAAACACTGCAAAATTTGTTAAAATAATAAATGTTAGAAGTGGAAAAAAAGCCATCATTTATCTCTTTTTCAGGTGCCAGTATTCTGTAGCCTATGTTAATACGACATGAATGCTAAGTATCTCATCTTAATTTTTCTGAACTTGAAAGCTTTTCAGACAGCATTTAGCATTTTGATTCTGAAGATGCAACAGGTACTGGTTTTTGGTATCACACAGACTGCAGATTTCATGCTCTGAATGTGGTATTATAGTTAATTTAGAATATATTGTTGTTATTATTATTATCAATCTATAAGCTAAACAACCTGCTTTTTAAAGGTATGGTCACATATTCATTCTCATCTAACTAATCATAGAGCTCCAGAATCAGTAGAAAACCAAAATACCAAAGGTTCTGAAATCCTTTATTTGCATGGATTATTTGCAATGCTTCTTGTTTTAAGGTAGTATGTACTTCAAGAGTGGTCTTGATAACTTCAGTGGACGATGCTAATTATTTCCAGGCACAATGAGATCTTAAATATGTCAGTTATTATTATCTAAAAAAAGAACTTCATGACATTTTCAAAAACTTAAAATTTGAAGTTAGAAAGAAAGTAAAAACCATAAGGATATAGTTATGAAACATCCATTGTGGAACGCCCTGCCCTGGGGGAGGTACTGGGTGTTCCCACTCAAACTTGAGTGTACATAAACTTGAGGTCTTGGGACTTCTGGTCCCCCTGGTCGGATCCAGAGGAGGTCCAGCACCTCGACTGGACTGCAACCACCACCAGACTGTGACCAGCATTCTCACCAACAGGTTTACTTTGGACTCAGGGGGACCATGTGGGGTCAACATGGGGGCCAATGAACGCCATTCTCTTTGTGCCCCGGCGTGCTGGGTTATACATCTGGGTTTTGAGGGTTAAAACCAATTGTTTGTCTGTATAATTGTATTATTGTTATTAAATTGTAACTCTTTTGAGCTGGGTTCATTTCTCCTGCCAGTTTACCTTTAAACCAGCACACCTTAATATTGCAATTCATCAGACCTCCTAAATTTCACAAAATTTTATGTGCCTTATTCACCTCTCATTTATAAGTATTTTACAGTAATAGGGATAAATATATGGACAACTTGTGTAGTTTCTTGAGAAAATCAGGCTCTGTTACTTTAGCTGAAGAAGATAAACTGACTGATGATAGTTGTGAGTGGAGGCAATCTTTATACTCCCTTACTCCAAGTAAAAACCCCCAGTATGTATATATTTGCTCTGAAATGCAGGTATACTGTTAACCTTAGCTATTAAAGAATCCTTCAGCTTTAGAACATTGTTACACAACTTCCCATTTTCTACCAGACCCGTTACATTTACCTGATTTATTTAAGGTGATGTTGTGCTCTCAGTCATGACAGTATATAATTGCTCTCCAATATGTAATCAAATTCCTCAATATCTCACTTGGCTGTAAGTATGCTGAATATTTTAATATTTAATACAAGATTAAGCTTTCTCTTTTAAAAGTTTACATTGTGGGTACATTCTTAACTCATCACATGTTTGGGTGTGTCCTTTAGTAAGTTTTGTAAAATTTCTGGAGTTTTCGAAGCAACAGAATGTTTGAATGTGCATACTTGGCTAACTGACAAATTTGCAAGGACTATAATAATCTATAAATATTTGGAGAGTATCAACATCAAGGATAGTAAAGGGCTATTTATCTCAGTGTAATTTTAAAAGCTTATAATTAGGAGTAATAGAATAAAGACAGATAAAATGTTACATGAAGAAGAAAAATCTTCTTGACCAAATTAACTACTACCCTATGCAATTGTTTCCTATGGAAATTGATGGAATACTCCTTGCTATGACTTTAAATTAAACTTGAGAAAACATGCTCAAATGAACAATAAGGAACAATCACACTCTGGCAGAGAGAAGGAGCAGATGACCTAATAGATTTTCAGTGACTTTCATTCTTCTTTTCCTTTAGTTGATAAAACAGTATAGAAAAGAATGACCTCAAGGAAGGACTTGTTCTGTGTGACTTAATGAAATGAAATAATTGCAGCATTCTGAGATGCAATTACAATGAGGGCTTGGTGTGGAAATCAGGAACACAGTTTCCTTTATGCCAGCCATGATGAGTAGTGGTCTTACCTGGATTGAAGGGAGACAGAATAGCCCAGAAAGTAACATCAGCCTGAATATGTTTTTTTCTGGATACGAGCTAATTTTCTTCCTAGCAGTTGGTATAGTGCTGTGTTTTTGATTTAGGATGATGTTTTGGTTTTCAGTTTCTTATGCTGCTCTGCCAGCAAGAAGCTGGAGGCGAACAAGAATCTGAAAGGGGATATAGCCATGACAGCTGATCCAAACTGGCCAAAGGCATATTCATACCACACGACACCATGCTGAACAATAAAACCTCAGGGGAACTGCCTGGGGAGTTGGTGGCCCACTGCTCTGGGACCAACTGGGCATCAGCCAGCAGGTGGTGAGGAATTGCGTTGTGCATCACTTGTGTCCTACATTCTTCTATCATTATTTTTATTTTCCCTTAATTTTCTGTCCTATTAAACTGTTTTTGTATAAACCCATGAGTTTTACCTTTTTTTCCAATTCCCTCCCTCATTCTGCTGGAGGGGAGTGAGCAAATTTCTCTGTGGTGTTTAGCTGCCTGCCACATTAAACCACAACAGCATGCTTAGTGAATAGTGTATCACAGGGTAGGATGTGACATCTTGGCTCAAGCATCTGTACTAACTGCCTACAGGTTTCTGGTGCAATGTAAGTGGTTGATTATAGTATACAGAGCAATACACTTGTGACATGATTACAGATGAGATCCACTACTCACTGAAAACACTACAAGCACTATCATAACTGTTGCTGTATCAATATCTTGTATTATATCGAAACAGCTTCATAGTAATTTTGACACATTTTTCATGATGACAATTCCAGAATTGGAACCTGCTGTTGAAAACATACTAAACATAGTGATTTTCAATGTAAAAGTCAACTGTTTTGCAGGAACTGGAAAGGCTATGCATAGTGGTTCTATTCCTTGGACATAAGAAAGGAGTAAATGGAACTTTACCATTGTTATTTCTCTTTTGCTTTTGGGAGTGGTTCATCTGCTTGGTCTACTTTCTATTTTATTGCATTTTTTAGTCTAAGCAAAGATGCTGTGCATGTCTCTTTGGAAAAGTTTTGTACACACATTTTTATTTAGTATGAGAAGTGTATATGCATCCCACTAAAACATAGTATATAACAGGGCTATTAATATTGATACAGTGTTTGCTGTCACTGTAAAGTTTTCTGAAAATGTAGTTGTAGGAGCAGTCACATTAAATATCAAGTTGAATTAGTTTACCAAAACTGATCAGCTGAGGCTTTGCTGTGAATTTTGACTTGTAGTTTTCAACAGAGGGAATTTGCTGGATCTATATTTGCATTAGTACATAAAATGGGATGACAAACAACTGGCAGACCTGAGAACATTTTTCAGTTTCAAAAATCTCTTCCTGTTCCCTATTCTCTAGACAATCCCTTATCCCTGCTGTTGAATGAATAGAGAGCATCTGGGTTTTGCCTGGGAGAACATGGGCTGGCACGGCTCTGAATCATGCAAAGGGGTGACTAAACTTGAAAAGGTCTATATGTGCCAGGGTTCAAGCCTGTGGCCTCACTAGTTTTAGTCTACTAGTGCAGATGATACCATACATGGATCTGGGACAGATTCATCTTCTTGTAGAAAAGAACTTTAAAAACAAATCAGATGAATGATGCTCCACAAGTGCCTATTTCTCTTAATCTATTGTTAAAAGAGCCTAAAAATTAGCTCAAATATCAATGATACATTGTAGATGATTAAAAGTAGGATGATACAAATTCCATCTTCATTTAACTTAGAGGAAGCAGTTATGGAGATATCTGTTACGTGAGACTGCAAGCCTCCAGACCCACTCCCCCAGCTCACCATTGACACACATACAATACAAAATCATATGCCTACTATTATAAAAAAAATTATATACATATATATACATACTCACATATATGTGTATATATCACATATATGTGTATATATATGTATACTCAATCTATATCTGTGCAAGGTGGGAGAAATGGAAAGGAAAATGGAAAGGGAGAGAGAGACGGAGAAAGAGAAAGAAAGGAAGGGAAGGGAAAACGATAATATACTTTTTATTCTCATAAGCATAAGTTAAACATGCTTCTATTCCATTTGTTAGAATGTCTGTTTTTAAAGTGAAAGCGTTGACGGATGTTGGCCACCTGATTAGTCTTGGGATTCTATTTAAAAAACACATTCAGAAGGTTGCAAAGGGAGTTTTTTATTTTTCAAAACATCCCAAACAGATTTCAGTGAAAAAACATCAGGTTTCATTTTCTCAATGTTTCAGGACTATTCTTTTCAATAAGTAGTCCATTGTTTTAGATTGCTATTTTTCATTTTACCTTCTTTTTCCTCCCCCATTTGCCACTTCTTCACTGTATTTTTCCGAACTTTTATTATGATAATGGTCATATCCACTGGTTCTAATGACAAAATAAAGAAGCAAAAAGGAAAATGAAAATGAATGAAAAAGCTATGACAAAAACTGAAGTACTGGTTCAGAATTTTAGTGAAAATTTCCAGAACAAATAAATAAAAAAATATAAATAATTTGAAAATTAGCAGTTAATCTTTTAAAATAAATATAAAACATCAAGCCGCTATTATATTCACTTTTTTTTCTTCATGTTGCTCTTGGAGAAAAGGAAGTGTAACTAAATTAGGTATGAATATGATACCAGTTCTAGCATTCCGTTAGAAGTATGATCTTACTTTGCCATCATTTGCTTGCTGTCCACTGTGTAATTTATTTAGACATATGATTTAACCGTGTATTTAGCTGTCCTTCTAAATAAGAAAGGTAGTGGTGGTAGTTTACTTTTGAGTTTGTTGATGATAGTTCTCAAACCTTACTTAGGTTCAACATAAGATTCTGCAAGTTTCACAGTTCTGACCTAAAAAATGAGCTAAAGTATATTTGGGGCTAGAATTGTCTGAAATGTTAGGTTATGTTAACTATATAATTATTGACGGAATCATAATTGTAGCCAGTTTTGCTTAGGACATGGCTTCAAACATAATATAATAATTTAAAAATAGCAAATTCTGACAAGCCTTTAGTCAATGCACTATAGATACAAGGTACATAGCCCATATGGGTGTGCTTTTTAAGCTCGTCAAAACTGTCCCTTGGCAGTGTCTTCCCAATATAACCATATTCCTTCTTCTTTCTATACTAATTCTCTTACCATGACACTAACTCCTCCAAAACATGTTCTAGTACTCTTCAAAAATTGGATTAGTTAAGCCTTTTCATCTTATCTGTACTACTCCTTTTGTTAAAATTCATTTTTTCTACCTGCAGGTGACCAGAATTGTGATCTACAATTTACCTAACACATCCTAAAATTTATCTGACACATGCTAAGAACATAATTGTTTTTTCACAGTCACATCAACATGATACCTGGTAGGGCATCATGTCTCTTATCCACACAACTACTTTTCCCTTTTCCTTCTCTTGTTTTCATTTGGTGATGTATCAGCCTGATAGCAAAAGTTGGTCTCTCTGTGAAAATGAATTGTGCAAGCTAAAACCTACTTGCAAGCTAAACCCAAAAGTGAGATTCAATGAAAGTGGACTTTAGGCTGAGAGGATCGGATGTAATCCAGGTCCTAAGTTTAGACATAATCTGAAATATAGGACTATAGGACCTTCATCCAACGACTCAACTTGTATAATTTCTTAGTCATTACAATATGTTGCCTAGCAATCTGCTTATGAAATTTCCTAGTTTTCAAACCAGTGGGTCTTCAGGTGTTTCTTAATATTGCTTATATCTTTGCCATGTCATTGCAGAGATGGAGAGAAGGAATGAAAATAGTTCAAATACTCTTGGTAAAAGAAGAATGTTCAATTTAGGTTTCTAAACCTTTGAGGAGTGCCGTATTTATTGATAAACTTAATAAGAGGTCGTTGCCCTAAATATCTCCTCTAGTGAGCTGATTCTCTCAGAAGGCATTGCTTTAGCAACTACTAAGTTCCAATTGCAAATATATTGTCAAGTATATTTTTTGTCCAGATAATAACCTGGAGAGTAAGAATTATTTCACCATATCTTGTAGCCCAATAAAACTTGTTTGCGCCAGGCTTCCAAAAATTCCAGCAAAATGGCTGCTGTGGATTTCACAATTTGGCACTGAGGGTCTATATAAAAACACAAATTACAAATCTAATGTGTCCAGAATTCCTGGGAAAAACATGTATTCATAGGTCTAGTTTTGTGTGTGCATTGCAGAGAGTGGTGTTCATACTTCTACCAAACTCCGTTAATGACTAATTAGTCAATAATGGCATTAATGACAGTAAGTATGACCAATAATAGATATTTCCAAATCTGATCCAGAAAAAACATCAGGCAAAGAAGTAGCAAGGACCACTGAGTAAGGGAAAAGCATGTACTAACTGAGATTAGCCCAGCATGATTACAATAAAAACCATGGGATTATTCTTGAAGTTTAACATACCTGCTTTACTGGAAATTTGGAGGATCCCCTTATCTTTGCTTCCCAAATAACTGCATTCTTTTTATACTGTTCTTGCAGTAACTTTAAATTAAGTTCAGTAACTACATTACTTGCCTTACTTGAACTGTGGTAAGCAATCATCACAATACCCCAGTAGGCCAGTTAGATGCTTTGATTTAATAGACATTTCATGCTAGAATGTTCTTTCATTGTTAATGTTTTTCAAAAAACAAGGAAAATCTGTTTAGATAGTCTCTGTAAAGACCTCATGTTAAGAAAATGGACAGCTATTGGCCAGTGATTATTTTCTTCGTGAGTTCTCTAAATAGATAATGTATTTGTCTCTCTCGTATCCAAAATACAAATTGACATGTTTCATCACTGTTTAATTCTCCATATTGTCCTACAATAGGAAGTCTTTTTCCTTTTTACTTATTTCTTTATAGTGAAACATAACTTCTGAAAAAAAAAAATCATCCTAGAGGCTAGTACTTGATCTCTGCTGTAGGTTAAGTTTCAGTGGCAAATGGCTCTCAATATTGTCAGGGTAAGGAACAGTTACTGCAACTGGACTTGAGAAGTAGGTTTTGTCAGTTGAAATAAATGGGCAGCAGGTTCTAGTTTATTAATCTCATTTATGTTTATTTACAAAAATATAATTCCTCTTAATATGCTTGTAGTTGAGATTCCTTGAAGAACAGCAGTAATATAACTGCTGTTTATGAGCTATATATCAGAGGGTGTTGCTCTAATATGCTCCTAGAACAGACTATGTGTCCTAGTTTTCAGTAGATCTCAGATTTTCCCTTGAGAATTATAGCTATTGTTTCACTTGTTCCTCTGTGGAATAGTTTACCAGTCTTAAAACTTTCCACAAAACCATGAATAATATAACCCTCACTGCCTTAGACCTTGTGCTGTCGTTTACCCTGGTTCTAAGTGATTTCAAAAATAAAATATTAGGACCCCTGTAATGTAATATTATCTGATGTTTTAGTATACATGTTTCTTAAGCATACTCTTTGCATAATTATCAATGATCACGCAAGGTACACAACAGCAGGAGGCAAGTCCCACTTGCTTGTTATGGAGCTTGTTAAACACACTGTTCTAAGGAGGGTAAAGGCTGAACAACTGAGATTGATAGCATGATAAGGTATGTGCAGGTAATAATACCACAGATATGACTTCCTTAAACAGTAACTAATCATAAAACAAATTCCATGGAGGAAAAATTGTAGAAGGAAAGAAATAGAAATCAATGTTAGGAAGTCAATCTGTCTGCATGCAGCTACAATCTTGGTTGTAATTATAACATCTCTGAAGAATATCCTTTTAACGGTTTTAGTCTTCTCAGGGGTATATGAAACCTGATGACAGGGAGTATCTTAGAGATATCTGCAAAAAATACATAAAATGTGATTCAGCAGCAAAAATAAGACAGTTTGAAATGGAGAGAAGAGATATTATGACAGTCGTAAGACCACAGGGAATGTTATACTGGCATTCAAAGAAATCTGTACTGTCATGGAAAACATGACACCAAGAAATGAGTCAAAAAAACATCTATCATTGTGGATGAAATAAGAAAATGAAGCTTTTTATTTACTGATGCACTGAAAGAAAAATAACTAAATGAAATAACTCTTCATAGGGATAAAATCAAGCATACTCCGTCAACTAGTTAAAATGCATGTGTACAAAAATACTTTATTTTTACATTCTTTTTTCCCCTTCTATGTCCTCCTTTCTCAAAAAAAAATAAAAAATCATCCCCCAAAAAAACTCAAAAATTAAAAGACAGAAAAAATACTTCTAAAAATGAGGATGCAAGTATCTTCATGAACTTTGAGACTTTGGGAGATATTCATATGTCATCAGTCAGAAACTGGACCAGAATAGGAACCAGTATTTGTGGTAACTATGACTGGTATGCTTTAAGGACCCAATCCTTTGTCCCACAATTGCCTAAGCTGGGAAACCATGTCCAGCCAAGAGAGATGACAGAAGAATGTGTAAGAACAAATTTACAGTCTCACACTGAGGAAACTGAGGATAATAGCAAGAGCTTTTAATGCCGTAAACAACGGCATAGTACATTTTTACTGAAGTGTGCTTATCTTGTATTGGCCTTTTTAGCCACCAGCGCACTTGCAACAAATGTGGGTAGAGCCCTTCCCAAATCTTCGTTCGCGAAGCCTAGCCATGATGATGATGAGGTGAGTAGACTTACTAAAGGAAACTCAGCCCAGAGCAGTCATCTTTGCAGAAGGCAAACAAAATCAAAAATCAGCATTAAGAGACACCTATCTCCATCTAGTTTCTAAACAGTGAGAAAACAGTCAAGGAAACTCAGAGAACTTACAGCAAAAACAAGACAAAGAGGAAGGAACCTTCCTGTACCCTAAGTTGCAAGCTCAATGGTAGTCTGTTGCTATCTATCAGAAGAACAAGGGGAAAACAATCATTTAAGAAAATGTGAGAACACATAAAAAAAGAAACCAAAGATCAGGCCACGTACACGCAAGTAAGTAGGTCTGATTCAGATATGTACCACATCAAATATGAACCAATAGAAAAGTAAGCATTGCAGTGGAACCTAAGCCTTATGAGGCTCAAGATAGCAGAAACACAAAGACCGACCCTGTAGACCAACAGCCATTAATTAAGACACAGCTACAGGTGAGATGGGGTAAATGATAACCTCCAGTAGAATTGTATAATGGAGTTTACTTAAGAACCGAGGGCATAAGAGCTTTTTCCTTACTGGATTATGTCTCACACTTAGTTCCCCAACAGTACTCTCAGTAGATCTTCGCTTCCTTGCACACGTCTCCTGGTCTGTGAATACTGGCACAAAGTCATGTTTGGTAACTTTCCTCCAGCCAGAATCTTCACCTTCTTTTTTCCAAGACTGACTTTTGTTTCCATGGCCTTCCAAGAACTCTTCTTTTAGGCCCCAAGCCCTCAGTTTTCCTAGGCTAAATAGTCTATATGCAGAAGTCCAACATATGATCACCTTCCTAATTTTTGCTTCTATCTCATTTTCCTTCATTGACTGGAGGATTCAGGATGTGCCACTTCTGTTTCCTCCAAGTTTTATCAGAATTAAGTGCAGCCTATATTGGTTGCAGTCAGGAAGTAGCAGTCTTCTCCTTAAGGGTTCAATAGTTCATTTCCAGTTGTTTACCCACACACATACTCAACATTATCTGCTATCTGTTAGCATTTGCAATTTAAGCGATTTTGTCACCTACAAAGTACACCCAATCAGATTTAAGGTGATAAGCATCAGCCATAAGCTGATTTCATGCAGGGAAAAAGCTTAACAATATATTCAAGATGAAGAAGGTATTACTCCAAGGAAAGAAAACAGCAGTAGTAATACAATAAGTTCTCTACTGTTAGACAAAGTATATTGAAGTGCAATACTGGGTTGGAAGCCAGTACACACATTTCTTGTTTAGATAACCACCGTATTTATAAGGAAAAAAACCCAAACATGGTCTGCTGAAAAGACTACTTCTCTAGTGCTGACTACATATTAACAATGTTTACTGCAAGCAAGCTGGCAAATACTCACTAAAGTAACCTAAAAAGTACTACAAAAAGACAGTTGTTACCTAAATGGGGAACCTCGGAGAACAGAAATATTTGGAGTCAGATCGTCTAGTGTGCTAACCTTCTGTAAATAAACATGCATTTTTTTGGTTTTAATGATTCATATGATGTGAAGCAATAAGAACTTGAAGTTGTTAATAGAGACATGTTCAATTCTCCCCAATTAGATGGTAAGAGGTAACTAAGATATTGTTTATGATGTACTGAAATTTTGTCAAGAGTACATAGATCATATTGATAGAGATTCAATTTTATTCTGCATTTTATTCTGCATTTTAATAAATCAAAATTATAGGGATAGGCTTTTTTATTTTTGAAATTTCTGGAGATCTGACATTACTCTTGCTGAATTCAGTCTTGTCTCTGAAAAGGATGAAACCATTATATTATATTATATTATATTATATTATGTGTGTATACATTTATTTATACTCATAATTTCATATGATCAGAATATAATCCTACTTATATTTTGCATTTTTATCCCGGCTTCAGCATTCCAAAGACCAAACATTTTATACAAAGAAAATTTGCCAACATAGACAGGAAAGATGCTCGTGTGAGAGAGGGAGAGAAAGAGAAGACAAAGAACGAGCTGTCTTCAATAAAATTTTTTTAACCAGTTTCACTGACAGAATGGTATATGGCTATTAGCAGTCTTCATGTGAGCTTTTATCTCTGGTTCCATGCCTCAAGGAGTGATAGCAGCGTAGCAGTTCTCATTAGTTTTGAAAATGGATTTTGTTTTATTCCCTCAGTAACTTCACAGAGTGCCTGTCTCTGGCTTATTTTAGGTTTTACATTCCTTTCTCTGTTGTACATGACCATCTCTTCTCATTTCTTCTGTTTGTCAGGATTTCAATTGTACTATTTTTTCTGTAGCTGTCTAACATTACGCTAATGGGAAAGGTGCTGACAAGGTACGATAGTATAACAAAGCCCAATATTTTTTTTAACAATGTATACAATTTTTAAGAACATTGAAAAGCATCAGGTAGAGGTAATAACTAAATCTCAGACACCTGTTGATGGTGAAGTTTCTTTATTTCGTACAGAAAATTACAGAAAGCCAATTTACCTGACATGGAGATAGATGAGATAGGAGTAGTAGTAAGTCTGGGACTCTCATTAAGAACTCCATTGGAGAGTTTCGTGTCTGCTTGTAACACACTTCATTTTGATAAGGAGTAACATTATTATAGAGATTTTATTCTGTGCTCAAGTGTAAAGATGTATACACAGAAATAAGAAAATACAAATACAATAAAGCCAGGATTTTGTAGATTTTATAGATTTGACTTGAATATTTAAGAGAGACCAGAATAAAATTACAGGGGATGATACTAAACTTGATTACAATTTCTGTGTTAAAAATTATTTAAAATTACTTTACAAAGGATGACCTCACACATAATTTTGCTGAGTTCCCTCATACACAGTTAAACACATGATGTACTTCTGTAAGACTGGGTCACTTCTCGTTTCAGTTCAGGTATTTGTTGTTTCAACCTCTCCCTTAATTCCTAGGTCAATTCCATGAGTTTTTATCATTCAGACCAGAAATATTTATATTTATAATTGTCTCAGCCAAGAATAAGAATGGGCCTAAAATATAGCCTAAGCCTATAATTAAGCATATCCACATTTTTAATTTGGCAGAAGTTCAGAAGAAGTATTATATTTGTTCCCCAAACAGATACCGGAAATTTCTCCCAAATTTGTCTTAGGTTTGCCATCCATTCAGGATGCTTCTGCTACCTGCTTTGTGCTTAGGTGCTTAACAAACCCTTGATTATAATTTTTGTAGTTTAAGTTTGAATTAAACCATTATTGAACGCCTTCCACATTCACTGGATAACTTTAGGAAGAAAGAAGTCAGGGAAGATGGCAGACAGAGTCACTGCTCTCTTACTAGGTGTTCTGCCAGTGATGGTCCCCCTCCAAGCCTGACTGTTCAGGTAGTTTTCAGACCATTACACTGTTCACTCACCCGGCTCATTTGTCATCATTTTCTCTATAAGGATCTTCTGGGAGACAGTGCCAAAAGCCTTAGTGAATTCCAGGTAGACAATATCCACTGCTCCCCTCTCATCTTCCAGGCCAGTCATTTCACTGTAGAAGTTTATCAAGTTGGTCAAGCATGACTTCCCCTTGATGAATCCATTATGACTTTTTTTTCTTCTTCTGCATGTGTTTGGAAAAGTTTCCCAGGATTAGTGGTTCTATTGCCTTCCCAGGAACAGAGGTGAGATTGACCGGCCTGTAGTTCCCCGCATACTTCTTCTTGCCCTTCTTGATGGGAGGAGTGACATTCACTTTCTTCTGGTCCTCAGATACCTCTCCTAGTTGCCATAACCATTCAAAGATTATTGAGACTGGTCTCAAAGTTATATGAGTCCGATCCCTCAGAAATTGTGAGTGTGTTCTACCAGGATCCATGGACTTACCTAAGTCCAGTTTGTTTAAGTAGTCCCTGTCCTGATCCTCTTCTGTTGTGGGTCAGTTCTTCTCGCTCCAGAACTTTCACATGTTCTCTGGGGCCTGCTAGTAAAGACTGAGGTAAAGAATGGATCCAGTACTTCAGCTTTCTCCAAGTCCTGTGTCACCAAGTCCCCACCTGTTCAGCAGTGGACCCACATTTTCCCTAGTCTTCCTTTTGTCCTGTATGGAATTATAGAATACTTTCTTGTCCTTCACTTCACTGAGCAGATTCAATTCCATTTGGCTTTGGCTTTGCAAACCTCTCTATGTTCAGGCAGCACCTCTGTATTCTTTCCAGGATGCTTGTCTGCACTTCTGCCTTCTGTTCGCTTCCTTTTTGTGGTTAAGTTTGGCTGGGATCATCTTATTCTTCTGTGAAGATCACCTGTCATTTTTACCTGATTTCCTAGCTGATGGGATGGAATGCCCTTGATTTGGGGATGATTCTTGGGTCATCCTTGGGTTTTCTTGGGTCTCTCTTCCCTACAAGACCTTTTTCTATGGGCCTTTTTCAAGCCAATCTTTAAAGAGACCAAAGCCTGTTCTCCTGCAGTCCAGTGCTGTCAACCTTTGACTCTCACGCTCACTGCAGCCAAGGCTGCCTTCAATCTTCTCATTTTCAATGAGTTCTTCCTGTGTGAGGAAGTTCAGCCCCACACAGCTGCTCACTCCTTCTCTACAGTGGGAATAGAGGAGAGAATTGGAAGTGTGAAAGTGAGAAAATTCACATGTTGAAATAAAGACAGCATAATAGGTAAAGCAAAGCTGTGCACATAAGCAAGGGAAAATAAGGAATTCATTTACTACTCACCACTGGCAGGCAGATGTTCATTCATCTCTAGGAAAACAGGACTTTATGCCTGAAAGTTTCTTGGGAAGACAAACACCATCACACCAAAGTTCCCTCTTCCTTCTTCTTTACATCAGTTTTATCGCTGACCACAGTGCCAAGTTATGATATATAGCTTCAGTCACTGCTGGGGCAGCTTGAGAGACTGAGAAGACCTCGACAGAGTGTAGGCACTGATCAGCAATAACTAAATCACTGGTATATTATCAACACTGTTTTGGTCACACATCCAAAACATAATGCACATAATACCATACAAGCCATGAAAAAAAGCAACTCCCAGCCAAAATTAGTGCAGAATATTACCATATCCATGTGCTTATTTTGTACTTATCCATTGGTTAGTGTAGTGGACATCTAGTGCACATTATATACACTATTTGTATGGAAACATACTATTACTTCTAGCTACAGTGAACAACATGTAAGTGAAGTCTCTGTGCAGGGCTTAGCACAGCAGTGCCTAAATTCTAACTGATTTATTTAGGTGGATTAACAGAAATATCATCTCCTAATTTTTACCTTTTTTTCAATAAACACAAGTACTCCAGAACAGAGATTTATTTTTAGAGGTGTTTGAAATGTTTTTTTAACCACATTACCAATTTTTTTGGACATTACTGTGAAGCTGAGTATCAAAGTGACAATAGTCCATATGAAATCTATTGGTAAAGAATACGGGTTGCTGACAACAATTATCATTTACAATGAATCACAGTTTCAGAAGCAAGCTTAAAACATTTCCATCGACTTTTTAAATTAATATATGGCAGTGTTACTTCCAAGCAAACGGCAGAACACACACATACACAAAAAAAAAAAAAAAGAATAAGGGGGAAAAGGAGGCTGGAAAAAAGTGATCAGCAAAAACTCAAGCTCACAATTTACTTTACTGAATTACTGAGAACTTTTTTCATTGAAAATGGTAACATGCCAACCTATTGATGAAATGCATATTTTCCAAAAGATTTTCCACATTTGTAAACAATAATGTCAAGTTCAGCAATGTCATGTTGCATGCAAACATGAAGTTAAAAATTTGATCTTTACACAAAAATCTACAACAAATAAATTGAAAAACAGAAGAAATCTATTGTAAATGAGGGAAGTGGAATTTTGGAGCTGAAAGCTACAGCTTTGACTAAAATAGCATCTAGATTATGTAATGTCAATGGTGCAAATTGACAAAATTATGTAAGTAATGGAGACATCTTGGGAAACTAATGGAACACTTGAACTGCATCCAAAATAGGAAATAATTATGGTATAATTAACTGGTTTTGAAAACTGGTTTATTACATAGGGAATCATACCAGCTTAGAAGGTGACAGCAAAATATTCTACAAATGTAAAGGCATGTAAATTAAAATAGATATACTATATTGGATATATACTTCTGCAAACACTTTGGTGAAATTACAGGATCCTTAAAATTCTTCAGATTTGTACAGTCAAATGGGGATATGCATGATTGGTACTATTCACAATGTAGTCAATTATTTTCAAGGTGTTTCAAATTGTGCTTTAGGATCTAGATTCTCAATTATGAAATGCAAATATTCTAAATACATATGCATTATCTCTACCTCACACCTTCACAACTTGCTCATGGTTAATCTCTTATAGGAATCAAGGAAACAGTCACTCTAATAAAGACAATAAAAGCAGTATCTTATAGATAGATTTGCCTAAAAATGGGAATTCCTGCTATTTCAACAGGTCCAATATTACAATATTTGCTTGTTTCTTTCTGTCTAGAGTGAGAAGGCTTTTGGAAAATTAAAGGCTTTTTGTGGATAAAAATTGTAAAAGTGTACATGACATAAAGAGTTCGACATTTTAGATGGAAATGAAATGTTTTGACTGCTGAATTTAAACCCTTTACCTCTGATAACTGAAAAAGAAATCTCTCCTGTTTTAAGCTACAAAGCTACTCCTAACCATTGTAACTTATCTTACAATGATTTTCTCTGTGTTTGTTGATAATAGCATTTCTTAGGATGTCTTTGAAATTATTGACTACTCGATAGCCAAAGAATATTAAATTAGTTAATTCTAATTGATGTCATGTATCACTCTGGTGTATCAGTACTTTCCAATTATTTTGTTTGCATGCTTTTCTCCTTTTTACACTCTAAGTCAGTACCTAGAAGTTTGATTTTTAGGTGACTATAATCTGACAGTGAATCCTTTCAGCACGAAGCAGACCACAGTATACTTTATATAACCTAATAAACAAAGCTATACAGAATATTGGTATTGTTTTCAGAAGCAGGACTATATACTTTTTTAGGCATCCTCATGAGAGTTTGCTCACTGTTGCAACTCAGTTATCTCTGCAGGCAATATGGCCTGGCAGTAATGCATGATAGAACCTTCAGTAAAGTTTGAGGTAATAAAAAAATATTTAAATAGAGGAATTGATGGATTGATGGAAATCAATGCAGAGCCAGCTGTGAATATTTAGATATAGGGTGTTTAAAATTGAATTTACAAAAATGATTGCATGGAAATGTAACTTTTTTCTTGTCGTGGTTTGAGAGCCCCAAAAATCTAATTCCCTATCTTCAAACCCCCTCCCACATCTCAACTCAATGTGAGAAGGTTTTTTCCAGACAACCACATGAGACTTAAAATGGGGGAAAGGGAATATATTACAATGACTGTACACATAAATATCATAATACATTACACACATGATCTCAACTATCTCTACTATGATAAATCAGTATTTACAATCGATCAAATCTCTTCTCCCCTCCAAATAAAAGTCCAGGAGGGAAGAAGGAAAGATCCTTTCCAGTCTCAGAGCAGCAGTTTCTCTAAGGTAGCAGTCATCTATCCTCTTCTCATGCAGCAGCTGATAGCTGGATTTCTGCCAGCACACATGAGGGGGGAATCCAAGCCCCCTCGACCACTCGTCTTTCAAGCGAGGGTCTTCCTCCGTGGGCTGCGTAGCAGGGACAAAACTCGCTTCACCATGGTCATATCATGAAATGCAGGGGGATCTTTGTGAATGTCCCTTCCTCAGGGGGTTCACCCCTGAGTCAGAACATCTTGGGCAGCTTTCAGTTGAAAGCCTTTGCCTCAAGAGTTCTACCAGAGCTCCTGTACTCTGTCTCAGGCTGCTAGGCTTGGCAGCAGCAGTGAGGGGAGGCCGAGGTCACCTCCTCTGCATTCCTTCTTCGTCCCGGTCTAGCTTTCCAGGACGCTTTGAGCTTTTCAGCTCTTCTCCTCGGTGCATGTTGCACTCTACGACTCCTCTCAAGCCGGAGTCCATCTCCCTCCTTTCTCGGAGGTCTCAGAGGGGTATGGGGGTTTTATTCCAGTTCTTACCCCAAGTTCCTCTCTCTCTGCTCTCTCTCTCTCTCTCGACTCTCTCTTCAGACAACTCTGTATCTTCCTTGGCTGCACGCTGTTTTGCTGCTTCTCCGGTTCAGTTCTTATCTGTTGGCTTTTAGCCACAGCCTCTGTTCACTGCCACCTCTGCCGCTGCTTTTCAGTATCCCTTGTTGCGGCTCACAGTGGAGAAACATCCCCCAGCTCCTAGCTACATAGTCCAGCTTAACACTGTTCCAAGTCTCTGTAGCCCCCCGCTGGGGGCTGGGAGGGGCCCAGCCCCCAGTGGGGCTGCTGCTGTTTCTCCTCGTGGCTCCTACAACATGGGCACCTCTTCTACCACCCAACTACAACTAACCTTCTCTTCCGTCCTGAGTGTGATATGTTTATATTTCACAGAAGCGTCCATTGGTTAAAACTTCAAAACATCCAGGGTCACCACCCCCTGGGGTTTTACCATTTATAACTGCAGGGGAAAAACTGTTTCCCCCCCCCACATTTCTCAATACATCTTTAACTAGATGCACATAGAAGGACATTTCCATCAATAAGTGACAGAGAGAACACAGCTAATAGCTCAGTGACTAGGGCACTCACCTACAAAGAACAACGATGATATTCAAATCCTTGAAGTGACTCCCACAGAGCAGTAATTTAAAAACCTAATTTCCTCCTTCCTAGGGGAGTGACCTAACTATAACTGCCTTCATTATTCTAGGAGCTTCTATTCTGCCCAAGTGTATTCTGTCTACTTTTGTTTTTAAAATCCAGCCTAGTCTGAAATATCTTTCTGTCTGAAAGCTTATTTGAAACTGGGAGACAAAAAAATAAAGAAAAAGGATGTTTTGCTTTGCTGTTGTTTCCCCACTGGGTTGGTATTTTGTGTTGAGAAGCATTACACACCCATTTCTATAAAGAAAGCTGTCAACAGCAATGTGAAAAGCTATTCAAACTTCTACTTACAAAACATAAACAAATCTAGATTTAGTCTAAATCTAAATCTTCTTCCTGGGGATAATTTCTCAAAGAGTGGCAAAGAGCCAATTCCTATAATTTTTGGTACTGTTTCTATGTCCTATTGATCTTCTATTTTCATCATAGCAGGAAAATGATTGGAACACATTATTTTGATATTATGAGAAGCAAGAGAATATCTTTGCTATGCTTTCTTATTTTCCCTCAAAATCCATATGATCAAAATCAATTTAATGGGTATGTATTCAGTGATAGGATGTGCCATTTAGTGAAAGAGTTATGTTACACTAGTGTAACTTATTTGGGTTCTGAGCTAACCTAAGCATAACCTAGACTGACATAATTAAGGCAACAAAAATCCACTTTTACTCTCCTCTTCAGGGAATAAACATTATTACTTTTTCCTTCCTACTCGTAGAATTTGTGATTTGGGTGGAAATAACTTGGTCTTCAGATATAAAGACTATGAACATGCATGTATAAAGCTATTAGTATACTCAGTGTTAATGCTTTAAAACATCATACTGTATTTTCCCTAGAGAGGATGTTCTTGCCAAAAAGCAGCATGAATAATGCTGTGATAAAACTGGAATATAGGGCTAAGAAGGATGCTGTAGAACTGTAAGACTCTGTAATTCTGTTCTCTTAGAAGCTTCTTGAAGTGCTGATGACCTAGGCTAGTGCCCAAGAACGCAATCTTAGCTCTCTATGTCTTTCAGTCTGTTCTCCCAAGAGGTTTCGATCCACCTGACCACTTTTAGTCATACTTTAAAGAAAGGTAGAGTCTAAAATAACAAAAACTTTAAATGCTATGAAAATATAAGGACGAGCCAGGGACTTGCCCACAGCTGAAAACACTGAGGTAACAGTAGGCAGAATTCAGCCAACAAATATGCAGCTGACCAATTGGCATATAGTTTAGGCTAGAAATAGTCTAGTAGACTGATAGAGACAAGATAATATGTAGAGTGATCCTATCACTCAAGTGATAGGATCAAGATAGAAAGAATTTATATCTGAATGAAAGTAAGTTTCACTGGTTTCATTCCACTGAAGCAGCAATTTGTTTCTGTGTGTGGTGCAGCTCCGTAGGGATTGTAGTTGTTCCTGGTAGATGTGCACTGCACTTTGGTGATCATTTCCTGTCTGGTTTAACCTTAGCCACTGTATGAGACACTGCTTTCACTTTAACTATCTAAATTTAACTATTTGGAGTAAGGGCAGGCCATGTTGTACCAAACCTCATATTGTGCAATATCTGACAGCATGTTATAAAGTTTTGTTGATAAATGGCAGTCATATCTATTTCCCAATCCCTGAATGAATTAATGAAGGTTATGTTCCATTTTTCTTGCCTAGTCTTTCTCTATACCAAACCAACCGATTTGGAATTAACTTTGAACTCATTGACTCAAAAGTTTGTGGGAATGGAGAATTCTTGTCACTAAAGTGTTAATATTTTAGAAGAAAAAAAATGTACAAATCAGTTTTTGATAGCCTTAAAGACTGTGGTTAATTAATCTGCAAAATTTATCTATTGCTTGATGGTATTTTTGGTCTATGATCTACAAAATTCATAAGCAATAAATCTACCTTCCAGACAACATTAATTCATCCTCACTAAAAAAAGAAGTAGAATGGTCTGATCACTGAAGTTTACTAAGATTTTTTAGAAAAATTCTTGATAAATTGCAGACTGAGATTCTGCTGAAAGTAATAATATTTACATTTTGTAACTTTCAGATCTTAAAGGGTTGGCTTGGAAAAGAGATCCATAAGAGTGATATACCTCAGTGGGGTAGATACGCTTCCTGGCTCATTCCTGGGAAGAAACATGACTAGCTCGATCCTTTCTTTATCCCCATGGTAGTTCTGACGGATCTCATGATATCATCGATGTTAAATATCTTGTCCAAAGAAGGACTAGGAGGTCAGAGTGGAATCCTCAGGACTTTTTCTATCTAGACTCGAAAATCAAGGATGGATGAAACTCACACTTTAAACATTTTTTTTTTCCTCTCACACTAGGATGTAGGCAAAGACATAGATCTTATATGGCATTGCAGGAAATTGAAACTGGTCCCAGAGGGGACTAAATAAGATTAAGAATTCTGTTCTTAGTAAGAACAGAAGAGGTCTCTTCACTTCTTTTGTCTAAATATTTCTCCTTTAAAATCTTAAATTCTTCTTCATGTAATTTCTCTGACTGTCTGTTGTCTATTATATCTTGCATAAATATTTTATGTTCAGCTTTGAGATCTTTCTTTTCCGGCTCCATGTTGCCTATCATCTCTCTCCTGCCATTGAGAATCTGGCCTCTCTTCTACTGTGACATTTCTCCACTGGCCAAAATCATTTTTTTTTCCAAAAAAAAGACTTTGAACTTTGTTTCTTGCTACCTCTTGATGCCTAGGAAGTGTTCCCACAATGCCACTTCATTATTCACTTCCAAAACATCACTTAAAATTCTACTTTTCCATGATGCTTACAAAAAATGTAACTGTGGTTAGACCACTGATGTTCCTAGATGCCAGACTGAGTGCAGTCTCATTTTCTTGAAGTCTCATACTGTCTGAAGTGTTGCAGGATGCCAGTAAAAATATTTAACTTCATCAAGCTTTTAGATCAAGATGTAGTTTGTACAGTCTAAGTAAAAGAAGGCTTTAGCTGTTAATTTTAACTGCATAACAGTTCTTTCTTTAGCTATATTGTCAAACAAGGTTGAATTCCTTCATTTCTCCAGTTTGGCATTTCCATTGACTTAATGACAACAAAAAGCACTGATACAGTCCAGACATTTCATGGCTTCACAGCACATAGGAAGATTTAGATGTATTGTTCATGGGATTCTTTCAAATGGCAGTTCAACCAGAATGAAAACAGAGATCTGAAGTTTGTTCATTGTTCCAAAAAGGATTATTTTGATAATTTATTTTAAAATAAACAGAAATCCCTGCAATTCTCTATGCAGGTGTTGTGCAAGCATCATGGAAGACCAAGAGGTGAATCAATTTGTAACAGGAAAAGGCAGAATGAAACAACATCAGAAACTGGCTTACTGACAGATTCCCATACCAATTTCAAAAGGTTTTGGGCTTAAAGAAGAAAGCATAAATCCTCAAACCCTAACATTTACACTTTAACCTATGGTTGTGGTCATTAAAAACCCAGTGGATATCTTAACACCTACAGAAGCAAACAAAAAAGCAAAATTCTAGAAGTTAAATTCAGTGCTTTATAGCAAATCCACTACACAGGTTTGCCATGGTTTTTCAAAATATTCATGAAAAGTTTCCAGTGAAGAAAACAGCTAATTCTGGTGGGCATACTGTAACATCATTCCCAGCAGTGTCCTATTTAGATTACAGTCAATCTTTGGCCTTTCACAAGATGCCATTATTGCAGGAAGTATCAGGTACTGCTTATAATTCTGAATTTCATGTATGTATAAAAATAAAGATTTTGGTAATAAACATGAATATTATAATGAATGAAGATTAAAAGGTCAGAGAGACATCGTACAAGTGCTTTAGACTGAAAACATGAGGGAGCTGAAAATGGGATAAATGTCATGTTAATTTTGAGCTGAAAAAACCCCCAGACTTACCAATCTTCAAACTATTGTTGGCTTACTATTATATGAGCCACTTTGAGGGACGACTGAGCCTGCAATCTTGAACTAAGATGGGATGTGCTTCTGTATTCCATACTCTTTAGCACAATCCACCAAATACATTAATTGGCAGCATTTGGAAGTGCTTAGTGACCAACAGCCTTTCACTCTTCTGAGCACTAAAATTGGGTTGTTTATTCCCCCTGAGAATAAGGCTTTGACTCACACACTTCGTGGCCCCAGGGAACAGCAGTAGCAGAGGGATCCACAGGAAAAGCAGCAGAGAAAAAGCAGGAAGAAACTTTGTCACAGCAAAAACATCACATTCAAAAAAAGCAATACATCCCTTGAAAGCCTAAAATTTTATTGTGGAAGTAGTTTTATTCTCCTTTAACTTTTACCTGAAGCACGTAAGTACTGCTTATACAGTTAAATGTACAGGATGTGAATAGAGTTACTAAATTTTAACAGGTAATTTTAAGCTTAATCTCTGCTTTTTATTCAAATCACCTTATACCTGTTATGTTCATCCCTTGTCTAATATCTTTTCATGATTTAGAAACAAGCAGTTACATTGTTCTTCATTAAGGTGAACATTAAAATTGATTAATTATTAACTTTTTTTCATGAGATGAGGTCAAGGAGAAGGATAAAATCACTAATACTTTGTAACTCTTTTTTATTTTGTAATATTTTGACTGGTTATTTTGAGTCAAAACATATTTTAAAGATAAGAAACCTGTTTTCTTTTTTAAATTAGTGTATTCTTTAGTAAATGTCTTGTTAAATTTGTAATTGCTAAGTAGAAACACTGGTTGTGCTTTTTACTTGCCTTGGTAAGAACTCTTCCAGTGATCTTCCACTGTAAGTTACTTCTGTCAAGCCTTCATGAACTTTCAGGAATGTTCTTATCAAAGATCTGCTTTGTCAACCACTGGTAGATACTAGGGTAGCCATATCTAGCTTTCTACTCCAAATTTACAAAAAAGATAGAAGAGAAGAAAAGATACCTAGCCAAAATAGTCAGGAGCTAATGGAAAGTTTCTCAGCAGATGGAATTTCACTGCTTTGCCACTCATGAATTTCTACATTGAAACAACTATCACAAGGAAAATAGATTTAATGATCTCTCTTTTGAATCACAAGATTAAGAAAACCAGACCAAAATTAAAACAAAATCAAAAAATCCCAAACAAAACAAAACAGCAAATGAGAGTCTCATTACTTGACATTATATTTTCCAATTAATATCTGTATATTATTTGTATTTGGTGGATTGAGAACTGACTGAACAGCAGATCCCAGAGGGTCATAATCAGTGGCACAGGATCTACTTGGAGGCCTGTCACTAGTGGTGTCCCCTGGGGTTCAATACTGAGCCCAGTATTGTTTAAATTATTCATCACTGACTTGGATGAAGGGACAGATGCTTCCTCAGCAAGTTCACTGTCAGCACAAAACTGGGAGGAGTGGCTGATACTGCAGTGTGCTATACAGTCCTTCAGAGGGACCTCAGCAGGTTGGAGAGGTGGGTACTCTGAAAGCGTCTGAAATTCAACAAAGGCAAATGGAAGGTCCTGCACCTGGGTAGGAATAACCCCACGCACCAGTACAGGCTGAAGGCTGACCTGTTGGAAAGCAGCTCTGCAGAGAAGGACCTGTTCATGACCTAGCAGCGCCCTCGTGGCCAAGAAGGCCAATGGTATCCTGGGGAGCATTAGGAAAAGTATTGCCAGCAGTTTGAGATAAGTGATCCTGTCCTTCTACTCAGCCCTTGTGAGGCTCATCTGGAGTGCTGTGTCCAGTTCTGGGCTCCTCAATACAAGAGAGACATGATGCTCCTGGAGTAGGTTTGGTGGAGAGTGACAAAGATAATTAAGGAACTGGAGCATCTCTCTTACGAAGAAAGGTTGAGGGAGCTGGGACTGTTCAGCCTCGAGAAGAAATGACTGAGAAGGGACCTCATCAATGTCTATCAGTATCTGAAGGGAGGATGTCAAGAGGATGGAGCCAGGCTTTTCTTGATGGTGCCAAGCACAGAAGTTCCTTCTGAATACGAAGAACTTTGCTGTGTGGGTGATGGCACACTGGAGCAGACTACCTAGAGAAGTTGTGGAGTCTCCCTCACTGGAGATATCCAAGAACTGTCTGAATGTAATCCTGTGTAATATGCTATAAGATGACTCTTCTTGACTCTTCCATTCTATGATTCTGTGATTCTGTGATTCTGCTATGTAAATTTATGTAAAATCTCAGCCTGTAAGAAAAAGCAAAGCAGATGTTATTGAGTCAGTTACACCACTTTTTGTTTCAAATATATTTTCTTATTAATAGAATTATATATATATAAATTGAGAAGTTCTGCCAGTACAGAGAATCTTTGTAACTTCAAAAGGGATGATACTAGAAAATGAGTAAAACTGTTTGTAAGTCAGAGGATCAGAAAACTCGTTAGTATGTGAGGTGATTTCCAACTCAGTAGATTAATGATAATTGGCTCTTACTGAATGGAAAATGAGGACGCTTGTAACATACTCAATGAAGCTGATCACTGCAGATGAGGGATGAGGGTTTTTTTTGTCAGTTTTTTTTTTTTAATTTTTTTGGGCCTGAATAGTTCAGTGTGACAAAACTTTATGCATGACCTCTGTGACTGCAGGCAAAATACTTCCTCAGAGATAGGGAACTAAAACCATTTGTGATTCCAAGAACGGACACACACAGTAGTGCTCTTTTTACCAAAATGTCTTCAGGCTATTTGAAATAATAAACAGTGTGGAAATGTAGTAATGAAGAGGGAGATTACCTAAGTGGGCTCTGAATGAACACTCTAGTAGAACACAAAAGAGAAGGGAAGACTTAAGGCAGCAGCTTGCATTAGCTGGATTGCCAAGAGAGGAACGCCTTTTGAATCCTGTGGTTTTTATGTCCAAGATTATCTTCAGGTGTATAGTCAATCATTTGACTCAATTATAACACCTTGCAAAGTGTGAATAAGAGTTAGATGAGTTAGCAGTGCAGTAAAGTTTCAAAAAAAAAAAAAGGATATTCTTTCTGAGAATTGTTCCTACCCTGCCGTTACAATAACTATGACTACCAAGCTGTGAAACATAAACAAAACTATATTATTCTCTCCATACACACTGTAACAATGAGATCAATGATACCAGAAGAATATAACAGCAAGAACTGTGAATACAACTAGAAATTTAGCAGTGTTGGACCAGCGCTGAATAAAACATAAATAGAGTTGGCAAATCTGATCAAATACAATCCAAGACACATTAAAGGCAGGGAAGCTAATCATTGTCAGTACACAACTGCTATTTTCAAGTTGGTTTTGAGTTATTAACATCTTCAGACATTGTTAATACAGTATGCCGCTGAAATGCAGGATAAATGTTACCTATATTGCAAAAGCAAATGCCCCCATACTAACTCCAAATAGCTCCAAATCAGCCCTCTGCTCATCAGTGATCTGTTTTGCGACTCCTTATCCTTGCATCATTTATACAGCATTTCTTAAGATTATGAGTCAAATAGTCCTCATATAACGATGTTAGGGTCTAGGTTATGATGCTTGACAATTTTCACAGTCGATGGGAAAAAATAAGATAGTATAAGATTTTTACATTTCAATTCCTATGTGGCAGGAGAAGAGAGCATGTAAATAAGAGAATAGGCAGTAGTTTCTTTCCATTGGCTACTCAAATAATCTGTGATCAAAAAAGCCAATTCCCTGTTCTGCAAGAGCTACTATGTTGTCCCTGTGAGCAGTGGTGAAATCATGGCTATTTTTTTCCATTCAACCCCATATAGAGGCTGCAGCAGCTGCCTGCAGCCTCTTTCTTCAGGTCCCTCAATCTCAGGAGCAGAATTTGCCACTTCTGTCCCCTTCTACATCTCTTTCTTTTCTGCTCAGTTA
The DNA here is from genome assembly GCF_001715985.3 of Manacus vitellinus. NCBI lineage: Eukaryota > Metazoa > Chordata > Aves > Passeriformes > Pipridae > Manacus > Manacus vitellinus. Next base: position 14,529,543 of record NW_021939396.1, read on the forward strand.
GAGTAGATTTTACTTTTGCTTTCTACATGTGGTCTTTTTGTGTTATGCAGAGAGTTAAGAAAGGTATGGTGAATAAAGGGCTACTTCCAAGAAAGAGAGAAAGAAAACTCCATGTAATTTAAAATCCTGTTCCCAAATGAAACAGGGCCAGTGGAGGGGGCAATGTTATAGTGGGAAAGAATGACAGTTTCCAATAATTTGAATACCTTTGAATTTTTTTTCAAATCCTTAAAATGTTACTGAATTCTGAGTCTGCATTTTCCTTGAAAGTCCTTTTGCTGTTTGCTAGTTTTCCCTCACCTTCCTATGTTGGAGGCGATAAGGAGGAAAGAGAAAAATATGAAGTGTGGAGACGCATTTACAACCCTTAAATGGACTTTTAATACCGGACTTGACCCTTAATACCAATAATGACACTCACTGGATATGTCTGTTGTACCCCAGTTATTCCCCAGTTTATTGTTATGATGTTATACAGTTCTATGTACCCCTGTTGTTGTTTTAAAAATTTATCCACCATATTGTCCCCTTCTTCTTCCCTCAGTTTTCCCGCCTTTTCCCCTGTTTTCCCGCTCCTCTGCCTGCCATTGGCTAGGTTTTGGTGCAGTGCAGAGGTAGCTCCCATTGGCCCTTTCCCATGGTCACACCCAAACTCCTCCCTCCTTACCCAATCATCCAATCACCCTCTCTCCTGAAGTTGTCAATCCCAAGCTCCTCCCATGCTCCTCCCAGTTCTGGAACCTTCCCTAGACCAACCCTATTTAAGTCCCTGAGTTGCTTAATAAAGCGGCATTGCTTCACCGGACCTTCGACCGTGTCTGAACCCTTATTCGCAGTGCTGTGACCCTATCCTTTACCCCAGCGGGTCGCGGCATTCCTAGAAACACAAATAACTCCTTTCAACTCTCTGTCAGGACTCCTGATTTGTGTATGAATTCTCACAATCTTATTGTCTTCCCTCTCTTTCAGTCCTTGCTCTACTATTTCCACAAAATTTAATTTTGTCTGTACTTCTGAGAAGTTGAGAACTCTGATCCTGGAGCAGCTTCCAGAGTCCTGGAAGATTCAGGGAGATTTACAAGAACATATCTGCACTTCAGGGATATTACCTGGAAGTTAATTTTTCCTTCAGGGATCTAGCATTCATCATTCTTTTTCTCCAGTAGACAAAGCTAAGCTTAAAAACTGCAGATAGTACACAACAAAGTCAAGATTCATGAGTGTGTTTTAGGACTGATTACACTAATAGCTATTGTCAGGGCTGTTTCGGCTAAGATCACGTTATGCCTTAAGTGAGTTAGGTTGCACTTAAGGTCTTTGCCAGACATCTCAAGGCCATAAGAGTCAACTGAACAGGACCAGAAATTCTACACTTAGAGTTAGGCTCAACTGGACTGTCAAAAAAATATACCAGAGATACTCTATGTACTATGCATGAATAAAACTATATGTTTCTTTAAAAGAAAACAAATGGATAATATTACATAAAATGAGTCATGAAGTCTGTTAAAAATCAACTGACTATTGCTTAATGGGATGAAACAAAAACACAGCAAAATTTAAGCAGAAGAAATGATTGAAATTTGGGGCTAGCAGTTACAGGACTTGGTAAGTACTTATTCTGTAGGGAGAAGCAGAGTACATAGCCCTATATCTGGACCTAATTCCACTGTGGCAACTGGTTACAACTGAGCAAACTGTGCACTCGAAGTGTTGAGCACAAACTGAAAGAAAACATTTTAAAGCATGCCAAACTTAGACCTCATTCATCAAGAGTCATATCCCTGGTGCTGTTTCAGCATGGCTACTTTATACCATACACACATCAAGATGTGCCCCGGGTTTATGAATTCACATGTTCCCTGCCTTAGAAAAAAATTCAAGTGAGAGCACAAATAAATGATGTTTTATAGTATTATACCTGTGAGGTATACCTTTTCCAAACCACAGCTATTCAAGGGAAATAGAAATTCAGAAGGAATGTATACTTAAAAATATCCCTTGGAATTTTAATTCCAGGGACAAGGTCAAAATATGCAAATGGCAGCTAAAAAAATTATAGGGTCTATTATGTTAACAGTGGCATCAAATCAACAGCAGAGAGAGGAAAGCTCCATTCTACATTACCACGCAGTGACTGTATCCGGACTAGTACTTCTCATTCTGGTCTTGTCCTTACCTAGAAAACAAAATCAAAACCAAACAACCAAACAACCAAAACCCAACCAACAAAACCCAACAAATAAAACTCAACAGAAATTAAACTAAACAAAAATGAAATAAAAAAAAATAAAAATATTAAAACCATCAGGAAAATAGCTGCAAGAGGACATAGGTCTGTAGAGACTAAGCTGTGTGGAAAAATTTAAAGTGATTGATTTAGTAGACATAAAGAGCCAGATACTCATCTGGTTTAAATCAGCCTGGCTTCAGTGAGGATTTGGTCTAAGCAATCTAGATATTTGCCAAATATGTATAAAAAGAGAAGGTATACTGTGGAGGGATGTATCCAACAGCAACAGGATCAAATTAATTAAAAATGTATAGGTTAGATATTAGGAAAATTTTAAGAGTGTAATATGTATTGGTGTCTCCTGAAGGAAATGAGAAAACTCTATTTCAGGAGCTATTTTATATAAGACAGACATAAAGAACTAAATGTATGGAAAACAGTCCTACATTCACTAAAATGAGTTAGCTATGTTGTCTCTATTATCTACTCACTGTGATTTTCTGAAATATTTGCAATCTGTGTGCTTATAGGATTGGTGGCATACTAGGAAGACATCTGGACATATTTTTTATATACTGTTTGAAATAGAACTGAGCTAAACCAGAAAGAAGCAATGAGGAAAAAGAAAGGCTGTGACTAATGACAAGGCTGTCTATGGGCAAATAGAGTTGAGAAAACTCTGCAAAACCATTCTTTTAAACACACTTGTCCTTCTTTTATTTACTTTACAGGTAACTCAGATATGTGAGAAGGTGATTAAAGAAAGGCAACAATTTCGGACTTTCAAGAAAAACTTGATCATGTTTCAAAAGCAACTAGACAGAGCTGATGGAAACTATGGACTATGTAAAAGGCAGTTGACTGAGAGGAACGACCTTCAGCAACAAAGATTTACTACAAGAGCCATCCACACATCACACTAGAAATTTTCACACTATATGTTGCAATTCTTCCAAGTGATAAGTTTGCAGATAACAAAAAAAGCTACTGGTTATAATTCATATTGTTAGTCTGATAGGTCTTCCAGTTTTTGGCTTGAAAACTAAAAAGACCTGATTCACACCCTAATGAGAGGAAACAGATGAAGCAATAGGTGTGCCTTTTTACAAATCAGACTTGATGCACATCACAGGGTAGGCCTTCAACTGGTATTTTAAATATTTCAGTACACTGAGGTCAGTGACTCTTGCATACACATAAACAGAGATTTTTGGCCCAGTGACTTGAAATTTTGGCTGTTATAACTACTGAGCTCTCTCCATACTCTGGATTACACTAAAAGGAGATATTTGACTTTCAGAAATATTTGTATGACACCCAGGGATCTGTTATTTCAGTCTGTAGCACTCAGAAGAACTGGTGTTCTATTAAGTACAAAGAAAGAATATGCTTACATGCTCAGTGTGTTTGCCAATTTTTTTCAATCCAAAGTTTGAATTCATGTAGTTGGGTTTATTTTTATGTATGGAAGAGGAGAAACAATGAAAGATGAGGGCACTTCTTCATGTCATTCCCTGCCTCTGGTTCAGTTTTAGTCAACACCCTGAAAGTAATGTGTTCTGTGATGCTGTGGGATTCCTTTGTTTTGACTTTCACTCTATTAATTTTGAGCTGATACTTTGTTACTCATTACTGTCACTATTGCAAAGAATAATAAGATCAGCATTTGGACATCATTATTTGAACATCAGCTCATGTAAAAATTTTCCCTTATCATACTTAATAAAAAATATATTGTTTTATGTTCTACCTAACTTATTGTTTTAACAGCTACAAAGAAATTGTGTTTTGTTTCAGTAAATCAGTTTCCAATTAAAAAAACAAGGAGGTACCTGAATAAGTGGGTTAACATTATCAACACAAGTAAAAATGGACTGAATCTCATTTTGATCTTGATCGGCAGAGTCTGTAATTTGAGTAATTTCAATACTGTTGCATTTAATTATATCAAAGTATGTGGGATTAAGAATTATCCTATGAGATTTTTTTTCTTTTATTTCCCTTGGAGAAAAAGTATGAAACACCTCCTGAATGGCTTTTATTTTGTCATCTTCTCTAGGAATTTTCCTTGAAAGGGAATGCTAGAGAGTGGGTTGTAAAGATAGTTTATATACTGTCAAGATAATGTTTCTTGAGTAAAGCCCAGATCATAGTATATTTGATGTTTGCCAGCTGCTTACCACCTCTTAAGGAGGCATGAATTCTCCTGATATAGTGTCCAACGTTCCCCTGTGGGTTTTTGCCAGCCATGGAAATCATGACTCTAACCTGCCAATTGTATACACTTGCAAAACAGCTGGAATTAACTCTACTTTGAAGCAAGAATATAGTTTGCACAGTGAAGATGACACAAGACCTGTTCTTCCTTTATTATCTGTTCTTCTAAACACACTGAAAATGTTGTGTGGCAAGGAAACTTTGAAAATAGATGTTGGTCAGGAATGACCAGGGATTTCGCTGAACAGGCCATTTGCCATATTTGGGATTCCCACAGGTACTGTGTGAAAAGGGAAGAAACAACACTTCAATCCTAGTTGCTTCTTAGATACATAATTAATTTCTCTTATATACCTGGATCATGAAAATTTGTAAAAATTATAATAAAATTGAAGTTCTAAAAAAGAAGGACTATTCATTTGTTCAAAGGTTACCAATCAGACTCAAAATCTTTATTTTAGATTTTTCTTTTTTTCACACCTACTCTTTCATTTTATGACTAAAAATGGGGTAAAAGAAATAATCAAGACATAAAGGAGAGAAGTAGAAGAAAACAACCAATAAATCTAAGTTAATCACAATCTTTCATGTATCATTTTCTTAACAAAAAAATCAAGAATGTAGAAATTAAACCCCAATAGTTTGTTACTCTGGTTTTGACATAAATTTCAGAAACAGCACCTCTCCTGCTGAACATAATTTTAATCAATATAGGACTTACGGGTCTTGAATTTTAGGAGTTATTTATTGATTAAGTAAGTAAGAAATAGTTAAAATAAGCAGCTAATTTTCTCTGGAGAAGGGGTTAAGGAAACACTGTATTTCTTAGCTAAATTAATCCCATAATTTGTAGTCTGAGATGGAGTTGAGATTTGGAAGACATCTTTCTGTTGCTATTCCTGTAATACCTGACCTCCTCAAATTAATTTGCTTATTTGACATAACGCTGTACATAGTGACTAAACCTAACTCTAATTCCTCTTTGACTATTAAAATGTCAGACTGCATCTCTGTATTACAAGTGAGTGTTTGTTACTGGTTAAACTATGAGGTACAATTGGTGAACAATATTTACTTCAAAGATGATCATGGACCAGGAAACCTTTCAGAAGGAATAAGTATGTCTATTGCTCAAGGTATAATTGTCTTCTTTCAAGGTAACTTATTTTTAAATTTGAAATAAGTACTTCAAAGAGATTCAAAGTGGACTATCAATCCTTTGAAGCTGTCAAGAGGTAATGATTTAGGATTTCCATTTCAAAGAATTTTACATCTCAGATAAAATGGAACAATTCCATTGAAAACCAGAAGATCCAGGCCTGAAATGACAACAACAAGACAGCTTCTAAAAGATCAGCTAACAGAGCTGACATGCTTTTATTGTTCCTTGGTGAGTATTTTGACCTATATATGCCTGGATTATATGAATCTATGGGTTTATCACTAAGTAAACTCAACTACCCTTTAGAAATTAGGTTAAATAAAATTATTTCTGCTGGTCCTTAACACAAATTGCTACCTTTGAATATTGTGTTTGGGGAAAAATATTTTTTTTTCATTCCTTTTGGCCTATTTTTTTAAGAAAGGTCAGATCAAGACATCTATCTATTTGAATGCATATATGGACACGTACTACGTAAACAATGAATAACTTTTAGATATAGAAAAAAGACTGAGATTATGACAATTACTTTGAAATGCATTTGTTTGTTTGAAAATGGAGGAAATTTAAATTTTATTTGGCCAGGGTTAATTCCAGGTAGAAACAAAGAGACAGCTTCCCCAGGAAGCAGACTGCTGGTAGCAGTGAAGCTGCTCTGGTCAAACAGCCTACTTCACCTGCATCAAGGCTCTGAGGCATCAAGCTAAGTATTACTCCTACCATTAAATGAGGAGTTGTGAACTACTGGCTAATATTTGTCACAGTTCTCTTTCCCAGCAGCAACACTGCTTGTGACTTTCAATGTTTCCCAGCTTCTGGATGTTAAGAAGAAGAGAAAGATCTGTTCTCCATGGTCTTCAAAGAAACTTAATACCTTTTCGTATCTGCAGCAGAAATTACATAACCAAAGCCTAGCATAGTTTCTTGGTGTTGAGGTTCCTCTGTAATAATGAGAAGGTTTAAACTGTTTTTAGATCCAGAAGAGGAGTGAATTTAATTAACACAGAGGATACCAAGTGTAATTAAAATTACGATTGCATTTATAGAGATGTAAAAACATAGAAATACTTCAATTGTATTTGGAAATCTAAAGTTTAACTGGGTCATTGTCTCCTGTTAGTAGGACATTCAAATTAGTCATTGTGTTCTTCAACACACTAAGCAAGTTTTCTTAATCAGAAAAACTAACTTCCATAGAAATGTTTGTTAGATAATGGACAAAATGTATACAATCTATCTATATACATATTTTAGAAAACTTTTCTGGCACAGAAATCTTACCAATAGGATAGACTGTGAGCAGGATTTGTAGAGACAAATTACCCCAGAGGGATGTGCTTTGATGTAGAAAACAGGATCAATCCCCTCGCTCTGTAGTAAACTAAAAGAAAATTTACTTAAGATACAGTTTCACTTCACAAAACTCAGCCTTATACATAAAGAAGAATACTAGAGAAATTGAGGTGACAAGAAGATTTTATGGATTTTGCAGACATAACTAAGTGCAAAGAGACTGAGATAGTGTCTGAAAACAAGCAGTAGAGATTGTTGCATGTTGTTCTTTCTAGCAAAATGGTCACACTTGACTCTAGATTTATTTTTCATTTGTTAGTAACCACTAAAGTACTGGACAGTTTCTCATTAAGAATGAAGAAAAATAATCTCACGTGGGAATAGCTCCAGAAAATAAGGGACACGGTAAATATTTAAACTCATCAAATATATATTTAGAAATGTACAAGAAGTAACATGAATCTAATTTTTTGCAGTGTAGCTTTAGCTTAATAAACATGAACATGCACATTTAAATCACTTAAGCAGCCAACAGCCTATATGATGTAAGAGACTTATCGAATCAAATTACCAGATCTTGAGAGCATAATATATTACTATTTTTCAATCAAAAGAAAGCAAAATAAAAAGTTTCTGTGATTATTTTGTTGTTGATATTCATGTGGCAGTGATCTACAACTTCATTTGATATTCTAGATGGTTATTAAAATTTCCTTTATCTTTGGGAAAAAATAATTGTTAAATAAAATATTGTCATTTCTCTGGCTTAATCTCTTTTCTAAGACAAAAATTTGCCTGATCAAATTTTTTCAGTGGTCAAAAAGTCAAATCACTGAAAAAGAAAAAAAGATTGGAAAGCCTGTAAGAGTACACAGTAAACAAAGAGAAGAATAAGAGGAACAAAACACAAAGAAGATCATCCTAGAATCACAGAATGATTTGGGCTGCAAGAGACCTTAAAGGTCATTTAGTTTGAACCTCCCTGTTGTGGGCAGGGACACCTTCCACTAGACCGACCATATTGCTCAGAGCTCCATAATATGTGGCCTTGAATACCATTGTTACTGATGTTCTTGGATTCTGTATTTCTCCAGTATTTGAACTTTTGATTTAGTATTTATTAGGAAGCTGACACCCTGGGAAGATTGTACATGGTCAATTAACAATAGCTTTGTAAGTAAGTTCTGTATTTATTTATTTTGTGTCAAATCTCTTCCATGTTACATCAGTGCCCATGTGAAGAAATATGTTTTAATTTCAGGGGTGTTATGTTTGATTGTTGAGGGTATATAATTTTATTCAAGATTTTTATGAGTTGGTATTGGATATAAATGGAAGCAGAATTGGCCAACAATCTTTTATTTTTGATATAATATGCTGACTTTACACCAGACATTCAACTATAATACATAGCTAAACAGAAAGCACTGCAAGAGTCTTTTCCCTTTGCCTAAATTCCCTGCTGTCCCGAATCTACTTATTTTAGACCCTAGCCAGTATTTTTCATGTGATTCTCATGTTTAAATGGGAAGCAAAAAATAACATCCCAGACCACAAACTATTTTCATTTCTTATGAACGATGAACACTTAATACTTTTTAACATGGTGAAATTAATTTCATAGAGACAGAGAAAATTATGGACTCAAAATCAGTTGAAGTGATTGAGGCTGATTCTGTAAATTTCTATTAAATCTGCTGAGAGCTATGGCAAGGGGAGACAGAGGTGAAAATACAAACCCCAACATTCTGGAAATGCTTTAAACATTGACCACTGCCAGCAGAAGTATGATACCAGAGCAGCATTTCTGTAGAGAGTAAACTCTAAACTAATTTGTGATTTTTACTCCACCATGGTTTGCTTTCCCTGAGTGCTGCACTTTTTCAAAAGCAGAGTTTGATTATTAGCTTTTGATAGTGGCAGTCTTTACTGAGCAAGGGCTCAAACCATGACTCTTGTTCCAAAGAATGGGAGGGACCAAAGGCAAGCTTACAAGTGGAAACCATTAAATTTGGAGACAACTCAAACAATGGTAGTTCCAGCTCCATGTCTAGTTTGGCAGCTGGAGTAGATGCTATGATGTGCAGCAGTCATATGAGTATGTCAAAGAAGAAATCACTTTAGAAGACAGTTGAAGAAGGGAGGGCAAAAGTAGTATTTCTTTTCCCAAAGAAAAGAAGTTGCAGGAAAGACTGGAAGAAATTGCTTTTTCCCTGGGTAACTGTGTACTATCTCTTCCTGACAGCACAGCACATTGCTAAGGTTACAGTTTAGACTGTGGAGTTTGTCCCTGTTTCCTAGAATTTTTAATGGGTGTGGGCAGCCTTTGTTTGTCTTGTTTAGGAGTGGTGGTTTTTCCACTACATCCCCCAGTTTTATACTGCCTGTGTCATCATTTCAGGCACAAGAAATAATTAGCCCTGGAAAACATTTTTTTTTCTGCGTTTTTTTGGTTTGTGTTTTTTTTTTTTCTTCACAGGAGCTGAGCTAATTCATTTTAAAATGAAAATGTCTCCATTTAGGTTCCCATATTGAGAGTGTCACAAATTATGTCAATTCACCAAATTGGTGGCTGCCAGTAAACGACTGAGAATTGCCAGATTCAGTTAAACACTTTGGCTCAGTTAACATCCTCCCATGGAAAAAAGTCATGGGATGGCCAAAAATCAGGCAGAAAGATCTGCAGGCTCGAGCCACAGTTTCCACTGCATCATGTGCTGAGGAATGTTGGGGGGTTGGGTCCGGACACCCACAGAGCCAGCAGGGATCGCAGTCCTGCGAACCCACAGGGACTTCTGTGGGATGTTTTTCCCGTGGATTCTTTGACCTTGAGGTATGTTTGAAAAACCGTCTCACCCGCACATAGGCCCTGACTGTGCCCATGTGTAGTCCCTGGCTGACCATCCCCTAAGGTTTCAAATGTGCCTTGGGGGAATTTACAGGTGTGGAGTGGGAATTGCGCAAGGCACTTCTGCCAATGCCAACAGTAACTATGTAAAGAAAATGCCTGTGGTTTTTAGTGAGGAGAAACATTTCTCCATTCTAGCAATGCCCTCTCCTCTCTTTCAAAACCTAAAGGCATCTCTTTGCAGGCAGTTTGCATGCAGTGCCTTTCATGGCACTAAAGAGATAGATAAGACAACGTTACTTCATCCCTTCCTCCTGTCAACATTCAGCCCCACTATGGGAGGAGTTGGAGAAGATTACGCAGTTATTTATCATGTGCAATTCACAATCCTCTGTGGCTAGAAATTCTTCTCACAGCATGAGTTTTCCAAAGGCTGCACGGAAATGAAAGGACACAGCTTTCTTTTAATTATTCTGGATCATTCCTCCCAGCTTAATGTAGAATTTTATTCTTGTGTTGTCAAGGACATCAATATGCAGTTCAAGGTTTGGGGGAGGGAGGGTGGTGAGGAAAGTAATGAAAGATGTTTATTCCCTTCTTTTGAAGATAAAATAGACATCTACAAATGAAAGTTTATCAGAGTTAATGCACGAAAATAATTTTACATTGAATAAGAAAGTATAGCTTCTCAACAGTGATGTATTGGACATGCATATTCTGAAAGAAAAATAGGTCTGCAATATCACCAGATCATTGCTAACACTTTTAAACATTATTTTGTGTTTGCAGTGTGTGACTGTGATTGATCGCTCAGTTGCAGATGTGTTGTTACATCCCTCTCTGTCTGATTCTCCTGTCTACAGCAGGCAGATTCGGACAGCCAAAATAAACAAGGATGTTTCTTTAAACTAGCTACCCAAAAAAGAAAGAAGTTGCCAGGGAGAGAGATTCTTAACCCATTTCCCAGCCAGAAAAAAACATTACCAACAAAAATGATTCCCGGTCCAACCAAGTACAAAGTTCTTCATACAACAAGCCAAGGACAACCAGATTCTCTCTCTCCTTCTCTCAATTCCATATCCCTTTCTCATTTTTCTTTTCTTCCCCCCCCTCCTTTTATCTGGTAAAATGTTTGGAGTTCTGTTTTCTTTTTTTTCCTCTTTAGTATGTGTAATTCATTAATGTTGAGAATTGTTAAGTATGTCTCCACTGTAATATAAAACTTAACAAAATTAACATTTTTTTCAGGAGAAATTTTCTCTTCTGTGTATAATTTTTAATCTGTAACTGTGAGCCTAAACCAATTCCTATAGAAGTTCATGGGAGCAGGATCCGGCCCTTAAAGGACAGTGCAGTAAACAGTATTGATTTCTGTTGATTCACCCCTATTTTATAGAACAGTAACAGACAAAATCCAGCCCCGTGTCTGAACATTTTCTAAAAATTAAGCTAATTGAAAAAGCCAAATAAAGTTAACAATCAACAATTATCCAGTTAAAGCAGGCAAGATCAAATAAATAAATAAGATTAAAGCTCTAGCGTCTATTATTAGCAGACTAGAAGAATGGAATTGAAAAATTCATCAGCCTCAGACAGTGGGTTGACAAGGTCTTCTTGCAGCTAGGAATTCAGTTGTTGCTCTGCATCAACAAAGTCATAGGAATAGAAGTTCGTTCCTGTCCAAGTATATCTGAATTTCTGCAGCTTAAAGAGGTATACATTTCAACATCAATTGGACAGAAATCATTCTTGTCATTGGCTCTGAATGACAGCATGCATGCGTGACAGTGGGAAGACTAGTTGTGTCTGAAGTTTACAAGCAATTAAAAGCTGTGCTACTGTGAAGCCACAGCCACTGCAAAGCATTTTCAGCTAACAATTAAAGAAGCATAAGACTCTAAAATGTACATAATTTTATGTTGTTCTTCCTGTAACACAGATGATGCAGAATTCATAACAGATGTTGAATATGATATTAAAGTCACATGAAAGGTAAGAGACATTGATCTTTGACCTCAGTAGTGTTTGAGAAAATGTCACTGCTTTCCCATTGCTTTTTTTACAATCTACTCTTCTATTCCATATAGGTTTGTTACGTGAATAGATGCCATACTATAAAAATGACAGTGAGAAACATAGGAGGGACTACAGTGCTGAGAATATGAAACATTCATAAGGTACTGCCTGGAATGAAAAACATTTACACAAGTCTAAACCTGTCAGTCTGTGTCAAAGTCTTACACAGTTAATAAAAATCCTTCTGCAACCTTCTTCCAGAGTCTCAGATCATGGATCATTACAGTCAATAGGAAATTTGCCATTTGTTTCTTTAAGCCTAGGATCAAGGTCTGAATGCTGGTATCATATTTTCCATATCATCTCTTTTCTTCTGAACTAATAAACTGAGAATATAATGAATGTTTTAATTTAATCACATTTAGGTGAGAATTAGACCCTATTTATGTATAAGTAACACTGTAGTATCCAAGATATCAATGTGCAGCATGTACCCTCTTTTTAAGGCAGAAGCTATAACTGAAAAAATATTACTGAAAACAATTTTCTTCCATTTTTAGAAAAACTTTGGAATGACTATGGCCTTCCAAACTTAATCAAAACAGTAAAGAGAGGTTCTTTATGGAAGAAAAACTGATCATGAACATGGTTTAGTTACTCAGTTTTAGCCAAACTGGATAGCAGAAGATCTAACTGGTGGTCGGGGAGAATAAAAACCTTTATCACCATCAAAGTATATTTCTGAAAACTGAAAATAAAGAAGAAAATTGTGAGTAAAACTTATCCCTCAAGCTGTTGATGGTGAAAGAAAAACTGTGAAGGCTACTGGCACTAACACTGCAGTTGATGAGACAGAATTGTGACGCATGATTTTATGAAAGCATTTACTGGTAGCTTGGGAAAATTTAATTTTACAAATGATATCCAAACCCATCATGTTTGTTAATTTAATTAAATTTCAGAACTGTAATCAGCTTTGGAATTTCAACCCTGAGTTTAGCGATTTCACAGTAACACCACATGAAGGAGATTCTGCATATAATAATTGGAATTTTCAAATTTTAAGCCAGGAAAATTAATTTTACTTCACGGAATAAATTATTTTCTAAAATTTCAGAAAAATGAATTATGAACTTTCAGTTAGTAATCTACTGGTATTCTATAAATCTTTCTCAGGTTTATAGTTTCTTGCAAGAAACCCAGTATAAATTCCTGAGCACTTTTAAGACCCTTGAAAAAGTATCCAGCAAATGAATCTCACAAGCTAATTTATGACTAGAGTGCTGTTTAGAACTTTTTAAAGTTTGGGAAAATATGAGGAATTGAATTTTCAAATGTGCCGTGGATACTGAAATTTTATTCCAAATAACAAAGCAGTAAAAGCCTCAGGAAGCTGAAGATCTTTAACCTCCCTGAAGAATGATCTTTCAGTCTGTGATCCCAAGCATGTCACTTGCAGCCTGAATATCACAAGAGTCCTTGTATGCTTGGTAGCTGTAGGTCCAGCAAGTGACTTATCATGAAGCAGTCTGCAATAAGAAATCTGAAAGCTATCCCTGTGCTTTTTATAAGGTTGGACTGTATCAATAGTCCTATGGAACGAGCCTTGGTGGGGTTCTTTTGTTTGTTTGTTTGTTTGGTGGTTGTTGTTTTCGAAAGTTACCATGTTTGCAGTGAAAACTTTAATAGTTGAAAAGTGCAGTAGGAGCTATAGTAAAAACAGACTGGTGATTGTAATAGAAAAACACTGCTGAGGTACATATTTTATATCTGATATTCCTTTTGGCATTGCTGTAAATACTACCAGTCTTCATAAACCCACCTCACTCAAACCAAAATTAATGATGAAATGTTGACATTTGACTAAATGTTGATCACTTTAAAACAGTAGCTGAATTAGAAATGTACTCTATTTTACAGTCAATGAAAAGAAAAAAAGAAAGAAAGAAAGAAAGAAAGAAAAGAAAGAAAGAGAGAAAGAAAAAGAAAGAAAGAAAGAAAGAAAGAAAGAAAGAAAGAAAGAAAGAAAGAAAGAAAGAAAGAAAGAAAGAAAGAAAGAAAGAAAAAGAAAGAAAAAAAGAATGCCAAGAACTTTTATGGCACATTTAATCTTATCTAAGAGTTGACATCTAAAATAGATCAGCCATTATTACCCTAAAAATGCCAATTTCTCTGTATTAAATAAAAGAGGAATCTGGGGTATCTATGTAAGCGTTTACAATGTAGATGTCTACTTTTTAGTAGTATGAACTGCATTATTCTTTTTGGATGTTCCGTCTTTTTCATTAATGTTGTTGTAGATCCTTCAAAGAATATTTTTTTTTATTTTATTAGAGAAGATGTTGAACACCTCATGTCTTATTTTTGGAAGACATAGAAGAAGTTACAGATAGAGATGTAAAGAACCCACACCTGAATCTCTCCACAAGTACTCAACATTCTCCTAACGTGTAAGGAAAAAGACACTAAAATTCACTGAGGTCTGAGGCTCCTGTGTTGTCCTCCTCTTCTCATTTAAAAAGATAAACTGCACCTTATTAAACATCACCTCTATTTTTAAAAGCAATCTGAGTCTGCATTTTCTTGTTTGGTCTCTAATTTTTACTCTCCTCTTTGCATAGAGGAGTGTAATACTACAGTGCTATCAGTAATTAGCCTGAGCAGAGTAGAATAGGAATGATACAAGTGCAGACAATTGTAGCTTACAGTAAGAAACAAAATTATTATTATATTCAAAGTGTATCAAGGAAAGCAATCTGAATTCCACAAAGGCCACTTGGGATAAAAATGCAAGTCCAGTATATTGTAATAACATTTTAAAGTTTCATTTTAAATAGATTATGTTTTTACTGGTATTGTAAGTAGCTATTATGCAATATGGTCCTAATTCTAGTGATGCAACTCTATAACTCACTGCATCACAGAAATATAAAGAGAATTTGGTCAGTTTCAACTCTCTTCAATATGGACTAGTTTCCCTCTATTAGTTTCTGACTAACTGTCTCTTAAAACTGCTAATCTTTCTATTCATATTTTGCATACACCCTCTCTGCATGTGCATGTTTTCTTTTACTGAACTTTAATAAACAACAAATCTCTTTCCATCTCTACACAAGCAAAAAAGGCTCTTCCAACCCCTTCCTCCTGCCAAACTTCTACAGGACCCTGTTGGTCTGTGAGTCTCCTTTCCCTCCTGTGCTATGAAGGGCATACGTGCCAGCAGCAGCCCTGCAGCAGCACACCAGAGCAGGGTACACATCAGAGTTGGAAGGAAACTGCACTCTCTTAGTTCTTTTACTATGTTTGTGGGGTAATCTCCAGCTGCTAACCAGCACTTGGGATGCCCCTGCATGTTTTTGTCCTTTCTGCTTTCTTGTACCTTTTTGAAATACTACCTACAATCATCAACATCATCATCATGGCTAGGCTTCACGAACGAAGATTTGGCAAGGCTCTCTCCACATTTGTTGCAGGCACGCTGGTGGCTTATGAGGCCAATACGTGACAGACATATCTGATTGCAAAAGGCACAGCAGAAAGACTCCTTAGATGGTGTATTCTGCAAAACACAGTTCTTTCTGCGTTGCCTTTTCTCCTCAAGGGTGATCCTGTGTATGTTCTCAAAGGAGACAGCTGCGTTATAGATGGTGTGTCTCCAGGTCTCCTGATTTGAGGCCAGAGTGGACCAGTTATGGAGATCAATATGGCCAAGGCTGAGATGTTGTTTCAGGGAGTCCTTGTATCTTTTCTTCGGGGCTCCTCTCTTGCGGCAGCCAGTGGCAAGTTCACCATAAAGCAAGATCTTAGGGAGGCGGTGGTCCTTTATCCTGGAGACGTGCCCTGCCCATCGCAGCTGTGTTCTCAGCAACATGGCCTCAATACTTGTGACTGCTGCTTGTTCTAGAACAGATGTATTGGTCACATAATCTGACCAGTGGATGTTTAGGATTGTGCGGAGACAGCGTTGATGGAAGCGTTCTAGGAGACGCAGGTGGTGGCGGTAGATGACCCATGATTCGGAACCGTATAAGAGAGTAGACAGCACTATGGCTCTGTAAACACTGATCCTGGTGCTTTTCTTCAAGTGTTTGTTACGCCATACTCTTTTGTGGAGCTTTCCAAAAGCACTATATGCCTTTGCTAACCTGTTGACTATCTCTCCATCAATCTTACCATCTGAGGAGATGAGGTTACCAAGGTAATTAAACTGCTACTACCTTCAATACAGCAACAAAAATAATATGCTTAAATATAATTCCAAGAATCCAGTGTATCTGCTCTTGAAAACAGATTAATCTCTTCACAGTTCCTTACTTTCTGTGTATAATAAGTTTTAGAGGGGACAGAATTGCAGGTTTCCACCTGCTCCTCAAAGTTAAATATCTAGAATAAAAAGGATTTAATTTTTCATCTTGTTTAAATTTTTTGCGGTAAATACTAAAGAAGTCTTAGACAAATCTCTGACCTGTGCAGGTGTTCTTCTGTCTGTTTTTTAATCAGTTCTCCTGTGATCTTAAGCTTCATGGTTTTGCAAAGATAGAGGTAAAATATGAAGTGACCACACATTTGGTTTAAAATAATTGCTTACCCTAGGCACAATATAGCATAGAAGAACACTTCCTGCTGGTGGTAACACAGCTCCTCTTGGTAACTGGAGAGTGTGGAGACTCAGAGTGTGAACTGAGCTCTTCTGTAAGAAAATGTACATGAAAGGAGTCAGAGGACATCAGAGAGAGAGAATGTGAGAAAACTCTATACTTAATTTCAGAGAAAAAGTTGCACAGACAGATCATCTGGGAGTAAAATATACTCTTTTTAAGATTCAGCATCTTGCCCTATATTGTCATTAAATCACCAACACATTCAAAAACAATAGACTTGGGAGTCTAAAAATAGATTGAGATTGCTGACACTTCTTTTTCTAAGTATTCAAATTCAGATACTCACACAAATATAAATCCTTCATATTCAAATACTATAATTTTTAGCAAAATTGAAATTGTATTAAAATAAAAATGTGCTATATTCATCTAATAAAACAATTCCTAGGCTTTAGAAGTGGGACTACACAAGCCAAAAAGGAAGTCTGCTGACTCTTTTCTTTGTCATGATATTTTTGTGGCATAATACTATTAATGTTCACGCTTAATTAATATTATGCAAGACAGCTTAAGTTGAAAGCTCGCTATGACATTTATAACCCACTTTTCCGAATACATTTGCTTAAGAATGGCCTCGCTAACATGAGAGACTTTTCAGAAAGTGAAGTGTCATATTAAATATATTAGAAGCTTTGAAAAGTATAACATCACTACTCTGCTGAAAACCTCCTTTGCTCTTTTTTCAAAGGCAGATTGTTCATGTGCAATAGTACGACCTTTCATGTAAGTTTTTCATAATAAATGCAGTAGTTTTGAAATAAAATTACTTCTTTCACAGTAATGTTTTACTGAATATGTATTCATAACTGCATGCATTCATGAAAGATAGAACAAAATGTTCTAGTATCTGGTTGTGACACAATTGAAATTCTCATTTTAAATTAGGTCAAAACATATAAGAAAAGGCTTCAGTGTGTGTAAGTTGATGCAGTAATTGCTATATGACTCATTCAAATCCTACCTTGAAGGGTAATTGTTATAACCATTCATGACGAGAAAGTCTATCATCTGCTTTTTTTTGTGAAAATTATTTTTCTTAATAAGTTCTTTTTTATTTCTGTAGAATATCAATTAAGGACAAAGAACTACTTAAAAAGAGTAATGTTGTTATCCTTAGACTGCAAAAGACATTTTTTCTCCATTTTTACTCCATTTCATCACTAAAAATAATTAAGATATTTATTTATTCCCACATTTTTTCAGTATTTTAATAATGATGTGCAATCACAATATTTCAAAATGTCAAATAGGATATTTTAAATTGTTACTATAAATTTGTTCAAATCCTGGCATACAGTTTAAAAATATTTTTATTCCATCTTTAAAAAAGAAAGAAAAATGCTAAAGATCTTAAAAATCCTCTGAAGTGAAATGTGCATTTGTGGCTGTAGCTGCACTACCTGCAGATATTTTTTGCCTCCAGCCTGTATCTCAGCTCTCAGGGTAATTTCCCTGTCTCTTTGCAGGATGAAGGAAGTGTGTGGGGGCTTTCAAGTCTGTATCAGATAAAGTCAGCCGGGTGCACTCCAAACACCTTTGTCTTCTGTGTAACCTGCCTGCCTGACTGCAAAGGGTTTGAAAGAGCACATATGTGATCTCTTTTGCAGGTAGAGGTGAAGAGATGGTAACCTGTGACCGAAAAGAAGCAACAAATGGCTGTGGGGAGGAGGGGAGGGAAAACAACAGCAGTATGCACATCAGGCAGGAGCACTTGTGAAGGGAAAGCCGTGCCCTGGCCATAGGCTCCTAGGTCTAAAGCTGAATAACCAAAAACAAATGTGCAGTAATTGGTTTCAGTGAGAATTGTTTAGCATGGTGCACTTTAAAATAGACTATGTGTAAGTAGGGTGGAAATAATATAATCCAACATCAGCTGTCTAAATCTAGTCAATGTAACATACAACCTAAACTGCACATGATCCAAGCTACTCAACTAGGCTTCTCCTACTGACAATGAAGAGAAAGGGACGCCTTGAAAAGTGAAATTCATTCTTGTGACAGGTTTCTAACATAGGTGATTCAGCCTTTGGAGCTACCTTTTTCTCCAGAGACCTCAAAGTCAGCACAGAATTCTTAATATTTGAAGGACTTAAGTTTGATGAAGGGAATCCCCCACAAATTTGTCATGAGTAGCTGCTATTTCAGTTTTGAATAACATATTTACCAGGTAAATGTGTCTTGGATGAAAATGGCAAGTTATTTTCCATATTGCTGTGTATCTCAAAATCAAGTACATATTTTAAGAATAAAAAGTTCTAAAAAACTTTCTTTGGATAGCCTCTTTAAGAAACCTTACAAAGACAACTAAGAACTTGAGTACTAAAACTTACTTTTTTAAAAAAACATAAGTAGGGTTTTTGATAAATTCTTGACCTGGAGATGGAGTTTTTCCTTTCTTTTTCTCTAGCACAATTGTCTATGTCAATGAGACTTTAATCGTTCAGCTAAGGATTTTGCCTTACTCAACCCGGTTCTCTACTATATAGTGCAATAATTTAAATCTTGGTAAAGATGATATAATGCACAGATAGTACTGTGAAGATCTGATCAAGAATTCACTGCCAATAATGAGAGATTTTTTGGGCAGTAATACAAGCCCTGTGTAAGCACATAGTGTCTGATTCCATTTTACACCTGATGTGGATGTGGATACAGAAGAAAGAGAAAAAGAAGCCTACTTGTGATGGACTGTGGCCCTGAGAGAAGCAGCAGAAGAACAGGATTGGGTTTAAAACAATGGACTTTACTTATTTGAAGAAGAGTTAACTGAGTACAACTATGAGTTAATGTTAATGTTAATGTTTGCAAGTTGAATGGTAAATTCCTATCCCCGTCCTTATAATGGTTTGTTCCTAGACAAGAGTTTCACTCCTTCTCTCTCATCCATATTCTATTGTAATCCTTCCCCCTGTGTTCTGTATCCAATTGCAACCCTTTCGTTAACAAACTCCTCCCACCCTAGGAAGTTCTCTGAGCTCCCTTATATAAGGGTGAGCCATTTTAATAAAGTGGTTCACTCCCTCGCTACCTACAACCTGTGTCAAACCCAGAGTGGAATTTCCCTTCTTCCCTAGCCAGGCTGCATTAACCTGTGAATGATTTTCTAAGGTACAGAAAACCAGTGAACAGTCAGCCTCTCCATGGCACGTTTTAGCATTGTCAGCTGCACAACTTCTTTGTCTAATTAATGTCTACAGATGACTCTTACAGATTTACTTGATAGTTTCAGAGCGATCTGATTAAATACTAGACATTGAGATAAGATTTGATATATTACTTTAAGTAGCCACTGCATCTTCCTAAATCACCTACAGTTTTGAATGATGACTGCATACCTACCCCCTTGATGAAAAAACTTCATGCTCTGGTCATATGATGAATTTTTGTAATCTGTAAAATTCAACACATCAATTAATCACTTAAATAGCCCTTTTGTATCAACATCCAGGAGTGTTTTCCCAAAGTATGGATAATGTGCTTTTAAGTGAGACTAAGACATAAGCCATGGCAACTTCTGGGGAAAAAAAAGACTTTTAGCAGACTCTTGCTCAGTTAGTTTTCTACAAAGTTTAAGTAAGAATGTTCAGAAGAATGGATGACCTCTGAACTGAAGATGCAAACTGTTTTCCATTGTCTGCTTGAGCACTTCTCTTTACCTCACTGAAAGAATGGTCTAGAAAGACACTTAGAATTAGTGAGAGCAATTCTTAGATGTCTTTCAACATATACTCGTATAGAGCCATGGCCCTATTGAAGTAAATACCAAACATCCATCAACTGCAAGAAACCCAGGCTTCCATCTCAGCAATTTTAAACTAAATTTTTCTTTATGACACTCTCAGGGGCCATTTATATTGTATGGATCTTGATCTACACATCAAATAGCTCGATAGCTGTCAGATAGATTATGCTTATGATACTCCTCTTCAAACTGAAAAGGAAAAAGAGAGGGACTTTTCTAGAGGAGTTAAAAAGCAAATAACTCTTCCATGATGCAGGAGGAACCCATAAAAAAAGTAGTGCCTTGAAAAAAACCATCATTGTGTAAAATGATGTGTCCCTTCCAACTCAGCATATTCTGTAATTCTGTGATTCTGTGATGGCAAATTGATGGCAAAGCAAAAGAGAAAATTGGAGTGTTGACTGGTGACATCTTAGATCCAGTAGCAAAGTGTAGAACTCAAGGGTATTATGAGAGGGAGATCCAAGATGCAAAAGATTTATACTTTCACTTGCCAGGTTCTTATCAACATTTGAGAGATGATAAACTAGTCTGCTTTCACTATCACTGTCAACTATATTCTCTGTAGATAATTCGAAATGTTTGTGAGCTTTCCTGCAAGTAGTTCAAAGATTATGATGTCAGGGAAGATGCTGATGAGAGCCCAGTTTTGTTTCTCTTATTTAACTAAATTATTGAAATATGTTCACTTAGAGGTTTCTTCCACGTAGACTAATAGACTCGTATTAATAAAGAAGACCATGGTTTACAGGGAAAAGTGATATTCTTTATTAGTACTATTCTTTATTCTAATACAGTAGGAGAGGAAAAAAAAAGAGCCCTTTCATTTTTTCTTGAGCTACCAAGTGGTCCAATAAAAGTTATTCCTTACTCTAACACCACCAAAATTTTAGCCACAATCATAAAGAAGTATGTTTCATTCCCGAGACAGGAATATAAAAGAAAAGTTAAAAATAAATTCTTAACTTCTCAAGTATTTTCGGAAACAACTGAGTTATTTTTAAAATGTTTTGTTTAGTTGCAAAAATGTAAAAAATTGAAAATATTTGCTACCCACGTAGGATTATATTTCCCTGTTTTCCCTACACTATTTCAATTCTGCATTGTAAAGTGCATTAAAAAATACAGAGCATTATTTATCTCTCTTCAATAAAGTCTGATTCAGCAGTACACACAAACATAAAAGTGTATACCAGACTTTGTTAGGGTATTGCATTAAAGTATGGCAGCATTATTTCACTATTAATGAGGTAAATAAACCTTTACTAGTTTCTCTCCAAATCAAGTTGCCTTCTTCAGCAATGGCCAAGGACTGGCAGTCGTGTAACTGCTTATACTGAGTGTCTTATGGGTCAAGTTGTTTGAAAAGTTTCTATTTATTTTCCTGCTACTGTTTTTAAAATTTATATATTTAAGTGTGTCTGTAACAGCAGTTGAACACTTTCGTTTGCATTGATCAATTTTTGTTTAAGGAATTTGCAATTCATCAACTTCATTTTTCTATGTCATAACTGGGATGAAATTTCTGAAATGTCTGAAATATAGCAAATTTCAAAAAGCAAGTTAAACATAATTTACAGCTCTCAGCCTGACCTAGAATCCAAACTTGTCTTTTTTTCACTTATGAAAGGACTTCTCTCTTTTTCCTGTTGCTATAAAAATTCACACAAAACAGGGATAAAATGCCTGGACTTTGATCCTGCCATTCAGCCCATGTGGGCACCACTGATCCAATTGCCAGATCATGGCCCAACCGAATAAGCACAGGAAACAATGAACTGACTGAACACAAAAGGCTGTCACTGATCTCTGTGGGTGTTTTGCCTCAATAAAAATAGGTCCTTAAGTAATAGAATCAGAGCGCTAAAGCTGCAATAAAGATGCATGTCTGAGGTTGCTATTTGTTTTCTGTTTTCAATATTTGAAAAGTATAATTTTATTTTATTTTTTTTTAAGCTACAGAAAGGAAAGAACAAAGGAGAAGCAAAAACTTTTGTTCCAAGAGGAGGAGACCATTTAATTTGTTGATGAATAATTTTTCCCATCTAGACTCATTATTTTCAATGTCTTGTGCAATACTAATTTTAAGACTCAAAGAAAAAGCATAGAGTATAATAATGTGTAGGGGTAGAATAGTATTAAACAATAACAAAATTACAAATTATAATGGCTAGGCCTAAGATTAAAGAGTTTGGACTTCCTTATGATTTTTGATTGCTCAATCTGCTAGCAATGTGTTTTGCAACTTTTTGTCCAGTATAACTTCCATGCTCCACTTTACTGATTTGTTTGTATAAAAAGTGGTATCAGTGCAATTAATGGAAGCCTGTACACCCATAAGTTTGATGGTAATATTTACAAAGTGTTCTGAGACCATTTCATTGAAAGAGTTCTTTTACACATGATTTCAATGGCCAGCCAATAGGGCTGTTTACTTGGAAAGATTTACTTTCAGCAGTATTATTGATTTCACTCCTTTAGAGGTGAATAAGAAGCACACAAAGTAAGTTCCTCAGGACATTTGATTTTTTTGGTGATATAACACATTCAAACCCAAGAACTGAAACTAAAACTTCCTGTTACTTCAAAGAAAGAAAAAAGACTTTCCACAGAAAATTCCATCCCCTTTCTGAAAAGTTGACTTCTTTCTTCTGACTCTGAATGAAGACTATGGCCTCAATCATCCTTGGTAATGTTTTCGGCACTTCTGCTTACCTTCTCCTTTTTCCAATTTTGTAATGTAATGGGTCCCATTATGACACCTTTGCCATCAGCCTTGGACAGCTCTGCTCATGTAAAAACGTGGTTGTTTGTGTGGATTTGTATTATTATAATTTTTAGTACAGTAGTAGAATTTACAGTGGAATTGTAAAGGAATTTATAGAAGGTTATAGAGGAAGCCTAAGCATTTTGGATTATGTGCTTAACTTTAAGATGTGTAATGTTTGTCCAGCTTCTGCTTGGAAAGTAGCCTGTTTCAACTGAAACATGTATGAATGAAACATTGTTTATGTATCAACAGCTTGTTTAGACTGGGCGTAATAAAATTAGATATGAAAGAGAAAAAACTCATCATTGTGAATTACAACTGAGATCCACTACTATGTAAGTGGGAATGAAGGAATCTTTATTGAAGAAAGCTTCTAGAAATCCACAATCCATGGAAAAAAAGATAACACAAGCAATAATCTTCAGTTCTGTTTGTCCTATTACATATTATTAAATCATGCAAACAACTTCATGTTCTACCTCATCACAGCAGCATTTCTTTTATGACCTCACTGCAGATGAATAATTCTCATCATTGCTGATGCCTCAGAGCTTTTTGGTTTTTTTTTAACTTTTGTAGATTTTAGAAGTAGTTGTGTAGTGAATGTAGATTTTAATGTAGCTGTATTATACCCTTTACCTTTAGCATAGTAGTTACACATACCCAACCCTATTACCCCCTTTCTTATCTAACTTTCTAAATTCCTTAGCTTGTTTAGACTTCCCTCAAGATAGGCCTTCTTTCTGTTTAGGAACATTTGCACTCTGGCTTGAACAACAAGATACATCATAGTCAAAGCATCCTTCAAAACCCAGAACTTTGGAGGACCTCCAAGGACTGGACGTGCTGTGACGAAGAGGAAGATGAGGAAGAAGGGGTCCCAAAGCCCCCAAACCCAATTCCCTAAGAGGTGTATCGAGGGGCAGAACTGGTGGTGGACAAATCTATGGTTGGATGAACCTTATTATAAAATCACAGAACCACTGTCTGAATGGGCAGGTGGCATGTGTATTCCCTGGGCCTCAGGCCTGAGACTAAAGGACCTACTCTCTATCTTATCTTCTAAACTAAATTGGCCTGGAGTCTTTTTTTCTCTGCGGTCTCTTAAGGCAACAAGGCCAAGATGCAAATGAGCAGGTTCAGTGGTCAGTAATATGACAAAAATAAAGAAACTCGAGAGTCGTTTCTGTGGTGGTCTTACTCCATCACAAATGGAAGTGGCAATCTCACTTTTCTAATTGCTCCTGTTGTGTTCTCCCAGTTTTTCTTCACTATTCCTATTTGTAACTCTGAGACAGACAGAAGAACTGTTTATATTGAGAATGAATCTTGCAAAAGAAAAAAAAAAAGGGTTTTCAGATGTTCCTCAAGTACCTCTGTAAATGTTAGTGCCAAGAAGGTGACAGGACTTTCAACTGCACTCTCTGTTTCCATCTATTTAAGGTAAGAGCAAAATCCTTTAAAAGTGTCCTTTTAGTGAATTTACTGCAGGTGTCTGTGGGACAACAGATGCAAAAGCTATGGCTTAGTGAGTAATCACACATTTGGAAATACTGCAGGTATATAATTTACTTGTTTGCCCATTAGAAGTTGTTTTGATATTTAGACATACTATATTGTTGTATCACGTGATGATGTGTTCATTTTGTTACCAAGGCTGCTTCCTTGAGAGTAAATCACTGAAAAAGTTAAAAAATGCAGAATTGCTTTAATTTGCTTTGACTCACTTTCATCTGAGCTTTATCAAGTTTGCTAATTAGCAAACTGTTTTTTTTTCTTCTTACATACAGTAATAAAAGCTGAATTCTACACCTACTGTCTTCTCTTTTAAAAGTATGGACTTTCCTCTTGTAGTTTTAGAAATTTATTTTAAGCTAATGTGTGTATGTGTGTTTCATTGTATGCATGGACTGTTAACAGTTTCTGACATGGTAAGGCCATCAGACAGGAGAAAAGGCTGACACACTCATGGACAAGAATGCCCTAACTTGACAAAATTAATGAATTACATCAAGGTTCATACAGCACTTTGATTTTGTAAAGCATCACATATCTCTCTATGCTTGATATATAGACGCTCTATCCATATATCTATAGAAAGTTATTACAAACTAAAAATAAAAAAGCTGGAAAATATTGCTGGTATATGTGATGCAAAAAAAAAAAAAATAATAGGGGCTTGGCCTTTAGTTGTAATTCTGAACCAGTTGCTGTACCCTATGGAGAACTCTGAAAGACTGTGCAACACAGACACTATCCAAACCATAACAGAGGAACATAATCCTAAAATTGCCCTTATTAACCTGGTTATCAGTTTTAGAAAACCTGAAGGAGGAAAACTCACTTCAGTGAAGGTTAAAGGAACTCTGTGTTGATGCTGTCATCTGAAACAAATGCATGGGTTGCTATCAGATGACTCATAGAAGCCAATTTTTCACATAACGTGGCATTGAACCATTTGCCATCATCAGTGAAATGTTAGAAACATTAACACTATGCTTATAAAAAAATTGGTTTAGATTTTAAATAGATGCTTGCTCTTTTTGCGATGCTTCTCAATAACAGTTTAAGCAGTTACCAAGTAGTTCAAGTGATAAAATAGGGGATCTATCTCATTGTTCTGAATAACTGGTTTCTTCACCTTCTACAAAGAAAAAGCAGCAAAGATATGGAAAGAAACTGATTTTCTTAACTCTTTTTTACTTCAAGTTTTATAGATATGCACAGAATTTTCAAGTTCAAATTAATTTTATACTATTCTTACCCACATACAGTGTTCAAGTGCATAAGCATAAATATGAATCCTTGTCCATTTTTTCTATTCACAAAAATAATCTGCAAAAAGCCTTGGACAAAATAAGAGAGCCAGCCACAAAATTACTGTTTATTAGACTTTATTTAGCAGTAAATAACTGCTACTTGTGAATTAAGAGAAACCAACAGAGTAAATCCAGGGAGGACTTTGAGGTGCATTTCTTTCTTGACTATTGCACATCCCTCCCTCAAAGATAAAATAGAGTGGAATCCAGTTTCTTATTGAAAACATAGGTTAGACCACAAAAGAAGGAGAAGGCGGAAGATAATTGAGTAATAAGGTGAAAGTAGAATAGAAAAATGAAAACTGGAAATTAATGATAGATAAAAACACTAATAATAAACAAAGAAACATCCTTTGGGAAGAAATCAAGTTGTACTGCATGTCTAGTAAGGACACAAAAGTGTGTCAATAACATCTTTTTATGACTCTATGTTTTCATTTAACACCAGCTGGCAATTCAACCCCACACAGCTTCTTGTTCACTTCCTCCATTGGGATGGGGATGAGAATTGAAAGGTTAAAAGGGAAAAAACTCATGAGTTGAGATAAAGACAGTTTAATAGGTGAATTGAAAGCCACACACAAGAGCAAAGCAAAACAAGGAATTAATTCACCACTTCCCATGGGCAGGCAGGTGTTCAGCCATCCCCAGGAAAGGAGGGCTCCAGCACCCGTAACAGTGACTTGGGAAGATAAACACCATCACCCTAATGTCTCCCACCTTGCACTTCTTCCCTCATTTTATATGCTGAGAATGATGCTATATGGTGTGGAATATCCCTTGAGTCAGTTGGGATCAGCTGTCCTGGTTGTATTGCCTTCCAACTCCTTGCGCACTCCCAGGCTCCTCACTGGTGGGGTGGGGTAAGAAGCAGAAAAGGCCTTGACTCTGTGTAAGCACTGCTCAGCAATAACAAAAATATCCCTGTGTTATCAACACTGCTTCCAGCACCAATCCAAAACATATTATCCCATTCTACCTACTGTAAAGAAACCCTGTACTTTTCAAAGCTGTCTTCAGATAAGTGTATGAAAGACTATACATTCATTCTCCTTTAAAGAAAATCATCTGGGACATACAAAAAGATGTTTTTGGGAAGCAAAACAAATATTGTTAGATTTGTCATCTGGTAGAATAACAGTTGATCAGAAAAAGGTAGCAAACACCATGAAGAAGTAGCACTGTTTTACAGGCAAAGGCAACTCTCAGAGTTGCAGGACAATATTGCTCTTGTTGGAAGTGAAAACTTTATCCCACAAAGTGAATTGAATTTCAAAGATTTCACATCCCTTTTTCAATAAGCATTAACTGTTGCTTACAATACATGATAATCACTTTGATTTTCCTTCACTGTTAAAAAGTCATGTTCAAAAGGCATGGTTTTACTCTATGTCAAAGCACATAGCTTGCTAGCATACAGAAGATTTAAGAGTTCTTTTTAGTTTGGTTAACATTACTGTGAATCTCTGCACATAAATTTCACAATTGATGAATAACAAATTAGTGAAAATATCTGAAACCCCAACACATTAGGGGGTTACGAATCATTAAAACTCTGGATTCAGATTAGCTCCTGTAAGTATGTTACCATCAGTGGAGTTAATGCTGATGAATTTGCACTTCTACTGCAAGAGCTAAGAACTGCTAGAAATCTTGGAAAGGAAGGGATTGGAGGCCATGTTTATCCTATTGCTCTCATTAGTACATCTGTGATGGTCAAGATGGAAATAGGGATCAAGACACGCTGAGATAAGTGATAAGTGGCCAAAATATTTGTGGTATAAAAACACACATCAAGGAGATAAATTTACACGTCAAAACTGCATTTACCACAAATGGTTTTCTTAATGCGTGAGGAATGGATTAAACCCTATGGCTTTCCCATGTCAACAACAGCATTACATCAATAGTAGTAGGACAAGAATAACCTTACATTTACAGATGAAAAGAATCCTTTTTGCAGAGGAAAACTGAAAGAGCTATTTGTCATTTAAATGTTCAAAATATATAGTAACAAATGCATTTCATTCTCTTGGCATAACTATGATGGTTCACTAGCATTTCATTTTAAAACCCTTTTTCTGTTTTACTGGGAAAGAGCCCTTTTTTTGACTATCTTACTGTTTTGTAGCAGTTGGAATAAAAGAATGGACGAATACAGGAATGAAGAGTTACAGAATTTAAGGTTATTTTACACATGCTGCATTTAGTGTAACAATTTGTCATTTCATGAAATGTTTTTTGAAACATCTAAGTACCATAAATGTATGGCTTATTGATCATAAAATTGATAAATGTGTTAATATTTTAAAGGAGAAAGCTAATGTATCTTGCAAATGACAACAGGACAGGCTGTCAGCTGAGGCTTTTATAGTTGCAGTGGAGCATTGGTTTTGCTGTTGGACCCTGCTGTTTGAAAGATTAAATGTTTTACAGGCACACAACGCAGCTTCTTTCAGACTGTGCTATCACTGATCATACTTAAGGCAATACTCCTCCAGCATGTTCTGGATGAAGCTCACAATACATATTTGATTGCTGTTGTCATGCGTTGAATGTTTGTGGAAAATCTTAGCTCAGATACTTGTGAAGATGCCAGGTAAAAACTACTGAAGGAAATCCAAGACATTTCAAGTGGAATAAACAAAAAGCATGAAGGCGATTAAAGTGCATCTAACAATTAATTTATGAATCAGAATGTAGAGACACAGAAAACAATGTAAATCATTTATAACCCTATTATTATAGTAAACACACAAAGGGCAATAGAGACATGAATCAAGATTTCTGACTGAAAAAGCTTATAGTATAAATTTTAGAAGAGGTATTGTAAGTGACGATGAACAACTTGGAAGGGCTGAGTAATGGTTACACTTGATCAATCACATGTTCATCCTATTTAGACATTTCAAGACTGTGAATGTTCTTTTTATAAAATATAAAATACGAGGGATATAAAGAAGCTAATACCTACTCTTAACTTCTCTGTTGTGAAACATTGAGGATAAGTAAATTTCCCATGGACTTAAAGAAAAAGACCAGAGTAGCAGCTCTGTGGACACAAATGAATACTGGTGAAAGCATTTTCCCTTTGAAACAAAGCAGACTATGAAGAATATATTACACTTGAAGTAAGAGCACTCATAAAGTGATTAAACATTTTACTTCATTTGATTTCTATTTATTTTTTACCTTTTTTTTTTCTTTTTTTTTTTTCTAATGTGAGACTCCTGATGAGGGGAAATTTTTAGTGCAGCTGGAAGCAAAGACCAAATTCCTCTTGTTTTCCATAAGGCCATGCATAACCACTGTGACCTTATTTTAGTTATAAAAATATCCTTCAAAAATGAGAAGAAATCTGACTAGGAGGCCATTATGTTTACAGGACTGTCATACAAGATCTCGTTCAAAAACTTTGGCAGACATTTCCTTTTTTAGCCGTCCTGGGGTTGTCGTTGCCTCCCAATTCCCTGACCCCATGGCAGAGAACCTGTGTCTTGCTACTCCTTGGCTCTCCTCCTAAAAGAAGCACATAAAATTCCACAGACAGAACCAGGCAGAGGTGTGCAGCAGAAAGCAAAGAGACAATGGTCAAGGAGAAAAAGAAAACCAAAACCTTTAGAGTTAGCAAACATCAGAACAGACTGCTCTGAGACTATCCATCTGTACCAGCACCCAAAATTTGAGGAACTGTCTCCTATGCTTAAGATAGCCATTCTTTGAACAGGACATTGGGCTAGGTGACCTTCAGAGGTCAGCAACCTATATTTTTTCTCTTTGTATGATCATTAAATGGGGTAGATATTCCTGACTAGAGAGACTTAAATAAGATATGCACCAGACCTTCAACTGGGAAATAGTTCATATGATGAGTGCTAATATGCAATAGGCTTTCTTGACAAAATTAAATTTAGTTTAGTAACCAAATATTATTCAAAAATATGAATACCCCCAAATATTCTTCAAAAATATGAATTCTAAATGTACAATCTAATCTCTTTATGTGTGATTAATTCTGTTATGAAGTTTTCTTGGCTTCATAAATCTAATTACTAGCAGAAAGTATTAAGTCCATTTTATCTCTAAAAATTGATTTTTAGAGAAGGCCTCTTGCACTGAGTTTGATCAAGAACTCACAGAGAATTCATACAAAATAAAATTAAAAATAAACACTCATTCAATTTTAAACGAAGTTTCATATCACAGTTTTATAAAGAAATCAGCTTAAACTTTCTCACTAATGGAGTCAAGGAGTTGGTGTGTTTGTGAATAAATATCAGTGTAAAACTTGCACCTCTTTTCCTACTAAATGTTGAAAACTAAATGTTGAAAACTGCCATGCAGAAATAAGAATCACAGAAGGCCTGATAAATTCTATTGAATCTATTTAAAAATTCAATAATAAAATGTAAGATGTTATTTTCTTCTCTATACAAATAAAGGTACAAAGTGAAGCTCCAAAGTATGAAAACTGTTCAATTATTAAATATGACCCCAAGCAACTATGAAGAAAAAGCCAAATTTTTGTTTTCATATTTTTAATAGACTTTTGATGTTTTATTCCTAAGGCAGAAAAATGATTTCAAATTATTAGAGATAATAATGTGTCCAACTCAAAAGTCTGCATTTTAGAGAAATGTTGCAAACTCTAATGCCATTTTCAAAGCTAATTTTCTGAACAGGCATAACTCCTAAAGTTTCAGTTGGGGTATTTGATTTATAATATTGAGAATTCTGTAAGTTTGAAATCCAGGTAAAACCAAAGAATTTCCAGATTTATTTCTCTGAAAAAATATATCAAAACAATTTTATAGTTCCACAAAGTTCATTTTAGAATGCATGTTAACCAAGAATATTATTTTATTGCTTAATGAAAGAAAACTTTCAAGCCAGCTGACCAAAGCAGTCGTTACACACAGGGACTAAAGCTTGAAATTAGCAGGGACTTAATCGACGGCACTCATTTGAGCTAGTATTACATTACAGGAGACATAGTTGCACTTCACAACGCTGTCAGACATACTTGATCTGTTCCACCACCTAGCATCACGCAGAGACATTAGCTCTGTTAGCTGCCACAGCCCTGCTGTTTTAACTTGATAGCTTCCAAGGGCTCAGCTGTTGTTACCATGTGATACTGCACCACTCTACCTTGCTGCACTGGGAGCTCAAACATATCTGTTACATTGCTCATTTTAAAAATAATCTTTGAATACTATTTATTCCTCAGTACAGAAGAATTAAGAAAACGCAGTTGACTTCATCCCTATGACTTTGCCCAAGTGGAAACTTGTCAGATGCTAAAAATATGAAAAATAAAAATTATACTTTTAAAATAGACGTAAGAAATATCGTAGCTTTGTCAATTTTAATGCTGATTATATACATTTTATATATCATAATTTTAGGTGTCATTTTTATATATAATAATTGGAATCTGTCATTTCACTCATGTTTTCCTCCTTTGATGAGAATGCAATAGCCTTCAGACTAAAGGCTATCTGGATGATGACTGTTTGACATTTTATCCCTGTGCACTTTCACTTCTTGTCTGAAGGGTTCTAGCAACCAACTGGAAACATGGAGCTGTGGGACTGAGCTCTCTGAGGGTCTGCAAGATGCTAAAGCCAGTTTACTGATCTTAGACACCATAACAAAGTCATTCTTTTCTGATCCAAAAGCAAGAAAGGATGAAAGGATCTGAGTCCTACTATCACCGAATAGTCTAATCTCAAGAGATGTACTTTACCACTAGATGTGCCACTAGTGTGGCACGAACACACTCTTATCACAAACTATTTACAAGCCCTTCTGCTCAGCTTTGTCAATGTATCAGATCATCTCTTATACACAGTTTTTTATTTCAGTGTAAAAGATACATGATCATCTAAAAGAGCAGTGAAAATCTGCAAGGAGATAGCTATTTTTTTATGTATTACAGTACTGTACATGTCAAGACACTAAGTCTAATTCCTGTGTTTAGAAAATGTGAAAATATAAATCAAGTTTGGAAGGCAAACCATGTAACAGTAGGTCCAGGGCAGCATGACAAAATGCACAGCTAGAAAATAATCTGTAGAAATTGCGCACGAACAAGGAAAAATGAATAATAGCTCATCTTTAAAAGTAAAATGTGGTTTGTAAAAGCATTATCAGCTGGCAGCTAGAGAAGTCCTTCAATCAACCTTTAATATCCAGTTGATTTCTGAATCAAGATTTGTAAACTTACTAGAGGAAGAAGGTCTGTTCAGCAAATGAGTGTACCCTTTCTTTCTCATCCTGTCCTTGAAGAAAGGAGAAAGACACTTATCCCACTGAGCTAAGGAAAAGAAAACAGATATGTAAGTAGCTCCATATCTTACTGAAGGAATTATGTGGAATACTGTGGAAACGCTGCCCTTCCATTCTTCTTATTTTACTGTGTGGTAGATTTGAAGGCAAAATTTCTGAATGTGAGGAGATGTTTCACATTCCTGCAATGATTTGAAAAAGTACACCTTAAAACACCTTTTGAATAAATATAACATGTTTGTTATAACATGTTTGTTATAACATGTTGATAGTCCATCAATTGAATTCAGATATTAAATAGGTCTGTGCAAGCTTTTTCTTTTACTTACAGTAGCTTTTCCTGTTGATACAGTGAATGAAATTTGGCCTCCAAATAAAATTTGCATTCAAAGTTAAAAACTTCAGTAAGAAATATGTTTCCACATTTCATCCTTATATTTCTTTCCTACAACCTCTCATTTCAACCCTTCAAGTTTTAATATCCAAGCTTGATCCAAAACTTAACAAACTAAGAAATGCTACATTACAGGTTATAGTCACAGTGAATGACAATACAATTTCCTTCTTTGTGTGACAGATCTGGACAAATGATTCCAATACTTTTACTATTTGATTTGATTCCTTTAGTTAACAGGGGGAAAAAAAAAGAAACAAAAATGTACAGTCTGAGGAGACATATGGATAAGATTTCTAAGCCACATTTTTGTGCTGCTACTTTGTTCAAGGAGAGGAGAAGAAAGTAAGCTGTCTCAAACCAATTTACGTGAGCAAAGAATTAATGAAAATGTTAGTAAATTATATAATGGCTTCAGGCCTGAAAAATGCAAAAACACTCTTGTTTCATAATTGTTCTTTTGAAGCCAGATTTGTGTAACATTCACATTTTATTCAACGTCACATCAAGTGGAATTCTTGTATTTGACTTCTGAAGATAGTAAGGGTAACATTGGAATAGTCTTGATTTTTACTTTTTGCTTTCCATTATAGCAAAGTCATAAGGACAATGACACATACCATGTAAAAATTTTACCCTTAAGAAAACATTTTTGAAAAAACATTTCTGTGGAAGACAGCAAATGTTACCAATTTAAAACTAAGTGTCAAATATAAAGTAAGGAGGAAAGAAAGCCTTAGTATTAAAACCGGTTTACTTTCTTGACATAAACCTGTTTTTTACAATATATGTAGTTGAAAGAGATTTTTTTTATCAGGTTTTTTTTTTAGGACAGAAAAAAAATAAATTTCAGCTATGTAAAAGATCCTATCTTGACACCGATAGTTAATTCTTTATTACTTATGTAGAAAGTAAACATATTAACAACCATTCAACAGCTAGTACATCACTGTACTAATATGATTCCACCATTTGTGATTCCTGGGACAAGGATACAGTGTTCTCAGAGCTCAGGTACCTGTCACCCTCACACATCCTTGAAAGAATTTAGATTGTTCTGTTTTAGCTGGCAGAAAACATTGGCTGAAGTGGTGGTCTTGCTTTTTCCTTGCATTCTCTGAAGTTCCATGAAAATCAAAGCAATGAGGATGGATCAACACAATATATTCACAGTCACAATTATTTTTTGTCTTTGTTTCACAAAAATATATTGACAAGTAAATTTTAATTTATGCTGTGCTGCCACATTATGCTATAAAACCAGTTAAATCAAATTCCAGAGAAATTAGGGAGAACACAGACATCAGAAGGAAAAGTTTGAAAAGGTACCAGGAAGTCAACCTGATTAAAAGGTTTCCCACATTGCCCCTGTCAACATACAATTTAATAGTCTCAGTTTTACAAACATCTACTTTCTAGTTTTCCAGAATAGATAGCTCAGCACTTAGACTACTAGGAAAAAAAAAAGTTTGAAGTAGATCTTGCAAAAACATAGAACACTCTGCAAACTTAAATAACTCTACAAGATGAGAAAGACAAAAATAAAAGAAAATAGAGCAGAAGGCAAAAGGAAGAGTTGAGATAAGCCAACAATTCAGGGAAGTCAGAAGCAACTGTGTTTGTTTAGCATTGTGACTGTTGAAGCAGGTTCCCTTCCCCTCCCCTCCCTTCCCCTCCCTTCCCTCCCCTCCCCGCTCCTCTCCGACCCTCTCCTTTCCAAACCTCTCCTCTCTGAACCTCTCCTTCTCTTTGTTTTCTTGAAACTCAAAATCAAGAATGAATAGAAAAGAGAGAGTACAGCTGTTGCAAAACTAGGGATATACACGACACAAAAAAATGTAATTTATGATGTATTCCATAATTAGAAACAGAACAGTTTGGGGGACAAACAATTCAGTTTCTAGGAGCAAGAGTGTTGAGTGAGAGGAATAAAATTGAGGACAGGTTATTTGAGAGACCTAGACCAGTATAAGCAAATGCAGCTGTTCACAAAAGGAACAGAGCAGTAGAGCAATGACAGCCAGCAATGCAGAACTACTAGAGAAGCTCAAGCTAAAATACCCAAGAAAAGAGACAGATCAGCTGAGAAAATGGTGTTGTACAGGTCACAGTTCATTGTATTCTGCAGAAAGCAACAGAAAAAGCAACGACATAGAGGGCATGGGAACCAGAATAATTTGATTTTACTAGGTAATATCGGAAAAGCGAAAAAAGAGAAAAAATTATAATGAAGGAATACGGAGAATTCCAGTAAAGATAAATATGTCATTTATATAATACCACATAAAAAAACCCCTTAATAGATATGAGTGACCATTGCTTGCTGGAGACAGTCCAGTACAAGGCGACAAAGGGAACTGGAACACATTTTGTATGAGAAAAGGCTGAGAGAGCTAGGGTTATTCAGCCCAGTGAAGAGAAGGCAAAGGGGCAGCTTATGAGTCTGTTGAAATATCTGATCAGAGGAAATGAAGAAGAGGGAGACAGACACTTCTCAGTAGTAGCCTCTGGCAGGACCAGACGCAATGGTTACACATTAAAACACATGGAATTCTATCTGACCACAAGAAAACTTTTTTTGTTGTTGTTGTTGGTTAGGGATTGGACTTGATGATCTCAGAGGTCCTTTCCAACCCAGCTGATTCTATGATTCTATGAAATAATGGAATGGGTTGTTGAGAGAGGCTGTGGTGTCCCTTTGAAACCTGTAAGGAAATATTCAAACCCTGATTGGACTAAGTCAAGTAACCGGCTCTAGATGATTAGACTAGATGATCACAGGAGGTGCCCTTCCAATCTAAATGATTCTGTGATTCTGTGAAGCAGTCACCCAGTTGTGTGATCAAATTGACTGCTGGACTGATTTCAACTAAATTGTGTCATCATCAGCAATGGGAGGTACTCAGACATCAGACCTGTAGGTCTGGCGAAGGAGGAAACGCTTCAGAACACTGACTGAGAAGAAACTATTAAGGAGGTGTTGAAATAAAACTAAGAAGCGATTTCATACAAATCAAATGTCTCCCGATAACAAAAGAACTCTGGCCAAGAGTGGAGGAAAGTGAACATCTCTCTCCTGCGGTGTATGCTATCTGTACCCATGGCGCTCATAGGGGTCACTTGTCTAACCTGCTGCAGCAGAGGGTTCTCTGTAGTCTCTCAGGCACCCCATGCCAGGACAATGGCAACTGATCTTTCATCCTGTAGCATGTTTAATTTGAAAATGTTAGTCTTTTACCTTCTAGTTTAATGTTTACTATAGGTTTTGGGGAACTAAGTATTGATCTGTGATATAGGAGGCCGGTAGAGATGTTTCATGCATACAAATTAGACATAAAGCTTGATTGTGTCACTCATATTCAGATACCCACTGCCATCTAAAACAGCTCAGTCATTTTCTATTTCTGAAAAGTGTTGGTATCCTATAGAACTTATATACTATATCACATTATTAAGGGCCTGTTTTAGTGCCTGGTTGAAATTACAGTAGTCTTATAACTGGACTAAGTAGGTAGATAAACATTTCCTTTTTTTTTTTTTTTTCTTTATAGAAAGGTAAAAGAAAACATCAGGTAAGACACTGTGCCAAGAATGAAGCATCTTTTGATGACATGGAACATGAGCTATAGTCTACCAACATGTGTTAACATCTTTTCTGCTGGAAAGCTTCTAGTTTGGTTTCTACAGAAGGTAAAGGTATTCATTCTTCATCATCTCAAGAAATTTATTATACCAGTTTCTGTAAAATGAATTCCCTGAAATACAGTGAGACAAAATTTTAATAAAAAACCTGACTGCATTGTGTGCCACAGTACAACATTCAGATAACTCTATCTACTGGCAGTTTGAGGACGAAGTTTCCTTCTGAGAACACATAAAACCGAATTCGGAAAAAAACCCTCAAAACTGTATACTCATGGATTTACCTCTAGAACTTGTTTGTACTACACAAGTCAGTTGTAGACAGTGACTACTGGTTCTTCTTTTTAAGTATTTAACTCTGGCACTCAGTTACACTGGACTTTGTCAACTGTGGTGTCATGTCTACATTTTACTTTTTCCCCAAAGTATGAGGCTTGACTTCACTCTGGGCCATCATACTCTAGATAGACATCAGACTTTTTAAGTATTAAATTCATGCCATCATTGTCAACACAAACCATTGTATTTCTTTGTCTACCATTCTTAGCACTGCCATAAATAGGACAGTGTTGAGTCAGCCACACATACTAACCAAACCATTACACCCTAGAGCAACATGTTCACCTGTGTGTGCTTACTGAATCACTCATGCTGTCTCTGGGTTCTTTGGAGGTAGCTCGAGATAACCTGAGCACTGTTCCAGGCATTTATCTGTCTTTTAGACCTCCGATTGACATGTTGCACACTAGTATTTGGAAAACTGGATATAATTTTCATGTCTTCCCACCATGTTTTTAGGAAAACATTGTAAAACAATATAATCTTCCATTTTATTTCAAAGCATCATTAACTTCTACTGATATTCTGGTTACAGATCATGCTCTGCTAAGTCCTGTGATCTGCTTTCAATTCCCTCCCAAATTTCCATTCAGTTGCCTTTCCAGATGGTGAACATTTTCCCCATAGGTTTTACTCCAGCTACCATCTAGGAAAACAGATTTAGTCTGTCCAATATTGCTAGCACAGTTGTTCTTGCATCTATCCTAAGTTGTCCTTGAAGCAAGCAGAGACTAGGGAAGAGTTGTCATTCTTGCAACCACCATAACTGAACACTGCAATGAAATCTCATGAAACCCTTTTTGTGGGGACCAATTTTATGTCTAGAAGCAGCCTTGAGGTAAAATCCCAGATACAGCAGCGTGTTTTTGACTATTCCTTGACAGACACTTGTTTACACTGGAGTTCTTAACCTTCATAAACATTTTGGGTGCCCTAGACATAAATATTCCTTCATTTGATGTTCTACAATGTGAATTAATATGCCTGGTATTAGGATATTCCCTCTGAGCCCTTCTTCATACTACAGCATCACCTACAGGTATATGAAATTTTGAGTTTTTCCTCTATGTTTTCCGGCAGGCAACTGGTACTGACCGGTTTCCTCAGTACAGAAGAATCTCTGCAGGATCTTTGGCTGTAGATGGCTCCCACAGCTTTCTGTGTGAGACATCAGGGACCTCTGCATCTACATAGCACTCAGAAATTGTTTACCTTTTAGCAGAAAGAACCGAAACTATCTGGCTCCAGTGGCTGTATTTGTAAATGTGGAGGTTTTAACTCTGGTGCACCCTGCACATTTAGAAATGCGGATGCTGTACTTTAAAGATTTTCTGGGTATGCACAAATCAGCTTTATATACATTACACATTACCTCCTGACATGTGAAATGAGCCTAATGTGTCCAGGAAATTTGACAGAACAGTGCAAGAGGGCATTAATTCATTATTGAAAGAACTATTCATTACTAGGTAGCAAATGCACTTCCTCAAACTTATAGCACATTTGTGCTGAGACTATGCCAAAGAATTACACTAATTAGACTGAAAGTTATTAAACATGTTCTTCATAATATTTAACATAATTTCCTACAACCGCATGCTGCACCTTTTCTTGCTCCAGACATAGAATTTATGTGCTGATTTCCTCTGTTCCTCATTCATTTAATTCAAGCAGTGCTGTTTGTATCAGGTATTGTTGCAAAGCCTGTAAAGAGATTTTGAAGCTTTTGTTTATTGCAGAGTCATTTCTCAGTAGTTTTTCTTTCACTCTCTGAAAGATTAAGTGATTCAGTGACCATATCCCTCATTTGTGATAAATGCAGCTTCTGTTAAAACAGAAGTTGATTTTCTTCATGTTAGCCTGTGAATATTTAAAGCATTGCCTTTGACCAGGAGTTAACAGTGAAGGTGACAAAGGGTGTGATCATGGTCTTTGGGGCAGCTGAAATAGCAGATTACAGAGCGTCACTACCAGCAGAATGTGATCTTGTGTTCTTTTATAACGTTAATGCCATTAGATGAAATAATGGCATGTACTTGTCTTGAGCTGTATGCTTGATTTTGGTCATTCCACCTCCAGGAAGATAGAGCAGAAATGGCTTAAAAGTGAAGATAATTTGAAGTTAAGAGATGAAAAATTATTTAAAGTTTTGATATGGAAAAATATTTGAAAATATTAGAGCTATATTTTTTACAGAAACAATTAATAAGGAGTATGTTAAGAGGTTATTTATGAAATAATGAACTGTATGAAAAAAGAACAGAATTCTCTTTGTCTTCCTGTATATTACAAAACTAGAGGACGTGTGCTGGAACTAGAAGAAATTTAAAATGTAAAATAAGTGTATATTTAAACAACATATAATTAAGATGTAGAACTCACTTAAATATTTTTAGAACCTACTGTTTCAGTAAAAAAACCCATATGTGGGATAAAGTAAATTTTCATATCAAAAAGGCTGTCTGAACTCTGGTTCATATTTGTTCAAGAATAAAACTTGTCTAAGTATTTAAGTATTCATGCATTATTGAAAGGTGTGAAAGGTTCCATCCTGACTGTAGTGTGGTCAGGCTTGGACTTTTATACCTAGTAAATACTATTACGAGACAAAAAATATTTACATATAAAATGGGAACCTGGTACATTTTCAGTGAGAGAACATGACAAGGATATTATTTGGGACTGGGAACTAGATTTGCTGACGCAAAGATTCTCTTCCAGCCTTTTATGTCCATATTTCATTTTAAGAAGTGCATTAAGGTGAATTAAATGAGTAATCTTTATATTTTTCTAATGTAATTTTTAGCATCAAATGGTATCTCAAGAGATCATATAGCACATTCAAGGCAAGTTTAAATGTATCTATGTAATTTTTGCCTGTCTAGTACTAGTACACCAAAAAACGATCATAATTCCACACTGTCAAGTCACTGTAAAAAAGTAGATGTTGTACTCAAAACTAGGAGGGACTAGCAAGGCCTTTTTTAAGAATGCTGTCCAGTTTGGTCTGCATTTATGAATGCATTTATGAATAAATCCTTTCCAGAGACACTGGTAGAAGGCAAGGGAAGTGATCAGTACACTAGAAAACACAACATATACGGAAAAATAGTTGAGTGAATTGCTGGTATTTAGTCTGAAAATCAGAAATATGTCAGAGTCTATAGTAGATATTTTTAAATAGTGAACAGGTTGTTTGAAAAAGAAGAGAATATTAGAATTCCAATTCAAATTATTTATTTTTTTATTTATGTAGTTTATATATGTGTGTGTTTTATAATGTTCATTGTCAGACAAGTCAGAAATCCTCCACCTTACTAGTCTATGAAAATCACTGAGATTTCAAAGCAAAACAGTGTAATATCATATTTGTTAATCGAATTGTCTTTATATGTGGTTAAATAATAATGTTATAAACCACAGACAAACCAGTCAAGATAGGCAGACTAATTACTTTCCATGGATAAATAAGTATTTGAATTGGATAGCACACAATGAAAATAATATATAAAAACTTTTTAAAAATAATAGTCAAAACAAATTGAATTTCCAAACCTGTGTTTTTTAAACTGATGAAGTATGCTGATGTTAAAACATATTTCTGTATTGTGTTTCATATTCTGGGAATAAAAATTATTCCACTGAAATCAAAATGTCTCCTCCTAAATCAAGCTGAGAAACCTTTTGCATTTCCACTGGTGTATGTTAGAATGCTGGTTATCACTGTTTAATTATAAAATACCTTTGCAATTCTCTAACAATGATCGTAGTACCAAATGTGTCATGTTGACAGAGTTTAAACAGAACTGCCTCTTAACTAGTTTTTTCTGGACATTATCCTTAAAAACTGTTAGTTCCAATTCTGACATGATTGTACACTCGTGAATATGGCAGCAAATATTGTCTAAAGAAATTTAAAAAATGTAAAGTTAACATGTGAAATCACTATTTTCTCCACAAAAGACAATTCTATAACAGTTCTGCAAAATATACTAACAGCTACTTAATCCCAGCCTTTAATGTGAAGAGAAGGTAAACTACTTTGGATCTGAAGATAGCAATTCAATACCTTCTGTGAGCTTATTTTCTACCTGTAATGCTAATGAGGTAAAAATAGTTAAATTCATAACTTGCTCAACAGACTGGTTTGCAAAGGCCTCACTCCACAGTTCTAAAAGCTAGGTGTTTTGTTTAAGGTAGAAATGATCCACAGATTACAATGGTCTATGATCCACAGACTACAGTGAAGGGAAGCACCAGTGGAAACTTCTGTATGAACCCCTCTTTAATTAGACAATCAGTTACTAGTTTGTAGCTACTTCTTATCCCATAGAACATATTAGTAACTGGACAGTTAACTTTAGAAGATTACAGTCAGTGAAAGGAAAGATGAATCTTCCACTGCATGTACTAACCCTGAAAATAAAATTTCACAATTATCTTTCTTAGCTTTCCTATCTAAGCTCAATCATTAACTTTCACCACTCTGAACTGACTCTATTACTTCAAGCTATTTCTGTTACATCATTTTGCTTTTTATGCTCATTCTATATTTTTTGCTTAAAGAAATTAAAAGTATATTCACACAAAACTTGTAGAAGATAAATTCGTTTGAATTCAAATTAACAAATGCTCTCTAAATTCAGAAATTCACATTGCTGTTGGCTAAGGAAATATTCTTGGATGTCTGTTTAAGCTACCATGTGTTGACAAATTTCGTCAGCTGAGCCAGAATATCTGAGGAACACACATTCTCAGTGCCCTTGGCAAATATAGAACTATGTGGCCTAGCTCACAACCTACATCAAGCAAGTAGAAAGAGATTAAATGTCCATGTGTATCTGGGGATAAACTGAGTGCATATCCTGGAATATTAAACCACCAGCCTCGTTACAAGCTACTATGTAGCTACTATGTCCCAGGTAAGGGACGGGGCAGGGCACTGATGCTCATAGGTCTATTGGCGACCTGTTCTGAAGACAGAACTTAGCCAAACTTTAATTTTCATTTTTTGTCTCTCAGGCTTCCCACCACACATCATGCCTTCCCAAAGAAAAACTCTTTTAGGGCTTCCCAACTGAGAAGGAAGTCTGATGGTTTTGTCACCCATACCACCATACTGTCCTCAGAATGCAGTTCATGAATCTATGGCTCATTCCTGAACATGACCAGTTGATGGCAACCTCATTACCTTCAGTGAAAACTGAAAAGTTCAAATCTTTGACCCTCATTTTCCTACAACAACAAGACATAACAAGGACAATAGATAATAAATTATGTTGGAACCAAAGGAAGACAAAAAGAAGAAAAATTATATGTTGTGTGGGCATAAGGAGGCATGGAAAATTATAGTGATGGGAGCTGTATG
Organism: Manacus vitellinus; assembly: GCF_001715985.3. Taxonomy (NCBI): domain Eukaryota; kingdom Metazoa; phylum Chordata; class Aves; order Passeriformes; family Pipridae; genus Manacus; species Manacus vitellinus. Next base: position 14,571,338 of record NW_021939396.1, read on the forward strand.
ACTGAGGTTATAGCAAATAAACTCTCTCTGCCCTGCTTTTTTTCTCAAGTTGGAACAACTATTGTCTTCTAACTTACTCTGCAGCTAAAGGTACATGAATTATTTTTACCTACCTGCAGTGCTCGGCTTCTATGATCTGTTTGCACATTTTCTTTTCTAAATGTCACTTTAATACCTTCTACTTCTCTATAGCTGGTGATTGACTTAGCCTTAAAATGTTTTGTGATAGTAATAAGAGAATGATGCATAAAATGAAACTGTTTTGCACCACACCATGGAATTATAATTTAGATCAAAAGCAGATGACTGGGTTTTATTTTCAAATTGATTTATCTGTTGTAAACAAGATGCATATGCTGGAGAATGAATTAATTTGGGACAGTAATAAAAGAAGTATGTATTGTTCCAAGAAAATTCACGTGTATGCCAGTAGAAGCAGAAGCCTAAGTCCTTTCTATATACTAGTAAGAGAATCCACATGCTTTGAGACCTGTGTTGAGAAGCCCTACTGAGTTGAGAAAACCAAAGAAAAACAGGAAAGCAAATTTTAGATTTTTGAATTTGAATCCAAATTGCTACACAAAACTGATAAAAATACAATATAGTTCAGGAATTTATAGTCTACTGAAACGCTCCTGAAAGTTTCATGTATTCTAGTAGGGACTGGTTTGCTTAAAAAACCCTCCACGTTTAAGCCCTGTCTAACTCCTACTGTAAGTGCTTATCAAGTCATGATTTTTTTAGTCCCTTAAACATACAGTTATCTATTGATAAAACTGAGGATATCTGAAGTTATGAGGAATTCAGTCTAAGGAAACAAAAGGATAAGTTAGAAGAAGGAAAAATCATCATTATGCTGCCCATGTTGATGGATAGCTCTAGCTCTAGGTGTCTCAGACCTTAAAATGTGAGGAAGTGTTCAAGATCTCTTGGCTGCTCAGAAGCCCATGTGCATGCAACACTTCAGGAAGCAAGCTGTGAATTTCAACATAAGTCAAGTGTTTATTTTTCTTTTGATCAGATTCATCTCTAGTTGTAAAGTTGCCTTATGTGATCTGAGTTTGGTAGTGCTTTAAGATTGCTGACATAAACCACTGATCACATTTCTTTTCCACATTAAACAGTATGCACTTTCTGTGTGATCCATGCAACATTATTGCATGCTGTCTTGCATTGCTGTACATAGTCCACTTTCTGGTCAGTCATTGTCAACAGCTCCTGTGCTGTTCTCCACACATATGTCTGTGTGAAGGATTGGGTTTGGGAGCTCAGACAACAAATTCTGTTCATCTAACAGAATGACAGAACTAACACCAGATAACACCAGATCTAACACCAGATAACAAAGACAATGCTCCTGTTTGTGTTTAAGGCATTCCCCTAGGAAATGAGTTGCCAAAATTCAATGCTGCTTTGTTGTGTAAACTCTTGAAGAAGGTAAAGCAAAATTAGTAAGAATGACTGAAAAAGAGTGAAGCCCTGAAACTGCCCTGGGAATAGCAATCTTCTGAGTGTAGGAGGTCTTGGGACAAACCTCCGCTGTGAATCAGACAGACAGAAATTATTATTATTATTAGTGAATATACATCATTTTAAAACTTATTTTTTCAGTGAGACTAATTTCCTTTCAGTGCACATAATCTTTTTCTGAAAGTGTAAAAACATAATTGTATTGAGCTTATGAGGCAAACCAGGGGTGATGGGAGGAAGCTACAGGGGTGGTTTCTACAAGAAGCTGCTGGAAGTCTGACAGAGGCAATGCCAGCCAGTTCCAAAATAGACCTACTGCTAGTCAAGGCTGAGCCCATCAGCCACGGTGGTGGCATCTCTCAGATAACGTATTTAAGAAAGGGAAAAAAATCCTGGGCAATGGCAGCCAGAGGACAGAATTAAGACTGTGTGAGAGAAACAGCTCTGCACATACTAAGGCCAGTGAGGAAGAAGAAGGAGGAGGTGCTCCAGGTACCAGAGCAGATTCCCTTGCAGCCCATGGTGCAGACTATGGTGAAAGAGGCTTTCCCACTGCAGCCCATGGAGGTCCACGATGGAGCGGAGATCCACCAGCAACCTTTGGAAGACCCCATGCTGGAGCAAGAGGATGCCTGAAGGAGTCTGTGATTCTTTGAGAAAACTGCTCTGGAGCAGGTTCCTTGTAGGGCCCATAGAGAGAGGGGCCCATGCTGGAGCAGTCTGTTCTTGAAGGACTGCACCTTGTGGAAGGAACTCACACTGCAGCAGTTCATGAACAAATTCAGACTGTGGGAAGGACCCACGTTGGAGAAGTTCATGGAGGACTGTCTCCCATGGGAGGGATCCCATACTAGAGCAGGGAAAGAGCGTGAGGAGTCCTTCCCCTGAGGAGAAAGGAGTGGCAGAGACAACATATGGTGAACTGTCTGCAGTTCCCATTCCCTGTCTCCCTGTGCTGCTGAAAGGGAGGAGGTAGAAAAAATGGTAAGTGAAGTTGAGGCCAGGAAGAAGGGAGGTGTGGATGTAAGGTGTTTTAAGATTTACTTTTATTTCTCATTACCCTACTCTGATTTGATTGGTAATAAATTATATTAATTTCCCCAGGTCAAGTCTGTTTTGCCCATAACAGTTATCTGAGTGATCTCTCCCTGTCCTTATCTGGATCCTAAAGCCTTTTTTCATATTTTTTCTCCCCTGTCCAGCTGAGAAGGACAGCAATAGGATATCTTTGGTAGGCACCTGGCGTCCAACCAGAGTCAACCCACCACAATAATGTTGCAGTATTTCATGTGCCTCCTTCATTTGTATTTATGGAAACTATTTGCTGAATTTAACCTCAGTACACAGGTAATTTCACACTTAAGATAACTATAGATGTTCTGACTAGGGTACAGAGTATAGTGCTCCCAAGGAATGGATAATGTGGCTGAAATATACCAAATTTCACCCTCTGGGGTGTGAGTAATAATGTTTGGAGTCATAAAAAGCTAGCTACAGCTCAGAGCTATCTCTGATATGAATCTGATCAAGGAGCAGTTAGAAAACCCTGCTGTCAATTGAGTAATTCTGCAGTGGAAGATGGAAACACTCTAAAACAGACAGAAAAAAAAAGAGCATCATTAATCATAACAATCAGTAAATCTGATAAATATTTTGAAAAAATTTTCATTAACACTAGTATCTGTGCCAACAGAAAATAGTTCCATGTTATGCAAATTAACCTATGTTCTTCTACTCATCATCATATTTTTATATTCACTGTTTCTAAAATATTTTTTATATAATAGTCTGATCATTGAGGTAATTAATTTTGGCTACATCTATGCATTTGAAACTATTAGAAAACACTTGAAGCTGGTTGACTAACAGATTTCAGATGACATTATGACTATTATTAGTAATTAAAATTATTTTTTTCAGTGTACTGCCTGAAGAAACAACCTCTCATAGCAGAAGATGGCAAAAATCTTTAATACCAGTTGTAAAACTGAATAGGATTTGAACATTAAAATGATTCTCAAAAGAAGCTAAAAGATGTCTCTGCTTTATACACTGGAAACAAGGATGACAGTGTGACACAGCAGGCCAAATCACCTTAGAAATCAACCAAGCCTTTTTTTTTTTGCATCCGACATTTGTCATTGAACATAATATTATCCTGCTACAGTCTCTATGTCTCAAGTAATAAAAGATGAAAACTGCTATTCTGTTTTCCAAGTAGTTTCCCATTTTCCTGCTGATACCAGAAACATAAATACCACAATCCTTCTTTGTCCAGAACATGACAGATTTGACCTGCAGTGATAAAGTTCATATTGCTGAAATTCAATCTGCTTGTGTTTTACAGATATTAACAGATTGGAAGTTTGGAAGATTTATTTAAACCCGTGTAAGTGCAATCCTTCCCTTTCATTTGAACCACTGTATGATTAATGTTTGACACAAGACAAATACACTTTCAGAAAAATAAACTTATTTTGTAGAATTTAAAGTAACAGTTGCTTTCCTAATGGAATACAATTATAATTTCATGGGCTTAGAATCTCCTAATTATGATTTCATGTGCTTAAATATATTCTTCAGGTGAAACTTATGAAAAGCGCAGGAAAACCTAATAGCTGATACAATTGAATGAAACTAATAAAAACAATAAAACCCCTAAAATACCCTACAAAAAAACCAACAAAAAAACCTCACCAACATCATCCAAAACATGAAAAAAAAATCCCATCCATAAAACCACCAAAAACCAGAGAAAGGATGAAAGAACTGAAAATATTGGAATAACACCAAAGAAGTTAACACTCAGTTATACCAGCCTGAGACTGAAGGAAAAGTAATTCAGGAAAAAAAAATCTTTAAAATAATAGATCAAAGAGAAAGGATAAACATACAGAAGGAGATAGGCTTGCATATGAACACACTAAAGAAATCTAAGCCAGTGGAGGACATATAAAATATACAATATAAATTGAGAATTGCATGTAAGCATTATATACCATAGATGTCTGAGATACAGCACACTACAGAATTTATATCCTAACCACCCCACCCCTTAGTGGAATCCATGGGCAAAAACTGAGTTAATCAGGGCCTTTACACACCCATTGCACCTAGACTCATGAACAAACATAAAGCCACACATATACAGGACTTCACTTTCTGTCTTTCTACATATACACAGTATCTGTTTGGGTTCCACGTTGTGATGGAAATCCCTCAATATAGAGTACAAATAATATTGAAAACAGGGTGGCCAAAGGAACAGAAAGTTTTCTTCTGGACGGAGAGATGGCAGTGCTCTCTAAGATTTCAGCATGTTTTGAGGATTTCCAGACGTTCTTCTGTCTCAGATCTGAATTCATATCACTGACCTTTCTACTGGAGTGTGGTTCGTGCTGTTCTCTTTTGCAAAACCGCATTATCAGCTCTGGGTGAGATGGCATGGTAAACAGGATAAAGGATTAGACTGTTACATTCTTAATTAGAATTTTGGCAGTTGTTCAAAACTGAATGAAATTGCAAAAGATACACAAAAATTGGAGCTGTGGAGATCAAAGTAATCAAATATGGAAAAATGAACTTTTCATAAACTGTATGTGTTGATCTAGTCCTGGATTTCTTATTATTTGAAATGCCAGGCAATGTCAAAGACAATAGAATCCAGGTATCATTAACCTGTTTTAAGGTAACTATTTTGATACAACAACAATAAAATCCCCCAACAATAATTAGAATAACAGAAAAATAAAAATAAGATCAAAACAAAACCTAAAAGATAAACTGCTTGGTCTTAATTCACACACAAAACAGATTTTTGTTTGGTGTGGCTTGGTTTGGTTTTCTTATGTAGTAACTGAGATCTCAAAATTCTCTTGAAAGCTTTATTCAGTTTCATTTGTTCAGTTTCATTTGTGGGGTCACTGCATGTCAGCCTATCTTAAAGCCAGCAAGCTCACAGCTCCCAAATTCATCTCAAAGGAGTTGAGGGGAAACATGAGAGTGTGCAAGCCCTGGTTCACCTTGTATATTAGCTTAACTGAGAAACCCATTCATAGAGACTAGACAAAAAAATCCCAGCATTCCTCAACAGTAATTTGGATTACATTTGAAAATTGAAGAGATTCTCTGCCATAATCAAAAAGATCTTGTCGGGTTCATGAAGTATGTGTGAGAAAAGAATTGTTGTTTCATAACACATTTAGTGTTGGGTTTTTTCATGCATTTCTGTGTTGAGTCAGTAGGACACTCTCTTTGGTTCAGTGTTGCTGAAAAAAAGAGGTTTTAATTTCTCCATGTTTCTGTGCCTTGAGACATCACAGAATCACAGAATTAATGAGGTTGGAAAAGACCTCTGAATTCATTGAGTCCAACCTATGACTGAACACCACCACGTCAACTACACCATGGCACCAAGTGCCATGTCCAGTCTTTCCTAAAACAACTCCAGGGACAGTGAATCCATCACTTCCCTGAGCAGCCAATTCCAATGTTTAACAACCATTTCTGTTAAGAAATTTCTCCGAATGTCCAACCTAAACCTCCCCTGGCACAACTTAAGACTATGTCCTCTCATCCTGTCACTGGTTGCCTGAGAGAATAGGCTGACCTCCACCTGGCTACAACCCCTTTTCAGATATTTTTAGAGAGTGATAAGGTCACCCTGAGTCTCCTCAAACACTGCGGATAGCAGAAAGAACACATGAAACATATGATGAGTAACTTGAGATGTCAGCTTTAGTAACTCTTCTGTGTTTACGAATCATTCAGTTTGAATTGTTCCTTCCATTTCTTCCAAGAACCTTTCCCTTCTGTGCAATGTAAGCATCATCTAACTCATGGTTCAATCTTACCATCTGAAAGGGAAGACGAAAAAGACATCTGTCCATCTCACAGTTTTATATTTGGTTTATATTTTATGTGCACAGAACTGGAGGAGAGATGTTATTTTTTATTTTGTGACTAACATCACTTCCTGTCTTGCATATATTCATCTGTCTGTGGTGATCCATGAATGGTGACATATTTCCTAACATAGATGCAGCTTATAATGACAAAAGGAATTTTTTGACTGTTGTAGTTATACTATTCCTGGAAAAGATTCTTGATAACTTAAGCCTTCCCTACAAGCCTGTTCCAGAAAAGGTGATTTTATAAATATCTTTTATTCATATATGTAAATATTCTTCTTTTAACTATATCTCAGTTTCTCTGTTAAAATTGTAACAACCTTGTTAGCATACCTTCACTAAACCAGGACTGTGTTGTTTTCCATTTGTGAAAAATCATGTCATTAAGAGGAAAAGAATAATCAAATAAATTGAAAAGTACTATGGAAAATGAAGTACTCAACTTTATATATAGGCTAATACTATTGCCAACTAGCTGTTGGCAAACATCATTTCATTGTTCTCATGTTGGGGATGCAGTGAAATGCAATCAGACATGACTGGATAGAAATTTGTAAATGCCTATGTTTAATGGTTATCAAATTCGAACAGAAGGTTTTCTATAAAACTATGCAAGTGTCACACCCTGAAGCTAAGGATTACAGATAAGTTGCTGTCTGTGAGACTATATTTGATACATTAAAGAGTATAAATATGAATCCAAGAAAAATATCATAGGAAATTCCAAGCTTTGGGATTAACCATGCATTTGATAAATGCATGCTATTTGAATTCCAAATTATATCTTCATAACAGACCACATGCTCTATGCATTAGCTTATGCACTATATAGTTGATCAATAGATTTATTTCAGATGCTGGTTTAGTTTATAATTATAGAATTATGTACAAAAACTATGTGTCTTATAATTTGAAATTCTAATTTATAGATTTGCTTACCTTTTATGAAAATATGACAAAGCTGCACTCTGGAGGAGGAAGATATTCAATGTATGAAACAGTGGGATTTTTAAAATAGAAGATTGTTGGGGCATTTTTGTCTTTTTTTTCTTTTTTAAATTTGTATTTGTGTTTGCATTTGTAGATCCCACTGAGGGTAACAAGTCAGATAGACAGATTTGCTCTAATGAACATTTGTAATAAATTCCTTATGTGAACTTTTTAAGGTAACAGTGAAAACTGGCATATTACAAGTCCACTCTTGCACAACTCTTGGAGAAGCCACGGTCTTAGGGTATCTGGCACTTTTTTTTCTGTTTGTTTGTAAGCTTAATTTCAAATGGAGTTCCAGCTCTGAATTCCTCTATTTCACAACAGTACAAGAGGATTAAAAATGACAAAGCAGGGCTTAGCAGGTTTGCAGAGCCAAAGGTATTGAAACCTCAGTGTTAATTTAAAATGAAAGGTGGCGTCAAAGGTGACGAATTTGTGCATGTCACTACTTAGCAGTATATCATTTGCATTTTTTCACACTCACCAGTCATATGAAACTCCTTTTCAGAACTACTGCAACACATTTTGCTATTTCTGCCGTTACCATCTCTCTGAAGAAATAAAACCCCTAAGTCAGCCCATGACTATCCAACCATTCCACATAGAATGTTTTAAAGACTCATAAGTCATCACTTATTTGAAAGGGAAGTCTCCATGATAAAATAGATCTGCTGCTTCTTCGGCATTCAGCATAACACAGTTTCAATGTGCATTTGAGTTTGTGACTTCAGAAGCGTTAAAGGTCAAAGTCTTTATTGTTCCTTAACGTAAATATTCTGTCTTTCTTTGGCCCCATCTCCACTGTCCTTTATATCATATTCCCAATTCTTGCCATTCTAACAAACACTCATGGGATCAATCAAGGTCAGCATATTGGAAGAAAGTATTTTTATAGGGTTAATTTTCAGATATGTGTGAAAGACTGAAATGTTAAAGGTTAATGACGCAAACAACTGGGCAAAAGCAGCAGGGTGCTCTGCTGAGACCAGGTTTGCTCCTCCCCAAACAAAGAGGAAGCAGAGAACTTTTGGGTGTGCAGTGGCAGAAACCTCTGATCACATAAGAACATCAGAGGATGATCAGGACCAGGTTGAGCCCTGTGATTGACTGTGTTGCTGATAACCCATGTTTGATGTCATAAGGAAAAGCCCGTAAGAAGCAGATCCTGGGAGGTGGGATAATGCTTTTTGTCATGGCATGCTGATATTCAATGTGGTTTCACTCTAATCAGACCCAAAGTTTCTATTAAGAACCTTAGTTACCCTACCTCAAGGGTGGGTTGTAACAATGTGCCAAAGAGCTTCTTGTGTTCGCCGTGCCTGAGATCATTACCTCACATCAGAAAAGCCACCCATGCAGTCACACTCTGTAGTTCTTCAGAAAAAGTACTTTATGGAAAGGAGTAAAATATGGATCTAGACAACTTCAGTGTAACATACGACTCATTAGCAAATTCTTAAAATACTCATCAGTAAAGTTAAATGCAACCTTTATACCAATTCTAGAGTTATACCATTGCTATCTTTATATCATTACAAGCATAGCTTCATATCATAATTTGTGGCAACATAAATTGAAAGGATTTTTTAATCTTTTCCTAAATTAACTGCTGTAATGACTCAATAATTCCTACATAGCCACATTTCTATTGCCAGCTCTGAGAAAGTAAACTCCGCCTGTGCAATGACTTTGCAGGTTTTTTTCTCTTCTCTTTGCTAGCCCCTGTTCCCCTAAAGACATGAAATGATATATATCATTTTAGTTGGAAGTGAAAACACCAGAAAAAAAACCCACGTGAAAACATTTCAAGAATTTCAAACCTGTATCGTAATTTGGACCAGATTTGTTACTGTTTTCAGATTCAGGACTGAAAGGCCCACCATCACATGTAACCTAGATCAAATTAAAATTGTAATCCAGATATTTGAGTTAGATGTGTCAGTTCAGGCTTCTTCCTCCCTGGCAGGCTGTGGAGACACAGGCTGCTGGAATGGACATAGTTTATCATGAAGCCAAGTAAATACCCACCTCCATGCAAAACAGCTCTGCCACTGCTAGCTCAGGCTGCATCCATTGCCAGCTTGGCAACATTACTGTAGAAGTCCTAGTGCTACAGCCAAAACCTTCTCACCCAGAAGTTGTTATTTGAAAATCAGGATCCTCCATCTATTAAAAATTGTCTCCTCAACAGTTCCAACATGCTTTCATAAATGTAGGAATAATAAAAATTTAATATTACAATTAAAATACATATAAATTCCAAGAGAAACACATAAAACTCAGTTTGAGGTACCATTCAATGCATACCACAGCTGGTGATAGCAATCATTTCTTGTTCTCCACAGTATAGGAAGCAGAAATGGTATTGAATTATAGACTTTTAAGACTCAGCAGGAACTGGTTATCATACATCAGTAAGATTCCAAAAAGATTTTGTCTGAAAATAGCCTCTTTTAGATGTGCCCTAACATTCAATACAACTAAGCAACCCAGTATCAGAATGGTTTGGGTTGGAATGGACCTTGAAGATCATCTAGTTCCAACCCCATTGCCGTGCCATGGACACTTTTCACTAGACCAGGCTGCTCAGAGCTCCATCCAGCCTGGCCTTGAACTGCTCCAGGGATGGGGCATCCACAACATCTCCGGGCAACATGTTCCAGTGCCTCACTACTGTCACAGCCAAAAGTTTCCTCCTAATATCTAATTAAACCTACTCTCTTTCAGTTTGAACCCATGCCTCCTTGTCTTGTCACTACATGCTCTTGTAAACAGTCCCTGTCTTTCTTGAAGGCTGCAATTAGGTCACCCTGAAGCCTTCTCTTTTCCAGGCTGAACAAACCCAATTCTCTCAGCCTTTCCTCATACAGAAGTGCTCCATTCCTCTAATCATCTTGATGGCCTCCTCTGGACTCATTCCAACAGGTCCATGTCTTTTTTGTGCTGGAAACCCCAGAGCTGGATGCAGTACTCCAGGTGGGGTCTCATCAGAGTGCAGTAGAGGGGAGAATCACTTCCTGTGATCATCTGGCCACGCTGCTTTTGATGTAGCCCTGGATATGGTTCATGTTCTGGGCTGCAGGTGCACACTGCCAGCTTAGTTCCAGCCGGCACCCACGTCCTTCTCAGCGGGGCTGCTCTCAATCAGTTCATTCCCAGCCTGTATTGATACCAGGATTTACCCTGACCCAGGTGCAGCAACTTGTACTTGGTCTTATTTACCCTCACGAGCTTCCCGTTAGCCCACTTCTCGAACTTGTCCAGATCCCTTCAGAGGGCATCCTCTCCTTCGGGTGTGTATGCAATATAGAGACTCTACAAAATATTTGCAATAAAAAGCTGAGACTAGGAAGCACTTCTATGTACATAAGAGGGTGATTAAAGCCTGTAGCAGCAGAAAAGCAGCCCAACGAAAATGGAAAGAAAACAAGAGACTAGCCAAACAAGAAGTAGGGGACTGGAGGATTTGTTGGGCAAGGAGACAGGATGTCTACATGGGTGGGGGAAACACTGGAGAGATTGAGACAGTGGAAAGAGATCTCTCAGTATTCAACTTCTGAGGATTAATCAAAAATTGTAAAAAGTTGGATGGAAGCTTCATGGATTTGTCTCAAGGTCCCTTTTATTTGAAACTGAACTAATTTCTTAGCTTCCAGTTCCCCCAAGTTAATGTGCCAAGTTTCTGTCCCTGGAGAGAATCTATTTTCCATCTAAAGCAATATATGGTGTTTGGCTACAAGAATTGCTTTAGGGAATCTGGCTTTCCACAACTTAGAGACCTTCCAAAATGCTGGGATATATCCCAAAACATAGTTCTAGGAAGTATTATCATATTCATCTACTTACCATTATCATATTTATATTTTACCTTATTTCAGCCAAGAGAGTTGAAGTCTGGTACAGTCCCAAAACATCCTGGTAATCCACAACTCCAACATGTCTGCTTTGGCAGAGTGTGTGTGGGACAAGTGCTTGGGCCAGCCCTAATCATAATCAATAATAAAGTTTTTTATGTCTTTCTATATGTTTTTCCACAGGCTAGTGTTCAATATTGTACACAGGCCTTAGTCTGAGGACTGGCACCAAGCTGCTTGCAGCTGACTGCTTGAACACTTAATACACTCTTTTCACATCAAAAGCAATATGACTTATTGGTATTCTCTGTCCTAAATTAAAACAAAACTGAATGTAACAAAAAGGAAAAAAAAAAAACAAAACAAAACAAAACAACAAAACCAAATGCTTAAGGATATGTTTTTTCTTCAGGTTCAACGGGTTATCTAATGAATATATCTGTACAGTCTATACACATTGATGGGTGTTAATATTACAGTGGTTGAAATGGAGCCTCTGAAATTAACCAAATGACACAATCTATCTTATCTCGATTTTCCAGTACATTTACCCCAATCCTTACAGTTAACTTCCAAGAAGCGAATATATGTTGATGCCAAAATGGTGTTTGTTCTCTCCTAACCCATATTGCAGGAGACATCCTGCAGTTTAAGTTGCAGTAGGCTAACCCCACTCTCTGAATGAGGGACAAAACCTCATTGTTGCAGTGATAGCTCAGCAGTTCTGCATTATGGCTTTCCAGAAAGAAAAAAAAAGAAGGGTTGTCTGAAAGAGCTGTGAGATAGGCACACAAAAGTTTTCAGATCAGACAAATGCTGCAAATGTTAACAAATTATATTTATTCTTTCATCTGCCTGCAAAAGAAATATTTAAAAACCAATTTAATTTTCCCACAGTCATATAGATGAACAATAAACAGGAGACCTCTTAGGACATACAGAAGGCACGTTCATTTTGATAACATTAATTTTGTCCTAAAGGCTGATGGCAAGGTCCCTCCATCTGCCAAGATCTCTGAGATGTGCTCTAAATTAATTTTGACCAGATTTTCCATCTCACTGAAGATAAGCATTAAAGGAATGTCATTAAGACTCAAAAATCAATTATACAAAAGGTAGAAAATGCCAAACTCTTACACTGCATATCCAGAAGTGACTGGAATAGAGAACAACATTAATTCAGTCCATTGTGCAATCCTAAATTTCTACCTGCCTTAATCAGAACAGTAAAAGATTTGTATCTTTTAAGACACAGAAAACTGAGCACAGTATCTGAAACAAAGATTTATTATTCATATCTCAATTTCTAAGAAGTAAAAGAGTTTTTGCTTACCATAGACTGTAACATCAGGTTTGCTAAAGAGGGTTTCAAATATCAATCTTTTCAGCTTTGCTCCTAGTTTTTGCTACATAACACCTCAAAATCCTTTCCTGTTTTGTTTTCACTGACATATTTTTGCTTTAAATTGAGGAGTTACTGTATTAAACCTTATTTCTTTCTTGAGGACTGGTAAAAAAAAAAACAACAACCTAAGAGAAAAAGTAATACTCTGTTCAGATTTCTCAACTGGTTACTAAATTAAATTTAAAACCTTGCTTATACCTGCTGTCATGTCCTCTGGGGAGAGTTCCAAGATTATTTAATTTATAAATATCTCCTCTCTTCACTTAGTAATTCTAATATGTCTAAGAATAAAAGAAGTTTAAATCTTAATTTAAGTTTTTTTTCTGATCAGAAGTGTTGCTGTTTAAATCAAGTAAATGATTAGAACATATAACAAGATACAAACTACCTCAGTTGGCTCCTCAGAAACTACAATACATGTATATACATACAGCTTTGACATATACATCAAGATTTTTGGTTAAGCAGTTAAATTCTCTGACCAAATAATCTTTTAATAGGCTTTCATTGGTTTATTCTTAGCTTTTCCTAATACTGCTCAGTTAGGTAGGAGCTATTCAGTATTTTTCTGTTTTTGGTAAATGAAGGTACAGAGATTAATCCAGAGGTATCCAAAAGTATGTAGCTATTCTGAGATTCTTAAAATTTGAGTCTTCAATAAAGTTATGTTGAATGTAAACTTAAAGATCAACACCCATTGATTTCCTTCAATGATTTTTCTCAGTTTTGGTACTCAGTGTTAAGTCTTAGTGTATTCTCATTTTCATGTGGAAAATCAGAAATAAACAATTAGCCAAAGACACTGGTGTATGAAATCGGTCTGGAAAATTTCTGATCTCTTTCAATGGACACTAGAAAAATCATAAAGCAGCTAATTACACTTCTAAATCTGTATATCTCAGCAAGATACCTACATTTAGTATGAACAAATCAGGCCTCAATGTTATTATCAAAAAGTTTGTATCCTTTATAAAGGAAAATAAGCCATGTGGAACCTCATACCTAGTGAGGATATTTTGATACCTGTTCTGTGCCTTCCAGTCCCTGGTGTGTTCATGTGAGAGAGCTGAACCAGAGGACCCTCTGAACTGAGTGGGGCCAGTGTTCTCTCTGCTCTTTAGAGAGGAGGTTAGGAATTCTAGCTCTTTGTGACTTTGACATCTTCTACTGCACAGGGATGAACTGGGTCCATCACATTTCACTCTTAATCTTCTGTAAATCTGATCCATGAGACTAAAAGTAAACAGTCAGCTACAGATTAACCATTGAAATATGTGTCATGGAGAGGAAAGATTAACTACATATGTTTAATAAGAAGTAACAGATATTTAGTGGACAGTGATTTGAAAAATCTGCAGTCCTTTGTCTGTATCAATTCTGGATCTATTCTCATGGAGAAGATAAAAGAAAAAATTCTAGTCACAATTTGTGTGACTGAGACATTCAGGTAAGGTCAGAATAATAGGGATCACATGTTGCACAGTTTGATAAGTAGAGCTCTTCTGAGGGAGGTGAGGAATGTGAGTTGAGCCTGACTCAAGCAGAGTAATCATTCAGATCTCATAATATTGGCCATTATCCAAAGCAGAAGGTTGTGATTCAGGGTTCTTTTGTCTGGCTTTTAGCACCCTGCTCATCCTGACACAGAATAAATCTAACTGTTGAAATCTCTGCATATTTCAAAAATTAGATTCTTTTTCCTTTAACTAAATGTATATTTTAATCTTCTTCCAGATTATTTTACAAAATATGGACTGAATACCAGAAACCTAACTCTAAATGTTGACTCAGTTAAAAAAGAATCTACTTCATAATATCACATCAATCAATATCATGTTCATCACATTAGTAACTAACGATGTGGCAGTAGGGCAGCTCCAGCTAGAATATTTTGTTACATTCTGGAAGTAATTTATCAGAAAGATGGACATATTGGAGTGAGTCTGGAAGAGAGCAACCAAAGTCATTATAGAGAAAAAGGGAGTAGCCAGAAAAGCCTAAAATCTTAGCTAGCAGTTATCAAAATACTAACATTTAAATTTTCAAATATTTTGTCACATTTTTAGTACCACATAATTTTAACTGTGATCACTCTAGGACAGTGCAATAGCAGATGATAGCAGTCTATACACACCTGGTGTGTATAAAAAAAAGGAATAAAGGAATGAAAATATATAGTTAAATATTAACTTTCCCAAATGCAAATACAATTTGTTTGTCTTGTTTGTTTTCCTATTACCAAAATAGTACACCATCTACCTGAATTCTCGACTTTCTCTCATGTCTTTACTCTCTATACCTAAGCGCTTCCACTGAAACTGAAATGTGAAATTAATTCCTTTTCATCATAGTAGTTGTTAATGCACATTTCCTGAGAGCTGTCTGGTGAAGTATAAATTTTGTCATAGAAAAGATAAGGCTGGAAGAAACTCAGAGTATTCTCTAGTCTGATCCCTTGTTTTAAGACAGGGGCAGCTTGTCAGGACCCGTTCTTAATGTTTACTACTGGTGGAGATCCCATGCTTTTCTCAGCCAACATATGCTAGCAATGAGATACCCAGAATATTATCCTTAATTTTAGGAACATTAATGTAATGTCTCAATTGACTCCTAATATGTTTTAAGTTTGATTTCACTCAGTTTCTATTATAAACATAGAAAACAGATATTTAAGATTTTATTTTAAGACATTTTTCCAAATTTGTATGCTCTTAAAATACACAAAAACCATTTAATACACTGTCTGGCCAGAAAGAATTAAGAGCAAATAACTAACTGATGTCTAATTTGATTCTTATTTAGTATGTCCTTCCTACCCAATCACTTTCAATCTTTAAAACTTTTAAATATATACTCTGTTTGATCATGCTTATGATGCCAAAGAAATACTGGTAAATCAATCTTTTAGCTGCAAGCATATTTTAGCCTCTGCCTGATTTTCACCACTGCCCTAAATTGTGTTGCTGGGCACTTTTGACTCATGAGAATGTAGAAACTCTCTTACAACTTGCTATAGAATAGCATGTACTTTCTGCCATCTTGTATTTGGTATTTATATCTATATTTTAGTACAAATGTCTGGCTAAAACTGCCTGTGAAGAAAGGTTAGGTGACTAGCTAATTAAAAACGTTCTATGATATCTGGTCTTGATAACTGGTTACTAAATAGCAAAAAGGACAAATGAGATATCACAAAAATTTTACAGACGAAGACAAAAATCAAATTTGGGTACTAGAAAAGAATTTTTTAAAGAGAGATATGGGAAGCCATCAATGTTTAACATGTAGAACTGCAGAAAACCTCTGTATCCTTCAACTTCAGAGAGCCAGGAAGTGAGCAATTCTCTGTAGGTTTATTTAGATATTACGCTTCTAGTACAACAATGAACCAAACAATACCTGGTGCACAACTGAGTCTGCACAGAGCCTAAAACAAAGATTCTTAGGACCATGACCTCCTTTCCATTTAGATCCTGACAATGTCACAGGGATTTAGTCTTCAAAGTTCCCTAGAGGTGGGTAAACTGGAGATCAGGAGTAGAAGGAGACACTTGAGATCATTCCTCTGTGTATAAGAAATGATGGTTAAGTGAAAGTTTGGAGACTAATTTGCTATGAATTATAAAACGCTGAAAATTAAAAACCTATAAATTGGAACATCTGATGCTGACTGTATGTTATTACTTACTGGTGCACGCAAGGGGGGGCAAAAATTGCAGTATGTGTTATGTAAAGAAACTTAGAAAACATAAAAATATAGCCTCCATTGTCAAAAATAAGTTTTGCAGGAAATACCCACTGATGGAAAAAATGCAGCGAATTTTTTTGTAAAATATAAGAGTTGTGAACAAAAAATCACTTTACTATAGAAAGAACAGGATATAAATTTGTATTTTTTTTAAGGTTTGGAGTATGTTTGTCATATAAAAGATAACTGTGTGAGTATTATAGAGCATTATATTAGAGTATTTAGAAAGAACTGACCCTCAGGATAGCCTGAAGGTTGTTGAACTGAAAGCTAACAGGTCAAACAGATGCTGACTATGAGGGAGACATAAACCATACAGATGCCCTGATTTAAAACAGCAACAACTTGCTAGACTATATCTATCAGATTTTTGCTATTTTTTTCCCCTTCATATCTCTAGAATGCTAATTTTTTGGCACTTTCATTGCTTTAGGGACATAACTATATATATTTTTATATATGTTTTATATGTTTCTTGAATACGTGTATATCGTTTTGAGCTATTCCTTCTCAAACTTTTGCTACTGGGTGTTTTTGCTCTGTGTGGGCTTGTGTGTGTAGATAAATTATTTATTTGTCTTAGACAAAATAAAAAAGAGTGGTATAAGAAAGAAATTATCTCTTCTTACACTTGCCATATATCCATCCATGTAAAATTGCATTGTTTATAAAACAGCGGGATGATTTTTCAATGAGATATTAGTTGGAGAACCTCTTCCAGTGGAAAAGTATGCCTCAGAAATCCTGTATATATATCACAAGCCTTGAACTGGGTAAAAAGCAAAGATAGAGGCTGATACAGGCAAATGATCAAAGGAGAAAATAAAGAGTAAAAAATTGAAAAAATATATTAAAGAAAACTCAGTAGGAGAAGCTGAGGTTTACCTGATCCTAGGAACCTATTGAGTCCAGATGTACACATTATAATATCATTAGTAAAATTATCCACATCTTTTATGAGATACAAACTAATTATTTCAATGAAAATGGAAATTGAGACACAAAACATTTGCAGTAGTGCTAGAAAAGGTTTGAAGAATTAAGTTATAAACTCTTACAATTATTATTTCCCTATGGATACTTCAGTGAATTGAAGGAAGGGAAAAGAATTTTAAATCTCTGACTTTAATGTTAACAATAAGAGTCATTAGTCTTTCAACTTGCACATTTATCTCTTATCAATAGGGGATGTGACACAGATGAGGTCCTCCAGAATTTCCTTTCCACGCAATTAGAAAAAAGACTGTCATGGTTTGAATCTTGTTTTCCCCAGGGGCTAGAAAAGTGGTAGACCCCAAGGGGTGGAAACCCCTGGAAGTTTTGGAGTTCTGTCCAATGGGCGCTCCTGCAGAAATGTAAACATATCACAAGCTCACCGGAAGAGATGAGTGGTAGTTTGGTTGTTGTAGGAGAGGTGGCCATGTTGTAGAGCCACGAGGAAGGGGCTCTGAGCCCCTTGGGCCCTCTGGGCCCTCCCAGCCCCTGGTTGGGGGCTGCAGGGACCTGGAACAGCATAAAGCTGGGCTAGGTGCCTGTAGTTAAGCCGGGAGATGTTTTTCTCCATGGGCGCAGAGCAGCAGCCGGCACTGACCAGAGAAACGGTGGCAGAGAGCCAGGAGATAAGAACCTGAACTGGAGGAGCAGCAGAAACAACATGCAGCACCGCAGAGAAGACTCCTGGAAGGAGAGTCGAGGAGAAAGAGAACCAACAGCCTGAGAGACAGAGTTCTGGGGGTAAGACTGTACCAGATCCCCTAAAACTCCCTTGAGACCCCTCTTGGAGAAGAGGGACATGGACTCCTATTAAGGAGAAGAGTTTTAGACATGCAGCACCAGAGAGAGAGAGGAGCTGAGAAGCTCAGAGCGTCCCGGAGCTGGACCGGGACGGCCAGAGGAATGCGGGGGGAGTTGACCTTGGCTCCCCCCCCTTGCACTGCTGCCACGGTGGCAGCCTGAGAGACAGGGCACAGAGGCCCTGCAAGGAGCTGAGTCTCCTGGAGATACCAGACCGTCACGAAGACCCCCCTGTGTCTTCGTGATATGATGTGGTGATACGACCTTGTCTGGGGTTACGAAGCCCACGGAAGACCCCTCGGTTGGAGGCGATGGGGCCGAGAGAGGCTTGGATACCTCCCTCGTGAGTGCTGGCAGAAAGCCAGCTATCAGCTGCTGCATGTGGAGAAGACAGACAGACTGCTGCCTCAGAAGATGCTGCTGCTTAAGGACTGGAAGGGATCTGTCCTTCTTTCCCTCCTGGACTTTTATTTGGAGGGGAGAAGAGATCTGATCATTGTAAATACTATATGTCACGGTAGAGATAGTTTGTGATCATGTGTATAATGTGATATGGTATTTATTTGTACAGTCATTGTAATATATTCCCTTTCCCCCACTTGAGTCTGGTGTGTTTTGTCTGGAAAAACCCATCTCACATTAGGTTGAGATGTGGGAGGGGGATGGAGCTAGGGAATTGGATTTTGGGGCCATCTCAAACCATGACAAAGACTAAAACTGTTTCCCTTGGTTATATTTTAACTCTATGAATTCTCAATGATAATTACAATAGTTGAATCTTACTTTTAATTAAATAATGGTGTCACTCAAATTGCCAGCAGATACTATGTCTACAAAAACATGTGGTAGATATTAATTTCATGTATTAATGAGGTAGAAAATAAAGGATTATATAAAAATCTTATAAATCCAGAGATAGTATAAAAAATAAGATATTGATGACATTTTGTTTACCATTATACAGTATCTTAAATGGCTGCATCTGAAGCCATCTGTGAACCTAACAAAACTAATACATATTCAGCTGTTCCCATCTGATCAACAGAAATTTGTTCATCTTCCATTCAGGAATTAATTTTAAAAAGGGTCAGTAAATCTAAATGTGATTTAATGTTAGGAAGAAAATGAATGGTTTTATTAAAGGAATAAGTATCTCAGACTCAGAATAAAGATGGAAAGGAAAAATATGACGAATACCAATGTCACTGAAACTGACAGAAAAGGGTTATGTCCACATTCATAAATATTTCACATTGAGTTACTGGAATCAATTTAAACTACTTACATCCTAAATTGTATGTCAATGTGTGTGATGTCAATTAATCACACATGTACATTTTACATTTTGTGTTACAGGACTAATAAAATATTGTAACTGAAAAGTTTATCGGGAAAAATTTCTATGAAGTATTGCATTCCTAATTAAAGAGAGATGAAAAATCCCTTTTTCTCAGAAATGTTCATGATACTCTCAATTTTATCGTGGCAACTTACCTGGGCTGGAGATAAAGAATAAAACATCAGGAAAGCCTAAAAAAACCTTTCAATACTCATTCATTGAAGTTGCCTGTATCTCATCAGATTCTTTTAGGTAAGTAGAGGACGATATTCTCTGAAAACAGCCTTTGAAGCATGCAGAATTATTTGAGATCAGGCCTATGGCCATATACAGCATAGTTTTCCTCCTCTCCATTTTCACAGCTGACAGAATTGGTATCCAAATACTGAAAAGTCTTTTTACAGTTCTCTTTCCCAAGAAAGAAACAAGAAAGTAATGCCTTGGGTGCCAGAGATTTTTTTCAGGTTAATAAAAAAAAAGCATTTAGTTATTGGGTTTTTTGTGTGTGGTCCCATCTGAAAAATTCCATAGTTGGTGTCTGACCTGTGGTTCAGTAGAAGAAGCACCTTTTTATTTCTCTTGTAATATTCAGTGAGCAGAGGTTTCAGGCAAAGATACCTCATGTAGCACTGCTTCTTTCAAGCCAATGCTCATGTACAGTAACTCGACCAGTCTTCAAGGCACCTAATAGTTTCCCCAGGATTAAAGCTTGCAGTTCACATTCCCTTGACAAGCTCCATGAGAGGTCTGAAATGGCTCTGAACTGCATCTATAATGCAAACTTTTAAAGCATTTAATTCTGTCAGTACAGAATTTCTGCAATGAAGACCAAAATTCAATATAATTGCCAAACAGCAAAACTTCTGCCATTTCCACCAGTGAAATTTTCTTATCATATGCGGATATAGCAGGGAAAATACTAGCTAAGCCTATGCAAAAATAGCAAGGGAAATATTAGATATAAAATACCAATCACTGAGTTACAGTTGACAGAAGTAGGTTCACAGAAGGTTGAACTACATACCTGGCCACTTAAATGGCATACTAGCATGAAAATCTTTTCTGGTTTACTTGATTCCTTTTCCATCTAACAACTATGGGCAAAGTTGTCCTTTAAATATTATTCCAGTGAGAAGATTTAGGAGAGGATTCACAGTTACTTTAGCACCTATGAGCTAATCCAGTTGAGACGCATCCATTACAGTTGAACCATATGGATTTCTGTATTTACAATGTCACTACTTGCTCTTTTCGGGATCTGATTCTGCCACTGGGCATTTTCACTGACAAGGGGTACCATTTCTAGAGACACAGAATCAGAGGATTAAGGAGGCTGGCTGTCAGCTCTGGAGATAGTCTAGTTCAAGACCCTGCCCAAAACAGAGTTAATTAGAGTAGGTTCTTCAGGTACAGGTCCTGTCCAGTTTTGAATACCTTCAAAGATGGAAACTCCACAGCTCCAGACAGCCTTATTCCAGTGTTTGACAGCCTTCACAATAAAAAGAAGAAAAAAGGACAACTCCCAAGTATCCTTGCTTGGATACTATTTCACTGTGTCAGTAATCCCACTAACATGAACAGGAAGTAATGACAGAGGTAGAGTGACTATCAATACAATGGATGTTGATATTTGATATGAAGCATTAGAACTTATGTTCTTTGCTCACTTGTGTTCTTTGCTCACTTGTGGATGGGCGCTTTGTAGTTTCTGTACTATCATTTGCAAATACATAAAATTTTTGTGACTGAAAACAATTTATGATGAATTTTTGTTTTTTACAGGAAGATCACCAGTTCCAGTTGCATACCTTCACAGTTTCAGGCAGGCTGGAATGTTTCTTAAGCAAATATAAACCAGTTTCTGAATAGAAATCTTCACCAAAGTTTCTGCAGTGTATCTTGCTTTACTGCAGTTGGAAACAGCCCTGAACATGCAGGATTTTTTGCTGCACTTACTAACAGGCAAAGAAAAAGGAGTTCAGAATTTGCACAGGAAGAGAGAGGAGACAAAATAGAAATCTAGGAGTATGTGTAGTTTACTCTCACTGCACCCTGCTCTGCAGGTCTGCATCAACAAAACACGGTGTAGTGTAGTTTAACTTTCTGGAAGATCATGTGGCATGAAGAGATTGAATATAATTCTTTTATTCTTCTGATATTTTTTTCTTCGTTATTAGTTCCTGCCCTTGAATTTCCAAAGTATCTGTAAAAAGGTGCTTCTTCTACTGAACCACAGGTCAGACACCAACTATGGAATTTTTCAGATGGGACCACACACACAAAACCCAATAACTAAATGCTTTTTTTTTTTTAATCATATATCTGTATATCATATATATCCGTGTTTCCCTCATTTTACATACTTTTACTTTATGACTTCATAAAATTAAAGAATAAGGTAGGCTTAAAGGAATGTCTGGAGGTGATTGAATTCAATATCTTGGTCAAAGAAAGATCAACTTTGAATTCAGATCCAAATTTGAAGCTAGATCAGATTGCTCATGACTTTATTATGTATAAATTTATTTTACAGGCAGGCTATCTATATGGCTTTACTCTTCTGCAAAGGACTAATCCTGCGTGAATTTATTCAGATCAAATAATAGCTGTACCAGTTCAGTGGTGCAGTACATTGTCTACTGGCACCAACAAAGTATTGCTCAAGGTGCCATTACTGGACATCACAGAGTTTTGAACAACATGTCTTTCTGCTCATCAGACTGTCATTTACAGACTTCCTTCCAACATTTGTCAGTCTTGCTTAGGATAAAGCTCTGTAGTTAATGCTCCTGAGCAGTAACCAACGTTATTTGGTGCATCTTAACACGTACTAGGGATGTGTCTCAGAGATTAATCAAGAGGAGCGTGGGGCTGTCATCATCCCTGAAAAACCAACTTAATCTGTGCAAAAGTTCAATTATTTTAGGTTAAGCTTGTGAGAGAAATAGAATAGAATGTTCTGAATAAAATTCCTGTTCTGTTTTGAATATTAGTGTTGAGAAATGACAGGTGTGGATTTTTATTATGAGAGGAGCTGTCCCTTTGCATGTAACACAGGAAAAGCATCATGTAATAAGAGTATAAATTCTGAGAGAAAATAATTCTCATTATTAAGAAATGTCTATCTTACCAGGAGGTTACATAGGATGGTATTAGAATCACTGTGTCCAATGCAGTATCTATACAAATAAAAATCACATTTCCAAATCTTGCAAGGTCTAAAAGGAATTCCACCCTGCACAGAAATGTGGGAGGCTTTGGGCAAAAACTCTTCAATGTAATTTTTCCTGTATTACAGTCCTAAATATCACAAAAGTCAAATATTTCACCATTAATGTCCTAAATATCATAGTGGCTAAAATATTTACACCCTTTCTACTGACACTGTTTGAAATATTATCTGTGAAATTTCTCACCTTAAAATAGATGAGGAGAGGACAGATTGAAAAAAATAAATTCTAATTAAAAATGTCTTAGAGTTTATTTTTGGATAACCCAGTAAACCAATGGAGAATAAAGTGCTATTCCTAAATTGTGTTTGAAAAAGATGCTGACTACAGTAAGCTTGCTTAAAAAGCTGCAAATCCAGGGAAGTTGTTAAAGCTCTGTGGTTTTACAGAACAGCATCAATATCACACCTTTGATAAAACAGTGTTTGAGTGATTTAAAAATCAGTCACTGTGATTTATTTTGGCTTTTATGCACTTGTTTAATTTTGTGGATTTTGTTTCATTTAAGCTTTCCAGAATCCCAAATGGTGCCACAGTTTCCCTATTTACTAATTTGCTGGATTAACCCATGCTGCTTTTTACTGGTTAAATAGAACAACTTTCTTAAAAAAGTAGAAAGTTGAAGATTTGAAGAGTATTCTTTTGATAAGCCAGCAGAAGCAAATAGGTAAAACAGTATTACAAGCCTAGGACTATATATATTTAAGATTAAATAAATTATCTGTGCAACATGGTATTAATGTTTACTTTTAAAGAGTTTCAATTTACAGATAATGAATTAATTTTAAATAAATAAATATACAAGATTAATTAATGATAAAGAAGCCTTACATCAGTTGTTTATTTTTCTATAGGATACATAGTATTTTGAGGGGTAAAACCTATACATAGTATTTCTTTGAGAATTATGCATTTGCATTAAAGTTAGACTGAGACAACTTTTTGTTAATAAATTGTATGTGATTTATACCAAGAAAACTAGACTTTTTCATTCACTAGATATGCAGTTTCTCAAATCATGAAAGTAATCACTAACAAATATGTTGCTGTATTAATTTCCAGAGATATGTGTTACGGATTCTGTTTCTAGTAAATTAAGTTAAATACTCCATAATAGCTATTTGTTCATTGTAACAATAATATTTAATTCAGCATTTCATTTCTTGTATCCCTCCTTATGAGGAAAGTTAACTAAATAAAATAAGGATAACATAATTATTTGGTACTAAATATGTACAGGTTGAATTTAATTCAGAGTTAGGAAGCCAGTTTATTTCCTTTATAAAATTAAAAAATATTTATTTATTTATTACTTATTTCTTGTTTCCTGATTTAACATCAAACTGCCAATCCCTGGATGGTAAACATTTAGTAGAAGGAAAATAAAGAACAATCACTGAATACAAATTGAACTTTTCTGTTTAGTACATCCTCCTATACTTATTGAAGGAAATTGTGAGTGTTCAGAAAAGAGTCCTCTTTCCCCTGCATGTATTTATTGAATTATTTTTGAATATGAAGTTGACATATAAACATAGAACCACATAAAACAAAAGGACTGAAAAAGAGCAGCAGTTCTCCTTTAAAGGAAAGCAATAGTCGTAGCCATCTTTATTTAATTTCTTCTTTGTTGACGTTGTTTTCTATTAGCTGTAGCATTTTCTAAACCCTATTTCATTAACTAAAAAAAGTACCTCCTTATGGGAAACTAAAACTGAAATTATCTATCTGTTTTTAACATGATAATCTTGAATTCAATAACTATTCTGTATATGGCAAGTCATATGAAAGCTTTATACTACAATAGTAGTTAGATTGATTTACTTGAGAAAAATCTCAACCTGGAATAGCCTCAAAAATGTTCTCAAGAAATAATTTTGCAATTGACATTCCATACTCAGATTTATTGGCTCTTATAGGTTAAATTTGGCTTTGTTAATTTTTACTCAGAAGCAGCAAAACAAAATGTTTGGTATTTGATCAAAGCTTATAAATTCAAGCAAGTTCTATTCAATGTCTTAAGTATCAAAGTAAGTCTAAGATATTTAAATTAAAAAAACCCTTATTTTGCTCATCTATTAACTTTCAAGCTACCCAGTTTCCACGCATTCTGTGTGTTCTTGGACCTGGCCATATAATTCAGCAGCCAGAGCATGCCCATGGCAAATACAGACTGTGAAAGCAGTAGTAGTCCACACTTAAGATGCTGTGGGATTCAAGACTGTGTTTTTTGTCAGATCTTGCTTAATGCACTTCACAAAACACAATGCTGATCATAGCTGACTTTTTAAAAAAGCTGGATCATGAAGGAAGTGATGGATTTCCTTCTCATTGAACAGCTAGTATTTATATGATTTATCTAGAAAATAGAAGATACGATTTTTTTCTCATAAAACTTTGATATGAATTTTTCTTCTACCGGAGAAAACCCCAATCATTGCCATTTAAAGAAGGAGATGAGACAGTAAATTCTCTGCCTCTCTTAATAAGCTGTGTAGCAAGACCAGAAGCAGAGACATAGAGATATAAGTGAAAGGTTCTGGTTTTGTTTGTATAACTGCTTCCTTACTTCATCCAATGCTTGAATAAAAAATCCCACGCACAATTTTACCTTTGAGAAGACGGTGCAACAAATTCTCTGTCCTCTTCCTGTCCAGTCTCATGAATCTTTCTTTCCTTCTTCATAGAAGAATCACAGAACATGTTCAGTTGGAAGGGACTCACAAGGATCATCGAGTCCAATTCTGCACAGAACAATCCCCAGGAGACACACCATGTGCCTGAGAGTATCATCCAAATGCTTCTTGAACTCTGTTAGGCTTACTGCTGTGACCACTGCCTTGGGGAGCCTGTTCCTGGCTGACTCATATGCAGCTTACCATCAACCAGGACCCCCAGGTCCCTTTCCATGGCACTGCTTTCCAGCACCTCATTCCCCAGTCTGTATGAAGATCCAGGGTTGTCAGATTCCAGGTGCAGAATCTGGAACTTCCCCTTGTTGAACTTCCTATGGTTGGTGATTGCCCAGTCCTCTAATTTGTCAAGGTCTCTCTGCAGGGACTTCCTGCCTTCAGGGGAATCAGCGTCTCCTCTCAGTTTTGTGCCCTCTGCAGACTTGCTCAGTATCCCTTCCAGT
The DNA here is from genome assembly GCF_001715985.3 of Manacus vitellinus. Lineage (NCBI taxonomy): Eukaryota > Metazoa > Chordata > Aves > Passeriformes > Pipridae > Manacus > Manacus vitellinus. The sequence goes on from NW_021939396.1 coordinate 14,597,217, forward strand.
CCTGCATCCAAGTCATTTATGAAGATGTTGAAGAGCACAGGGCCTAAGATGGAGCCCTGTGGAACCCCAGTAGTGACAGGTCACCAGTCTGATGTCACCCCATTCCCTATTACCCTCTGTGCTTGACCCGTGAGCCAATTGCTCACCCAGCACATGATGTGTTTATCCAGTTGTGTGCTGGACATTTTCTCCAGAAGGATCCTGTGAGAGGCAGTATGGAAAACTTTACTGAAATCTAAAAAGATTACATCAACTGGCTTCCCTTGATCAACTAGGCACAGTAAATTTAATTTTTTGCTGGGCAAGCATCTCCATTATTGTCACCCTCCTGCTAGGCACTGCTTTTCTCAGGATAGTTTCTGGCCAGTTGAGAGAGCTCTCTTACAACATTTGATATTCTCTATATGTTATGTTTAGGAATCCTGAACACCTGAGAGAGGTCAGGGCAGTCCTATGTATTCTAAGGTGCCTAGGAGATACCCCCAATTATAATAGTTTGTATTGTCCTTTTTTTGTATATTTGGAGTCAAGTTTCAAGACTCAGATTTAAGGCAGCACTAGTAAAGTGAAATCAAGGAACTGCAATTTACCACTAATAGGTATTTAATCTGCATGAATATTCTAACATATACTCTTTTTATAGTTTGTTCAGTGTTTTCTTAATGGTCATCATGAGAAAGAATAATTGAGAAATATGATTGTCGTGGTTTGAGACCCCAAAAATCCAATTTCCGAGTCCAAGCCCCCCTCCCACAACTCACCCCAGTGTGAAAGGGGTTTTCCAGACACAACACAAGACTTAGTATGGGGGGAAGGGAATTATATTACAATTATTACACAAATAAATATTATAATACATTATATACATAATCCTAACTATCTCTCCTATGATAAAGCAAAGCAGTATTTACATTGGATCAAATCTCTTTTCCCTCCAATAAAAGTCCAGAAGGGAAGAAGGAAAGATCCTTTCCACGTACAGCATGTGTCTCTCCTCTCCAATGCAGCAGTCATAGCTGGAGTTGTAGCTGGATCTCTCTCTCCATTACACACAAGGGGGTCTTCTCTGACCCCTCTTGGCCCTTCCTCTCCCATGGACTGCAATAGCCGGGACAATGGTTCACCTCACCACGTCATATCACGAAGTCCCTTGATGAAAGTCCCTTCATGAAAGTCCCTTCCTCAAGGGATTTAAGCTTCCCCTGAGTCAGAACATTTAGTGCAGCTGCCCTAAAAGTCCTATCAGAGCTCCTTTGCTCTGTCTCAAAACTGCCAGCCCAGCAGCAGCAGCAGGGGAGGGCAAGGCCGCCTCCTCCGCATTCCATCTGGCCATCCCGGTCCAGCTTTCAGGATGACTCCGAGCTTCTCAGCTCCTCTCTCTGGTGCATGTTGCATTTTAGGACTTCTGTCAAGGAGAAGTCCACTCCCTCCTCCCAGGAGGGGTCTCAAAGGGGTTTTGGGGAGATTCAATTCAGTCTTACCCCAAAACTGTCTTTGTTGAGCTTAGTCCTCTTTCTCTCTCTCCATCAGACATTCCTGTGTCTCTCTGCTTAGCTGCATGCCATCTTTGCTGCTTGTTTCTTATCTTCTTGTCCTTCTACCACAGTTCTCCATTCACTGCTGCTCCGCTGCTGCTTTCAGTATCTCTGGCTGTCCACTCACAGCAAGGAAAGGTCCTCCAGCCCTTCGCTACAGTACTTGGTCCAGTTTAACACTGTTTCTGAGTTTCCGCAGTCCCCAGCCAGGGCTGGGGGGCTAGGCCCCCAGCGGGACTCCTGGCCTCTCTCTCTCTCTCCTCGTGGTCTCAGAACATGGCCACTACTCCTCCAACTACATCATCATCCTTCTTTTCTGGTCTGGTGTGATATGTTTAAATTTTGCAGGGGTGCTGATTGGGTCAAGTGACACCACCCCCTCGGGAGTTACCATTTTTTTAACTCCAGGGGGAAAAAACTTTTTTCCCCACCACATGTTTCACAGAGATGTGAAGCATATTTTACTGCTAGAATTATAAGTTTAAATACATACTTTATGTATTTATGTTACTTTATGTAAAAATACAAAAAGTAACAAACTTCTTGTGTAAATTTTCCATGAAGATTGACATGTATGGTTAGACTACATCAGATTAGCAGTCATTAGACATAGGTGATCAATTAGCCTAAATGTAATCTTTTGAGTATGGTCGTCTGATTTTTAAATATCTTTGATCAGATACAGATAAGTAGCATTTATATAAAAATGTTCTTTCCATATCTTTCCAGCATGAGGTGTTACCTCCAGAAATCTAGTTTTGCACAAACAGATCAGTAAATCAAATTACTGTCAGTCATAGTAACACAATGAATACTTTTAAGGAAACATGATAGAAAATTATTTTTATTCAATAATTAATGCTTATCTCAGCAAGGTAAAACTATGTACTTTGCCCATCAGGCAAAATATCGCTAGCTCTCTGTATATTTGCCTTGTGCCTAACCAAATTACTAATGCTGAGAACTTGTAGTGAGCTGATCACTGAAAATCCCCCAAAATTAAGAACATTTCTCTGGATTGGTTTCTTTACTGTGTGTGTCACAATAGTCCTAAGTGACAACAGCAATCCGCCAGAGCTCTGCAGGCACCTTCCTATACGGCCAGCTGTAGACTGTTTTATGGCCAAACTGCCTGCACTCTAAGCTATTAGTAGTATTTTCCAGATCTCAACCTGTAGAATTAGCTGTAGGAAGAAAGTAACCAATTGCAAAGGTAATTGTAAAAGAAGCAACTGTTTATATATCAAAGGAGGTTTAAAAAAAAAAGGCAAAAAGATCCAATTAGAAATTCATATTCTGTCACTGTTTTCTGCAGACCGAATTTATTTATAGGATTGTTTTTTCTCCCTACTTTTCTTTTTGACTATAAAATGGTGATAGTGTCATACAAGATTGACCTGATCTAGCAAGAAGGGTGATAACTGTCATGAAAGCTCCCATAAGTTTGGATCAAGCTTGGAAAACAGAATGATTGCTTTCCACTGACAGAATCTGCTTCACCTGAGCCAAAGGAACCTCTGGATTGATTGCAGGGGAATTCCAAGACCACAGCTGAACAAAGTGACTCATGGTGCTCTAGCTTATCAGTCCTCTGAAAACTAACTGGAGCTACTCAGTCTTTTGGTGCTATAAGATGTGTCCAGACATGAGGCTTTTCTTCTCTCATCAGGTTTTTAACAATGCCATTCATTCCGTTACCTATTCTTCAGACTCCTCATAAGAATTCATATTTCTGCAAAGCCAACCCAAATTTAGAGACATTTCTGCTATGAGATCAGAACACAGAAGCTACACAACACCAAGGATTTGTTCTTCTTAATGTCTTATAGAGCATGAGAATATCTATCTAGAATGTTGGCAATGGTGGCTAAATAATCCCTCAGTTGTGGAGACCATCCAGAGTCTTGCAGTTATTCCATGGTATGGCAGCGATTCCCACTTTTCTCAGTATAAAAGATGAGACACAAATAGAATGATGAAAAACTAAATCACGGCCGCATTTGAGCATAGTCCATAACTCCAAACCTTCACAAGAGGGTCTAATTCCTAAGTAACGTGAACTGAGCAGCCAAACCACATCTCACAGGAAATGTGAGATGAAATTGTATTTTTCCCTGATATATTTTTAGCTCAGATGCATTTGGACACAGAGCTTGAGGATAAAACAGTGGAGCTTTTCAGAAATTACAGTCTTAATATAACTGAATCTGTGGTTTGGACAATATTATATTTTGCATAATTTGGCTAACAAGTTAATTAGTGTTAATTAAGAATACTAGCTGTAGCTACCTTGACCAGTCTGGGTCCTTGTAGGGATAGGTACAATTTCGGAAGAATTTGTGACAGAAAGCTAGAACTCGATTTCACTTAAAAGGACTGTAAAATGCCTTCTCAAACGAGTTAGATGTTTTTTTTTCTGCCTTCTGCATTTCAGAGAAAATTGCAGGGAGCAGCTGTGAGTAAGCTCTCTCTCTCCCTGGTATGCACAGAGATAACATGTTTGCAGACATGTACAAGGCCTCCTCGGGACAGAGAGGGTGGGGGAGGAGAGAGAAGAGATACAAAAAGCCTTGGAGAAGCCTTTTGTCACCTGGGGGCCAGGTGTGTGTAGCATCATTAAAAAGCGGTCCTCGAATCTGAAATAAACCTTTTTGTTTCAATCCTTCCACTACCTTGGCATTCCTGGGAAGAATACCCGTGCATGTTTCACCTTACAGTCCTGACTAAGTACAGGTATCACTCATGGCTGCAGACATTCAAGTTCTGCCTGGTGATCCTTAGCTACAAGACATCCAAAATACCTGGTCTATTGGTAAAGCTAATTATGAACTAGATAGTATTTTGACATGTTATTTTTGTTCTTAGGAATTACCAAGTTCAGCAAAAACTTCCTAGAAACCGGCTGCAAACTGACTGCAAACTTCCGTTCCTTTGAATGCTATTATAAAGATTCTGTTTCACAAGAGAGTTGGCATTAAAAATTTGTTCCACAAAAATTTACTCCATTCTGGAAAGACACAATTCCTCCTAACTGAATACAGGAATAAAATCAGTAGCCTATACCAAGAGAACTTTTTTTTCCAAATCCTATTGAACCAACTTCAATGTTTTACAAGCAGACAAATAGTTTTCCCTTTTTTCTCTGAGATATTACTGGTGTTTGTTGGTGAAAGGTTGGTAGGAACTGAGCTGGTCTGCTTTCCCTCTGATCTTTTTTATTTTCAGAATCTATATGATAGCAATAAAGATCCTATGTCTTCATAGTAAGGTTGCTTATTTATTGATTATACCTTTTCGAAATGAGGTTCTTTGCTTATCTTCTTTTTGCAATTGTCAATATTTAAGGGCTTGGTTTTGGTTTTGCTTTTGTTTACAGAAAAAGTATTTTGGGAGCAACTAGCAAAGTGGCCTAATTTATTTTCATGCCTTGTTTCTATCTCTTTCTAATTTTTTTCTCACCGGCTTCCCAAATGGTTGCTCACTTAAAAAATGATCTCTTTTACCGAAACAGTGCTTGCCCTTTTTGATGATAGAAATGACAGTAACAATATCTCAGCTTTCTTGAGTTTTTTAGAAGCCTCTGGTGAAGTACCTTTGTGATTATCTTACCTAAGTACACAGTGCTTTAAGGTTAACCCGCAAAATGTTTATTCATCTAGCTAGCATCAGATACCACAGGCTATTAATTTGATTTCAGTTTCAGACTTGTCTCTGTTTTATTCCTGGCTTTTGCCAGTCAGTCAGGTGCTGCCACTGCTATGTTTCAAAGGATGGTGGGAGAGCGACTCCAACATGTACTTTTTTATAGTACAGTACTCTGGACATTCCAGATTTTTTTTTTCGTAACCCACAATTGAAAAATAGTGGAAAATTACAAACTGTAATGTCTCTCTTTGTGACAAGACATTATCATTACACTAGCAAATAGGAAAATTCTGGAAATGCATTTTCAGAATGTCCCTGAAAAGCCACTTGTAAGAAGTACATTAAGATGACTTTATTTTTACCTTAGTCCCTTAAACAGGACCACACTGGAGATGGTTGTTTTTGAAAAGTAACAGAAACTGAAAGCAGAGGACTCCTCGACACAGATACTTTGAGCTCAGCCAAGCAGAAGGATGGGTGGTTTGGTTATGTGTGCATGAGTGCAGATGAGAGAAGCAGGGGAGGAGAGAGGGATGGTCAGTTACCTCTTTACCACCTGTTCTTCTTTCCCACTGATCTCTCAGAGTATTCTTTGTTCCACAAGGAAAGGAACCCAGTTTGAGAAGAGATGTGTAATTTTTTTTTTAATCACCCAGAATGATTACAAAAAGCAATTAATATAGTCAGGAGATATACTGCTCTTCTTAAGTGTGTCAGTTGTGTATTGTACAGATGGCAATCAGTAGCTAGAAAAGACCATAAGTATATAATGGGATAGCAAAGTTATATTTTAGGGTAAATCTTTAGTATGGGTTCTAAGGCTTCCACTAAAATTACTCCTTTCATTGTACAGGATTTTCAGCTTCCATGTAAATATTTTTTATCTTACTCCAATGTTTTCTCTTGCAACGTATATTGATTGGATGGTCTTGAGTTCAAAATATTTTTCAGATTGTATTTTGAATACTGACCTCTTCTTGTTTTAATCAAGGTGACTGCCTTTCTGAATATATAAATTAATAAAATAATTAATTTTATGTTAATGTATTTAAGTATAGATAAATTTACTGTCTACAGAGAAATGAATTACTGGTAGTACTGTGAAATCCCCAGGTTGCTACCATTGTACTACATTTTAGCCAATGCATTCATTAGGCAAAGATCTTTATGATACAAACAAAATCTAGAAGGATTAATCTGGAAAACTGCTTCTAAAAATCTATCTTACTTACTTCTTCTCACTGATACAATACTCCCAATAAGCAGTTTTCTGCTTCCTTTGTCCATAGCTCTGTAATATGTAAACTTCTAGCATAACAAGGAAATGCTTAATTTCGAACAAAATATACATTGATTTCTTCTGAATTCCCTAACAAAATTTTCTTAATATGTTTAGTAAGCCTCTGTCATAGGATCTAATTTTTTTTTCTAGAACCTACCTCTTCTCTTAAAACAGATTTTTTTTTCCTTGGAACATTTCTTGTTCCAAAGACAATGAATGTGATAGAATGTACTGTGTTTGCATGGTAAGCTTCTGGTAATGGGAGGGTATACAGGTGGCTTTTGGAAGCTAGAAGCTTCCCCCATGTCTGACAGGGCCAATGTCAGCCAGCTCCAGGAGTTTACTGGTAGGACTTGTTACCCTGTAGGGGACCCCCACGGGAGCAGACTGTTCCTGAAGGACTGCAGGAATTATCCTGCTCTGATTTAGATTGGTAATAAATTCAATTAATATCCCTAAGTGGAGTCTTTTTTGCCTGTTATGGTAACTGATGAGTGACTCTTCCCTGTCCTTATCTCAGCTGACAGGTCCTTAGTTATATTTTCTCTCCCCTGTCTATTTGCAGAGGGCACTGAAAGAGAAGCTTTAGGTCAACCCCTCACTTGGACATATTTAATCAGATGAACCTATGTTAAGACATGTTGAACAAGCCTGTAGTTCTCAGAACAATTAACAGGGCATCTACCAACTCTCTGGATACCCTGTCTCAGTGTTTCACCACCCTCATCATAAAAAAGAAATATTCCTTTTATCTAGTCTGAACCTACACTCTTTTACACCCTTTGTCCTATCACAACAAGACCTGCTAAAAAATTGTTCCCATCCTTCTTATAAGCTCCCTTTAGGTACTGGAAGGCTCCTATAAGGTCTTCCCTGATCCTCCTTTTCTTGAGTCTGTACAATCCCAACTCTTTCACCCTGCCCTCATAGGAGAGGTGTTCCAGCCCTCTGATCATCTTCATGGCCCTCATCTGGGCCTGCTCCAACAGGTGTTGGCAACCTGCGCTGACAACCCCAGAGCTGGATGTGATACTCAAGGTGGGGCATCACCAGAGTGGAGTAGAGGGGGCAGAATCATCTTCCTCAACCTGCTGGTAATACTTCTTTTGATGTAGCCCAAGATGCAGTTGGATTTCTGGGTGGCATGTGTAAGTTGCCAAATCATGTCCCGTGTTTAATCTACCAACACCTCCAAGTCCTTCTCAGCAGAGCTTCTCTCTATCTATTCATCCCCCAGTCTATATTAATACCTGGGGCTGCCCTGATCTAGGTACAGGACCCTTGACTTTGTTGAACCTCTTGAGGTTCCCATGATCCCACTTCTCAAGCTTGTCCAGGCCCCTCTGGATGGCATCCCATCCCTCAGGCATGCCAGCTGCATCACTGAGCCTGATGTTGTATTCCTTTCTCTCACCCTTAATAAGAATTATATAATTATTTAGGGCCATTGTTTGCCATATGACAAACATATTTCACACAATCTGACAGGAACTCTATTCAATTTACTGTTTCTTTATATTTTTAGTATTATTTTTAAGCCCACCACTAGGTATTCTAGAATTATTTTGAGAAGAAACATTTATCATAGAAACATTATTTTAACTCTGTATTTTTTCACTTATTCCAAACATTACAGAGAGAGGGGAAAAAAAAAAAAGAAGACACCAAAAAACCCCCCCAGAATAAAGTGATGAGCAAGATAGATGAGCAGAAGATTTGCTTTGCTGTGCAAGACTTCTACACAGTGTTAGTTTTAGGGAATTTCATCAGCAATATCTATGTTCATTTTTTAAAACCTCCACTGCTGAGGAAGAAAGAATGAAGTGTCCAATCCTAACTGAGTGTATGGGACAACCAAAAGCTCCTGTAGAAGTCTTGTCTTACCAGGTGCTGTATAAAACTGCTCCAAGTTTTTAGCGATTTTTGTTTTCTTTAAAAGAAGAGGTTGCTAAAGCGTAAGTCCATAAAAAATGCAAGTCTCTGCTGACTAAATGATGCTGAGATGTTTAAACAGGATTGTATCATTCGATGATTTCTTGTTATTTTTATGGCATTGCTGCACAGACATTCTTCCAACAATAATCAGAGGAAAAAAAATAGAAAAGGAATTGTTCAAAATAGGACTTTCAAAAGAAAAAGATAACATTATTTCATTATAAGAAACTTTGGCAGGAAATGCTTTAACTTTTCCTCAAGTAATTTTCAGCTCCCTCACACAAGTTTACATGTCCTCTAAAATAAGAACAATCTTGAAGGGCAAGAAACATCTTTACTATCTGTCAAAACACTCAGTAAAAGTTAACTTGGAAAGCATCTGACACTGTTTTCTAAATATGTCTTTAGCAGTTTCATGACATATTGACATATTTTCAGGTTCCTTGAAATTCATAACTTTCATCATAATGCACTGACTTGCTCTGCCTTTATGGCAAGTTCTTATTTTTCCCCTGTGAATGGTGTCATTAGAGCTTTACTACAGGGTTTCAAGGATAAGTTTGGGTTTTAATTGTTTTGATTCTTTTACTGAATTAATTAAAATCTGTTATTTCCTTTTCTTTTGCTAATACATCCAGTAAGCCTTTGGACTTCTTTGCTGCAATAGCATAGTGCTGACTCATTTTCAACTTGTTTCTCAACATTTTCTGCCAATGTTGAGCAAAAATTAGGGCCTAACCATGCAAGCAGCAACTCTGTGAAGTAGAATATGATTGTCATAGTTTGAGACCCCCGGAAATCCAATTCTCGAGTCCAAACCCCCCTCCCAAAACTCACCCCAGTGTGAGATGGGTTTTCCAGGCACAACACAAGACTCAATATGGGGGGGAGGGAATTATATTACAATCACTACATAAATAAATATTATAATACATTATATATACAATCCTAATTATCTTTCTTATGATAAAGCAGTATGTACAAAGCATCAAATCTCTTCTCCCTCCAATAAAAGTTCAAAAGGGAAGAAGGAAAAGATCCTTTCCCACCCTCAGAGCAGCAGTGTCTCTCTTCTTCCATGCAGCAGCTGTAACTGGATTGTTGTAGCTGGATCTCTTTCCGATACACACAACGGGGTCTCCTCTCGCCCCTCTTGGCCCTTCAGTTCCAAGCAAAGGTCTCTCTCTCCCGTGGACTGTGATAGCAGGGACAGGCTCGCTTCACCACGTCATATCATGAAGTGCGAGGGTCTTCATGACTGTCCCTTTCCTCAGGGGATTTACGTTCTCCCTGAATCAGAATGTCTTGGGCAGCTTTCAGTTGAAAGTCTTTGCCTCAAGAGTTCTACCAGAGCTCCTGTGCTCTGTCTCAGGTTGCCAGCTTGGCAGCAGTAGTGGGGGGGCAAGGTCACCCCCTCTGCATTCCATCTGGCCATCCTGGTCCAGCTTCCAGGACGTCTTGAGCTTCTCAGCTCCTCTCTCTGGTACTGCTGCATTCCAAGACTCCCCTCTAGTAGGAGTCCGTCCTCTCCTCCTAGGAGAGGTCTCACAAGGGTTTGGGGGGTTTGATTCAGTTCTTACCCCAAAAATCTCTTTGTACAGCTTAGTCCTGCTCTGTTGCCAGCTCTCTCTCTCCTTAAGACGTCTCTCTGTCTCTCTGCTTAGCTGCATGCTTGTTCCTTGTCTTCTTGGCTTTCTACCATAGCCTCTGCTCAGTGCTGTTTCTGCCACTGCTCCTGCTGCCCACTCACAGTGGAGAAAAACTCCCAGCTTCTCAGTCACAGATTTCGGTCCAGTTTAACACTGTTTCCCAGTTTCTGCAACAGCCAGCCAGGGGCTGGGGGGCCGTGGCCCCCCAGAGGGGCTCCTGCCCCTTCTCTCTCTCCTCATGGTTTCAGAACATGGCCACTTCTTCTTCAACTACCACGTCACCCTTCTTTTCCGGTCTGGTGTTGATATGTTTAAATTTTGCTGGGGCATTGATTGGGTCAACACCGAGAGACACCACCCCCTTGGGGGGTTACCATTTTTTTTAACTCCAGGGGGAAAAACACTTTTTTCCCCACCACAATGATGAAGAACTTTGCCTCCATCCTGCCTTCATTTGCCTACAGGCATTTGAAATGGGCCTTGGTCATGCAGTATTCACAGAGGAAATGGGAGAGCCTCCCCCATCATGGTGTACCCCAGAGACTTCCCTCACTAGGCGTAGTCTAACCCACTGTAACAACTAGATCCTGCTGCAGCTCAGCAGTTCTCAGGTAGGTAGTGACTCCTCCTGTCTCTTTTTCTTCTCTTCTATGTAATTTTCCATATGTTAACATCATAAATCAAGAGAAATTGGTATATTGAATGTGAACACAGTAGAATATTTAGGGTCTGTTATTGTGCTGCATCTTGCAAAGTAAGCCAAAGATGTGTCATTCTGGATTAATGGAAATTATAATTTCACTTAGGCTATATATTTGCTGACACTAGAACAAGGAGGCAGAAATTGGCTGATATGTACTGTCTGACCAGTGCTATATATCAGCAGTTTAAACATCACCTTTGCCTTAGTACTATAGACCCTTGGTAAATTATATGACAGAAAATACACATTTGGGTGATGGGAGAACTGCAGTTCTGAGAGTCTGAAGGACTCAAATTCTGAGAGTACAGTCTTCCCCAACCACGTTGCTTTGGTTTTATAACCTACCTTAACATGCTAAAAGTAATAAAATACACTATGTGACGATTATGCCTGCAAATCAGATGTGATTATAATTAATAATCCTCCCAATTTAAAGAGCATTTTAAGAACTTTGAACTGCCAGTATTTAAATTACTTCAGTTACACTCTGTAAAGCTCCATAAAATTTACAGCTTTATAAGACTAGCTTGAAGGGTTGATAGTACTGACAGCTTTTCACAGTTTGATAGACATTCTAAAAATGTTCAGAAAAAAAAAAAAAATTAATCTCATACAATAGAAACAAGACCTCATGTTCCCTTAAATGTTTCAGGTAAAGTTGTAGAAGCCAGAAAAAAACAAAGTCCTCTTCTTCTCACTTTCTCATTATACAGAAACTGCTTAGTTAAATGAAGGTAGGAAAAATTAATCTTAAATTAAGCAGAGAATTATTTTGAAGTAACTGATTGAAAGCGAATCATCCAATAAAGGAGAGAAAGGAGATGGAAAGGTAAATGGAAAAAACCTGTGAGCAGGAATCACTACTGTGTATGGGAGACAGAAGAAAGGTCTAAAGCAATGGCTCCCAGCTTGCACATGTATCCAGCTATTTCTCCCCAAGGCTTTGGAAGAAGAAGGAAAATGAAAGATTTTGTGGGTATTGTCAATTTCAAAAGTTGGGACTTAGGTCGACTTATGACACAGAAGTACTGGCCATTTGTTGTTTGTTCTTTTTTTTCATTTGGGAGAATTTTTATTCTTCAGTTGGTTTTTCAGTTTTTACAATGTTCTTGACTTATTTCAGCTCTGTCATAACACTCAAATTTGATATTTTTAATGAAAGCTAGGATTCTTACAGAATCTTAAGGCTGAATGAGTTGCATATGAAAACATAAAATATTATTATAAAAAGTCAGAGATGCTAGCACTGCATCTTGTTAATCCTTGTTTAATACTTTCTAAGTCCTGAGGCTTCTCAAAATTATTAAGAAGATTTAATAAGAAACAGGAAAAATGGATATCATACTTTATTTGGACTTCACTATGAATCCAAGTTCTTTCTATCTAATATATCCATTGAGACTTTATCATATGGAATTTTGATTACTACAACATTCTTGACAAATGAAATTTTCCCATGTTCCCCACCAGAACATGGGAAAAAAGTATATTTTCTTATTCTCTTAACACAAGCAATCTTTCTGGATGTCACTATCGAGATTTTCTTCTACAATTAACTACTGATTCTTCTTAACAAATATTAAAGTACAGTAATGTTAGAACTATCACACTAAATCAGTCATGCAAAATCCTTCTGGAGTTAATGAAGAGAAGTGAATCACTTCTCAGTGGCACTTACTCCATCAAAGGACATCTGTCTGAGATGAGTGGATGAATTTCCTTGTGGAAGTGTTTGTCCTTTTTCATTGATTGTAAAAACACAAAGCACAGATGTTAACTTTTGATGGTTTAAAGTCAGGTAACAATAATCTCTCAACAAATCCTGGAGCCCTTTAATCTTGTCTATCTCATGGGATACAAGGCTTTTCTTACAATTTACTACCTTACAGTCTACCTTATGCAGAAAGACTGTTTCTTCTTAACAAATTTTTTCTTTATTTCTATTTTCCAGATACCAACAATCCTTCCTGCATAACAGACATGAAAAACATCACACTAAGTTCCAAACTGCAGCTATTGGAAAGTCTTGTTCTCTTGGCCTTTCTGACATAAGAAATTGTGAAGTCCTTCTACTTTATCTTTGTTAAACAGAGACATACAAAGGTAGCACTGAAATTTGAATCATGTTACTATGGTCTTTCACTCTAGTGTGATTGATGTCCCTCTAGTAAAGCAGAGAAGGATGCCGTGAAATGTGCAACATACTTATGTAGGAGCTGCTAATGTAACTGAGGACTGGTCACAGCCGAGTACAGAAGGGCCAGAACATCACAATGGATAAGTACCTTGGGGCTGACAGAGGTTTTTCAGAGCTTTGAAATTTATTATTTACCTCTTATTCCCCTCTCTGAAATATGCTTTGATAACTATACAGAAGTGAACTTCTATCATAGGATTTTACTCACTGAGGTCATTTATCCTCTGTACAGACAATTCTATTTCAAAAATGCTTTAGGGAAAATGGAGTAAAGAGAGAAGGAAGTGGCAGATATTGGACACACTCTACAAATGCAAATTAGATTTATGTTATCTTGGGAAAGCAGACTTTAAGAAATTATTAGTTTTTTCCACCAAAGCTTTAGTGAATCAAAAATTATGAATATCTGAAAGATCTTACAAGTTGACGTTAATGAAAAAGGTAATTTTGTTTAAAGAAATATTTCTTCATATCAAGCATTTGCAAGCACTGCAGAAGAAGGGAGGTCCTAGTCAATGGCAGGTTGAATATGAGTCAGCAGTGCCCTGGCAGCCAGGAGGGCCAACCGTGTCCTAGGGGGCATCAGGAAAAGCATTTCCAGGAGGTCGTGGGAGGGGATTGTCCTGCTCTCCTCTGCACTGGGGCAGCCTCACCTTGAATATTGTGTCCAGTTTTGGCACCACAATATAAGAAAAATATTAAGCCACTGGAGAGCATCCAAAGGAGGGCAACAAAGATGGTGAAGGGCCTTGAGGGGAAGCCTTTAGGAGTAGCTGAGGGCACTTGGTCTATTCAACCTGGAGCAGACCGAAGGGAGACCTCATTGCAAACACAATGACTTTGTGAGGGGGATAGGAGGGGTAGATAGTGATCTCTTCTCTGTGGTGACCAGTGACAGGACCCAAGGGAATGGCCTGAAGTTGTGTCAGGGGACGTTCAGGTTGGATATTAGAAAGAGGTTCTTCACCCAGAGGGTGGTTGGGTACTGGAACAGGCTCCCCAGGGAAGCCTGACAGAGTTCAAGAAGTATTTGGACAATACCCTTAGGCACTTGCTGTGATTCTTGGGGATGGTCCTGTGCAGGGCCAGGAACTGGACTCAATGATCCTTGTGGGTCCCTTCCAACTTGGCATATTCTGTAATTTTAATTTTTTTTTAGGAATCATATTGATAATAATAGACACACGGAGAACAAAAATCAGCCTTTCTGTGGGTTCTAATTGTTCATTTTGTTGTTTTATTGGAATTTTTGTCAAAAGCAACATAGGATGTAAGTCATCTGATATAGTGAAACACAAAGTCTTCTCATGACCTGTGTGTGAAAAAACAGTATATGCAGCTTTTAAGAAGTGGGCTTTACTGTACTGAGATTTCCTGTTCCAAAAGGAGTCAGTTAATTTACACATTTCTGTTTTACAATTATGAGTATGCAGAATGCTCTAAAGGAGCTAAATCAAAAGTAATACTGCAGAGAATCTCTGGAAAGGAAAGAGGAATTGGTATAGTTAGGTGACTCAGAGATAAAATGGTAAATATATGGAGAAATTATGAGAAATTATGAGAATAATTTCTTTCCTTAAAGATGAAACAGCAATGAGATTTCAAATGCCAGCCTTCAAGTATGAGCTGTAATCATTCTATTAATCGTACATAAAGAACTAAAGTATTTCAAGAGATGTAGTCTTTTTGTAATAAATGGCAGGGAAATACAGGATGACAATTAGGACTACATTATTAGAAATATGTTGAAAATGTTGGAAGTTTAACACACATTTCTCTAATAATCTCACAAACATTGTTGACTGGCATCTACTATGTTTTACTGCTCACTACATGAGGAACACCTGTTCAAAAGCACCCAAAATAATGAAGTAAGGAGGTACCTACTAATTAAACTTATTCCATGATAATTAATGTGAAATACATAAAACTAAAATTAAAAAAAAAAAAAAAAAGAGAAAATTTTGATTGAATCTGTCTTCTAGAAACCTTTGCTCATTTCCTCTAAGAATGGAAACAAAAAAAAATGCTTTATTTTCCAGAGGAGAGGAAAATCCCAAAAAGACAATCAAGATTGCAATTACAAGGCTGCTAAAACTTCAACATTTTCCCCACTATGTAGATTTGCACATCTATGGTTTTTTTATATGTGTATATATATAAATATTATACAAGTATAAGTAGAATTAAAGTTTTAAAATCCTAACACATTATTTAATATTTGTGGTAGCTGTAGTCTGGCTTTGAATTAGGAAATCATCAATTTTAAGCTACGACAGAAGCACGAATTTCAACAATTCCAAAATTGTATTTACAATTAAAAAATTTAAACTGAAATGCTTCTACACACAAAAACAATATTTTAGTTTATTTTAAAGGATTCATTGAAAAAAAAGTCCTTAACAACCTTAACTATAAATATATATATATATATATATATGAATATATATATATATCAGAAGCTTTAAAATTGCCTTTTGCTGATCTCAGTCTAATTTATCTTGAAGAAGTCCTTCATTAAGAAGTCTCGCCCTAAAGTGAAGGGGTAAGAACATGAGTAAATCAAAGAAATCTAAAGAAAATGATGTATATAAGTGCTAGACTTTGTTCCATTATTTTATCTTGGTCACTTTTAGATTTTTTTTTAAAGGAATATAATATTAATTCATACATTTTAGAACAGCTATGACAAATCTTTGTGATATTGCTATAGAATCCTGATAGTTAGTCCTTCTTAAATCTTACAGGATCTTTTTGTGACTGGGCAAAGTAATAGGTAGATAAGTTCTTAAGGGGATTCATTTCAATAGGGAAGTGAGGTGATAACTTGTAGAAGGCAGTTATCAAGTAGAAGCATGGTCATTAGGTCTTAATATTGGATTTTCAGGATGAAGAAAGAAGCTCTTACTTTCATTCCTGACTTTAATGCACAGCTTAGGAAATGCTCTTACAGAGAAGTTTTATTCAGAAATTGCATCACTAAAGAGGTCACTAAAGCTCAAATGGACAAAGATAAGATATAGGAGAACATGTACTACAATATGACATAATTACTGAAAATGAGGCCTGGAAATAAATTTGAAAACATTTAACCATGAATAATGTAATATACTACAATTTATATTCTTTAATGACGGAAATAATTTTTGAACTGTATAATACCTATAAATGTAATATTAAAAATAATTTAAATATTCCCATCTTAAGGAAATCTGAAAATGTTTGAAACCTCCTATTAATCTGCCCTCTTATTCTGATGTGTAATCAAAAAATGTAGCCTAGAGTCCATGTCCATGCCCATCATTTTCTTGATGGTTACAATATCTCAGGTTAAATTCTCCAGATCCAAATCTTTTCTCTTGTAAGTATTCTGCTCAGGGATCTATCTAGTTTTTTTTATACAACCATGGAGCAACTTTTAATGCATCAGAATTCACTGATATTACAAGGTCAAGTCAAAAAGAAGAATAAAGTATTGTCTATTTTCCTCTTCATCTTTGAGTTAAGTACTATGAATATTAAGGCCAATGAAGAGAGAAATCGGTATACAGAAAGCACTGCTAAATAGTTCATGTTTTCTACTAGATTTCTTTTTACGTCTCTCAGATACTTTGGATGTCGATATGACCTCCCCTTAGTACTTACATAGCACAACATCATGTTTTTTGCTACTCCTAACAATAATGTTCACAGTACTTTGGGAATAATTCTGTTCAAAATAAAAGCTCTAAGTGCTTGTAGAGCACTTCAGAGATTGTGCACATTGCAGATATAGCAGATTAGCCCATCATTACGACTTTGATTTTCTTGCAAATGTAATTTTAAAGAGATATTTTTTAAACTGCAATGAAAATTCATGCTATGCATCTAACTATAAATCTAGACATATATATATATATATTATTCAGTGATATTTGCTAGATTAAAAAAAAAGTTTTTATTTTTATCTTTTTTTCATTTCATAGACTCACAGCAACCCTAAGAGGATTAATTGTTATATGAGATATAAAAACTCTTTAGGAGATCTTGTCCCGGTATTTCACAGCAAAATTTAATGAAGAGGAATGGCTTCACTTTCAAGTCAAGATTAATCTAGTAATTTAAGACTAATATTGTTTATACAGGAAGTCCAAGATATATTTTGGAGTGAGTCTGGATGTTGACTAACAGAAAATATTGCTTGTTTCTGTGAGAACAAATGCAGAACTTGATATATGAGTAATGATGGCACAAAGTGTTTTACACAATTGTTCTGAGAAAATAGAATAAATAGATGAAATACAAATTAATTATCAAGAGTTTTAAAAATTTGTGTAAATTTTGCTGTTTGCATTCCAGTTTTCTAATAATAATAACTATCACTTGATATATCATTTATCACCTGATATCCCATTTATAAAGAGATCCCACATTCCTTTTGTCTAAAATTTGTCAAAATACCCCCATGTAAGGATATTTCCAGTGCCATGAGATCCTCCATTTTATGCCACTATGTTCCTCTAGAACTTTGAAAAGATTTCTCTGTCTCAAAAATCCCTGCCAACAGAAAAGTAAACTCTTCCAGGACTGAAGGATAAATGAAAAGATGTATATATGCTGTTCAAATTCCTGCAGTTATCTTCTTGCATCACAGGTTTCTCCTTCACACAGTGTTGGCTCAAAGTTAAACACTTCTCCTATATTCCTATACATTAGCCCCGTACCCACTAATGTGAAGAAAATTAACTCTACCTCAGCACAAAAGCAGCACAGACTGGGAGTTAGGACAATAGGATGAATCATCTTCTGCAGCTGTCATCAATTATGAGAAGGAAAAAAAGAAAGTAGAAGACCTTTACCTTCAAACAATTTAAGTTAGGTGAGACGACTGCTACTCGTGATAATCACCTCGGTCACATAATCGACTATTCATAATTTACATAAAAGAAACCAGAATAAGTTGATTCTTTCTAATATCCATTTCAAAGTGAGCCTTTTAATTTGATTTCTCAACATTTGTTAAGTAGCATCTGAAGCATATATATTTGCTTATTTTCTTCCAAAATGGAGTAACTTGGTAATATTTTTGAGTGTCTGTTAAGCTGAAGCTTTATCTATGAATGTTTTTACCAAGTGACACAATTCAGTTTCATCTAAAGGACAACAAATAAAATGTTACCTCACCATCTAAACTGTAAAGACTGAAGTTGATATTTCGGAATAACATCAAAGAACCTCTGCTTTTTATTTAAATACTTCTTTTTATGCATTAAGAGTATGCCTCAGCCTCACATGTAGCTATTAGCCCCATATGCATCCTTGATTAGCTCCTCCTTTGGTTGAAAGGTTGTGTTATGCTCCCACAGTTGTTGTTGGAGAGGAAAGAGAAATGAAAGAAAAGAAGGGGAGACACAGAAGCCTGACATATATTTTTCTTGAGCTGCTTGAACTATGACAGATTTTTTTCCTCTAGTTACATTTCATGCTTCCCTGCCAGTGTTTCCTATTGTAGAACCACTGGTTTAAATAAAAGATACTAAAGCTTTTTAATAGTTTATAAAAATGTCCCTAAATTCTGGGCCTTTTCTCGGGGTGAACAGTCAGATATTCTGGTGAGAATCTGAAAGGCAGCAAAGAAATAAAAAAGAACATTAAAGCCATCATTCAGATTACATTGAATTATTGTTTAAATTAGCAAATGAGAAAAAAATCAAAAAACCTAATTCTATAGATGTGTTTCTGGGAAACAAATGTGCTAATATGGTAGAGTGGCAAAAAAGTTCTCCCTTTTAGTCTCATCATCATCATGGCTGGGCTTCGCGAACGAAGATTTGGGAAGGGCTCTATCCACGTTTGTTGCAAGCACGTTGGTGGCTGAAAAGGCCAATACGAGATAGGCATGTCCAGTTGCAAAAGGCACAGCAGAAAGACTCCTTAGATGGTATATTCTGCAAGGCACGATTCTTTCTGCGTTGTCTTTTCTCCTCAGGGGTGATCCTGTATGCTTTCTCAAAGGCATCAACAGCGTTATAGATGGTGTGTCTCCAGGTCTCCAGATCTGAGGCCAGAGTAGACCAGTTACGTTGATCAATATGGCCAAGTCTGAGATGTTGTTTCAGGGAGTCCTTGTATCTTTTCTTTGGGACTCCTCTCTTGTGGTAGCCAGTGGCAAGTTCACCATAAAGCAGGATCTTAGAGAGGCAGTGGTCCTTTATCCTGGAGACATGCCCTGCCCAACACAGCTGTGTTCTCATCAACATGGCCTCAATACCTGTGGTTGCTGCTTGTTCTAGAACAGATGTATTGGTCACATAATCTGACCAGTGGATGTTTAGGATTGAACGGAGACAGTGTTGATGGAAGCATTCTAAAAGACGCGGGTAGCTTAATGCCTGGTTCTGTGTTCATCTTTGTCCTACTTATCCTCAAGTCCTAAAATACGTGAGAGAGTAAATATTTACTTACAGATATTCATTATAATATTAACATGCATAGTGTTAGAATTAAGAAAGAGGTAAAATTTTAACTTCAGAGAAGGCATTTTTAAAAATTATTTTGATAGCAATGAAGAAAGCAGTTTCCAGGAAAAAAAATTCCCCAGAGAATGAATAAATGATCACATTGTCATTGTTTGCTAATGACTTCAGTACTGAAAAAATAAGTAGATGGATTTTTTCCCTCAGAAGATTCCACCACCTTAGCTCTATCTTGAATAATCTCGCTATCACTCCAAATCAGCTATTACAATTGCTTTGGGAAACAAAGGAATATCAGCAGAACACTTAGGATTAGTTTTCTTCAAAGGCATCTTGATGTTAACACCACCTTTTGCAATAATATTTTACAAAAGCATGAATAACAACTGTTCATTCTTATTAATAGCACATAGTGAATAGGTAGAGATAGTCTGTTTTTTCTTCAGTCAAATAGGAAGGTGGCCAGTTTCCAAATTCCCTTAAGCTTTGCATCAGTAAAATTAAACACAGAATCAAACTTAATGTATTAAAAACATGCAAAGGCACGTTTGCCTAAGTCATAGTCAGTTGAGCATAAAAACAGTAGGGAAAAAACCCAGTATGAAACAGGGCCCACTACATTTTTAGCTCTTTTATGTTGATTGAATGGGTTTATCAGTGACACTTCCGCTCACCTGACTTCCATGTGACCACTCAAACTGCTTTTAAACATGAAGTTTTTAAAGAATTTATTTTTGTCTGCCTGTTGATACTATTCATAGAATCACTAAGTTTGGATCTTTAAGATCATCAAGGCAACCCAGCATCACCACCATGTTCACCATTAACCCATGTCCTCAAGTGCCATATCCACACATTTTTTGAACACTTCTAGGGATGGTGACTCCACCACTTCCCTGGGCAGTCTACTCCAATGCTTTGCACTCCTTTCTGTGATTTTTTTTTCTTCCTAATATCTGATCCAAACCTTCACTGATGCAACTTGAGGCAATTTCCTCTCATCCTGCCACTCATTATCTGGGAGAAGAGAGTGACACTGCCCTCACTACAACCTTCTTTCAGGTACTTGTAGAGAGTGATAAGGTCCTCCCTAAGCTTCCACTTCTCCAGGCTAAACAACCCCAGCTCCCTGAGACACTCCTCATGTGACTTATGCTCCATTCCTTCTTGTTTGTCAGCTATCAGATATGGGTTCTGTCTGCATTTTGTTGCCTTGATTGACTCATATTTCTCCAAATCCTGTCTCAGGCTTAGTCCTTGACTAGTTTTTGCCCAGGTCTTGTGTGTGCGTTCTGTGCTCTACATCATGATATGGCTTAAGCTGAATTGAAATTAATAGAAATTAATGACAGACAACTCATTAGTTCATTAAGGTAAATCAGCCACACACAATGGACATTTGGAGAAAGTATAACAGAATTTATTGAAACTTCTAAGAATTGTGTTACTCAGGAATATTTTAAAATATATCTTTTTTTTCATGGACTATACTAATTTAGCTATATCTTTGTCCATCTCATACACTTGACTAATGTTTTACTAATCATAATACTAATGTTCTCCTTTTCACCCCTGATAAATTGTGTCTGTGTAGTTTTCTATCTTCCTTTCAATTTTGTAGTTTTGAATTTTCATCCTATGAGTTATTTTTTCAATATGTCACACTGGACATATTTTGGATCTAAAGCATTGTGGCTAAATTTGATACCTTGGGGGGAAAAAACTCAAACTATTTTCAGCTCCTAATATTTTTAACAGAAGTATGGAACATTTCACCAGATATAAAATTAGGAGCAGTCTTGGGGAAGTAATTCATGTAATACACTGTAAAGGCCTTTGTCCTATATGCACTGTTTTATGCATCTTCTAATGGCTAAAACTTCCTTAGATTCTAAGTTTATATACCACTTCTGAACAATCATTTTTCCCAGTTTAAAAAAGTGAACTTCAAATTTATTCATATATCTTGGTATTTATAAGTACTGAAATTTCTTACTTCCAGGTGGATTTTCCTCTGTGTCAGTTTAGGCTTCATGAGACAGCTCATATACAAAGGCTAGATATCAGAACACAGGCGAGATGTAGACAACCAATGTCACTGCTACCCAAGACTCTCTGTTGTATAAGTATCTACTCCATAGTATGATGTCATGTTGAGGTATTGCTATGTTCAAGTCTTTTAGGCTCCTTCTTGTTGCATTTCCTCACTGGATGCCTTTTCAGCTGTTTGAAGTGTTAACTTCAATTGTTAAGTCTGAAACACCTCTGGCCAACATGGTGCTGTAATCCTGCAGCCCACAGTAATGCAGTATTGCCACTTTTAGTAGTGAGCCAAAGGCTTTGCAGACAGTTTGCAAGGCTTCCAGAGTAAGGCTTTACAGGCTTGTCTGTCTGAGCTTTTTCCACTTGCATTGACTGTTCCTTAATACTTCAGTTTTATCAGTAGTATTTATTTTTGTGCTATAAAGGACAATTTACCACCTAAGGAGTCTTTCTGCTGTGCCTTTTGCAACTGGACACACCTGTCTCGTATTGGCCTTTTTAGCCACCAGTGCGCTTGTGCCAAATGTGGGTAGAGACCTTTCCCTAATCTTCATTTGCAAAGCCCAGCCATGATGATGATGATGATAAAGGAGATTATTTGTTTTCACTTTGCTTGTCTTTGCATGACACAACCTATCTTTTATGCAGACAGTAGTAAGACACTACTTCATGCAGTGTCAATTTTGTCCTTGTAGACAAGATATTTATCATGCAGTGTAGATAAACACAGTTTTGGTGCAATAGCAGAAGTCTTGAGATGTGGAGATGCAGTATGGAGACAGAGGAGTACAGGCCCTGGATGACAAGAGATGGGGCACAAGCTGGGCACTGGAGGCCACATTCATTATCTAATCCTGTGGAGATTCTTTACCACAAGTTTATATTTGAAATATACCAACAGGGACTTTGTAGGCTGGAATTCTCCATAAAATCTTTCAAAAATAGGTGCACCCTGCCTTATATGATTATTTTTTTAATTTTTTTTTTTCTTAAATGAGGATGTGACCATTTAATCAAAGGAACTTGAAGGATCGGGGTAACACAATGAGAGAGAAGAATGGTGAGCTGAGTCACAGAGAGAGCAATTTGTTTGGGGAAGCTAGAAAAGAGTTTCACCATATGGTTAGAAAGAAGAATGCTGGTAAGAGTATGTGAAGTGAACAGTCTCTTGCCTCAGAAAGAATAAACTAATATAAGGGAGATTTCTCAGTAATCTGCATTATTTTGTACTTTCTCTTCTTGGTGAGAAAACAACAGTATGTTGAGAAATTTGGTACAAAACTCATGTGTTGCTGTGTGCATTTTCCTGTGACCTTTAAGCATCATTTGAAGAAACATAAATTCAAAAAAACCCATCCAACCAACCAACCAAAAAACCTAGCAAAGTCCACAATTCAGTAAGGTCTGAGGATACTTATGGGAATACAAGTAAGTTATCTAAAGAAAATGCCTATATAGGGATAAGTACAATTTTGGAAGATTTTGTGATGGAAACCTAGAACTTGATTTCATTTAGAAAGATTGTAAAATATCTTCTCTAGTGGGTTAGATTGTTGGAGTTTTTTTATTCCTTCTGCATTCCAGAGAAAATTGCAGGGAGAAGTTGTGAGCTTTCCCTGGTATGCAGAGAAACAAGATGTTTGCAGACATGCACAAGGCCTCCTCTGGACAGAGGGGGTGGGGGAGGAGAGACAGAAGATATATAAAGCCTTGGAGAAGGTGGGGTTTTGCCTTTTTCCCCTGGGGGCCAGGTGTGTAGAATTGTTAAGTGCATCTGAAATAAATTTTTTTTTTTTAATTCTGCCACTGCCTTGGCATTCTTGGCAAGAATACCTGTGTATGTTTTACTTTACAGCCTAGGACAGGTGATTGAACCAAGAGTTCTGTCATGCAAGGCCACAGACAATACTACCCTTATAGGGTAAATGTTAACACTCTCCAGAACCTAGAGGTAAAATCACAGGCACATAGAATAGTTTATGTTTCTTTTTTTTTTACCCTTTTTCAACATTCATCTGTTAGCTTGTGAAGATAAGTAGTTGCTGAATTTTTCTGCACATTCTTTGCCATGCTTTAAATATGTTTATTTTTTGAATGAGTGGACAAACATGATAGTGAAAGGAAAAACTACTAACATTCAGGGAAAATTTCTCATAAATTCAAACATTCGTTGCAGCAGGTGAAGCTGAACACCATCCACAAAATGATGATTAGGTAAAAATCAAAAACTTCAGGTAGAAAAAGCTCTTGTTAAAAATAACACATATGTATCTGAATGCAACTGAATGAAAAGACTAGGATATAAACTGTGATCCTACATTCACATATGGCTAGAAAAAACTTGGGACAGGTAGGCACTGGAAAATGTCCAGGAAAAGTTACACAATAAAACTGAATTTCTTCAATCTGTCTCCAAACTAAAATTAATATAGACAGTTCAGAACTATGAAAAAGCCATCTGCTAACTAGTGAACATACTGTCCACAGAGTCAGTATTTTACAAAGGCACAGTCAATTAACTTTTATTTAAAACTCTTTGGTTTCCAAAGACATAAAAGTTTTTCTACTGAAATGAATCTCAAAATATTGAACAAACTTCACAATGTAGAAATAAATTCTTATATAATAGAAGAATTGTGTCTTTTTTACTTACTATCTCCCTGCGGGACTTCCCATCTTCCAAAAAGTCCACAGAAAAGTGAATCCATATTCTCATCACTTTTTTTATTTCTTTTTTTTTTAATTTCTGAGTTTTCCTTGAAGATACCTAGTTTTTCTGGTAAAAATTTTCTTCTTTTTTTTATCATTTTTAAAAATCAAAATGAATTTGTGAGGAGCATAGACCCGTAAATCTGACCTGTTACAGGAACAAATCTCAACATCCTTATTCCTACCCCACATTCTACTTTCTACTTGAAAAAATCCAAAGGAGTGTTTTTTTTTCTCTAACATAAAACTTCACTTACACAAACACACTGCCCTTATTTCAATGATTAAGTTTTATTTTCATTCAGCTGTTTTTTAATAAGAGAGAAAGAATTACATTATTACCAATTTTACATAAAATAGCTAAATAAAACTTAGGGACATTTTTGGTTTTTTGAATTAGCTCCTATTGATCCAGCAAATGTTGTTGAGCAAAGTGTTCATATACAAAAAATATACCATGTTATTTTTCTCCCATCAGCAAAAAAAATAAAACTGAAGCAGAAAACAGCCTTACTTGTAGCCCTGAAGTTGGTTAGTGAGGTTCATTATGAATCCCATGTATATGAACAGATTCGGTACATGGGCAATGGTTGTCCTTATACTCACATTCAAAGACTACTCGTTATTCTCAGTAAATTCCTGATTACATTTGTACCTATCCCTGTTTTGGGTAAAGTGCCTGTTTAGGGTGTTAGCCCCACTCTTTTTCATTCAACTCAATCCAGGCAAGGTACACCAGGCTCAGTGAGATTGTTACTCAAATCAGTAACAGCTGTGCAGCAGCTGTTCAGAGCTTCAGCAACCCAAGAGTGTTTGTCACTGACATGCAGGGTGTGAGAAACCTTTTGGACAGGAGTATTCCCAGACAAAACATTAAGCAATGATACTATCCATGGTCTTGATTGCCCTGCTGTAGCTTACTTCACCCTCTCAGTGAAGGCATTATAAAATGTTAACCTGTTTTAATAGTAGTGCTTCTATAGACTCTACCCTCAATGTCAAATCCAATCTATAAAATTTCAGAAGGACTTTGCTGAAGAATCTGTAAAATCTGGTGTGTTTGTTAGACTACCTGATAGAAGAATATAGAAAGATAGGGGACAAAGCTCCTGAAATAGCTATGGAAATTTTGGTACTCTAACCTCAGCCTGTGAATCTGGATGGGAAGTGAGAATGAGAAGTCCGGAAAGTTTTGGAAATCTGGCCAAATACTTACCTATCCCTTTAAATGTATGTGTGTGCAAAGATTCTTACAAGCATCTCTTGCAAAGCTGAATGGATATAGTATTTGCAATAATATGTAATAATTGGATAGTTAAAATAGGTAATATCTATAAGAGTCTTTGTCTGCCAGTACATAAAGATGCTTACAACCTTCTTCTAGGTAGCAAAACCACATCTCATCCCTAATTACAAATAGCAAGAGCTTTAGGCTGTGCTTAAATATTATCTGAAGTCAGACTTACTAAAACTACTTTGAAGTCATGACAAGAACTTGTTTCTATGATCAGGTGAAATGTGAAACATTTCTGGGAGATCACTGCTGTTGTGGTTTAACCCCAGACGGCAACCTAGTGCCACACAGTCTCTCACTGTCCCCTGGTGCGATGGCAGAGAGAGTGGGAAGGGTAAAAATAAGAAAACTTGTGGGTTCAGACAAAGACAGTTTATAGGGAAAGCAAAAGCCACATGCACAAACAAGAAAAAGAAGGAATTAATTCACAACTTCCCATGGGCAGAGAGGTGTTCAGCCATCTCCAGGAAAGCAGGGATCCATCATGTGTAACAGCGACCTGGGAAGACAAATGCCATCCATCATTCTGAACATCCCCCGCTTCCTCCTTTTTTCCCCAGCTGTATATACTGAGCACAATGCCATATATTATGGAATATCCCTTGGTCAGTTGGGATCAGCTGCCATGGCTGTGTCTCTACCCAACTGCTTGTGCAACCCCAGCCTCTTCAGTGGTGAGGTGGGATGAGGAGCAGAAAAGGACTTAACTGTGCAAGCATTGCTCAGCAATCATGAATACATCCTTGAATTATCAACATTGATTCCAGCAAAAATATGAAACATAGCCCCGTGTGCTAGCTACTGTGAAGAAAGTTAACTCTACCTCAGTCAAAACCAGCAAAACTTCAATTCATATTATTGAGTCGATGTCAAAATTAGTAAAAAAATTTTTTTTCAAATTTTACTGCTACCGAAGTTTCTGTGGAGCCCTTAAAGTCACGCAAAAAAATGAGTAAGATTTGACTCTGAAATTCTGATGATCTCTGCATTCACTACAAATAGTTCTGAAGAAAACATGGTCATTTCATTTTGCTTTCTGTGGGGGATTTTTGTGGGGTTTTTTTGCCCTTTTCTATTTTTTTAAGGAAAAAAGGAATAATCGCATTAGGTTTGACTTAACAAATTTTTCCTTGTTTTATTCTCCACTCATTTTCTGCCTTCATCAACTTCATAACAGTTAATGCCGTATTTGAGACATGTCTTTCAGTTTCCAAAGACTGAAGCTTAACTCTCCTTCTTCATGTCATTTGATAGGCACCCACTTCAAAAGCAAAAAAAATAATAAATATTCTTACTTCCTATCTGTCTACACAAACTAAACCAATCAAGTCTGGAGACAAACAGGTAAGAAATAATCCAAATGTTTTTTTTTCTCATTAGTTTAGCTTATCGTGAGTTTAGGTTTGTTTCTTTTCTTCTCCTGTTCTTGTTGCTGCTTGTTTTTTGTTGTTTGCTTGGAGTTTTTTTCTTATGAACTATTTTTGTTTTGATTTAATTTCAGTCCTAGGGAACAGATTTCTCAGACATCACAGACAACAAAAAAAGATCATCAAATTCTATAGACAACAGATGTTTGATCCCTTACAGTGCAAATACAAGGTATGAGGCAAACAGGAGTTTGATGAGTTGGAAAACACTATTAAGACTTAATTTAGTGTTCCACAGGACTTAAATCTTTTTCTTCCAGTTTCCCTTGTTGTTTCACACTGGGCCTGCTAACTTGCAGAATGTTTTGCTGCATGTCACAGAACAATGAAATAAATTAAAAATGTAAAGGGAAAAGAAAGTGGAAAAGAACAGGGAAAGGAAAAAGGAGGGGAAAAGGAGCAGGAAAAGGAAAGGGGAGGGGAAGGTTTGGGAACATTTGGGAATGTTTGGGAAGGGAAGGGGAAATAGCAAAGATGGGAAGCTTTGATGACATAACACAAATGGAAAACAAGGAGGTATTCCATGATCCTGAAAGGCTTTATTCAGCAGCTGTTCATAGAACACATCAAAATCAGTTTTTGCAAAAAAAGAGAAAGACCTACGCAGGAGTAGAAACACTTAATGCAGTTTGCTCCAAACTTGCTTCACAGCATTAATTTAGAAATATTTTAGCAATCATGCAACTTTCTGTTGATTTTTAAAATGTCACACGTTGCTAGTTGGAGACTTTTTTTATATAAAAGAAAATAATTTCTGAAAAAACTTCAGAGAACTTGTGAAAACATTGACAATCCAGTATTAACCCTGTTTTTATTTGAGACTACCTCCACAGTTCCTTCAGCATGATTACATTGATCTGTCTGGAAAAAAAAAAAACAAACTAAAAAAAGAGAATGGATTTTCTTAGAGCCCTTTCTATTAAAAAAAAAAAAAAAAGATTTTTTGGTTGAGTTTAAACACAGACTGGAGTAAATGTTATAAATTTATGTGAACAAAGATGTAATAGTAAATCTTACAAAGTCTGATTAAGAGTCACTAGTACCTTCTTACTCCTGTGTGTTGGCTCCTCAGTATTGGTTGTTTAGGTCTGTACCTTTGGATGACTTCAGAGACATTACCAAGAAATGCCTAGCAATTCTGAAATAGCACATGATGAAGGAAAACTTGCCTGGGATTTACTTACATGATACTTGGCTGCTGTAACTTGTTTTTGGCCGGTATCACAGGAGAAGATGCCTTTTCAACTGTCCAGTTTTGAGATGTATTTGTATATTTTGAAAATAGACTTTCAACATATTTTAATGAATTATTTAAGTTCTGAACCATATCTTCAGAAAATCCTACCTTTGAAAGATTAAATTTATGGAATGCATACTAAAGCTCAGGAAAATGTGAGAATAAATAAAAGGTAAGGAAAGAAGAAATAGTACCAAAAACCAAAGGGAAATTATAAGGAAAGGACAGTAAATGGCTGAGAATAAAACCAGGATTATATTTATATATATTCTACAAATATTGTATATACATATATATTTTTATATACATATGTGTACCTATATGTATACATATATTACATACATATATATAGAGAGAGAGAAAGAGTCTGCTTTAAAAAGATGCTAACAGAAAGCAGAAATGGGATTAAAAAAATTGGAGGGGAGGAGAAAAAATTTTAAAAGTAGGACAAGATAATAAAAATGAAGCAGCCATCAGAAGAAAATAAAACACAGCTGAAATTAAATTTTACTAGGTTCAGTAAGATGGGTAGGTCTTGGAAGCACAGCTGAATGTCAAGGGAAGGAAGTACGAATAGAAAATTATACTGCAAAAAGAATAAGAAATCTTTTATATTAAATCTCATACTTCTTTGCAACATGTGTTCCTGGCTTAGGTATTAGAGAAATGGTGCATACAATTAAGTACAAAGATTTTGAAGAGCTAGTCAAAACTTGTTACTGAAAATAAACCAACGTATACTTTATGAATAGTGGTCTTTTTTATTAAAATAATGTATATGGTGGTTTCCAGCAAGTTGTAGCTCTTACTTTTTTTGTAGTTATGTGCATGCTCAAACTGATAAAAAAGCCTCTCCAAATATTTTTTTTAGAAATCATCCCCTTTTAGTTAAGATTTTCTGGCTTTACAAAGAAAACAAGTACCTTTTTCATAAATATTACCTAAAGATCCTGCAAACCTAGTAGTGATCACTATTTTAATAGTGGTAACTTTTTAAACATCACCTCCTAAGGGCACAGGTGCAGGGAATTTCCAAATGTTGGAAGTCAAGCAGGCAAGAATATTTGTGTCCAAAGCTCAACTGGAGATGAAACTGGCCAGAGATGTAGGGGATAATAAAAAGTTTTTTCAAATATGTTGATGGCAATAGGCAGTATCAATAGCCTGTTACAGGATGAGGGTTCTACTCTGCACTGGTGTGGCCTCACCTTGACTATTGTGTGCAGTTTGGGGCACCACAATATAAGAAAGATATTAAGCTGTTAGAGAGTGTCCAAAGGAGGGCAATGAAGATGGTGAAGGGCCTTGAGGGGAAGCCGTATGAGGAGCGGCTGAGGGCATTTGGTCTGTTCAGCCTGGAGAAGAGGAGACTGAGGGGAGACTTCATTGCAGTTAAGACTTCCTTGTGAGGGGAAGAGGAGAGGTAGGTACTGGTCTGTTCTCTGAGGTGAGCAGTGACAGGACCGAGGGAACAGCCTGAAGTTGTGTCAGGGAAGGTTGGATGTTAGAAAAAGATTCTTCACCCAGAGGGTGGTTGGGTACTGGAACAGGCTCCCCAGAGAAGTGGTCACAGCACGGAGCCTGTCTGAGTTCAAGAAGCATTTGGACAATACTCTCAGGCACATAATGTGACTCTTGGGGATGGTCCTGTCCAGGACCAGGGGTTGGACTGGATGATCCTTGTGGGTCCCTTCCAGCTCATCATATTCTGTGATTTTGTGATTCTGTGAAAATGAGCAGAGTTTTATGTCCTTCTTCATTTTTCGTTTCCCTTCAAAAATAATACCAGGCTTCCTCAATATGTTTGTAGGAATTTATTTTAAATTATTTAAAAATGGCAGCAGAAAACAGAAAGAAAATTCTTCTTGGATATTAACGTACTGATTGTAACCATATTTTATACTACGAAGCATTCCTTTCCCTTTCCTTGGATCGAAAAACAAAAGCTAATTTAATGCCTATTTTTAAAGTATTTTGTTGTGTTTCAATTTCTAAGAGGTTTGTTGAATTTTGTTCAAGTCACTGAGGAATCAAAATACATGAAACGGCTGGTAATGACATCTGGATTTACGCTTTTGAATAGTGGGGTATTTTCACAAATTACCTTCAAGTTGCTTCACAAAGAGACAAACATTTAGAGTCCTATCTCTTTGACAAACAGAGTGGCTCACAGACAAGATTGTATAAACCCCTCTTAAATTAAGCTCTGACATTTCTAAGGCTGCTTGGAAGTGCTTATTTAGGGAAGGGAAGCCCATAACCCTGTGCTGTGTGAAACAGCAATTTAATTGAAAAAGTTGTGTGTTTTGAAGGCAGATGGGTAAAGTACCACTTAGTGAGGTTTTGTAATAAGTAAATATGGAAGAGCTTGAATGCAATAGAAAAAGCTTAACTTATTTTAAGTTCTAAGTTTTTGTGGGATATCTACAGGGAAAAAGAAAAGGAAAACAGTTTTTGGAAGTGTTGGAAGGGTTGGTTTTGTGTGGTCATTTTTTTTTTTTGCATATTTCAATGTGGTTTAAATCAAGTATTAGGAAATGAATATTGCAGAAATTGAATATATTATAGGCTTCTAATGATTTTCATTATACATTATGTGATCCATGTTACATTTTGCAGAGGTTTGGATTTACTAGGAAAATATATGTGGGATTATTTTATTTTTTTCTTAAATGGATTTTATTGGATGATAAATAAATAAATCTTTACCTTGGTAATAATGAAACCATACATTTAATTTATCTTAGACTTGGAATTTTCTTTTAAAATAAGTGACTAGGGTTCAAATTCAGCAAGAATCTCATTGAAGTAATTTGTGCTGCCCTCTGGTTATAGCTATCCACATTGTCAAGTACTTTGCTGAGACCCAAAAGGCTAATTAAAAGTCTGGGGAAGTCTTGGATCATAACCACAGCTGGTGGTGTAGCTTCATAATGGATGGATTTTCATAAAAATTGAGTTATTACTCAGTGAGTCTCTACCCCACTGCCACAGATCTGCACCGCAGAATTATGTATTGTAAATTGCCAGAACTAGGCTTCCTTTGTGTTCAGGCACAGAAGAAAGGAGAAGTGGTTTCTTATTTCTTACTTTTCTTTCTCCTTTTTTTCTTCTGAAACTATGTATTAAAAAACTTGTCTTCAATCTAACCTCATTTCACCAAATTTCAGGAATACCAGTTAGGAACATCATTGACAGGCATCTTTTATAATGTTTGAAGAAGTTTTACTTTATGCAGAGTGGTACAGCCCCTGTCCCCACACCAAGGCTGATCACATTTCTGAAATAGATCCTTATGTGCAATGGACTAAATTATGTAATTCTGAGTGCATTTAAGCTAATTCATAATTATTTAACTTGATTTTCCGTCTGTCCACAGACCAAGTGCAATTTGATATATTGTTACACAAAACATCATAATACCAAATTACACTATATATATGTATATAATACTTCATTTAATTAGAATAGTTACAGTTTGGTTAATAAATGCTCAGCCTTTCTTATAATGGTATGCAGGTGCCTTGTGGTTTTCATTTCAAAATTTTCAAATAAGAGTCACCATTCTGAAAAGCTTGCTACGGAAACCTCAATATGCTACGGAATTGCCAAACCATCCCCAAAAAATATAAGTAGTCTTTTTTTGGTATAGCAAGATTAACATGATTTAGAAAAAAATACTGAAAATTTAAAGCTATGCACACATAATACTCCCATTAAAAAGTTACAAAACTGTCAACATTACTCTTCGGGAAAAAGATCTATTGGGATCCGAGGTCTGGGAGATTGTCTTCAAACTACCATGTAGCTCATTTCTACCATCCATATACAAGGGTAAATCCCACAGGATAGCTGTAGTATATTTTAAAGAGAAATGTATGTCACAGAGAATTTTGACCCCTAAAATGCACTAAATAACTAAAAGGGTCATTTAAGAAAATATAAACTGACTTTGCATCCTTTAGTGCTTTTTCTGATTAAATAACACTGCATCAAGATACAAGATAATAATTGTTATGTTTTTTAGAACATAACAGTACTTTGCAACTTTATAAGTAATCCTTTTAGGATTACACTAAAATTATTACACAGTGTATCTCAAAAGTAGACTCAAATTTAGTCCCTTCTACTTATGGAAAAATGCTGTTTAATACAAGGAGAGGTTCAAGTCACTACATCGTGAAGAATTTGGCCCAAATTATACTGCATTTTGCTCTTTCTCTTTCATGGCTAAAGTAGAAATTTTGGTGACTTCAGAACAGACCATAAAGATATTTATAATTTAGTTAATTAAGGAACTAAAATATAGCAATATGCAACATTAATCTCTAACAGAAGCTTCATTTTGCAGGTGGCTCGTATCTTCCAGGCACCATTTAGAAAAATGTTTTTGCATACAAACCTCAATCTGCCTTGTTATACTTCTCAAATTTTTAATAAATCTTTGAAAAAGTGTAATTTTTTTGCTGGTTAAATTCTAAAGATTTTATGAACAAAGAAACTTAAACTAGCTCAATATAAACATACTCTTAGGTGATCATTCTTATTCTTCTTTGGACATCTGAGTAGTGTACTAACTATGTTCTGCCTTTTTTTTCCCCCCAGGGAAAGTTGGGGACTAAAATGAAGTTTAGAAGAATAGCACCACATTTATGTTATACATTTATGTATATTCAAAGCATACATTCAGAATATACATAGAGGACAATGGCCACAGTGAAATCGAGATCTCTTGGCTATTGTACTGTGAACTAATAACTTTTTTTATGCCTTAGGTAATACACATGTAACCTTTATTAATTTTTACTGCATTTCCTATGAAGCATTACTTTGTAACTACTTCGGCTATTCATAGTACAAATTCTACATCTTAGGTAGTGTATTGAAGATTTATCTGTTTGCTAGGTTTCTTTACTTTTTTTTAGTGACAGAACAAATTCCTCTCTCCCTATTAATTATTAAGAGTAAAGAAACTACAGAAAGGGGGACTAAATTAAAAAAAATCTGTGCTTTCCGGTTTTTACTCTAAGTCTCAGGAGTTCAGTCTCAGACATCACTAAAATGAATGAAGGAATTAATTTTATCTTAAACTAAAACTCAAATAACATAAAAGCATTAAATAATAATCAGGGGAAAAATAATAATCCATCTCTATACCAGTGCTAATAGATCTACCTTACACTTAGCCAAATATAGATATGTTTGTTGCTTCATAGTATGACTTGATCATCAAAGTATTCCATGGCTGATCAACTGCAAACTGCACTGGAACACTGAGTCAAAACACAACAAATTTTTATCCTATGTTGACACCATTTTTTTGCTTTTCCTTTTTCTTTTATGCTTAACCTGTTTTTATTCTTATTGCCTATCTGTTTGTTATTAATTCATGCTGATAACAAACACATTTTGGCCCAAAGACCTTTGTGGACTTCATGTGCACAGGCATTTAACTGAAGAAAACTATGTCACCAAATGTAAGACAAAAAATACGAGGCATTCTTTTTCACAAATAATGACTTTGTGGATGCATTATACAGGCAGACAGAGAGTACAAAGTATAAATGGCCTTAAAAGGAGTCAAGAAAATATACAGTATGCATGTTTCTTTAGCAACAATTACTATGATTGTTGATTTTTTGGCTTAAGAGGTTTTTAAAACACTGATGTGTAAGGATTGTAGCTACATCTCCAAATCTATGGTTATTCTGGTGCTCTTTCCTTACATGACATTAGGCTGGAGATATTTAACTATGCTTATTAGTTAAACTTTTAAAAACAAATTTTGAGTAAACTCTACTCCTGAAGCTGTGGGGTCATGGCTTGGTTCAGCTGATGGCAACTAATTTTTCTGCCAAATCAAGTTTACACCTATTTGACTCTGTATATACTTAATCTTCTTTGTACCCAATCTTTGGTTCTTACCCCAAAATCACTATAATTATGCAAATCTTATTCTTCTATTCCTAAGCACATAGTGTTGACTGCAGTGGGAAATAAAAAATGAGGCCAGGGGACTTTTTTCATTTGTTTAGTATGGCAGTTCTTATATAAGAAAAGAAAAAAAATTAAGTGAACCTTCACAAAGAATATTTACATAAAATTAATGCAAGATTGTCCATATTCACTGCATCTTGAGAAAAGTCCAAGATTTTTTCTGCTGTATGTGAAATAAGTCCTTCAAAAATTGAACCTGACGCTCTTTCCTGTATGTGCTTCAGATGTGGTTCAGCCATTCTTGTGAAGAACAACGATCTGAAATAACAACTAGGCTTTCAGCTTTAGATCATGTGCATTACAGAAAGCAAGAAAAAGTCTAGCCTTGAAGAAACCAACTGACCTGCACATACTATTTATGGAGGTGATTGCACAAACAGTTTTGGTCTACTTTTATCACAGAATCATGGAATTTGATTTTGAATATCTCAAGAGAAGGAGACTCATCAACCTTTCTCGACAACATGTTTCAGTCTCAGTCACCTGCACCCTGAAGTTTTTCCTCAAGCTTAGGTGAAACTTCTCGTGTTCCAGTCACACTGTGTTCCAAGTCAAACTACTTGGTAACTTAGTTATTGCTCACTGTGAAAGGTAAAGAACATGGTAGAATGCCTCACCCCAGAAAGATCCATCTGGCTTCTGGCCAGCTGGCACCACTAACATTAGGGGAATTACAATCTACCTCACTCAGCTCCACTACTGGGAACTGCACAGAACCAAACCCAGGTGAGGAAAGTCATACCAGACTCTGCTCGGCATCCCTTTATCACTCCAGTCTGGAGAACCTTAAAACCAGCATTGAAATGGCATGAAATACAAATTTTTGTATCAATAATAATTTCCATTCATCTTGCATCACAGAGTATTGGATGCTGAGTAATAAAGTCCTGGAGATTTTCTAAAAACATTCTTCATCTTTTCATGAGTGCTATTACTCATGCATGTTGCTCACAGTTCTTATTTAACAAGACATGCCTCATTGTCTTGTTAGAAAATGGCCTTAAGTGCCCAAACTATGTGAATTAAAAGCTCCAAACAAGGTTTTTCTCATACGAACTCTTTTTGAAATAAACTGGGGATGATATTTAGAATTTAAAGGTCTCAAGACTTTTTATATTTCAGATTTAATGGCAAATTTTCTTTCTTATTTAAGTTTATAACTTCCTTTTTTTAAATTTTTTTTATTTTATTTTAAGGAAATTTGTAATCTTTCCAAAAACAAAACAACTTCCTGAGCTGCAGGCATCATATGTGAGTTACTGTGTAAATGCTATGAACGGATAAACAGATGATTCTCTTTTTGGAAAAGCATACGGTGAAATGTAAAATGCATAATATCCCTTCAGTTCAGTTTGACATTTAAGTTATGAACAGATTTCAAATTACTTGAAAATCGTTCTCTGTGTGTGTGGCAATTGCCTTAAGTTTTTTGATTAATTTGCTGTTCCATGTATGTTCACAGGAATATTTATTAGTGACTTTAACTCCTAGTTAATGCAGCATAGATATTCTTAGTCCATGGAGTTAGATTTGTGATGTGGGTAGATGAGTTAACCAGGGCTTACGGCTGCAAAGCCAAACACGTATTCGTGTCTGTCCCTCAGCTCTAACTAACATACTTTTGTCTCTGACACTAGAAGTTTTCCTTGTGAAGCCAAAGTACTTTGGCAGTCAGAAAAGTCCTGAGCGAAAGCTGAAGAAAGATTTGAGCGTTTCTTAAATTAGCTTTTTTAACTCATAGCCAAAACAGAACTTACTAACTTTTAAAACAAAACAAAGTGTGTTCGATGTCCTCATAGGATCTTGTTTCATAATGTTACTATTCAACTATTTTATGATTCACCATAACTACCACTATGAAATAGTTTATCATCAAATACATTTGCAATCAAATGGATTTGGATCTTGTTCACATTTCAGTTCTCTTAAGTGACCAGATTTCTCTTGTTTTAACTTATGTTAACTTTTCTATATATTAGAAACACTTTTTTCCTTTCATATATTAGGAAAGTTAGTTAATTACAGATTTGTGTAAGATTTTAAAATAAATTTTTCTTATATTAAAAACAGCAATGTTGCTCATGGATAAGATAATGTTGGGATGAATGATAAAAGAAAAACACATCCCTTTAAAACACTCAAAGCAGCTTGTCAAAGTAATAGGAATTACTGAGTGGGATTTAAAGAAAAAAAGAATAAGCTCAGGGTATGGTTGCAATTTCCAGAGAAAATTAATGGCTAATAACTGTTTGATTCTTATATGTCTTCAAAAAACCCAATTCATAGACCAGATTTGCATGGAAACTGGCAGAAAAGAACCCTACCACAAACCAACAAAAAAATCCCCAAACCAAGTACCTGGAAAGAGCTTAGTACAATCAGAAAAAATCTAAAAAGCAAGGTATGTTAGTCTTCCCTTACTTAAATGATTTCATGTACATTTAGGTGCAAAGTTGCATTTGCTACCTCTACCCCTGTCTATGTAGTGCCTGCTTCTCTCAGAGACTAGCAATTATTGAAGGTCTGAGCTGGTCACCTGCTCCAGCTCATAGCCAGATCTCCTATCCACGCAGCCCCTCCCTACTGCAAATATCTAATGACTCTTTTCTCCAGTGGCCTTATTAACATAATAAACAGGAATTAAGAGCACATGTGTCTAACCAGCATTTAGCTTGATTTTGCTGCTTCTTGCCAGATTTTTTTTAATTTCTTTCAAACTCAGATTTTAGCCAAAAAAAGCTATTACCTCTCCCTACAAAATGTTAGCATGACCTCTATCAGCCTTCTGTTCCACAAGACAAAGAAACCAGTAGTTCAATTGCTCTTCACAGAATATATTTTCAAAACTTCCAATGACTTATATTGTACCTTTTTAAAAAAAAAAAAAGAAAAGCTGTCTTTCCTCACATGTTTAAATTTGTTATCTGTGCTTAAGAATTTACATACTGGGAAAAGAGGCATGTATTGTCATTATAGTCTTTAGTATGTCTATTTATGTGTGATAATTTCCAGCA
The DNA here is from genome assembly GCF_001715985.3 of Manacus vitellinus. Taxonomy (NCBI): domain Eukaryota; kingdom Metazoa; phylum Chordata; class Aves; order Passeriformes; family Pipridae; genus Manacus; species Manacus vitellinus. Next base: position 14,634,339 of record NW_021939396.1, read on the forward strand.
TAGCTACAGCAATCAATTTTGCTCTAGCTATGCTTATATAACTCCCCTACACAGACAGTCAATCATTGAGTAAATCCAGCTGTCTTCCAGATTAATTACTTTACTTCTAAATAATGAAAGCATACTTTTTCAAAATAATTCTGACAGTGGGGAGTCGTATTAGGATAGTTTAAAGTTGACTTATTATTCTGACAGTTTTATGCCTGAAAATGTCTCCATGTAGACAAACCTTTCGATTTATGCAACCTCCTTTTCATAGTCAGTCTTGAAGTGAGAGAAGAGTGTCCTTCCACTAGGGAGATCTCTTCCCCATATGATAGGTGTCTGTGGGAGACGTCGGTATGAACTACCAGAAAGAGTATCCATAACATGATTATGAAACATTGTGTTCTGATTTTCTGGTACCTGTTTTTCTTTCTCACTCCTTCAGCAGTTTCCCTGACTAATTTTCTTTGTCTTTTTCTTCCTTTTTTTTTTTTTTCTTTTCAGCTTAATTTCCCCATTCACTTTAATTAAGCTCTCCCCAGGCTCATACGCTTGCAAACTCTTATTTATTTATTTTAAAGTGAGCTGACTAACTAGCCAGAAATTTCCCAAACCTCTAAGCTCTCATTAAAATCTTCTGTCAAACCCTTTCACTTTATTTTTAGTGAGACAGAGCTTGGCATAAATTGAAACAAAAGAATCAGGGGGAGGATGAATTACTCTACATAAATAGAATAAACCTATTACTACACAGAAGTAGAAAAAAAATCATTTGAAAGGTACACACACATTGTTATTTGGATTACAGAAACAGAGAAGTCCCATTCCCTCTCCAGTTACAACCATCCTCCTTGCTCTTTTCACTCCATCCTTCCATGGACTAAAAGAATTTACACAGATATCTAGTCTCAGTTTCTACATAATTTTGTAATATCCTTAAATTATCCAAATACTTAATGCAAAATCACTGCATTTATCATTGTCCTTGGTATGTAGGACAGTTATATGATTTCCATGTTGTGGTAGAAACATTTGAGTGAGTATAAGGATTTAAACGCAATGTAACTGAGCAAAAAATATGACTACAATTCGAACCAGTAAGAACATTGCTGGAGACTTTCTCTTAACTGTTCTCCTCTCATGACTTCAAATTTTCTTGGAAAAAAACAGGCAACTATCTACAAATTTTACCTCCAAATTCTCAACCTAACTTCAAGAAGAAAGTACATACCTAAGAATTTTCATGGAATCATAGAATCAGAATATTTGGCTTGGAAGGTTCCTTTAGAGGTCATCTATTCCAGCCCCCCTGCAATGAGCAGAGACATCTTCAACTAAATTAGAGTAACCTGACATTGAATGTTTCCAGGAATGAAGTATCTACTGTCTCTCTGGGTAACATGTTCCAGTGTTGTGTTTCACTGCCTTCACTGGAAAAAATGTCTCCTAATAGCTGCCCTCTTTTTCTTTAAAGCCATTATCCCTTGTTGTACTACAACAAGCCCTGCTAAAAGGCTGAAAAATGTGTTCCCAGAGCCTTCCCCAGACTGAACAGCCTCAACTCTCTCAGCTTCTCCTGATAGGAGAGTTGTTCCATCCTTCTAAATCATTTTTGTCTCCTCTGAACTGGCTCCAACAGGTCCATGTCTTTCCTGTGCTGTTGAGCTCAGAACTGGATGCAGTACTCCAGATGGGGTCTCAGAGTGGAGGAGCACAATCACCTTCCTTGACCTGTCAGTTGTACTTCTTTTCAGGTAGCCCGGGATGTAGTTTGTTTTCTGCCAAAGAAAGCCTGGATAAAGCTTGTAGTCTGGAGGAAAGGAAGCTGAAAGGGGATCTTATCGCTCTCTACAACTACCTGAAGGGAGGTTGTAGCGAGGTGAGTGTTGGTCTCTTCTCACAGGTAACAAGTGACAAGACAAGAAAAATTATCTCAAACTGCACCAGTGGAAGTTTACATTACATATGACAAAAAACTGTTTCACATAAAGGGTTGTCAAGCATTGGAACAGACTGCCCAGTGAAGTGGAGTTACCGTCCCCAAAAGTGTTCAAAAAACATGTGGGTATGGCACTTGTGACATGGTTTATTCATGAACATGGTCGTGGTACTGGGCTGATGGTTGGACTTGATGATCTTAGCGGTCTTTTCCAACCTTAAAAATTCCACAATTCTGTGATTCTGGGCTGTGAGAGCACATTACTCAGTCATGTCCAACATTTCATCCACTGGTATCCTCAAGTCCTTTTCAGTAGGGTTGCTTTCAATGCCTTCATCCCCTAGGCTGTTTTGATACCAGGGGTTACATTGACCTGTGTCCAGGGCCTTGTACTTGGCCTCACTGAACCTGATGAGGTTACATGGGTCCACTTCTTGAGCTTGTCCAGGTCTGTCTGGATGTTATCTATTCCCGCAGGTAAGTACAAACAAATTAAGCATACGCTATTTGTCTCATCACACAATAGATAAAACACATAAAAAAATGAGGGAACAGATCTTATCATCCTTCTCAGAAACTTCTCCACAGCAAAGCTGAAATTATCAGCGTGTTTCTTTTTTTGTCATTCTCCAATGATTTTTGTCAATCTCTGTGGCTGTGTTCTTATCTGAGCCAACTTGAATTAATTTTGTGTGGTTTCACAACACAGCACATCAAATGCTTCAGTAAAATCAAAATATATTGCATCTGCTGTCTTCTCTGAAACCACTAATCCTGTAATTTTATCAAAATCAACAGATGACTAAAAAGATTCAAACATCTTAATTTGATGCTCCTCATTGCTTGAATTTCAGTTCTTTCTGCCATGAGTTGATATTCTGCAGATACATGTTTACAATTACTTAATTTTGTGGGATAATTCAAGGGTTGTTTCTTACCATCACAGGTAATGAAAAATTAAAGAAAGAGTAGTCATAACTTAAATGCAATAATAACAACAACAACAATAGTTTGGTTCAACTATTTTTTTCTTAAAGGATATTTCATGCCACATTGTCATTTATTTTAAGAGTTTAAATGTTAGCCTTTATTGATTAATTGATAAGGTAATCATGGAATTGCTTATTACTGAAACAATTACTAGGAGGGCTATTATTTTCAGAGGAAAAGTAGTTGTCAGTTAAAGCTTTCTTTTCATTATCCTAAACAATGAAATCGTATATTTAGACAATACTAATGTGTCCTTATGGAAAATCAAGACATATCTGTAGACAAAGATGGTACACTAAGCAAAGTGGTCCACCTATTTTTTTTAATATAAAACTTCATATATAGAAGGAAATATACAATTTTTGTAATAAAATATTTAAAAATAAAATTTGTAATTGGTCAATCCAGTTTTCATTGGACAATCTTGATCACTTGATCATTATTTATGAGCACTCTTCTTATAGCTGAAAGTTTCAGCTAAAGAAAAAACCCTAAAATTTTGTTGACAAAGTCATCAGGTCATAATGGGAAAGATCTTAGTTCTCAGATTCTTTCCAGACGAGTAAAACGTAAAATTACAAGCAGGAAATGAAATTAGTGGTATTTTTTATGAAAAGTTTGTTCCCTGCTCAGAAGTCATGTTCTTTTCCTCATTATTGACCATTATGCATCACCAGTACTAACTAATGAAATTTGCTATCACTCTAGCCCATTGACATATTTCCTTCTTTTTTTTTTCAACAGCAAAATGTAACAAGAACATCAGCACAACAGTAAAGATGTTTCATTCATAAAGAGAGACTGCTTAGAAATCAGCAGAGATCAGTTTGGATGTCCACATTCATGCCACTGAAATAGATATACAGATGAGAGGTTAAAAGATGTTTGGTAAAGAAAGATAAAAAGACATTTGAGTGAAATACACTGAGGTAAGCAAGATCTCAAAGAAAAGGATCATGGGAGACATCAGACAAAGTTCCAGGATGATATGAGATAGCCTTATAGTCACAAAGTAAAAGGAAATGTAGCTGCTGTCAAAGCTACAGAAGATGTTCTCTCTCAAATCTAATGTTGGGAAATTACAGAGAAAGCCAGCAACCTGAGGCAATCAGAAGAATTTTATCAGCAGCTCAGTGAAGAGAACACCAGCATGACAAGTATGACCTCTTCTTTCCTTTCATATAATGACATTTTTGCTAAGATAGTGAAAAATTCTCTCAGTGCAAGTGTATTTCAACAGAGATAACAGACAGACTTTCCCTTAGATCTTCTTAAATGGGCCCACATCCATGTGGCAGTAATAAACTTTTGGAACATATGAACAAATACCAGCTGCTATAGAATTGACAGTGTGAGACTATGAAAAAATTGCTGACAAAGTGCTGAGCAGTCAACAACTTGTTCCCCTGCAGAGAATAAAATTCTTATGAAAGTACTCCTGTGTCCTAGAATGAAAAATATGAAAAATTTCCGTGTAGATGAAAAATCGATGTCCATGGTGTCTGTGTTATAAAATGTAGGCATTATTCATGACATCACAGCCTTCCTCTGATGTCTCCCTAAATAGTCTGTTAGAGTTGTCATGAGGGAAATATAGTTATATCTATCAAAAGCACTGAACTGTGACTTCCTGTGAGCAATTCTGCATGCTGAAGAGGATGGAAATTCTAAGCAAAAGGATTGTGAGACATTAAAAGTCAAAAAAAAAAGAAATTGGAGAGCAGGAGAACTTGGAAAACATCTTCATGTACTCGTGTGTTTGTTCTAAGCAAACATATGATGTGTTTCAATGACTACTCTTGTGTAATATGTTCATATATCTATCAGAAACTCTTAGCCGATGAAGCAGGTATCCTGTAAACATACAGACTGTGAAAGTGCTGGGATAACAAACCTTTTGAGTGAGGAAGAAACAGAGGCCAAAAAAACCTGAAGAGAAAGATCAGAAGTCAAGAACTGTGTTACAGTTCAGGATCCACACACGGATGGAATGTTAAATAGATGGATTTTAGAAATGGTATAGATAAACGTTGTTAATTATGATAATTTGGATAAATTTATAAAATGGAAGAATACTGTTGATCTTCCAAATATACTTTGTGACAAAAACTTTGAATTTTTATTAAAATTTTCATACTGTTAATATTTAGTATGCATTTTTTATTTGTCACAAGTGTTCTGAGCGCATGCATGTTTTCTAGCCAAAACAAAAAAATGTGACAGAGCTTTATTGACTGAGTGAGTGACCTTTGATTCCACTCAAATAAAAACCATGCCTTTTAAAAAAAATTCATTAAGGGATATATGTACCAAAATTAGATATTTTGTATCAGATTTCATCAGTGTGGTCTGATATACAAAGTAAGTGGGATAACTGCAAGTGTTTTGTGACATAAGAAGATTGATTATTTTGGCAATAATTTGAAGTCTTCCAAACTCTGTCTTAAGTTCTTCAGTACTGATAATTAGACTCTTGCAAATTTGTTATCTCTTTAGAAAATTGGCTGCAGGATATTATCCTAGCTATTCTGCCTCTGGTCATGCCCTCTAGCTCCTAATTTGAGGCCCATGAAGGTATTTAGAAAATGCATTTCTACCAACAAAAATTACATACAGATTCACAAAGCAGCTTAAAGTTAAATTTTAGCATTGAGCAAGTTAGAGTTGGCTTCCTGCCAAGTCTGCAAAACTCAGTGAAAGCCTTTTCCCTCCCTCCCCCTTTTAACAAAGGGAAAAAAACCCTATAGAAACTGAGAGAAATCGAAACCAACGGAATTATATCAAATATATATATATTTACATATATTTAAAATTATATACACAATTTGAATATATTGTACACACAATAGGGAGCTCCCGAGGGGGGAAAAAAGGGAAAAAGGAGGGGGAAACAGGGATAAAAAAACTAAAACCAAATATCGTCTAAATATACCCCTTCAATAGAGAGCTAGCGAATAAGTACAGAAAACCAGATTAAATACTTCCCTGAACGAGACAACAGAACTGTGCGAGGCACCACCCAACTCCCCACGCCTCCCAGAGGGACTGGAAATAACGGCAGGTCTGAGCAGCAGGTCCTGGCCTGTACAAGCAAAGACCATCTGTGGAGAGACCTGTCACCTTCAGCCATCGGAAGAGAGAAGAGAGCGAACTCTCTTATCTGAGCCTTTTTATACGTTGTGTTACGCTAAAGGGTGATATGGAATACTTCCTTAGATTTCTGCCCCCCCTTGCTAAGGAAGGCCTAAAAAAATCCAAAAGCCAACCCACTACAAGCATGTCAAAAAGTAAGAGGCCAACACTATAATCTTGAATCATAGATTAATGTTGCCATTCTGTGAGTGGTATTTCATATGTAAGGCAGAACTATGGAATTTGACTTCTGAGTTTAGAATCAACTGGTAAAAGAAGTAAGAAAATAATTTTCATGCAATTTTTTTTTTCTATTTCTAGAATAAGCAATTTTTAGTTTTTTGTTTTATTTTGTTTTGGTTTTCTCCTTAGGGATATTATTTTATGTTTGGTAGCCTTGCAGTGAAGATGGGGATAAATATTACATTATGTTTCCTCAAGAGTGATTTTATTAGTGAACCTGCAGACATTTAACCACAATGATAGGAACTCCAGTGAGGATCCTGTAAAAAAAAAAAAAAAAAAGGCAAAAAAAAAAAGCATAACTTCGTATTTAAAGACAGAAAATTTTAAAATGTAACAGCAATGAATGTGTCCATATTAAATGTTTTCATTTAATATACACTGAAAAAAGAGGGATGAAATTCGACTTTCTTTCTAGAGTATTACAGTGAATGGTATATATTTTTAGTAAAAACTATTATTGTAGTTATGCTGAAATATGCACAAAAGACAAACCAAGAACAGTAGTACTACTCAGAACTAGTCATGAGCCAGTGGTACCCATTTCAGGCATTTGGTATATACTTTGTTAACTTTTTCAGCAGAATAGATCTCCATTGGTACAAACTTATAGGATTCCCTCTATGGCCAAGGTGATATACTCCCCTTCAACACAGACAAATAGAGACTGAAAATTTATTTTCACTCAAATACTTCCCAGGATGTTTTTTTCATCCTATCAAATATGAAGACACCCTGTTCAGAATGACACACATTGTATTTTTCAAACAAAACCAAAGAAGGATATCTTAGTAACATTCTACTAATGAGAATAGGAAGAGTAGAGTTGTTCAAATGGAACTATGTGATATGAAAGCCATTACTAAGACAGCCTTGTCCAAAGTATGATGGCCTAATGTCTCACTTCACTGCATTTCTACTCAGTATTTGAAAGTGCTGTGCACGGTTAAAGCTGTCCTCTGGAAGAGCAATGAAGTCAGCAAACTGTGGTTGTTCAGGACCTTGATAGGTGCTTAGGGGACTTGTTTGGCCTGAATAATGATTCTAAAACTGTACTCAGTGTTTTGTCAGACATGGTGTGCACAATAAGGATGAAAACAAATTGGGTAAAGATATTTTCTTGCAAAACTCCACTAGTTAGGTCAAATTATCTACACTGTTATTCATCAGTACAAACAGTGCTTTTAGAAGTACTAAAAAAAAACTCTAACAACCAATACTACTTCTGAGTAACTAAATTACATGAAGAAGGAAACACAATGCTACAGTTGAAGGTGTCAAAGGCTTTCTTGAAGTCAACTATAGTTACAATTAAACAGTAATTGTTCATTTAAAATTCCCATACCTTAACAGAGAAACATTTGGCAAGTGTAGTAAGAGACATAAATAAAAACTTACCATTATTAAGCTAATGATAATACATGACCTATGACAGTCTTTTGAAAAACAGATAAGTGCTGAAGACGAATAACTCCTACAATTATTGGTACGAAGCTGATATTGCTCTCTTTTGTCACAGAGAGGATGAATTAAATGCAGATTAAGAAAAAAATGTATGTAGTCTTGCACTTTTAAATAATAAATAGCTGATACATTTTATGTGTCTCCATGGTGCCCCACAATGTGCCAAGAATATATTAATTAGCATTAATTACTGTCACAATATCATTAGCATCAAGGTTCAGATATTCAGAGCTTTTTCATAACAACTTTTGTACACTGCACGTATCAATGTGTGCAAGCATGAATGCATATGTTTTATGTGTCATGTTTGGAAATAAATGGAGGTATGTACAAAATGCTTTCCTTCCAATTAGCTCTGTGAAGGTCAGTAACTTTCCTTTCTTACCTCAACAGAATAATATTACTCTTCTGATTATATTGAGCTTGTCATATCTCTCGTTACTTTCAGGAATAATATTTAGAGAGAAAAAACGGTACTAGTTTTATCTGATCCTCAGGGACAATAAATGAATCTCTGTGCATGTTTATCTAACTCTTTATGAAATATCTTATACCTTACTGTAGAGGGATCTAATGTTTAGACTTGATTTTATAGCTTTTGAGAGGATAAAGTAAATAAGCTTAATCCTACTAAAAGTGCATTGCTATTTTAAAAAATTTGATTTTCTAGTAATCAACATACTCCTCATTAGGCATTTCTGTTTACTAAACCAAAAATCATTGCCAAATATTAGATTAATTACATAGAAATTTTACCTACAAAGACCTGGATACAATGCAATATTCTCCACGAGTTTCACAAAGCCATAAAAAACCCCACAGCTGTACTTTGCAACACAAAGTTACTGTGAATTATGAAGATTATAGCTTTTAAGGAGCAGACAGTAATGCACAAAAGCAAAAATCACTAACAGACATGTTATAAATATAATAGAAACTAAGAACACAGACAAAGAGCAGATAGCAGAGAAGCACAATGTTAGCAAAATGTCTAAACTGTTCAGCATTTCTTAATATCCATTAATTATATGTTTTGAGGTTTTTTTATATGTAACTGTAAGAGCATATAAGCATTCCATTTCTTTAAGTACTTTCACTTGCTTGTTGCTTTGACTCTAATATCTACTGTTTTTTCTTAGTTTGTTCTAGAAAATGTTCACAAAAAGAGTATCTGTAGAAAAAGGGACAATGCTCAAATTTAGTGTTCCATGTCTAATGTTGCAGAATTTAGTGCTAAACTAATGTCTTTTCCCAAAGGGGTAATACCTTTTACAAACTGTATCAGCTGAAGGCTTAGGACAACTGTTCTAGACTGAACACATTTGTAACCTCTCCCTTTACCATGAGTCTGGGAATAAAAGAATAAATCACAGCATCTGCTGCAATGAGATCATCATATTTTCCCGTATGTTTATTCTAAATACAACTTTTACTCTAGGTGACTGAATCAAATATGTTATGGTAACAAAATGTTGCTATATCCATTTTCCTAGGTTTCTTTTTTTTTCCCTCAAAAATTAAGGAATAAGTATATTTATTAATGATAAAATATAGTAAGAAATTGAGAAAGCCTAAGGAAACACATTAGCATCAATTTAAGAAATTAAATTCATATCTCCAAAATGTACTCACAGTGCCAAATACTTTACTGCTAAAATATTTTTAAATCAACAAAGTTATACTAGCAGGAAATATGGTACACTGTATGAACAAGTTCAACACTCAAACTGCCTTTGGGTGGACTACAGGCTGTCTGTTGCATTAAACATGCCTAGGGTTGTTTTCTGGCACTGAAATCAGCTACCATGGGCCGGGTAGAATTCATATATTAAGTTTCAGACTCCAAAACAGACTTGTATCTTCATGGAAGATTTTCTAGGCCATGGTGATTGCTCAACCATGCTTGAGTTGTGGTCCACATTTGTGTCAATGTGTCAATTAAATTATCATTCTAGGAATTGAGTAATATACACAGTGAGTTCCAGGAATCTTCCCAAGTACCATTTAAGTAATTAGGTCATAACCCTTCTCCAGAGCTGTTGTAGTCACAGGTACATCACGCAAGCTTTTTTCCCCAAATCTTTGCTGTGGTTAACCATATCTATAATAATTTTGTTTTACCTTTATTTTTTAAGGAAAACTATAACAAACAAACAAACAAAAGAAACCTCGTAATTTGCTACCCCTTTTGAGAATATGGTGTGTATTGTTCTGTCACTGTGTTTAAGACTGACACAACATGTTAATGCTTGTGTTTTATATTTTGGGTTTTTTCCTGTCTTGTTTATTTTTTTATATTGCAGTACTAATAGATATTTGAAAAGTGACACAAATCAGATGAAGATTTACATGGAAATTAGGTGTTTAACCCCAACTGGCAACTCAGCCTCATGCAGGACTCATTCACATACCCTCCAAATGAGATGGGGCAAAGAATTGAAAGGCTAAAAGTGAAAGAAACTCATGGGTTGAGATAAAGACAGTTTAATAGGCAAATCAAAAACCACATACACACAGGAAAATCAAAACAAGGAATTCATTCCCCACTTCTCATGGGTAGGTAGGTGTTCAGCCATCCCCAGGAAAGCAAGGCTCCATCATACATAACAGTGATGTGGGAATACAAATGTCATCACTCTAAATGTCTCCCTCTTCCTTCCCCAGCTTTATATGCTGAGTATGATGGCATATGGTCTGGGATATCTCCCTCAGGTCAGCTGGGGTCAACTGTCCTTGCTGTGTCCCCTCCCAGCTTCTTGTGCACCCCCCACTGTTGGGGTGGGGTGAGAAGCGGAAAAGGCCTTGGCACTGTATAAGAACTGCTTGGCAATGACAAAAACATCTCTATATTATCAACACTGTTTTCAGCAGAGATCCAAAAGACAGTCCTATATTAGCTACTGTGAGGAAAATTAATGCCACCCTAGTCTAAAACAGCAGAGACCTTAATCTTGTAAACTCACCTTAGAACTGTGATAGTCACTAGTGATAGTTTAAGCTACCTTTTTGTGCAGTATTTTCAATTTTTTCGCACCTTTGTCTTCCATCACATCAAGTAAATTAGGACTGCAGGTTCAAACAATCTGCAGCATAGTTCAGTTTTCATTTGTGTGACTTTCTAAGTGACAGCCCTTTAAAAAATGATCTTGACAGCTAACGAGTGAACAAAGTAACTGATGCATAATTTTGTGTGTTATTGATGGACAGATTCTCTTGACAGGTTGCAAGTATTTGTGAATAGCCATCAGAACAAAAAAAAATAAGTACGAAGTAGTCAGTCTCTATTTTAAAATACATTAAGCATTCCTTACAGTAATTTCATAGGTTGTGTATCTAAGCTCAAAGCTGACACTAAAAATAATCATATTCTGGTTTCAGGCTCAAACTCCAAGAGATTTTACAGACAAATAATTCTCAAAAAGAGCTTCTCAGCAGCTGTGTAAGTAGTTGTTGTACATTATTCATCAGAACACTTAATGCTCTTTTAGAACTTTGATTCCAAAAATGTATATACTTCTATCATTTTATTCTCAGCAGTCAGAAAAGAAATTGGTATGGAGAGTTCTGAATGCTTATAGAAGTTAATGGAAATCTCCTGCTGATTCCAGTGTCCTTTGGATAAGTCCATAAGTATTCTTGAGTCCCCTTACAATTATTTTCTATGCCTCTGAAGTAAGCAAAGGTCCTACTGAGTTTTAGTCACCAGAAACTGAAGCTACCAAATTGAGTACAAACTGCTTAAAATAGTGTTTTGATGCAGATCTGTGTGTCCAGACTGCAAACAATGAGAACCGACTGAATCTTGGGTTTAAAAAAAAAAAAATTACACAAAGAAGTGCAAAACTTTACAAAGGTCACTTCAGTCTGATATGGCAGGTTACATATCCCTGGACAATAACTCAAACTGAATCCTATTAGTTTTAATGACAACACCACTGACATGTCCTATGGAATGTATCTGACAGGAACAGCTTCAGAGTGGCCAGCCCATTGATCCAGTGACTTGGACACATTTCTTGACTTCTTCATTCTCTAATTTTTTTAATCTTTTGGAAGATGTAGTTGCATCTTTTCAAAGTATTTTCATTCTTGGAGTTATCAAAAATGCAACTCGGGTTATGTATGCCGTTCTACAAAGCCAAGTCCAAACAAGAGAAAGATATCTGACCTCGGTATTTCCCTCATCCTTACTAAAATGTCTAAATAGCAGAATACTTTACTCTCATTAACAATTTGTAAAACCCTCAGGCTCTTGCAGTAACTGATAGTTTATTGAGGAAAAATTTTACTTTATTTGTTAAAGAACATGAAGGACTTCTGTGATTATTAAGTGAGAACTTATTGCCATTTCTGACCTGTTAGCAGGTAAACCTTCCATTGGACCAGGAGCCTGAGGTTTGAGGCAGCTGAAAGCATCTTCTGTTCCTTCTGTTGAAAGAATTTTACCCATTCACACAGAAAATGCTTGTCTGTCTCAGCAGGAAAAGCCCTGGGCAAGAGACGGGAAGCTGAGAAAAGATAGAATAAACCATTAGAAAAAATTACTGTAGTTTAAATATGTCAAATTCAGCCATTAGTCAATGAGGATAATGAGCAACAACAGAGTGCAGAATTTTGCCCCTTATTGTTCAATGTGTGGGTGGTCTGTTCACTTTCACACACTGCTGCTTTGTAAGTGAGCTGGATTTTGGGCTGGGCTGCAGCTGATGAAACAAAAAGGAGAATTTGGTTTTGGAATAAAAAAAAAAGTTGGTACTTCCAACAGCAGTCTTCAACACCCCTTCTCTGCCATGTGTTCACCAGCTCAGTCCTCTTAATTAAGAGGCAGTGCAACAAGGATAAAACACAGCAAACTGTATCACTACATGTTATAATTTTGATCAGTTGTTTAGAAAAACAATGAAATGTCACACTGCATATTGTATAGACCATACTATTAAAAAAGTTTGCATCCAAGAAAAACACTTGTTTAGTCTTAGTTAAATCTCAGTTATGTAAATAATTCAAAATAGTCATGTGTGCTGACTCTAGCTGGAGTATGTCTTAAAGCATTATTTGGTGCAAGTCTGTTTTTCAACTTTTTAAATACTGAATTAATTTTCTTTCCCTCACTTTTTTTTCTTATAAGTGGATATTATTCATTTATATGCATTGTTATTTTGTGTGAGGGTATTTGGATTTCTAATATATGGTAAAATTTAGTCACTGAGGAAAATATCTTTGCCTCAAAAGAGCTGATTTCCCTTATTTTACATTTTAGCTGTTCTGATGGTAAAAAAAGAAAACAACAGATGATATCTAAAAAACCTTGTAACAAATATTAACATTCTGATACCTGGTTGTGACTTTTACAAATTCCACAGAGTCACTTTGCTTACCCTCTGTTATGAAGAGCCCTATCTATAGTAGCAACCCTCCAAAACTATGGGAAAAAATGGTTAATTATCTAATTAAATTCACATTTTGTTTAATAGTAGCATTCTTTTGAGAAATATGTCTTACATATCAACATACATAAAAGTCAAAGCAAATGCAGATGAGCAAGCATGGTCTTTCTACCAACCCTATAATGAATGTGAATAAATTTTACTATGATTTTAGCCATGTAGTCATGTTGTCAAAATGAAATCAGCAGGCATCTGCTCAGACCAGCATATATAAAAATACAAAAGATACACAGATCTTCAGAAAGTTCATTTCCATGCTCTGATGTGCAGGGAAGAAAGGAAAAAAAAATCTGCCACACCTCATCCACCCTCCCCAACAGAGGAGCTCCAGAAGCTCTGCACAAAATACTTCTGCTCCAGGGAAAACAATCTGGCCTCATCATGCCTAGTTGGAAAATGTTGTAATAACTTCCTTCTCTTTGAGGTAATTTTCATAATCCAGCTATCAGTTATTCGAAGAAAGGAACAGACATTATGCTACTGTTTAAAACACTGCATGTTTACTAATCAAACTGAATTCTTTGAAATGAGCCCTTGCTTACATTTACATTTCCCTGTAGTGTCACACTAGAGTAGCACTGGAAGTCCTGTAGTTGCAGAAAACCCTTTGATTTCAGCTTCTTTTGCTTAACAGAAATAAAAATATGTTATTCACAGTAAGTTTTGCTACAATTAAATGTATTTTGGAAGCTGGATATCTTGATATGATCCTGCAAGATTAAATAATTTCCCTTTGAGTACTCTAATTTTCACATTAATTATGTTACTAAGGCATAAGCTTTATCTTCACAGATCTTGGAGACCCCATTAGCTGAATTAGTTGACAAGTCAGTAGTATCTCAAAGTAGCTCAATGAATCTATGAATGTCAGTGTTTCTTTAGACAAGTGCTGGCTGAATTTCCATCTAAGCAGGGAACCAAACCCAATAATGTTATTTGTGATAAAGCATATCAACATATCTTTAATAAGGTTAATGAGTACAAACATGTGTAGTAAACCCCCTAGATGACTAGAGATCAGCATGATAATATCTGTTATAAATGAATGAATTTTTGTTGTTTAGTTGGATGTTTTACATGAATGGCAGAAGCAGCAGCACATTCAGATTTTGTTATGTTGTGAATAATGGAAAGCCTTTGCTTACACGAAGTTTGCAACAGAATTTGTAACCAATATAATTCAGCGTCCTGCAGATTTCTTGACAACAAATACACATTTCAGAGTTTTAAAGCATATCTTTCCTTGTTTTGTGATGCATTACTTCTTATGGTCTCAAATAAGGATATCAGACCTGCCTGTGTTAAGCAGTAAACATACTAACAGTAAAATAATTTTTCCCACCCCAGAGAATTTTGGATTAAGTTCATAAACTAGATCACTTTAAAAAAGTGCAGGAAAGAATCTGCATTTTGAAATAGAATATAGATCTGTTGCTATTAGAGTCAGGTCATCTGCTAGGCTAGATGAGCCAAAGCTATGCTCAGAGTTCCCACAATAATCAAAATTTTACGAAGCATAAGTCATATAAAGAAAAGTATATGCCTGATTTATTTTGTTAACAACAAATTGACTTCATTAAAGACATACAATCATACTACAATGCTCTATTAATCCTTCTCTTTCAAGAAGTGATTGGTGACACAGATCCCTGTGCTCTTGCGAAGAGACAGAGACTATTTGTGAGTTCAGTGAGGTATTATTTTATATTCTCTGTATGATACAAGGAGTTATATTATTCTTATTCATTTGTTCTCAAACAAGTAGACAGTCAAGAGTAAAGAAAAAGGATGTGAAAAAGCTTTTCTGCAGACTGCGTTTAGTATGATTCTTGTTTATGTATAAAACATTGCATTTCTGAGCAGAACCTACATTGAAGAATATACACTTAAGAGTTGCTAGCATGGACAGTTGTTAAACATTTGTTGGTGACTTACCTCATGCTACCTAGTTGGAACAGATTCTCCAGAGTGAAAATCAATATCCGAAATATACAGTTTTTCTCATTACTATTAGTTTTAATCATATACATCTTACAAGATCAAATCCTCCTTGTCTGGAAACCAAAACCAACTATGAATTATTCCAAAGCCATTTCTACTGCTTCACAAGCACACAAAAATTTACAGGATTCAAAGGCCTTTTTGTGAAAAGCAACTCTGAAATTATGAGTTAAACCAGGAATAAATATGCCATTTTTTCTATTATAAACCCTACAAGATAAATCCTCTGCTAAACTTTACAGTTGAATGCCCAGTATGCTAAGACACATTTGGTCTTAGCCACCTCTTCAGTTAAGTGAGGAAATAATTAATGGATATACGTGTGAGGGAGACCTGAAAAATGGATGGACAGGATTGCTGAGCTAGACACAGGCTTTAGAAAACAGAGACCTAATCAAGGTCAGGTTGTATCTCACCTCAGACCACGGAATAAGACACTTTAGAATTATCACAGCATTGAGGCCCTCTGCTTTAAAAATAAATATCTTGGCTTCACCTCTACCTCATCATTCATGTTTGAAAAACGTCTTCTCCTTAATATGTCGTTTATCAATCTGATCTTCTCTATCTCATTGACTTTGCCTGTTAAAGGGTCATTTTTATAGTAAAAATAATTAAGTTCATCCATCCATCTTTTTTTTTTAATGTTTACCACCAAAGTATGTACCTATTCCTTAAGTCATTTAAATTCACAAAATAGCTAATGAACATTTTCGTTGTTCCTTTCACAAACAAAATTCCACCGTGT
The DNA here is from genome assembly GCF_001715985.3 of Manacus vitellinus. Classification (NCBI taxonomy): domain Eukaryota; kingdom Metazoa; phylum Chordata; class Aves; order Passeriformes; family Pipridae; genus Manacus; species Manacus vitellinus. The sequence goes on from NW_021939396.1 coordinate 14,650,288, forward strand.
GGGGTTATTTTCCTATCTTTTCTTCTATAATAAAGATGTATTATAGCTTGGGCCAAATTGGTTTCAGGCTTGAGGAATCAAAACAAATTATTTCATCAATTTTATTCAAACTACAATATTTTGGAAAATTGTATATTTCTCTTTAAATGATACAGCATCATTCAAAAAAAATTATCAAATTACAATTTTGCTGAGATGCTGTTGTTCTCCCCATTGTTCTGCACAAAATTTTGGTATAGAGATGGTCCTGCTTAAAGAAAAAACTCTTTCCCCTCCATTTGATTTGTTGTGTACATATTGCTGTATTGATATAGAAGATGCTCACAGTGTTTTGGCACAGTATGAAGATGTTGTGTAGCAATTCAGAATAATGTTTTCTGGACTTCACTAAGTGTTCATGTAAGAAAAAATGGACATAATTAACATTCCTTGTAATGTTGAGATATTGCCAGAACTTCTCTTTTCCAGATTAGACAACTAATTAATGTTCTTACTGAGAAGCAAATAAAAGAAATTTTGAAAAAAATATTACTCAGTAGTGATTTCAGGTGCATTTTTTAATAAAAGATTAGAAACTGACAGTTCCATAAAACTATTAATTTCTCTAATTAAAAAAAAAAATGACAGGACACCTAGATGAAGTATTTACTCTACATTTGAACAACAAAGAAGTATCTTTTTTTCTGCAAGTTGAAGAGTTTGATGATATACTTAACAGCTGTATATTCACACCAGCACCCATTATCTGATTCCTGTGGAAGATTATATATGTTTTTCTTTTTGATTCAAAAGTCAGAGGGTGGTTGAATTATTGCAGGAAGTTTTCTGCATGACATTTCAGAAACTCCATAGCAACTGTATTCAAGTCATGGCACCACCTGAAACTCTTCAGAGCTCTACTTTGGGTTCAAGGAAGGTGACATGAAGTCATGATGTCATGCAAAGATTGTCAAAAGAAAACATGTCCATTATAAAAAAGAAGATAGTGCATATAGCTGCATCTTGCATGGAAATGGTAAAACCAGTCTTTTTCTGGAAACAGCAATGCACAATAGCAATTCCTCTTGTTATTTTCCCTGCACTGAAAGCATTGAGAAAACTTATTCAACAATACATTATTAGAAAAGAGGTCATGTGTACTCTGCACCCAACAGCATTTCCAAGAAATACTTTTTCACTTCTTTGTCAAAACTTACAGGTTTTTTATTGTTTTCCTCTAAGAAACAACAAAAATTAATCTTGCTGACATGTTTCTGCAGGACTTTGACACTATGATAACATTAATTTATAAATATAGTATAATTTTTCTGACTAGCAGTGGCTGCAACCACAAATTGTTAAAAATGTAGTAAGCATTATCATTTAAAATATTTTGCAGCAGCATGTATTTAAGGGCAACCTGGAGATAATTTGCACAAATTACTTCAGCCTTCTACTTCCTTTCTTTCTCATATTCAAAAAGGGGCCTAAAATTTCCTTTGCTCATTAAAATGATTTTTCCTGGTTTTAACTTCTGCTTTTTCTGTAACAAGAAATTTTCCCACATAATCATTGGTTCAAAAAGAAAGTAATAATTTTAAAACATAGTGAAAAAAAATTGTCTCAACAAATGACATCCTCTTATACTGTTCAAATTTCTCTTCTCACCTGCAGTGGCATCATGGTTTTATCAGTTCTCTAGTTTTCAGCTTTTAGGTTATGTAAAATATAGAAATTAAGCAGGAGTAATAATAAAAATGGCACACAGCAGGTCAACTTTTTTCTTAACAAATAAATCAATAGAAGTAAAAAAGCCCTTTCTTTGTGAGAGACTTGAAAACGTTAATAAAAAATTTTAAGCATACCAGTGTTTTCATTGCTTTTGCTTTTATGTTTATGTCATCCAGGGTCCTAGTCATGCACAAATCCTGAGTGGCAGCTTCCTGAACTGTAATAGTTACATAAAGCAGTCTTCTGCGTGACCTAGGGTTAGGGGATATAGGGAGCATCAAATAGGTATCACACACTTAAAAAGTAGGAGAACTGTAAATGCAATTCACAGAGACAAAAAATCAGCTGCTTCACTATATGATTTGGATAAGCTGAGTATGAATATTACTAGTACTAATACAAATAATTTTGTTTCCTGAGTTCTCTGTCATTCTGTAACATCTTCTCTTAAAAACTGAATGATTAATTTCTTTAGTAAATGCAAGCTTCAGTTAGGTTTCACTGACAATGTACTACCATAAACTGTGAAGATACAAAACCATTATGTAAAAAAATAGGTGAATATTTGTGGTAGTTTGCTCTCAAGGGGGTCAATCTCAACCTATGACAATATTACAAAGATTTTATTCTTTTACTGTGGTTTCTGCGACTTCCTCACTTCTTGGTCTGCTTAGTATTCAGTTATTCTAAGTGCCCAATGCAGGTTTTGGAAACATAAAGTACATTCATTACTTAGTTACTGTACTTTTAATAATAACCTGGTTTGAAGACATCTACCATTTCAGAGTTGGATCCTTAATTAAACATCTTTATTTAATATCTTTTTTCTACCAGTGTATGAAAGAATCAGACCAACCATACATGACAAAACAAGTGATGTTCTATTACCACTCATTTGGAGCTGCACAGCACTCCACTGCATGCATAAGAAGCATTTCCAAAACCTGCTTTTCAAAGATTTTTAACCTTTACAAAATCTGATGTTATGTCAAATTCTGTCAGTCCTGAAATTTTCTTTTCTTGCTCTGACAGATCTTACCTGCTTATCCAGAGCACTACTGAATTATAATCAGGGGATCTGGGAGAAGGAACTGCAGAAATAGTGCTTTCAAAGAAAAGATTATGCTAGGAACTTTGAGGTTTAATTCAATTGCTTAGAGTTAGAGGTTTTACTAAACAATGTTACAGACAAACTCATATACCACCGACTAGTGATTCATTTAGAAAATGATAAAGTTTGTCATTATGACACTGTTTAATGTTCAGAAATGGAAATATTTTCTTATGTAAAGGTTGTAAGTTCCAATACCTCTATTTCTTGTTTAACTCTTTCCATACAAAAAAGTGAGTGTTCTACTGAATTCCAATAATTTTTCTTTTCTATCACCTCTCCTTCAGTACAACTCATGTACTTTTCAGTTCTGATGTTACAAAGTGTTGAAAGACCTCTCCAAATACGTGTTCTAAGTACTAAGCCATATGTCTTTCCATCAAGGTTCACAAATGAAAGAGTATAAACCAGATAGCAGAACCATATAGTCCATGATAGAATATGTGAAGGTAAAGAAGAAGTCTCAGTTTGTTTCAAAGTTCAGATAAGGGATAAATAATTGAAATATTTATGCTTTCAATGATTGTAGCATGAGATACATTCACCAAATTAGAAAACAGAAGCACGCATGAATAGGGTTGTCACAGTAAACATTAACATTGTCATTGAGAAAGTGTCTTACCTGGAGATTTATCTTGTGTGTACTTAATGAATAATGCATAATCCATGTGTCAAACTTATATTCACATTCTTATTCTTTTTCCAAAGAAAAACATTGTCAAGTACTTCCACAAAAGGAATTAAACCTTTTTAATATTTTGAAACCCAAAATATAGTTTCCTTAATCCTTACTTGGCATCTTTCGGACCCTTGATATCTTAAAAGTGTAGCTATCTACATTTCTTAAATTGTGTTCTTAGAAATTGCTTTTGTTCATCCACAAATGCCTCAGACTTGACTAGGCTAAGCCTAATTAATAGTAAGTCTTCTTCTTAGTTATCTCAAATGCGCAGTTGCTTCACCTCTCACACTGAACACATTCATATCAGAAAAAGTAGTGATGTTCTTCTCTGACAAGGATGGAAAAATGAGGGTCTAGGGTGCTGGATGCAAAGGGGTGGACTGTCAGTGAGACTATGCCAGTGGATGAGAAGTGTGCAGGGGAAGGGGATCAGAGAGGAACAAAGGGAGTATAGAAGGGGCTGCTGACATAAAAAATGTGGATGGTCCTTTGCCTGACTGAACCTTGCACCTGATCAAGGCAGTCTATCCTATCTTCTCATTAACTGTTTTTTAGCTGTCTCTCTGCACAATCCCACCCTCTGTGTGAGTGCATGTGTCCTTTGGCTAGCAAGCACCACACTGGATCAGGCAGAGACTAGGAGATTTGTGGGGAGAGCAAGAGGGCCTGGGATCCCAGCAGTGGTGTTGGAAAACTGTGTGTGTGCCCACACCAGTGACCTTCTTTCTCTGGTGAGAGGGGACCTGGTTGCTTGTGCTTGTGCTGTGACTGAGTCCTGTCCGTAGGTGCTGTGGAAAGCAGCCCCCCACTGTGGCAGTCTGTCTCACCGACCATGTCAGTGCCCCCTGGGTGTGTGTCTCTGGGTCCTGAGCTCAGCTTTGCTCCTGGTCGACCCTGCAAAGGAGAAAGAGGCAGCTCTATCCTTCAGCCTGGGTGCCTGGGCACCAGGCTGGGCTCCAGCCCCTGGGCAGGAGGGTCCTGGGCTGAGGCTACCAGAAGAGACAACTCTTAATGTCACATAGCAGAAACTACCCTGTCTTCTTAGACTTAATGGTCTCTCAAGTGCCTAAATTTTCCCATACAGATGAAATATGAGGACAGGTAGGTTCCCTGAGTGCTTAGGCATAAAAATGTCACACATAAATCACTATATGATAGAATTTCTTTTCTTTGCATTCTGAAAAAAAACACGTTAATTTTCAGTTTGATCCTCTTTTGTGTAAATTAAATTTTTCTTCAAACTCAAGAGGCTGTTCTTACATGTTCTTGGCTCTTTTCCTACAGTATGCCAATCTTTGAAAAATAACAGCATTTGCACAAAGAAGGCTTACTTAAAACTTTATTTGAACTGAAATGATTAAAGATAACTTACTATAGGGATTGAGTTTTATGTGATGATACATTTCTCATAAAGTAAGAAATTGAACTAAATGAGGAAAAGCAACTAAATTTTTGCTGTCTATCTAAAAGAGAACGAAAGTTTCACGTAGGCTATTTAGTCCCTTTCAGCCTCTAAACATTCAATTGTCATTCATCATAATTTATTTCATGTATTTTTCTAATTAAAATGAACTCATTAAGTTTGGATTTAAATAATATGAAATTTAAGGTAATTCAAAAAGAAAAACATGCCTTTTATTGATATTATATTTTCATTAAAATTACAGATTCTGACAATTATTTGCACATTCTTTTACATTTACGTGTTCTTTTGGGAATCTTGGATGCTGTTATCTTTAGGAAGGTAGCACTGCACTGTGTGAAAAATTCATGTGTAGAGTTTTTAGCTCAGGTCAATGCAGATCAGCTCTGTGTTTCCTCATGATGTGCCACCTCCTTTATATAAAGAAAAATAGTAGAAAAAATCAACATGATAATAAAAGAATATTAAAAGAAACACACTTTTTGTAGTTACAATAAAGAGAGGGAGTCAAGACAAAAAGTATTGTTTTCAGGTATTAAATAGGTGACAGACATGAGTTTGGTAACAAACTATATAGAACCTTAAAGATAGACATCAATAGAAAATGCTAAAAAAATACAAAAGACCTATAGAGTAAAAAGTGTTATGAGTACTTAGGAGGTAGTACAAAATGAGCAAAGCTTAGAGACAAGAAGTGAAGACTGACAGCTGAAAACCAGGAGTTCTTCAGAAGAATAACTGTTTTTCTCTGAGGCTTGATGTTCTTGTTTCTGCAGGCTACAATGCTGCTGAAGGCTTCTCCAGAAACTTTATGTTCATAGGTAAAGCCTATGAAATTCTTGTCCAGAACATCAAACCCAGCTGAACTCTGTGTGTACGTGTGTGTGTGTGTTTGTGTGGAAAAAAAGCAGATAAGAGAGAAAGAGAAAGAAAAAATTTGTATTATATGTAAAGACAAAATGCAAAATGTTAATACAATAGAGTATTGAAAGGAAAATGTTACATTACTGTGTATGGGAAACAAATATAGAAATTAATTTTAGAACAGTGGAAGAATTTGAGGTTTTGACAGATTTGTACCTTGTTTAGATCTGGAGCCTAAATCACATTTCAGTTCCTGTAAGGCACCTGTCTTACCACCTAAATTCATTTAAACTTTTAACTGCAAAAATTATTGCTATTCCTTTAGAAAAATAGCATATTTTTATTGATTGTAATCTAGATCTTTCTGAGGTCAGTTTCTGTTTATTGAAGACCATCGGTAAAAAGCTTTTGCAACCTATAGGTTGGAAGAATATATGTTTAAATTCATAGGCTCTATTTCTAGTGACATGAAAAAGACATTGCATGTAATCACAAGATTAACTGGAACACTGTGTTCAACAATAAGAAATTACATAGTATCATTATCATTGAACTATTCTTAAGCAGTAATTTCATTAAATTTTGTGATGAGTTAGCATAAAATGAACATAAATAGAGAATAGACTCTGAGTTTTCAATGAAAAACACTGAAGTGCTCTATATATGTATTAAGATTGTTCTGGGAATATATTATGCCCATTGTAATATTTCAGACATTCATAGAGTATCATATTCATAACGAAAGCTGAATCAGAGGAGACAAATTCTATATAGATATACGTTGCATTTCTTTAGAAAAGTTATGAACTGTGTGACTTGAAGTTTTATTTATTATTTATTTATTATTCAAGGAGGAAAAGTATTAGAAGAGCATTTCTTATCTCTCACAAACTCATGTGAAAAATGTTAAGAGAATAGTAAGGTTGCAAATTCAAGAACAACAGAAAAATAAATTTAAATAATTAAGCTACTTCTTGAAATCTTATGTATGTTGCATTATTCACATCAATCTTCTTATTAAGACAATGATCAGCTTGAGACCACAGATTGCTGAAGGCCTCCAGCAAAGTTAGTAGAGGGATTTGTTAGATTTTTGAGTCTTAACTATGAGTGACAGGGCACTGGAGGAGCAAGATCTATGAAATAAACACATGATTATACCATGTAAAATGTGTCAGCATGCAGTATGCTGACATAAAAAAGGATCAAATTAGGAGTGTACATGTTTTTCATAGCAGAGAATAAAAGAACTGAAAACATGAGAAGAAAAATATAGCTTTTTTCTAGAAGTTTGACAGGCAACTTGTGTATGGAAGCTTGGGAAAATAAAAGGATAGACACAAATTACATTTTTATACTAATTAAGCCATTATTTTTTGCTTGTTTGTTTATTATTTAAATATTTTTTTAAAATAAGCACCAAAATCCCATAAAAAACAGTTGAAGTGTCTTCTAAAAAATCTATCCAGATAGTTTCAGAACTATAACTTGAAAATTACCCAGATAACTTGAAAAAAATTATATTTGAGGGAAAAAAACCCACAAAAATCAGAGAAAATGCCATTTTTCGTTTCTAACATTTGTTAACATGATTAAAGGTTGCTGTTTAAAAACATTCACTTTTAACACAAAATCTTCATCCAAAAAAATTGCGTGAATTACCACAGTTTCATTTGATATACAAATAGAATGACGGTTGCAGGGGCAAACATATCTGAAGAAATAAATTGCAAAGCAAATTGAACTGTAGGGGTACCTTTTGTCCAGATTCCAGTTCACACTTTAGTGTTGATTGTTTCTTGAATTCAAAGACATTAATTTCTATGGTGAAGCTTGTTAAATTTCTTTAAGAATGTGTCTACTGCAAGTACGGGAATAATATAAACAGCTTCTGTAGTGCTTATCAGCCTTTTTGAAGATTTCATCAGCATTTCAGATGTTTATATTACCTTTATGTACGTATCTTACTGCCAGACTGCTGCATTTTCTACTCCAGATCAGTGAGAAGACTGACTGGCTTCCAAAGTAGTTCCTAAAGAGCAACAGCAGTGAAGCCTCTGAACTCTAACTCAGTGGTCTGACAATGACCTGTCCTTTTGCACAAATTTCTATTTACTTTATGCACCTATGTCATTCAGGTTTTCAAACCATCTGTCCTCAAAGAACAAACATGACTTTATGAAAACAAACATTAAATTCTTAAACCTCGTGGTTTCATAGACTTCTTGCACCTTCCAGACATCTATCTGAAATCTTCCCAATTGCTTACTCTTGGAAGTTCTATGATGGTCCTAAAATATCATTGTTGATTCAAAGTAAATAACTTCCATGATCTTTTGTTTGTTCAAGCAAGAACTAGAGCAGTGTGAATCTGAAGAGCTTGCTTATCTCTCCTCATACTCACTTATAATATATCATGAAAACTCCAGGATATAGTTAGAATTTAGTTTAGATTACTTTATTAATTTTCAACTTTCCACAGTCTTATTGGGACCACTGCTGGCAAAATTAGTTGTAAAAGTGATTTCTTTTTCTTTTAATGTAGCTCTTACAGTCCCATTTTGTTTTATTTTCATTTTTCTCACTTCTGAGTACTTCTAAGAACAAGCTTTGGCCCTTTCACAGTTATCATTTTGAAGAAGTTGATAAAAAATGCTTTTGGTGATTTAGAAACCTGAAGAATTTCTTGCTTGCAGAGGAAAGCACCAAAAACTTCTCTGAATCTTTAGAACTTGCTTACTTTGAAGTTAAAGGTCTCAGTAAACCTTAATTACAGTAGCCAGGACTTCAGGTTTCTGCTATATTGAGAATTGCCTGACCAGTGAGCTGGGCAGCTCCAAAGATATTTGACTCTTACAAAGCTATTTCTAGCTTGGTTGGAAATTTAGAGTTCAACTGAGACTTACTGCTAAGTAATCATGTTCAGTTGTCTGTAGACCACAGCTGACAATTTTGTGTTTCACACAAAACAGAGCACACTAGAATGATCTAACACCCCACACTTTCTTTGAAGGACCAGGGCACACCTTTGTAAAATACAGCTTGAGCTCTTGTAACACTTCCCTGGTTAAGTTTTCCTTTAGATCTTCAGAAGACTCTCCAGGGTTGCAAGAACAATATGTTCAGACTTAAGCTTATAACAGGGCAAGTGCCAGAGGTATGTGAAGTGCTCAGATTATACCACAGGTGGTGCTCTTATGAAACTATTAGAATTATTAGGGAGTTGCCCTCTGGTAAAAGCAGAAATGCAGTACACACTGGGAAAAAGAGAATACAACTGGGCAAGGGTACAGATACTTTAAAATTCCTGGAGGGAAAAAAAAAGGAATTTTATGAAATGCTTCAGAAATACTTAAGCTTTGATGACAAGAGCACATGCTCAGACAGCAGCTCCTCGACAAACAGCAATAAGCACAAAACCTCTATTTACTTTGTACTGAACCTACTCTTTTGAGATATTCACCTGTCAGTGTACAGAGTGCAAGAAGGCAGAACAGAAAGGACTTCCAAGCAGGAAAATCTTGTGTTCAGTTTTCTGTCAGGGAGGTTCTGTAGTACATTTCTTTTCTTGCCTTCAGCGTAGCAACAGCATCCTGTACTACCAGGGGGTTCCAGAAAATTTTCTTTGATTAATGCAGAATCAAGGGAAAAAACAGAGACAAGTGTGGATTTCTTTCATTTGATAGGATTATAACAAAAGCAGGTCTACTTCTTTATTTTCAGTATCACATTTTCAAGATTGTTTTAATTGCAACACCTTAAAGCAAAGCACTTAATAATAAAAAAAACAAAAACAAAAACAAAAAACAAAACAAAACAAAACAACAAAAAAACCAAAAGGTCCATTTTACTGCTTTGAGGTAAAAAAGAAGAATAAAAATTGGTTACATAACTTCATGAAGAACAGACATAATCAATAAAAAGTCCTACTGATTAAAAATGGTGTTGCATTCAGTCTTGTAGTATGAGTAGCACATAACATATTTAAGTGCCTATATATATATATATATATATATACATAAAATAAAACAAGAGAAGATAAGGGAAATGTGGCAACAGGGATGAAGAGATGGAATGAGAAAGAAAAGGTCATTGGAAACATATATTTACCTCTATATTGAAAAAAACTATTACAATACTTTTTCATGCCTTAAGTGTCAGTGACCAGAGAAAAGACAATTACAATTGAGAGAGAAAACAGTAATTTTAATAGAAACCTGGTGAACAAGTTTGATCTCCCAGAATAAGTTAGATATCTAACATTTTTAACAGCAACACCTTCAAGTGATTCTAGAAACTCAGGATGACTCACCATCTCCTTAGTAACAACTTAAACAATTTCCAGGCTGTTTGCCTAAAGTATAACTCACAAATGACCAGAAGTATAGACCTAAATTAACAATTTATTCTTATTTGCAAACTTGAAGGTCAAGGAAAGATCTGTATTTTTTTAATTATATATTTTTCTGTCTCATGCAATTTGATAACAGCTTATCAGTAGGGCTGTGTGGAAGTTTCAAAACTAAGTCCAAAGGAGAGGGGAGAGGTGAACTTATCCTCATACAGTAAATGCAAAATCTGCTCAGAACTGTTGAAGAAATTAATACAAAAGAAATGGCACTCTGAAGCAGTAACCATCTCATTTCATTAGTGGAAAAACAAAATCAAAGTCACATCCTTGTTCTGAGCCCTCAGAGACATAGGTTTGGCATATATCAACATTTTCAGGGGTCATTTTTGAGGGAATACTTTAATAATGAGTTTTAATTTTTTATTTAGGTTATCATGACCGTCAATGGTAAAATATTGCAATATGTCCCCAAATATTGTGATAATAAATTTCCAGCAAAGAAATAGATATATTTTCCTAATGAAAAACTGAAGTAAAAAAAAAATCTCTTCAAATAATGTAACTTAGACATAATTACAATAAAAACAAGAAAAAAAATCCCCATTAAATTCTTATGTCTACTATTAAAATAGCCAACTAAGCTACTGCTTGTCATTTACCTGATTTTTAAAGTATTACATAAAGTGCATAATTTTCCCTGTAAATTAGAGTTTAAATGACAACTGAAGTTGCAGGTCATTTTTCCAAATGTTATAACATGTCACATGTAATTGTAACACTTTCTTCTGAAGTAATAAAAATTATTCTTTGATTTCAAAAAGACCTTTAGAATTTATGAAGTTAATGTCAAATCTCTTTCCAGTACTTCAATATGAGTTATCACAGGAGCATTAAATAACACAAGATGCTTTCACTTTCTCAAAACATGAAGCTGTTTTGCTTTTTCTAAATTACATATTTGGTGATCCTGGGTAGAACTTGACTTCCAGTAATTAGGACATTTGTTTGTCATCAGGAGGCTGAGGGTCAAGACCTTGTTCCAAGTAGTATACAATTATTTAGGCAAAGTCAATCAACTCTAGAAGGAACAATACCTTACCAGAAATAGCAAACACACTGGTAGTGACATGGACATGGAAGGAAGGGTGGTAAAACAAGAAACTCAATAATTTTCTTTCTCATCCCAAAATCTCATAGAAATTATTTACATAATTTTCAATTGCACAAAAGTCTTCAGATTTTTTTTCCTTACTTTTTCTGTTAAGCCAAATTGTACCTCTGGGCTTAATAAATACAGTAAGGTATGTTTTAGTTTCCACTGTATCGTGTAGTGTTATCCTTTGGAAAAAAACGAACACATAACAGTTCCCATGATGCAGGAAATACCATTTTTCACTACAACCTCTGCAGAAATGATATGAAGTCTCTACAAATGTAAAACTGTCCTTCTAGACTGGAACTATGGTACTTTGATATTTCCCTTCTTTTCAGAAATTCTATCTGGATAGGCTTTAAGGATTCTGTGAAATTTGCCTAGGATTTACAAATATTTGGTTCTTCTTCAGGTTGGTATCAATCTGCTGCAGGTCATTCAACTGCTGTAACTTTTCAAATTCCAGAAATGTTCCTACCTCCTTGTCATGAAGTGATGACTCTAACATATCCTGGAAATATCTTTAAAATTAAAATGGACACAGCCAGCTTTATACATCTCAATCATAATAACTATGTGCAACTTATGTATAGAAAATCTGTCCATACCTCTGCCAGAAATCAGAAAATAATGATTTTATTCTGACCAAGGATTATAAGACAAGGTAACACCTATAAAATTTTTGTCAAAGTACTTTCAATCCATTACTTTTGTTGTAAGAACATGTTTCTTTTTAGTCATCTTCTTCTGATGGCTGAAACTGTTTAAGCTGTGGAACATTCCTGAGAGTCTTTTAAAAGTATGAAAAAATATTTAAATATTAATAGGAGCTCTGAAGTAGTTAATTTTGGTGGAAAAATGCTAAATTGTAATTTTTTTAATTGTGGAAAAAAATAATAATTCCTTTCAAGGTTTTACTGAGACTGACCTTGAGGTATGACTCTTATTTTTGTTTATACCAGCTGCTTATTTCTTGTACAAAGGAATCAATTTTTCATGAAAAATTATTTTTTATATACAACATTGTTGCTTTTGCTTTATTATTTTCATAGCATCCAGCTGTGCTATACACATACAGAATACTTTTACTCAAAGCACTACGCAGGTTTAGAGCACAAGGAGATCCATAGACTTTAACAAAGTCTTAGTTTTTTCCAATTTTATAGAGGAAACAAAACAAATATTCACAAAAGGATACAAAGGAGAGAGAGCAAGGAAAACTGAGACAGTAGTGGTTAATAGAATAGATTAAGGTTAAGGAAAAGTTCATGGAAGACTTTGAAAGAGAAACATGAATTACCTTTATAAATGACTATCCAAGCCATGTCAGTTAGCACAAAAATATTGGTTTGAAAATGTATTTGTTACAAGGTGTTGTGAGAGACTGGAAAAAAATATTTCTGGCTCAAAACTAAGGTGTGAAACACATCTAAGGTGTGTGGGGGATGGGGTAGGGCAAGTTCTGCGAAGGTGGGATGGTGCTCTGCTCCAACCACACCCCCTAGAGCTGCTGGGACAGCCCCAGAGTGGCCATCAGTCGCTGGTACACCAGAAGCGACGACCTGCCCCCAAGCCCCAGTCTAGCCCCAGAGTGAAGAAGAAAACCCCAAAGTCCTTTTAAGTAACTTGACAAGCAAGTCTGGGGCTTTACAGAGGTGATGACAGTTTGTATTACAGGTGGTCAGTTCAGTTAATTAAGGCAAAGAAAACATGAACAGTGGGCTAGATAGACCTTTCTTCTCATATTTAAAATCTCCTTTGGAGTAAAACTTTAAAGTTTACTATTCTGTAGAATATCAGTGTTGACATAGTTACTACAATATGATGTGTATAATTATTTTGTTGGTGTCAGAAACTGAAAGGTAGCTCTTTCAGTACAGCATTTCCATTATAAGATGTAAATTCCTATCAGATAATTCTGGTAGACTTCTGTCAACACTGTTTAGAGGTAGGAATACCTTTCCAAACAATAAGTCAGAAGATATGAGTAAGTAGCCAATTTACTTCATTTATTTATATAGAGACCCTAAAATAGGATGCCACAGTTTGGCAATGTTTTTTCAGTCATCAAATTATGCTTATTTGCTTTTGAACCTACATTTTAGGAGGTATGTGGACAACAATAGGCAAATTTTCTGCATATTAAGAAAGGATTTTGACAACTCAGTCCATATTACCATATAGGACCTGCTCTTAGTATAAAATAAAATCTTAGATTTCCTGGTATTTCATTTAGCATTCTCTACAGTATATCTTGTTCTTTCTTCATGACTACAATTTGGGCAATGGATATTTTACAGAGCTCCTTTGAGTAGGAAAGTATACATTTGTCACCTAAGACCAGATTTTCACAGTGTTAGATCATGATAATAGTGATATTTAGAACAGGATGCAAATTGTCATAATTCAAGCAAAGGCTCAAGTGTCTCTGACAAATATCCCTCACAAAAAATTCTAAAAAATGTTTTAAAATGGTCCCTCCCTTGGAGATAACCAGGCATGCTTAAGATCTTTTCCTATGCCATTTTCTGGTCAAGTCCAGGCCTAGATTTATATTCATGATGACCATATGAATGAACGAGATTTTGAAAGTTATGGTACTGATTCCATGTAGAGAATAAGAAAACTCCTAAATCATTGACCTAGAAGCCATATTTCCTGACATCCTGTTTGGAAGTATAAATTCAGCTCTATCTGATTAAAAAGAAAGAAGGCCCAAATTTACCTCCGATCATGATTTTTGTTTTGAGCAGTAGTCTGAAAAGGAAATAATATTAAAAGGAACAAACTCACTTATATAAGGGTTATCTCATACTATCTATATTAATATTTGGGCTATCATTCATTTTTATTCCACACTTCATGATAATGCTTGAGATAATAAAATACCTGCAAAGCATTTTAGGAATATTCATTATATTCAGACTGATTGTGTACAGAGAGTTTTGCCAATGAAATAGAAAAATAGCTAAGAAAGGGAAGAATTAGTAGATTGTTGATTGAGTTACGTAGGCACTTGCAGAAGTAATGCAAACTCATGTCACCTTAATAAAGCATTGGGATTCTGGTTTAAATAAGCATATACTGGGCTTCTCTGAGCATCACAAGTTATTGGCTTAATTCATAAATACATATTTAAATTCTCCTAATTTATATTATAAATTCTGTGTAGGATAATAGTCACTACAGGAAGATGTGGTCTGTCAAATAACTGTAAAATGGAATTAATGATGTTGAATACTATAGTTGCGGTTTGAGCTATTTTTATCAGAATGTATGTGTGAGTAATTTTTAATTTCAGATCCAGACAGTTGTACAATGAGTTACTGGCAGAATCAGGACGTGAAGTTATGCAGCTTATCCTTTGTGGGAGGAATTTTCAATGGATTTGAGCAAACACTGCAGCCTCTAACCGCATAGAAGACATTTGTGGTGGAGGAATACAAGCTTAAGCATCCCTGTATGACATTGGTTAGTTTCAAGATGGTAAGTGCTGCAAAGTAGTGTCATGTTAATAAGTGTGAATAGCTGAAGAATCTAAACTAGCGTAGGGTATTTTAAAGGAGTAAAGTACCTCTTTCTGGGGTCTTATCTATTGAACAAGGGAAAAAAAGTAAGAAATTAATTTTTTTTTATCATCTTTATACTGGAGAAAGTAAGGAGAAATTATTAATTAGCTGTTGGTAAAGTAATAGGAAGTTTATAACAGAGGATGGAACCAAAACCAGACTGATTATGTCCCAGTTTAGTACATTAAACAGAATAATTTCTAAAGCAACTCTCCAAAACTATTTTCTTCCTGAACATCTCCCCCATTTTATAAATATAAATCATAATTTAGACCAATTAATACTTTTTTATACAAGTGAGTACAGTTGAGTAGAGAGATAACAAGGTCATTGAGGAAATAAATGTCACTGCTAAGAAAAGTACATAACAGTTCCTCAATTCCTAGTGCACTGTTCAGACAACTCCAGAACTCCAGCAATAGTTGCTGCTGCAAAAATATCAATTAATACTTTTCCAACTCATTCATCTGCTCACAATATCTTCTAAAACTGGATTTCTGTGGGGGTGGTATAAGAATAGATATCTTCAAATGGACAGTATAGTAGGGCATAAGCAATCCAAGGGGATGTGCAAAGTCCTGTTCCAGGAGCAGAACATCCCCATTCACCAATACATGCCAGGGGTGGACTAGCTTGATAAGCCGCTTTGCAGAAAATGCCCTGGGAGTCCTGGAGGACACCAAATTAACTGTGAATTAGCAATGTGTCCTTGCAGTAAAGAAGACTAAAATTGTCCCAGGATGAATTAGAAGGACTGTTGCTAGCAGCATAAAGTCGGGATCCCTCCACTTCATTCAAAATTGGTGAGGCCACACCTGGAGTACCATCTCCAGTTTTGAGATCCTTAGAGCAAGAAAGGCATGGACATACCAAAAAGAGACCAGCCATGACAAAGGGCAACAAAGATGATTAAGAGATTGGAGCACCTCTCATAGAAGAAAAAGTTGAGAATATTTAGCCTGGGGAAAAGAAGGCTGAAGGGAGTAACTCATCACAGTGTAAAAGTATCTGAAGGGAAGATGAAAAGAAGACACCACTTTAGTGGTTAGACTCTTTTCTGTGGTGTCCAGAGATGGGACAAGAAGCAATATGTCCAGAACAATGTCCTGAAACACAGGACATTCCATCTGAACATCAGGAAACAATTTTTTACTGTGAAGATGACTGAGCACTGCTACAAGTTGCCTTGGGAGGTTGTGGAATCTTCATTGTTGGGAGATATTTAAAGCCACCTGGACATGGTCCTGGGCAACCCTGGATCCAAGACTGTAGTTATTTACTTTTCTATCACGATATGCCTTTGTCCATTTAATCTGGAAGCAGATTTTATCACAATAACTAAAGGAACAACATCTAAAATAAGCTCTTGACATTGCTCTAAGTCTGATATTCTCTTATAGCCACTTCCCCGCACAGGTAGTTTTTTTACATGGTTTTCCAGGTCAGTGAAAGAAGATATGGATGTGGATATGTTTTGAGTGTATACAGCTGTTCAACTAACTGTAATCTTGAAAATGGTTTAAATCAATCTGAAGAATAAGTTTGGGTGTGTGTCAAATTCTGAAAGTGAATTTTGAAAGCGAATTTAGCTTGGTGAAAGACACAAAAAGAATGAAGAAGGTTATAATGAAGAAATCCTATTCTACCTCTGATCAAGATATGTGTTGTAGAGATAGAACTTAATCATTTATGAAAGCCACATAATTTAAAGAAAGAAGACTGCCACAAGAGGAATAGATTGTTTTATTGCATGTCAGCTCATTTTTTAAGAGAATGCCTCATATAGAAAAATCACTAAAATTAAAAATTTTTATTTTTGATCCCTGTATTAATGTTCATATCTGTCAAATGACACAAAACACTTTTACTATTTTTCATTCTTCCTAGTGCTTCAGAGCACAGTTTCATATGAATAAACTGTTTTGTAATCTACTGTGGTCATTGAAAATACAAATTCTAGATAATGGGTTTAATGTACTATACAGGAAGAATCCTGCATTCAGGGAAAGTTGGAACTCTACTTACCTGTTTTAGAGGTTATTTTTCAGGTTTCTTGTCACATAGGAAGGACATCTCCTTAGGTTAAGAGACTTTTTATTTTTCCACTTGTGCTCTGTGGACTAACAGAGAAGTAAATCTGACATGCAAACAAATAGGAAAGAAGAGCAGGAAATCCTCTGATGTTATTATCCCTCCACGAACAAAGCCCGCTATGAAAACCACACATCACTTAAAATTCATTGCTCACAGAGCGCCTTAGAGAGATTTGATCCTGGCCTTATAAATGCTGCCCTCACAGCTTTGTGTGCCTCATTCCTAAGATATTCATATAATGAATGTGAGAGAAAGGGATAGTGTCACACTAACACCAGCTTTTCTGGGTTAGATGAGAGTGATTTCCTTGTCACTATAACACACAGGTGATTTTCTTAATGTAATCCATAAGAAGTATTTATACTTTCAGATGAACGTTTGAACTGCTGCATCGCTGAAATCTTGGCTTTGCCTGTCAATTGTTGTTTACAGTTATAAGGTAGATATTTCTTCCTGGACATACAATGGTAGCAGCTCCAGCATATCTTTCCATCATTGTGCACCTTATATAATTTACACAGAACTAAAATCACTAGTAATTACTACCAAGCACATGTACCCATTTCAAGATCCCTTATCATATTATAAAAGACCACAAAGCAGTGGAGTAGTAGCCGGATCACCATCCTTTGCATAAAATGTACATGATTTCTCAGTTGAGGTTTTTTTAAATTCATGTATGTTTTGACTCTGAACCATAGAGTCATTAGCAATGAAAATCTTAAAAGCACAAGTCAGCTTATCCTAACAATGAGCACATTTTTTATTGGAAGCAGCAGTAGGAGACATACTAAGCTGTATGTCTCTCTGATCCCTGCTGTTTTATGATTTTTAGAGCTTTACTAATGCAGAAAAATTTCAGACAATTGCTTTAATTGTGTGACTAGTAAGCACTGAGCAGTTCCTTTTGATAAAACCTCCTCATTGCATTCTAGTCAGTATTTAACAAAAGAAAAGATCACAACTAATGGCTGCATAGTCACACATCTCTTTGTTTTAAAGTGATTTTCCCTGAATACAAACAACCTTTAATTTTCACCTCTAGATAAAATTTAAAATCTCTCTCTTAAACCTTTCCAAGTAAGGCATTTTTCTGGTTTACAAAACTAATCAGTATAGTAATCTTCTGTGTTTAAGTAGCATCCTTAATCTCAGTGTCTACAAGTGTTTAAAGAAAATTCCTTAGATTTTATAAAAGACTTGTAAAGGAGGTGATTCCTGGGTCAAATCTGCCTGTGCAGCTATGCAGCTCATGGGAGCTCATTCATCTTCACAGGCTGTGCAATCACAGAAGCTGCCCTGTAATTGGAAAGGCTGTGTCTGACTCGCAGAAACAGAAGCCACTTCTAGACAACCTCTGTACTTGATAATAACTAAGGGAAGTAATAAAAAAAACCCAAAACCACAAAGAAGTGCAGCATTTTACATCCTCCCGATTCTTAGAGATAGACCAAGTCTCCCTGTATTCCTGTTGAAAATTTTAAAAAACATCTGCAGAGTAAAATATTCAGTTCTCAGAAATTCCTTGTGTAACCTGAACTTGAGCTACTTTTCCCCCCTTAAGCTTACTGAAATATGTTTAACAAAAAAAGCATAAGATGATGTGATTTTTGTACAAGGAAAACAGAAAAAAAATGTTAGTGTCTCCTTTTTATTTCATGTGACCTTTTTTATCAACCTTCTAGTTGTCTTTTTTTTTCTGTTCATGTGATATTGATTTTCATTTCATATTGGCTTGTTCAACAAGTGGGTCCAGAATGTGCAAAAAATATCTGAACATGTAATAATTTTTCTTACATATGAAATCAGATTTATACATGAATCTCTGCAGGACTAGGCGTTAATGTTGAAAGAACCATAAGGAGAATGAAAGTCATCAAGTGAACAGATGAGATGAAAATTCTGCTGTTGCCAGGAAAAGATATTTAGCAGTAATATTTAGCAGTTTCATTCTTACAGATGTGTTCAGACTGGTAAAGGAACTAAGCTGTGCACTGTCAGTATGCGTCCTTCCTTGTTCTTCTTTAGTCCCTACAGGTTCTGTTAATATCACGTTCATAGGATGGGTGCAAAAGCTTTAGGGAAAAAGCCTATGCAGTTTGATGATGACTCATGAAGAGGAATTAAAGGGAGTGTTTTAATATATTCTGTAATATATTCTATATTACATATTATGTATTTTATATACACAGTATTTCTTGTCATGCATCACATATTATATAGGTGTATTATGGAAAGATAGGATCATAAAATGATAGAATTATTTAAGTTGAAAAAGACCTTCAAGATCAAGTTCAACTGTAAACCTAGTCCTGCCAAGTCCACCATTAAACCACATCTACACGTCTTTTAAATGACTTCAGGAATGGTGATTCCACTGCTTCTGTGGGCAGCCTGTTCCAATGTCTGACAACCCTTTTAAGGATGAATTTTTTCCTAAAATCCAATCTAAACCTCCCCTGAGGCCATTTCTTCTTGTCTTATCACTTGTTACTTGGGAGAAGAGACTGATCTCCACTGGATACCTCCTTTCAGGTAGTTGTAGAGAGCAATAAGGTCTCACCTCAACCTCCTTTTCTCCAGGCTGAAGATCTCCAGCTCCCTCAGATGCTTCTCATAAGCCAGAATGCCATTGGACTTCTTGGCCACCTGGCCACCCTGCTGGCTCATGTTCAGCCTGCTGTCGACCAGCATCCCCAGGGCCTTTTCTGCTGTGAATCTTTCCAGCCAGTCTGCCCCAAGTCTATCAAAAGATCTTGATTTCTCAAACCTAATGCTTCCTTCAGCCCTGTGGAAATTGGAAAAACAGCATATAGATAATTCCATTAGCAACTTTCCAGTCCACCAAAGCATATTCAATCACAGAGCAGTTGGAAAGCATTTCTTCTGGCAATGTAGACAAAAGACTCAGAGAAGTGAATATCAAGTGCCAATGAACAAAAGTAAAAGCAGCAGCTACAGCAGCCCAGAGCAGTGATTCTGCTTCTGGATGAACTCCAAGTACCTTGCTGAATGGAGCATCAACAATGTTTTTTAAAGCAGACTTGCCTTCATGCTGTGGGGAATGTTTTACATTTACGTTTCTTGAAATTTAGAGCCATTAACTTTTCAGAAGTTTTAAGACTTTCTCTACCTTCTCTGTTAATTACCAGGGTTTTGTTCTTCCTCACACGCCCACATGAACCTTCTCCATGATCCTGCAATGAATTCATCATGTTGACATTTTGACAGTTCACTTATTTCCAAGCAGTAGACTACTATGTCATAAACATAGTGTTTTGATTTTGCTGAAGAATAAAGAATAAGGTTAAAGTGGAAAGAGAAAGAACATTTTTATTCAAAAGCAAATGTCAACAACAGTGACTGAGGGAAAATAAAGTATTTCTGGCACAGAAAATTATTCACAGAACCACTATGTTTTATCTTCCTAACTTTATATGTATCTTTCCTCAGATACAGATGTACAAACATAAGTGTTTTTATAAATAAATTAGTGAAATTCCTTTACCACCATGTTCCATTATTTTGTCATCTTGCTATTATTTACTCAAAAGAATACAATTTTTCAACAAGTGTTTATTTTATAAAAAAATACTATCAGATTTTCTCATATATTTGACCATTTAGTATAAACTCAGAACCAAACAGTAAAAACCCATATTCCTTTAACTTTGCATCATGACATAGTTTCCAATTTGTTTCCGTGACTATGATGAACATCATAGGCCTTCATCCTTACAGACCTAATAAATTTGTTAATATTCAGAGCTATTTTGCAGATCACAACCTCCCCCTCCCCATGTTCATATTTACTGCACAAAAAGTTTATGAAAATTGTTGACACAATATTTAACTTTAAAAAGTTAGATTAGTCAGATTACATTCTAAAGAGAAACAAAGCTACCTTACCTCCTTGTTCATTTTGTAGACTCATAGAATGGTTTGGGTTGGGAGGGACCTGAAAGATCATGTAGTGCCAAACTCTCTTGCCATAGGCAGGGGCACTTTCATCTAGATCGGTTTGCTCAGAGCCCCAGTCAACCTGGCCTTGAATATTAGAGGGATAGAGCAAGCACAGCCTCTCTGGGCACTGTTCCAGTGCCTCACCATGCTCACAGTAAAGAATTTCTTCCTAACAGCTAATCTAAACCTACCTTCTCTTGGTTTGAAGCCATTCCCCTTTGTCCTATCATGACATGCCCTTGTCAAAAGTCCCTCTCTGGCTCTCCCATGATGGGACCTGAGGGAATGGCCTCAAATTGTGTCAGGGGAGCTTTAGTTTGGATATTAGGATAAGACTCTTCACCCAGAGGGTGGTTAGGCACTAGAACAGCCTTCCCAGGGAAGTGATCATAGCATCAAGCCTAACAGAAATCAAGAAGGATTTGGACAACGCTCTGAGGCGTGTGGTATGATTCTTTGTGGGGTCCTGTGCAGGACCAGGAGTTGGACTTAGATAATCCTTGTGGGTTCCTTCCAGCTCAGGACATTCTATGATTCTATAATTCCTGGACTTTGAATCAGTTTCCCAGAAGGTTGGTGTGTAGAACTCAGTTAAGTGTAAGCTCTAATTTTAAATAAAGATCTATGAATGTCTTGGATTTTCAACCACATTAAAAAAAAAAAAAAAGTTATTCCTAGAGTCATTCCAGTAACTAAAATTACTGGTATAACAATTCTATTATATAAACCAGGATCCATACAAAATTTAAGTACTCTCTTCCATTAGACATAAGATGGAAGGTGAACTCCCACTTCGAAACTCTCTTCTGCTTATTTTAAAAGGGATCTCTTTTCTGTGTCTAACCAACACTTTTATTTCTGTGGTAGACTGTTTATGTAAAATTTGCTGCTTCTGAACCCACATTTATGATAAACCAACAAATGTTAAGAACTAGGAGTGTGATTTTGACTGAAGCCTAAATACTGAAAAGACAGCTGTAGATGACTTTCAGAGACCTAAAAATCTGAGATATTTGGAAAATCTTTATCCTCCCATATCTTTAAATCCACACCAGATTTTGCATTTGAAGTACCCCATTCTGGGTATTTTAATCATAGGTAAGTAACCCTGCTGTCCAAGGGAGTTCAATTGTATTATAAAATGTATTTCATGTTGAGTGACAAGGTCTATTTTATATTCGAGACATCTAACTTGTTCCATTTAAATCAAATGTTCAATTTGATTTGTTTGCGACAAGTCATTCTTAACTTTGAAATGATATGACGATGCTTTGTTGTAATTTTTTTCCCCCCAAACAGTAGTGTTTTTAGACTCCTAATCTTTGGATTTATTATGTAATATAAATTCCTTTTTACTTTTATGTTTATTACACATTCCCAGAATGTAAAACACTACTGTCCTGGTAACTGCAATGCTTATTAGATGTGAAAAACATGTTGTATTTTTCTGGTTTTCTAATCCATACTTCAAGAAAATGTGCTTATTCAGAGTGTCAGATTAAATTGGTAGAATTTAATAGATTTTTAATCTATGTAAATCTGAGTAGATTGCTTATGTTTTCCATTCAAAAAATCATGTTTTGGAGAAACTCAATGCATTTAAAGACCAGGTTCTTAAGGTCTTAGGCATATTCTATTTCAGTATTTACATTAACAAAAATTTTGTACCCAGTTGAGACTGTAGCAAATACCATCAAAATGTGCATAACTACCTGTATGAGAATGATCCAGACCCTTACCAAGAAGAGATATTATGCTTCAACAACCTCATTTTCCAAAGTAATGACACAACTCAAAGTCTTGTGAATCTCAGCTGTAATAAAAAAAAAAAAAAAAGAAAGAAAAAAAAGACACAGCAACAGCCATAGAAAACCCAAAACTTTGATCCAATAAACCTTAATTAAGAGTGGTTTTCAGGGTATAATCAGCAGCACGACTCCAGTGAAGTACATGTGTATCATATTTGAAAGAGTATGAGTAGGAGTACATAGTAGATTTCTTATGATAGAACAGCTTAACCTGGTTATCGGACTGGCATGTGCCTTTACAAAAATACATGTAGACTTCACAGTGAAATCAACAGAGCTAGAATACTAAAATCAAACTATTTTTAATTTATTTAGTCAACTTGGGTTTCATTTTTCACCTAGTTGTCTTTATCTTTTGAATTGAATCCCAGGAGGTCTCTACCTTGTAGCCCTTCAAAAACAAAACAAAGTAAATAGAACCAAACCAACCAAACATAAAGTCCCCCTTCTATTCTCCAAGTTACTCTCTCTCAGCTCAGCTTATGTCATATGATGCAGTACAGGCCAATGTTGTAACTCATTCTGAAAAGTTTCTTTGGAATTAATTAAAACTTAAGTTAGCATACCTTATTTTATATAGCTTCATACTCTACATTGAAAATATTTCATAAAATTAAAAAGAGGACATTGGATGAAATGTCATAACTTCTGTGATGTTCTGCGGATAATTATCAGTCCTCCAAGAAATTCAGAACAAGCTAGGAATAAATGCTGAATGTTCCACTTAGATTTCCATACAAAGAGTGAAAAGTTAAGTGTTTTAGAAAAAAATAAAAGATTTTTTAGAAACCTGACTCACTAAAATCAACAGTTCAATCAATGGCTTTGGAATAATGAACACTATTTTGATGTGTCCCTCTACAGTAGCATTCACAGTGAGGTTTTGATCCATGAAAGGTACTCATTGCAATGTCAATGATCCAGCAAAACAACAATTACTTTCCCTTTCAAAATATTTAAGGAGGAATACATTTTCCCCCAGAAACCCTAGTTGTTAATAGGTTTAATAGTTTCATGAAAAAATACAGATTCTCTAAATATCATCAAAATAAAATTGATAGGTCTGAAAGTTTTGCAGCATTTCTCATGAAAGCTCTTTTACTGAATAAAGACACCTATCATAGTTTAATACCTATGTAAAAAAGAGAGAAATATATTATTATAGTCAAACTATATCAATACAGAGCAGCTTATAAGAAAAGTTAGGTTTAAAAGTTAGGTTTTAAAATATGAAAAAAAATTACTTGAAGTGTCTACCTATCACCATTAAAAATTGTTGCTGTTCTTATAGGTCAGTTACATTTTTCTAAAAACTCTTTTCTAAGATATTACAAAATATCCCTAACAATGTTTTTTCATTATTCAAAAAACCCTGTTTATTCAAGAATAGAAATCATTGAGAAACATGGTATAATGAAATCACTTGTTTTATTAAGCTTGATGTGTATACAAGCCCTTATCCCTATCAAAGGCAGGCAAGTGAAGGAACTGTTCTTGAAGGAACACAGGACCAGTTATAGTGATATGTGAAGGAAATTTCCATTTAACTCAAGAATAAAGTTACTATTGAACAAAGACAGGAAAGAATTTCACCCATACTGAGGAATGAAGCTCAAATTAAAAGAGAGTATAATTTAGACATAACACTACTAGGCTTGAATACTTTACTAGGAATTGATGATTTTTCCTAGCCTGAGAAGATTTGCTTCACAAAATTTTGTATCCTATAAAATGGATTTGTTGGTTACAGCACAAGCTGCTTGTTAAGGTTTAGATACTGGCTTTATCAAAAGCTCTGTCTCCATGTTACCAAGAATTCTCAGGCTGTTAATCAGGAGAAAGTCTCCATCTGGCTGCAAGGCAATTCATATTTTTACTCCACTTTGGACTTTGTGAGCTTATTCCAGGGAAAGAAATGCAGGCCTAAGGATTCTGGGTCATGACTGAGTTCTTCCATTAAACTGGGGACACAAGTATGTTGAACCACATACCTTTGCAACCCCAAGTTTAGCATCTTAGCCTCAACCACAACCATCGGATGTGGTGCTGATATAGCCTTGGGATCTGGGGTGAATCAGCTTCCTTGTGTTTCAAATCCCTGTGCTGTGGTACGGAATAGCAGCACTTCTGCAGTTTATAGGAGTGATGTTAGAATCCCATAATATAAGAAGTCTTACTATGCTAAAATATTGTACTAGAGAGAGCCATCCATAAAAAGTACCTTAGCAGGAATGAGAACCCTAGGAGTCATAGACACTGCTGTTAAAGTGGATATTGGAGACTAGAGATGAATAATTTCCAGTTCTCTGGCTGTCCTTAGGGAAAGAAGTTATTTATGAAACGTGGCAAAGAGCTTTCTTTGATTCAGCAAGTCTACTTCTTAAGATACAAAAACAAAACTGAAAAAGAGACCAAAAGGTAACCAAAACCAGCATTTTCTGCATTCAAAGTATTGGTTGGTTTGTTTGTTCGTTTTTCAATTTTTTCACTATAAGTGACATGTGCTGTGATGGTAAAATACAAAAGGATGTGGAACAAGTTCAAACCACCGGTGTGTAATAGTTAACAAACTGATCAGCTGTGAAATAAAGTAGAATAAAAATGCTTAGCACAAAATTATGTATATTCCAATACCAGTTTTGAATATGCTGTATCCTGTCATGACCAGTTCAGTTCTGTTTTCAAACTCCTTTTCACCATCATTATCCCCAATTATTTGTCAGTAATTAGAACTGATGTTGAGCACTGTAATATTTAGCAAGTTGATTTGTACTGTTGTAATTCTTTTGCAACCTAGGCATTATACAACTAGACTTATTAAACTAATGAAATTTGTATGAATTTCTAAGTATAGAGATATATATTAAATCTCCTCTTTTCAAATAACTAATAAAAAAAGTACTAAGCTCAAATCTTGAATTACTCAAATATCCCCGTATAAAGAATGTATCTTAAATGTGTGTGAATTGCTCTCAGAAAACCTGTGAGTATACCATTTTGAGATTTGTTTGCTCAGGTCCACAGAAAAACCACACATGATACTTACTTAGTGTAACTTTTGGGCATCTGATCTTGGTTTCTCTGGTGCTCCAGGAAATGCTTAGATAAATTATTAGAGACATCAGAGAAACTATTAGAGGTAAAGATTTCATTCTTAAAAAAAGATTCCTTAAAGAAGCAAATCCACTACTTGGTCAAACCCCCCTAAGAAGTCTGAAACACATAATTTCAACCCTTTCATTTTTTAATTGAAGGGAGTTATGTGGGAATTTCCTTCGTACAATCCTAAACATCCACTGGTCAGATTAAGTGACCCATACATCTGTTCTAGAACAAGCAGCAGTCACAAGTATTGAGGCCATGTTACTGAGAACACAGCTGTGCTGAGCAGGGTATGTCTCCAGGATGAAGGACCACTGCCTCCCCAAGATCTTGCTTTATGATGAACTTGCCACCGGCTGCCACAAGAGAGGAGTCCCAAAGAGAAGATACAAGGACTCCCTGAAACAACATCTCAGACTTGGCCATATTGATCAACATAACTGGTCTACTCTGGCCTCCAATCAGGAGGTCTGGAGACACACCATCTATAACGCTGCTGATGCTTTTGAGAAAGTACGCAGGATCACTCTCGAGGAGAAAAGACAACACAGAAAGAATCGTGCCTTGCAGAATTTACCATCTAAGGAGTCTTTTTGCTGTGCCTTTTGCAACCAGACGTGACTGTCTCGTATTGGCCTTTTTAGCCACCAACGCGCTTGTAACAAACGTGGGTAGAGCCCTTCCCAAATCTTCGTTCACTAAGCCTAGCCATGATGATGATGATGATGATGATGATGATGATGATGATGACTATTTTTGCTTGTGATGATTCATGCATTTATTGAATGAGTTTATATCTGTTTAAGCAAATTGTGTATACACTGTACTTGGAAGAAAACAATGGTATGACTAGTGTTGCCTTAACAGAACGCAAAAAAAAAAGACTCCTGGCCTATTTAGTGTAGGAGATAAAATAAAGAGAGCAGGTCCTTTAATCTCAGGCCTGAGGCCCAAGGAATACACATGACGTGTGCCCGTTCAGACAGTGGTTCTATGATTTTATATTAAGGTCCATCTAATCCCAGATTTATCCACCCCCGGTTCTGCCCCCTGACACACCCCTTCGGGAATTGAGTTTGGGGTCTTTGAGACCCCTTCTTCCTCATCTTCATCTTCTTTGTAGCACGCACGGTTCTTGGAGTTCCTCCAAAGTTCTGGACTTGAAGGTCACTGTGTCTCTGTGATATCTTCTGGTCCAGGCTTTAGGTTGTTTTTGTACAATTCTAACTTGAAAAGAAGACTAAACATGCTAATGGAATTTAGAGGGATTGATATGGAATGGGTAACAGAGTTGGGCATGTGTAACTACTATGTTAAGGGTAAGGGATATAATACATCTACATTAAGATCTACATTCACTACACAACTACTTATAAAATCTACAAAAGTTAAAAAAACCATAAAAAGCTCTGAGGCATCACTAGAGAGACATTATCAATCGGAAATCTTATATACAAGTAGTTGGAAGACCTGTTCCATAGAATGTAGTCTATTACCTTTCTCTAAGGTGACACCTGGATTATTTCTGAAATTTCTGTTATACTGTTCCCGGAAAACCTTTAGTAACAAGAATTCTACCTCCCTTATGTCAGGTTTTTGTTTGTTTGAAGGTTTTGATTTGGTTTGTTGTGGTGGGGTTTTTTCTCTGTTACGTGATATAAATTTCCCTTTTGCAACTTGATTCTTCTGCTTCTCTGAGCGGATACTGAGCAGACAGACAACCTTAAATAAACACTGTTTGCATTCAGAGTGCTAACAGTCTTCATATATCCTCTTATTCTCTCCTCCTTGTGAAATCTTATTTTCAGAACTTTTTACCACTCTTACAATTCTATTTGGCATTATAACCTGATTGTCTTTTTTCTTAAGCTAAGGAGTCAATACTATTGATGTCAAATGCATTGAGGCAATTATTCCCAGATTCTTACATCTGACACTTGTCTTAATACATCCCAGGAAAAGTTTTTTCTGCAATAATACTTCAATGATAAATCACGTTTAATCCCTTCACCCACCGTAGTATAAGCTCTTTTTCTGAACAATATGATTACACATTAATTTAATCTGTTTTTCATATTTGTTAACAACTTTTTTTCCACAAAATCTTCATTGAACTGAATAATTCTGGCAGACCACCTCCTGTTATGTTTTGCAATTTGAGAGAAATATATTGTCACTCATTTTAAAGTAAGTTTTATGAACTGACTTGGTAATATATATATGAAGGTTTTATTTTACTCTACCTTTCATAATGTTATTTATCAGAAGTCTAATAAAATAAAGATATTTCACACTGGTTTCTTTTCTGTCCAGTGAGACATGTACTTGTCAGTGAAGTAAATTTCATTCAATTGATTTCAAATTATCCTTATTGACTAAGAGGCTGTATAAAAAGTATAACACTTGAATACATCATAGAACTCTGCTTTTGTTTGTGTATAACCTGTTTAATGCAGAATTATAGCCCTTTATCAACTGAAAATTTGGAAGTGATGCACAAAATATTGTTATAAAATTTAGATTAATTTTGAAAAATTACCCATAGAAATGTATTACTATTGGTTGTGTTTCTCAACCAATGCTCAACCTGTGCTATTGTGGTCATTCTTCTAAAAGATCTTTGTTTTAACACTAGTGAAGATAATGGGTCTATAGAACCCACCATCATGATAGGAGTTTTACCTTATCTTCAGTCTCCTCCTTGATTTCCCTACCAAGAAAATTAAAGTGATCACGCAATTTAGGTAATGTATATTATTTTTTGATTTAACCAGGAGATTTACAACAAATTCTACCTGGTGGATTCTGTTAGCTTATGTGATTAAATGTTATTTTTGCCCAGAGGAACCTCTTTACTCTGGGTAAGAGACATGAGGCCTTGCTGCCTTGTCCGCTAGGGCTATCCCAGGAAAGCATCATGAGCCCTATGGGCTTGGTGAGACCCAGCAGTGAGAGTTCACAGGGGCAGCTCTCTGGGGCACCAAAAAGGCATGGAGTCCCTGATATGGGGAATGGTACTCACTATGCTAAGAAGGAGTGTTCCGTGACTGCACAAGACTTATCATGGAATGTCTAGGGGAGGAGCCAGAGATCAGGCAAGGGAGGAATCGAGGTAGTTAGAAAAGTGGGAAAATAGAAGAATAAGGAGATAAAATGGGCTGATCTTGTTTAAGAGAAGGATCTTTGCTTATCTAGCCATGGTCTTTTCCTGGTCAATGTAGTCAGTTCTGTGTTCACAATAAACTGCCTTTCTATATGCTTTCCTGAGTGAAGGGATTCTATGGGGCATGTGTACCTGAGTGCAGCAGCTGGAGTGGTCAGAGCATCTTTGTGTCTGTGGAGCCAGAACTGTACAGGAGTGTTCATGTAGATGTATGTAATTTCCTAGAGAACTTCAGGTTGGACTAGACAAGGAATGGAATAAAAAGGATGGGAATCAGCTATCAGAGATGCCATAAATTTATTCAAATGCCAAAGAGTTCAGAGCGGTTGAGACTGACTATTGGAGAGATAGCTGGCCCAACCTGGCTCTTGAGAAACCAGGGTAACTCAGGGAGGGCTACTAGTAAGGTCACAGATATGAACCACATACTTGTGACTTCCATTTTTACATGTGTGCATATCTGGGCATGGGGCAAATAGGGAAATGCAGGGATCCATGTTCCAGCTAGATGGAGTGTCAAAGGTTTGTTACTGGGGGAAGTAGGGGCTGTGCGTCTCTTCGTGCATATAAGTGGGGTTTGTGTGTATGTCTGGGTATCAGCAGCTGGAGTGGGGCTGTGAGCATTAGGGGTTTGTGTGTTGATCTGCTAGCCACTCACCAGTCTAGGATCCAGACCCAGATACCATATACATGTGTATAATTTCTACAGTTGTTTCCTTCTTTATCAACCAAGAGGGGAACAGGATCAGGCCTCTTGTGCTATTTGGTGTTTGAGCGAGTATGGTGTGTTTTGTATCTCTATTGATATATGTGTGTTGATCAACCATGCAAATATATCCATACAGAGGGAGAGAGAGTATACATACTGAGAATACAAGCTCAGCCTCACTGCTGACTGGACCTATGTTTATCAAGTTGGAACAACCTTGCCTCTGTTGGGCTACCAAACTTGGCAGTTTCTAAAAGACTCACCTTTACACAGTGAGATAAACAGGTGTTACAATCAGCATGAACAAAATAGAGCTGATTACTCAGCAGCACAAAGTAAACTTCATTAGTACAAGAGGGTATTAATTTCTTGTTGCAGATTTATATCAGACAGCATAAAAAAAAAATTAAAAAGGTGTTTATTTAAGATTTTTAGTCTTGAATATGCAGGATACTCAGCTGGACATCTTGCAGTGGCAAATGCTGAATGAAGTAATTCTAAGCTCCATTGAATACTGTGTTTTGGGAGATTTTGTTTTTGGTGCTGGATAATTGCCTACGTGCATATTGACCAGGCATTTTCTGGAATATCTCAGCTTTGAAATGTGTAAAAAATTCAATAAATAGAAATGCAAAAAGTAAAAAAGGCTAAGTAGAAAATTCCATAAAAAGATGATTCAAAATACTCCCCAGGAGTAGAAACTAAATTGAAAGTAAGTTGCAAAATGATCAAAATATGGAGGTCATGGGAATTAAACTACACACTTAAGAAACTAAGTATTTAACTCTACTAATATAAAAGCAAAACTCAGTCCAGATTTGTTAAAAGGGTCATGAACCATTGAACTGGACTTCTGCTTGATACAAACTAAGCTTTTGAAAAACTCTATTTCTTCCCGGGGGGCAGGGAAAGAGGATTGCATTAGCTTTGGATATTCTTTACTTGCTATCAGAAGGGATTTGGTAGTCTCAGGAGTTTTGCTTTGAATTTTCTCATTTGCTTACATGCTTCCAAAGGAATTAAAAATTCCCATTTTTCCCTTTCATAAAGATTTATCATGTTCTCGTGTAAAGCTTGGATAATTGATATCAAAAGGTTTAATCTTCTCTGAGAGGTTACCATGGATAAACCTTTGGCACTACAAACTCCAGCATTTGGCTACTTCTTTTTGAAATAACACAATGACAAAACCAGTGTAAGAAACAAAGCAGTAAACCTCCATATTCTGTAGAAATAAAAAAAAACCATTGCATTTAAAAAGAAGCTGGACTGATATGTATCTAAGAAGAACCTTGGAAACTGAAAGTATCTCAAGATATCCACTTTAATCAGAATACTGAAACATATAGGTAAGGAGGTTGTCTGTCTGCTAGCTTGGATAAAGCAGTTCTATGTATAACAGGTAATATGTGCAAATTTCTTCACGACTGAGACCTTATAATAGCAAAACAATATAGAAAATGACAATCATCTTCAGCTCATACATTTACACAAAAGCTACAGCTGGAGCTACTCCTCAAAAAGTTGGTAACACTGCAAATACCAAAACTGGAAAAAGAGTTCAGAGCAAATGGAACTAGGAAGAGACAGCTGCCCCTAATTATAAGGAAGAAATAATTAAAAATTCATCAATTATAGAATGCTAAAAATTATATAATATTATGAATTCCTTAACATTTCAAATAAAAATTGGAAATATTCCAAATCTGGGAAAAAGATTGCAAATACAACAGTAATTTAAACTTCAGATGTGTTTCAGGTATATGTCTGAGTTTCGTCTGTGATGAATCAACTGTCATATTATGGAAAAATGACTTGAAGTAAAGCCAAGAATACAACAATTCACTCAGCCAAGCTGAATGTCAGCTGTTTTCCTAAGTGGGAAACATGATAAAATTACTTCAGTACTGATAGTAGCCAATGCTGCAAGTGAGCATAGTTGTAATCCTTTGTGACATTTTATAACTTGGGTTTAATCCACATTGGGGAAATTAAAACCCATTTAATTATGGCCTTTTTTCACTTAAATCTTACAGATGGCTCAGAAATTTCCATTCCAAGATACCCCAAACATACATTATTATTTGGAAAGTTTCCAGTTTTATGTATTAATTTATTAATTTTGCTTTTTCTAAATAATGAAATTAAATATAATTAATTTTTGCTGCTTCTTAATTCATACAGTAATAGAAACTGGGAAAAAAATAATGATATGACATGGGAAAAAAATTTTCTATGTAATCTAGGCAGCCAAATGATAAAAAACCAGTCACTAAAGCACTAGAAAGTGCTGCTCCAGCATATCAGTGCACACTGGCCCACCTGAACCACTGCCCACCTTACGCACATGTAATTTTTGGATTGCTGTGGTTGCTGTGCTGGAGGCATGTACTACAGGGTTCTCTATAAATTTTGCCCTGAGAAAAGACCTTCCAGGAAAGCTGCTGAGCTCTCAGACAAGAGAGATCTGTCAAGCTAGATCTGCTCACAGCAAACTGCTTATGTGGACAACACCTCTAAATCTGTTTTGGATCTCCTAAAACTAAACCCATATAGGCCTTTAAAATTGTGGTGGGGGGAAAACAGTTTTCCCCCTGAAGTTATAAAATGGTAAATCCCCAGGGGGTGGTGACCCTTGAGGTTTTAGCCAATGAGCACTTCTGCAAAATATAAACATATCACACTTAGAGCGGAAAAGAAAGTTGTAGTTGTTGTTGTAGGAGAAGTGGCCATGTTGTGAAGCCACGAGAAGTGGCCATGTTGTGAAGCCACGAGCCTCAACTGGGGGCTACAGGGACTTGGAATAATGTAAGGCTGGGCTAAGTACTTGTGACTGAGAGCTGAAGGAGTTTCTCTACTGTAAGAAGCAGCAGGAGCAGCGGCAAAACTGCACTGACCAAAGAAACAGTGGCAGAGAGCCAGAAGAGATAAGACCAAGCAGCAACAACAAGCATGCAGCAACACAGAGAAAACTCCTGGAAGGAGAAAGAGAAAGAGAGCCAGTAACAGAGAGAGTAGGACTAAGCTCTACAGAGAGAGATAGAGTTTGGGGTAAGAACTGAAAACCAAAACCCCCAAACTCCTTTTGTGACCTCTCCTAAGTGAAGAGGATGGACTCCTACTGAATGGAAATCCTAAGTGCAGCAACACTGCAGAGAGGAGCTGAAAAGCTCAGGCATCCTGGAAAGCTGGACCAGGACGGCCAAAGGAATGCAGAGGGGGTGACCTTGGCCCCCCTGCTGCTACTGCCAAAGCTGGCAGTTTTGAGTCAGAGCACGGGAGCTCTGTATAGGGGGCTTGAGTCCCCTGAAGATACGGACTGTCACGAAGGCTTCTGCACTTCGTTGCTATGACCGTGGTGAAGCACCCTTTGTCCTGGGAAATGCAGCCCACAGAAGAGAAGACCCTCGCTTGGAGACAAAGGGCCACGAGGGCTTGGATGCTCCCCTCGTGTGTACTGGCAGAGATCCAGCTACAGCTGCTGCATGGAAGAGAGAGAGAGAGATAGACTGCTGCCCTAGAGACACTGCTGCTGCTCCTTCTTCCCTACTGGACTTTTATTTGGAGGGGAGAAGAGATTTGATCCATTGTAAATATTTTTATGTCATGGTAGAGATAGTTAAGATTGTATATAATGTGTTGTAGCATTTATTTTGTACAGTCATTGTAATATATAATCCCTTTCCCCCATTTTGAGTCTCATGTGGTGTCTGGAAAACCCATCTCACACTGGGCTGAGATGTGGGAGGGGGTTTGGACTAGGGAATTAGATTTTGGGGCTCTCAAACCATGACAAAAATGTAAGTCAGGAATTGTGGCAAAGAAGCCTTCTCATACGTAGTATAACAAAGACACTGATTAAACCAAATCATGTGTGAATAGTGTTGGATGTGATTATACTGTAAATTTATTATTATTTCTGTAATTTTTTTTTGTATTATTTTTAATCCCAAAAAGTCACTATATTCAGAACTGGCTTGCAGGGTTGTTGTGTTTGCTTCAGCACTACAGTTAAACTGCTGGGGTATAAAATAGTTTCATGAATTCAAACACTTATGAACTTTCTGGAAAGTTTCATGCCATTTCTTTATAGATACTCTGGAACATTCTTTGGAATGAACTTGAGATTTTTAGTTAGTGGTCTTCTGCATCATGTCAAGGGTTTTCAATGGTGTTTAAACCATTTGTCCATTCACATACTCAGTAGGCATGCACACAGTACAAGGTAAGAAACTATATTTCCCATTTTCGCTCTAGAAAGAGTCCTGAAAACGTATTATGTGACAACTGTGTTACCTCATTCCTTACTCAGGAGCACATGTTTTCTCACTTTTCTTCTTCTGTGTCCAGGTCTCTGGTTCCACTCCTCAAGGTTTCCTTATCATGACTATGTATACT
Source organism: Manacus vitellinus (assembly GCF_001715985.3). Classification (NCBI taxonomy): domain Eukaryota; kingdom Metazoa; phylum Chordata; class Aves; order Passeriformes; family Pipridae; genus Manacus; species Manacus vitellinus. Next base: position 14,684,388 of record NW_021939396.1, read on the forward strand.
TAATATATTAAAATACATTAGAGAAGTTTCAGTTGTCGAATTTGTTAAGCATTAGTTTAAGGTTAGAACTCCTGAGATTTGGATTTTCTCCTTTACACATAGAAAGCGAGAAACAATTTTGTGAGTCAATACCCATCAGTACTGCCCAACCCCAGGCTATTACAGCACTACATCTGGCTTAGTTTTTAATCTGTGCACTGACTGGCAGCATGATTTCATTATTTTAAACTGTTTTCAAAGCATATGTTAGTTCTACTCCTGCCTCCTGTAAGTGCACCTCTGATCTTACTGAACTTTTTCTTTCTTCTCCTCTTAGAAGTTATTTTTTTCTTGTTCATTTTACATTTTGTGAAAGTGAAAAAAGGCAAGGCACTAGGGTTGTATATTAAATGGGCATCACAAAATATAATGGGGCAATTTAAATGAAATCATCTAATTGGAACCTGTAGAATAAAGATTATCAAAATTTAGAAATCTAATTTAAACTTAAAATTTTGTATACAATTAAACATTTTGTTGTTGACTATGATCCTGAACAAAAAAAAAATAAGAAAAGAGAGGTTTTATCCTAAGAATTAAAAAAAATATTTCATTCAACAATCTAGTTTCATTATACAAACAAGTATTTTTTGACCATCTTTCATTTTTCGCACTTAAATTTTTAACATGATTATAGTATAACTTAAATATATTCTGGAAATATATTTCATCTGCTATCATTCTACTTATTATTTCTCTCCAAAAATTCAACAAAAGTAGTGTTCTCATTATTCCTTAGAGTTTTCTAATTATGATTAAACAAAATAGTGCCAGAGATGATTCCTAAAAATAACTTGTTTACATAAGCAGTGTTAATAGCTATTTCCAATTATTTTATACAATTTTATGCAAACTTTCTGTTCGTTACTGCTTATGGAATTTAAATAAATAGACAATAATCTGATGGTTGTGTTGACAATCTTAGTTCACCAAATAGATCTTGGGCAGGAAGCACTTCCTCATGTAATTTTATTGTCAGAATGCTCAAAAATAAAGTGCATCTGAAGACAACAATTTCCCAGGAAAGACAAGACGAGTCACAAATATGAAATGACAGGCTTGTTTTCGGCTTGTTACCCTCACTCTCTTTAACATCTTAAATCAGCCTCCAGTTTTTCCTTCTGACTAAAAGTTTCAGTTTGCTCTTCTTTCTTTCCCTCCCCCCCCATGTTGGAAACTAGTTATTCATGATCTTTTTTGAGCTTTAATTTGAATATAGGCAGATAGTCTCTTTCTTCAGGCAAGAACTGTAATTAAGATTAAAGGGTTTGCAATGAATGTAATCTCAGTTCCACCAGAAACCTAGAGCACAATCCTGCAGAGGACTTTGATACCGGAAATAGAATGTAGGTGGAATTGAGCTGCTTATATTTAAACTTGCTATATTAAAAGCTTGGAGCCCCGCATCTTAGCCTACTCAAGGGGAAGGAAGGAGGTGTACTTTTGTTTAACACCACTGTGGGGGTTGAGCTGCTCCTCAACTCTTCAGTACCTTGACAGGTTCCAAATGGAATGACAGCCTATTTTAGCAAAATGGTGCTGATGTTACAATCCTCCTTTTAAATAACTGTCTCAGGTCTAAAGTAAGATTTTAAAGCAGGCATTAAGGATCAGTATCCTTCTCAGTTTAATAAGCCCTGTGAAAAAGACTAGAGAGTAGTTCTATATTCTGGAAGACTGACCTGCTCAGCAGGTATTTTTAAGTATGTGAAGCACCCAACTCCTGACAAAACTGTGCAGCAAAAAAACCCCCAAATTATGTAAAATTGATCAAGCCCTTTACATTGTCAGAAATGTAAATCTTGGGATGTTTAACTCCAGAGATTGTGATCCCTGATACAGACCTGTTTGTGCATCTCATCAAATGGATGTACATCGGAGAAGAAATTCCTAAGTGAGGGTGGAAACCCAGAACCTTTCCCTTCATAAGTGCAGAAGACACAATGTTAAATAACATATCCTCTGACCTAGAGAAGAAAATATCAATTATCTAAAAATATTTGGATTCTTTATTGTACAGTGAAAAAGCTACAACAGGGGGAATAAAGAGTTGTCCCTGCTTCTGACACTTAGTCAGTTCATTTGAACGTAGTCATTAATAAGAGTAGATTTGAGTTTCAATGTTCATTTTACACATTTCAATTATCAACTTGCCTTCAGTGCAGCTCCATTCTGAGTCTAATTCTTAACCATGTACCTAACTTGATGCAGAAAAGTTATGCCATTTAGTCTCAACTACAATGCCAGTTTGGGAAGCAAAGTGGAATGAATTGCAACCTATTAACTGGCTGTGAGCTGACTGTTTTACCCCCCATTTATATTTCTTTTTAGGTTTGCAAAACATAATAGAGGGGTCAAAGGAGAAGCACGAAAGTGGCAGAGTTCTCACACTCAAATAAAAACTATGTCTTAATAGAAAAAGAAAAAAAAGACTTACAATGTTAGGTTTGACCATTTGAAATGAAAATAAATGTCTAATATATTCATTGCTATTAACCAGAAAATTCTACAGTCATTTATCACTACAGACTTTTATCTTTACTATGAGTACTCAGAATTATTTTCTTTATAGCTTCTTATTTCTTAGTTATTTCCTTGTCTTATGAAGACACAGATTGAGAATATTCATCCAAATGTGAGAATTTTTTGTCATAAAGTGCATGTTTGTTTTTACTTGCCACCACCTATCTCATTTTAAAGACACATCTCTATATATACGTACAAATTTTCTTTCAAACTAGTTTTAAATGACCTGATATAGGATTTGCCTTGTAACAAATCAATTACATCTGAATGCCTTATTGATTATTTTGAAACATATGTGACTTCAATTACCTTAAGATCTATCTGTTTACCTTTAAATATATCTTAGGAGCTAGAGCTGTTCTCTGTGATCTAGTGGTGAGGAAACAGATGTATTTATTATTCAACAGAAAAGCCCCTTCATTGAGCAGTAACTTGCAGCTGAAAGATGTATTTATTTGCTTGACAGAGGAACTGAACTTTTGAACAATACCACCTCATCTACTATAAGGTTCATTTAGAAGTTGTTTTCTGTGTGCATCTGTGCATACTTTTCAACATACAGAGGTGGGGAGCTCTCTAATCTGTGTCATGGTTTCATTTGTATTGCTACAACTGCAGTGCACAGCTCTGCTAAGAGAAAAGCTGTTTGCAAGACCTGTTCTATCTTTCAGTGAGTACTGCACTCTTAGTTTCACTATTCTTCTTGGTTGAAATAGAATTATGGCAGCAGCAGTAAAAAGTGAATGCATGACCAAGAACTAAAAGGTTAATAACTAATATCATGGTAGTGATGTAATTCAAAGCAGTAATTAAAGGACAATAATTAGGAAAGCAGCACACATAACCTGATATATTTTTCACTTATATAATATGTATCATATTTTGCATATTTTTTCATGGCCATTATACTTTCACCAAGTAAATACATCTGTGAAATAAAAAAAAAAAAAACCCACCCAAAATTTTCTATGGGAAATTCTACCATGCATTTGCAAAATAGTAAACAATGTTGCACAAACTTTTGCATGAGAGGCTAAGGAGGAGGTAGGTAAGGTTGTGAATGGTTCTCAGTTCTAATTTTTATCAAGTGTAATATATGAGGTGGGACAGAAAAAATAGTTACTACATTTATTGTTGTCATTGTTTTTCAGTTGGATTTTTGTTTTTAACACTTGACTGCAATAATTCTATTGACTTGAAACTCAACTCTGAGCAGTCAGCTGAGTTTATGTTGCTCTATCATAGCATGGTTTTCATCGGAGGAAAAACTAGTGTTTCTGTAATCAAAACCCATTCTGACACTCACTGAAGAGACCACATGAAAGGGATGTTTTACTCTGAAGTACCTTTTTCTCTGTAAATGGAGATAGCACTCCAAACAATGAACACAGACTAGCAAATGGAATACTGATACACTGTGCTTTAAGTCTGTTTTTGGGTTGCCCTTTTTGTCAAGTTGTTTGGTTTTTTTTTGTTTTTTTTTTTTTTTTTTTTTTTTTTTTTTTTTTTTTTTTTTTTGGGTTTTTTTTTTTTGGTTGGTTTTTTTTTGTTTTTTTTTTTTTTTTGTTTTGTTTTGTTTTGTTTTGTTTTTTGGGTTTTTTTTGTTTGGTTGGTTGGTTGGTTGGTTGGTTGTGGTTTTTTGGTTTTTTGGTGTTTTTTTTTTCTTTCTCTTGTTGTAAAGCAGAGGATGTTTTTAAACTGTAATATTTAGAGTTCATTTTTAATACCTATGTTTCTCTCTGGGGGGTTGGGTAGATAAGTTACTCTTTGACTGCTTCTTTCCTCTCTACTGATTGTTCATTAAGCTCTCCTGAGTCTGAGCTGTTCTGAAGTTTTCAGTCAGCAGTATTTAAGAGTTTACAGATAAGATCTGAGAACATATTTAATATGAACACATGCTGACACATCTGTCTTCAGCTTTATTTGTGCAAATAAGTGAAATATGAATGATAAACCACTAAAATATGCATTTTTGTATTTTATATACACCAACTTTATTTTTGGTGTGAAGCATTTGGGGCACAGGTATGTAAAAACTAAACTTGCTTAAAAAATGCCCCCTAGTTAGAGCACTTTCTTATATAAAGTATAGTGCTATTTCATTGTCATTGAAATAAAAGTTCACTTTTCATTGCTCAGACGGTTGAAAAATCTATTGCAACCTCAGGTACCCAGATTTACACAAGCTGACATTTACATTTGCCATATCTTTGTTAATAAATTTCAGATTCTGACTTTCCTGACATTTTCTCACACAAAGTTACTTTCCTTACCTAGGAGTTTAGCAGGTGTGCATTCAAGTCTAAGAAATTGTAGGTGTCAAGTTTGGGGGGTGAGGTGTAGAAAAGAGGGAGTGAAGACAAAACAGAGAGAAAAACTTCTTGCACAAACATAAATTAATAAAATGAGAAGTGGATTGTCAGGGAGTTTATCTTTGAAGAATCATAGTTATACTTCAAGCTTATTTTAAAAAAGTAATGAAAAGACAGAAAAAAGTTCTTTGCAACTTTATTTGTTTTGTTAAAATTATAAATCTGCTGATGAGATTTAAAACTCTTGGGTTGTTTGTACTTGTGCAATCAAGAGCAGTCTGAGTCAAATGATGTTCTATATAGTCTAACAAAGAAAGTTCAAAGACACTTCTGAAGTTATTGTTAGCACAGGGTCTAACTTAGGTTGTCATATTGATTATGCCTTCACTATGAAATATACCCACAAGCAATTGTATGTGTTTTAGCTGATGATTCATTTTTTAAACATGTGGTTTTTTGCATAAATATTCACTTTACTGCTTTGATCTCACTTGACTCATTTTCTGTCTTGTTGAAAACATCATGCATTTCAAATTCTTAAAACCATCTCTTTTGAGGGTCTCAGAGCAATAAGACACTGTGTTGACCACGTTTAGTTTGCCAGTGTTCATTGTAAGATGCGTAAACTGCAGACAGAGTATTTCCATATTCATTTGAATTCTCATATTAAATTAGTGCTTGCCAAACCTTTAGGTCCAAAATGTGTCTTTGCTTTTATAGGCAACAGCTTATTCAATTCCAGTTACAATTTCAGAATTCCTTTGTATTCAAAAGCTAAAAATACAGGATCTGATTGCAATCTTGTCTCCATGGTTCTTTAATTTAAACATACCTAAGTATTTATATCTAAAGGTAGTTATGAAAATAAAATCAACAGCTATTTTCCTGACAACACTAGTCACTGTTAAACTAAAGATTTCATTTTTAGCACACTCTTTTCTCTCATTGAAAGCATTTTCTCTCTAGGTACAATTCTGTAGGCATCCTAATGCTAACAGGCACTTATAAATCTCATGGTTTCAACATGAGCTTCATGGTCATACTATAAAAATATATGGCTCACATATTGTGCCACAAACTGTAATTGCTCTTTAAACATTCTGTGAGTGACTTTGGAAATGTCTGTGCAATGTCTGCTTCTTCTAAAGAAACTTTCGGCCTCTCATAACAGATTCCCTGCCGTCATCATCACCAGTTACCTTCATCTACCTGAGCTTTTTGACATTTCTATTGTGGCTTGCAATCAATTTTCAAGGTCATGTAGCTCTCTAATGGAATATTAACACCCTGAGAGTAGGCTTGCCAGCAGGAGGTGTGTCAGAGCAATTTGACAAACAGTACTTTGAAGGACTATGACCTTGGAAGCCTCTAGCAGGACAATCTATGAGTTTGGAGCAGCTGTCAGATTGAATTGTAAAGGGAGGCATGTTAACACACAGGATTACAATGAAGACTCATTCATAAACACTGACATCCTGCCAAAGAATGGATCACGCAGAAGTTTAATAGAGTATCTTTTCTCTTATTATGAACATATAAAACCCCCAAATGATCTATTTGCATTCTTGGAACACCACAAATTGTACCACAGTTTTCAAGTCCTTGCTTTTTACAATTAAGCATTTTCCTTGTAACATCCCAAATCGCTCCCCAACTGGGCACCGGCACAGGTTCTACTGATTTAGCAGAGGTAGCCACGCCTTCAAAAGACAGTTTAAATGATGCTCATGTTAAAATTGGGAACCGTAACACAATCTTTTAGGCCACAACTAAATATCTGAAATTAGATTTTTAAATCCATATTGTTACTTCTACATAAATTTGGCCTGCATTTTAAAGACAGTCGGCGTCAAAGACTGTGGCCATGAATCAACTGAAAAGACCTAGAGGAAAGCAAGTTAAATCTTATTTATCTATGAGTATTAATAAGGATTTAAAGCCTTAACTGCAGACATCCAGGTTTGGAAATCTTGATCTGTGATTGCAGCTCAAACATCTCCAGTGTTTTCTGGGAATGATTAGACAATTATGCAGTAAAGACCATTTGCAGTACTGTTGACTATGGCATAATTAAAAAGAGACAATAAAGCACTGAGTGCTCAACTTAAAAAATATTGTAAAATTACATGTAACCACTGAACAGATTGTTTTTAGATTCTGTTGAAGAAAAACCTTCTCCAAGAACTAAAACTACAGAAATAAAATATAAATTATAATTACTCAGCCTAAGTATACATTTGTGAGGAACTATTGTCAGTAATTTTGCATTTATGAGCATCATTTAAAAGTCAAATTCACACAGCAGTGAATTCTCAGTTACAAAAAGAAGCTTCCCTTTTGCAAATAGAAATGTGCTGCTGCTAGACAGAAGTACTTATGTTCTTCATGCTCAACATTGCAGTTTATCTCCTTATTAAGTGTTCAGAAAATTTGAAAATGCTAATCCTACTAGCTTGCACTGCTACTCAGTGCAGCATAGTAAGAATTTGAGCTGGTATTGTCTGTAAAAAACCCCCAGAACAGTCTAGTGTGTGCAACTGGTGTAAAGAGATCTCTCCTTTTAGCTATTGTCCCAGTTCAGTGCAACATGGCCTGTCAGCACAAGCAAGTCATGCAATTCTGAAACTGTATCCACAGACTGAAGCAATAACCATCCTAAACCTGATCCGATGCCAGACCAAATGAAAAGGCACCATCTTATTGCTTTCATTGGCTTTTGGATCATGCAATCCTTGACAAATATACACTCCGCTACACCCTGACATAATCCTCGTATCACACAAGGCAGTTGGACACAACAAATACCAAGATATCAGCAGGCATAAGATTTATTTCTTCAAGAAAGTTATTGAATGATATCCTCTGCATGTCAAGGTTGATTCCCAGCCAAATGTGGATACCTTGCTTATTATTTGTCATATGTCCACTTTTAGTAGAAAAAAATAAGTCCTCCCGAAGTAGAATGTTGACTTCACTAATAATTTAAATGTTTTTAAATTTTTTTTCCTCCAGAGTTTATTTCTCACCATTCTGCAAACACTGGTGTAAAACCACATAGGAGCAGAGACAGCAGTGCCAGATTACTTGCCCTTCATGATTCTTCACTGGCAATATAAAATTGTTTTCCTTTGCTTTGGTTTTTTCAACTCTGTCTGTCTGTCTCTCTTCAAATTCATATGCTATAAACTGAACATATACAACTTATGATGAACTTTCTTGTGAAATTGTGATTCTATTTACTGGCATGAAGGGTCTGCTATTACCCTCAGCTTTTCAACACAATAATGATGAGCTGTGTAGACAGTTCTGGGCTAGCATTAGAACATCATTGCTCATAACTTCAAAAAGCAGAGCCAAGATACTTTTTCCTGCCACCATACCAGTTTCTGTTCTTATAAACTATACACAGTAGGAGCTATTTTTATTAGATTATAACTCAATAGGTGACACACTGCAGTCAGTTAAGAAGAATTTTCTAAAATAATATTAAATAATGACGTATTAAAAAAAAAGTTTACCTGTTCCATTTGTAAGCATATAGCCCTCAGATAAATTACACCACCATGAAATAGGGTGGAAAAAGTGAAACAAAAAGAAAAATGTTGCATCTTTCACTGGTCTTGAGTCATATGTTCTGCAGCAGATTTATGCTTCACTGCACCTCTACTCCTAATGCTAGAGGTTTATTTGAAAATAAAACCAAAGATAACCCAAATAAGAATTGGAACCAGAATTATGGTGAGAGTAGCTATTGAAATAGACTGAACAGAAGGTTGTGGGGGATAAAGGACAGTGAGGCAACAGAGAGGAGTGTGGAGGAGGTGGCTTATTTTCCATCACACTAGCTGAATATTCAGGTAGTTGGCACAAATCACTGTGAACTGTAGCCACGTTTTCATGCCTAACAAAATGTATTCTGCAGATTATAAACATGGAAATGCAGTACCTGACTGTTTTTTTGAGATACAGCTGGGAATTTTACTCCCTGATTGGAGTTACACATTCAAGTTATAATATTAAAAGAAAAAAAAATGGGGTTTGGTTGCTGTTGGGTTTTTTTCCGTATGTAATGGGCTGCTCCAGTGGAGTGTCTGTTAACAGAGAAACCTCTTTCAATGCCCAGTTTAAATGTATTTCTTGTAATAGCACTGTGCTTTGCATTATGTACATTTTCTCCCTCACTGTTTATTAGTTCTCATTTTGGTCACCTTGGTGTGTAGAACAGCCTGATAAACCTACAAAGAAATGACTGTCTTGCTGGATGAGTGGACAGCGGTCAAGATTTCTACCTAGACTTCGGTAAAGTTTTCTACACTGTCTCCCATAAGATCCTCAGACAAGCTGATGAGCTGCTCCAGAGAAGTTGGATAGGCAGGCAGTGAGGTGGATTGAAAATTGACTGAATGGCTGAGGCCAGGGTGGGATGATCTACAGCATGAAATCTAGTTGGAGGTCTGTTGCCAGCACACACTGACGGTCAGTGCTGTCTGTGATCCTCTTTATTGTCTTCATTATTTATCTAGATAATGGGGAAGAGTGTATCCTCAGCAAGTTTGCTCATGGCACAAAACTGATACACCAGAGGGTCATGATGCAGTTCCAGAGGGACACCATTAGGTTGGAGAAGTGGGTCCACAGCAATCTCATTAGATTCAATAAGGGGAGGTACAAAGTCCTGCATCTAGGGAAGAACAATCCTATTCACCAGAATACACTGGGGGCCACTCAGCTGGAAAGCAGCTTTGCAGAAAAGAACCTCAGTGTCCTGGTGGACATCAGGTTAACCATGTTAGCCAGCAATGTGCCTTTGCAACAAAGACAGCTAAAGATAAGAGGGGATGAGGGAGGGGATCTTTACCCTCTATTCAACAGTGGTGATGCTACACCTGGGCTACCCAGTATAAGAGAGACATGGAAGAGTTCAGGCTTGAAGGGCCACGGAGATTAAGAGACCAGAGCATCTCTCATATAAGGATAGATTAAGAAAACTATGAGTATTTAGACTGAAAAGAAGGCTCAGGGCAAGTATCTTAAAAAAATGTAAATATCTGAATGAAGGGTGCAATGAAGGCAGAACCAGGCTCCTTTCACTGATTTCCAGTAGCAGAGAAAGAAACAAAGGACACAAACACAGGAGCTTCCCTCTGGACACTGGGTGTGGCAGGATAGACCCTCCCTGATAAGACTGAAAATCCAATCAAGCTATTATGCAACCTATCATGCAGGATCAACTGTTGGAACCAGGGTGTCCTCTTGGTGTTAATTATGCTAAAACCACCCTGGTTCATCAAACTTTGAATACACACCCTGCTTTTTGAAGTCTCATTTGACAGATAAGATGATAGGTGGTCTGTAAAAATGTGACTAGCAGTCAATCACTTTATACTATAAAAGTCCAGTCTCCTCTTATGCAGTCAGGTACTTCTAACACAACCCTTCTAAGACTGTATGGGTGGAGATTTCTCCCTTGGGCTGCAGATGCCCCCCCAGGATACTCCTCGATGTTGAGAGAAAGAGATCTCCCCACGACCACTGGTGGGTGAGTTACATCAGATCTCTACTTAATAACTATTTCTTTTTGCTAGCTTTAATATAACTTCTTCAATAATTGCAGCAGTTAGAGTGTTGCAGTGAAACTGCTTGTTACAGTGTGCTGTACTATTGTATGCAGCATATTTTTAGTGTTTATATTGTGTAGTAAATAGTTCCAATTAAGATCTTTTGATTGATCATTTGTATAAAATAAATTGTTTATTTTATAGAAATAGTCTCATTTTGCCAATCATTAAAACCTGCAGGGCAAAAGTTGGTCAATCATACCTCTATAATTCCTTAAATTTAAACCATTAACATATTCCAAAACTAAGATTGGGTTTAGCCATACCTAGACTCCTCTCTGAGAAGGGATCTAGAAAGCAAGGGAGTCCTTTCTGTACCTCGAGACTTATCGGCAAGGGTTAGCTTTTTAATAACTTTGTCTAAGCCTTCCACTCTCCCATGACATTGGGAAACACTTCTTTATGCATATATATTCAAAAGACAAGGACATGGGCATGGGCAGCCTCTTCTAGATGGCCCTGTTTGTGCAGACATGGTGGACCAGTTGGCTTCCAGAGATCTCTCCTGACCTAAACCAGTCTGCGACTGTGTGAGCAACTTTTATCTAATTTTTAGAGCTTATAAAGCCAAGAGTGAATCTGTACAAGCATTTTAGTTCAGATATACCCTTGAAATGAGTCTCTTCATTGTTTCCAAAGTGCATGAAAAGGACATCTTCTAAACTAGAGTACAAGCCCACCTGACACACCCTCAAAAGCTAATTTTCTTTCTTGCCAAATAAGAGCAACTTTGCAGTAAAACTTCTCAAACATTGGTAGTGTGGACATTGGGTCCTCAGCAACATTTTCTTCTACAAATCCATTCCAGTTGGGATCTACTGGATTAACATTTAGTTTTTAATCATCAGGTGAAAATTCTTGGTTATGTTCTCTCTTATGCCCTAGAAATAATAGAATCATAGAATTGTTTGGGTTGGAAGGAGCCTCAAGGATCATCTAGTTCCAACCCCCTCGCCAGGCACAGGAATGCCACTCACTAGACAAGTTTACTCAAGTCCCATCCAGTCTGGCCTTGAAAACTTCCAGGGATGAAGCGAGCACAACCTCTCTGGACAGCCTCCTCTGGTGCCTCAACACCCTTACAGTGAACAATTTCTTCCTATTATCTAATTTAACCCTATCCTCTTTCCATTTAAAGCCATTATCCCTTGTCCAATCACTACATGCTCTTTTAAAAAGTCTGTCCCCATCTTTCTTGCAGGTTCCCTTTAGGTACTGAAAGGCTGCTATAAGATGTCCCCAGAGCCATCTCTTCTCCAGACTAGAGAACCCTGACTCTCTCAGCCTGTCTTAATAGGAGAGGTTTTCCATCCCTCTAAATCATCTTAGTGATCTTTCTTATACTGGGGACCCCAGAGCTGGATGCAGTACTCCAGGCTGTGTCTCACAAGGGCAGAGTAGGTGAGAATCACTTCCCTTAACCTGCTGGTCATATTTCTTTTGATGAGGCCCAAGATAGTTGACTTTCTGTATCACAAGTGCACATTGCCAGGTCACGTTGAGCTTCTCATCACCACAGCCTTCTGTTCAGGGATGCTCTCAATCCATTCTGCACCCAGCCTCTGTTTGTCCTTGGGATTGCCGCAATGCAGGTGCAGGACCAAGCACTCGGCCTTGTTGAACTTCAGGAGGTTTGCAAAGGCCCATCTCTCAAGTCTGTTAAGGTCCCTCTGGATGGCATTCCTTCCTTCCAGTGTGTCAACTGCACTACACAGCTTGATGTCATTGACAGACTTTCTAAGGGAGCACTTAATCCTATTGTTCATGTCACTGACAAAAATTTAAACAGTGCCAGTCCCAGCTCTGATCCCTGAGGAATGCCACACATCACTGCTCTCCACTTGGATGTAGAGCTGTTGACTGCAACTGAGTGCAGTCATTCAGCCAATTCTTCATCCACCAAGTGATCCATCTGTTAAATCAGTGTGTTTCCAGTGTAGAGACAGGGATGTTATGTGGGACAGTGTCTGATGTTTTGCACAAGTCCAGGTAGATTATGACAGTTGCTCTTTCCTTACCAATAAGCCCTGTAACCCCATCATAGAAGGCCACCAAATTTTTCCGGCACAATTTGCCCTTAGTGAAGCCATATTGACTGTCACCAATCATTTCTAAGTGATATAAAATAGGCATACATTCCTTTTTGATCATGAGTCTATTTGTATGTCCACAGGGAACAGACTAACCTTATGACATACATTTACTATCAACACCCTTTGGGCAACAACACATATTATGATACTGTTTCAGTCTGCAGCCAAAATATCTACCAAATGCAATCAGATTTCTTTTCTCTTTGCTTTCACTTCTGTCTTCAATATATTTTTGTTGTCAGTCACATATTCCTTAAATAAATCAGGGTGCAGACTTTCCATTTAAACACATCTCCTGTGATCCTGTCAAGGTCAGCCTCACTTTTGTTAGGTACAGCTCATTAGAGGTACTAGAGAAGTTCAAGTCCTAAGAATAAAAATGTAAGAAGGTAAATTACCTTCCAGTTATCTAAAATTTAATGATTAATTTGTTGCAAAATCCAAGTGCCAAATGCTTACATAAAGAAACATTCTCTTACATTATTTAGTACCATGCTGCACATATAGTCTAATGCCTTAAGTAATTCACTGCAACAATTTCCAAGTCATATCCAAGGCTGTCTCGTGGTAGCTCTCACTGATAGCCTGTATAAAACATCAAGGTCATACAGACAGCCTGCTCTGTCGCTTTAGCATAACTTGTCTGTCACAGGAAATGTGCACAAAGCATCAGGATCATAAAAATCTCAGACAGAGTCTGCTTATTTGTATCTCCCATGAGGACAAGAAAAACATGTTTTCTGAACAGTAGAAGTGTCTTACAAAAATCAGAAACCTACAAAGAGAGACAAAACAATTATTTATTTTAAAGTAATAACATTAGGTTCCTAAGTGAAGCTTATACTGAGAAATTTGTTAAGAATTTATGTATAATTAGAGTGTATTATATGTCTAATTTTTAGAACTGCTGAAGCACATCCTATTTCAAATGCAGTTGCGACAGACCAGTTGTGATACCAGACATTAGAAATTTCCTATGACCAATACAGTAACTTTTTTTCAACCTTTATAAAGGAACACATTATTACAAAAGTATTTATGAGAATTACAGCAATATGAATTTCCAAAATAATTGTATTTTACAAATATTTACTAATATGAAACCTCAATGTACTTTCATTGAAGTTGTTCATTGTTAGATGAACACAACTAAAGGCATGTTTCCTCTCCTATCCCTGGTGTGCATACAGACATTTGCTGGCAAGAGAGCTGAAGTGGTGTGGAGCCTTAGGAAAACACATCTAAGCGAGAGTCTACTTCCTGGTCCTGAATCTGGACTTGTTTATTTTTCTTAAGTGTTTTAGTTTCTTTAGTAAAGTGCTCAGCAGTATCACAGGTTTAGGTATGTTTGGGGTTTTTTATTCCTTTTTCCATGAAATTTGTAGTGGCTAAATGGAATAGTTTATGTTTGGGCAACCGTTCTTTTGCCTCTCAATACATACATATTTAGATTTCTAAAGCACAAATTGGCCTTTATGAGTAGATTGGATATTCAGTCTGTTAGCTTTTTCCCTTCCTTCTCATCTCTTCTCTCATGAATCCCTTCCCATGCTTTCCAGATAATGCATCTTAGACTTTTCCTGTTTTTCAGTTCAGCATGTGCATGCCTTGGGTTTCAGTTCACGCAACAAATTAGGTATGATCCTGATGAAACCAATAAGAATTATGCAATAAATTCACTGAAGTCAGCATGTCAATTGATGTCTTGAAGCTGTTTGAAAAAAAACCACAACAAACAACTGAACAAAAAAAACCCCTTAGTTTTCTTTTTTCAGTTTCAATGGGACAGACCAGTACAAAAGGGCATAAAAGAGAGCCTAACATTACTGTTTTCCTCAGCACCCTTGTGGCTGGATGGAAGTATTCTATATTCCCTGCAGTTTAGGAAATACGGTCTCATAAATTTGTATAAGAAATTGATTTTTTAGGGGAAGACTTTGTGATTGAACCAAAGGTTGGTACACTTTTTGAGATCCTATAAGGTAGTGTTTTCCCCTCAGTTTCAGTGTTAGCACTTCACATTCAATCTTTGGGCTCAGCATATAAAGAGTCATTAAATTCACCATCAACCATCTATCCTTTGAGACCATTCATGTCAAATGACTGCAGTATCAAGGTACAGAAGTTCTCTTTCTTCCTCTTCACATGATCATTAACTAAGAATACAAGAAAAGTCTTGGGGAACCAGCTCATGTGGTCTTGTAGTATGATGTTGAGCTCTCACTGCTCCAAAAAGTAATGGTCATTAAGTTGTCTCTGGTACAACTCCTTACCTTTCTCTAAATGATGTCCTTTTGCAACTAGAAGCAAACTTAAACTACATATGAGTACTTTCTCAGTCCGATCTGACTGCTAAATGATTATGCTTTTTTGCTTTTTGATTGTTTGTTTATTTGAGAAAGAAACAAAAAACCTGAACATGGCATGAGAAAATTCTAAAAAGGATCTAAAACTAATCTACTCTCTTTTCAGTAAATATCTGGTTATCAATTCGAAAGCAAAAAACAATACAAGGTCTACGAGAATCAACACTGTTTTCTAGTCTTCTAAATTGTCTAAAGTTTAATATCCAACAGGCAATATCAAAGCAAGTTTTAGTCATAGTTCAAGAAAATGGCATGACAATGGCAGACATACACTGCAGGCCTGATTATCATGATTAAGTGATAACATAATGGAAGTCCAGCCTGAAGTTTCCAGCTTCATGGTGGTTAGGGCAGCCTTAGGCCTACCACCATGTTGCCCACTGTGTAAATTGGATGTGAGTAATGGGCCTTTCTTTATGCTAAGGAGTTTAGAATCTATGACAAATCTGGTGCTTCAGATAAATTACATAAGCACTGAAGGAGTTATCAGGCTGATAACAGCACTAACCTGTATTATAATTACATCCATACTATAAATTGATGGCAGCATAACAGCTGCTAAGGAGCTGATACAATGTCAGCGCAATTAAATTGGGATTTTGTTGGCTCATCATTTTAATGTGAAGTATCCATCCTGGACAAAATCCTGTCCAGGAAAAAGTGACCATTCTTGCATTATTCTCTTTGAATAGGAATAAGGAAAAAATAATATAGCTAAATCCTTTAAGCAGGAGAAATGGGGTTATTGAGAAATATTTCTGGAGAAACTACAAAACAAGTTCCTTGGCATTTCTGAAGAACCCACCATGGCTCAGATGTTCCCACAGAAGGTTTAACTTCCTTTATGATTTCTAGTGACCACAAAGTTTTGCTTATGCTCTCACTTGTGATAATCCTTCTAACACCTTTTTCGAAACAGAAATTTTGGATCCAAACTTTTGGTCAAATTTTTTTTATGTCCTTCTTTGAGTAAACAATAACAACAACAACAATAACGTAACAATAAATACAGCACAGACCATAGAGGTAAGCTTAGATATGAATGAGAGTTTGTGTTTAGAAGTTCCAATAGATTATTTTTCCAGTAGGCATTAAAGACTATTTTTCTCTCAAGACCATCCAGAAAATTTAACATCATTTGCTACAATCACTTTGATGGATAAATCATAGTATCTGTTTTATAAATGAGAGCTTTCCATGGAAGTAATTGTAAAAGTGAGAAGAGACTAATGTCTCAAACAGGTTCAATTAATTAATAATCTTGGGTTCTTCTTACAGATGGTATCACTGTGATTAAATAATGGTATCCATTGTCAACTCGAAGTACAGTCTAAGAATGAAACATTTTAGAGAGGAAAAATTTAATTCAACCAAACGTGATGACTCTTATCCAAAAGATTTAGACTTCTTTTTTTTTACTACCACATAAATCATTAATTATTAAAAATTATATAGAAAAAAATATGGACTGTTTGTATATCCTCAATTCTGTGAAAAATTAGAGTGGCTTTATGCACAGTGTCACTGATCTTTGATTTTAGATCGTATTCTTCTAACTAAATTTTTGGAGCATTTATTCTGTAGAATCCTCAGTATCTTTGTTATTACTATATAAGGAGTCTTTTACAAATGACTGTCTCAACACTATAAATAGCCCCACTATGTTACAGTTTTCCCTTGAGTATCCTCACTATTGAGTAAATTGACCTTATAGAGGATAAGTCACTCACGACTGGGAACCTTAAACTACAGAATAAAATTTGGAATCACTCAGTTCCTAGCTAGACACTCTGTTTAGCTTCACCATAACCATAAATATGCTGTATAAAGTATCCAGCTGAGATCCTAATTCAATTAGTCTCCTAGTCAAATCTGTATTTCATGTATTCCACTAAACTGCACTTCCATAAATATGCTCTCAATGTGGAAAAAAACACTGGCAGAAGACATACCCTGATTCTACATCTTTCTGTGTAGAATCAAGTGGTATTTATAAAGGCTTCTTCACAGTTTTAGTAATGGACCTAAAGTTAATGGAAAGGTCTTGTTCTAGTAACAGCTTAAAAATAAGCACAGCTTATTTCATCTGCACTTTAAGAGAACAAAAAAAGTTAGGAAAATAGTTCATTCTCCAAATTCTAGTGAAAAGTCTGGTGAGACTTCTAGTTACACAGCAACTTTGTGATATGTGCTTAGCTTGAAAATCCTGGTCTTGACAAGGACTTAAGTTGCTTACACAATGGGTCAGTACCATCCTGAGAAAGGATGGCTGTAGGGGTGGAAAAGGGTCATTGAGCTGTTTCTAGACTGCAGAATATAAAAATCATCTTACTGAGTGTGACTTTATGACTATGTAGATTTAGAATTGATCTTGCTAAATGAGAAAGATTAAAAAAAGAATGATTATCTTCAGTATTATCTTATGTACTCCAAATCCTCATCCCCCCCTTTGCCCTCGATATAACACAACCAAATCACTAATAAATTATGCCACTGCATATAATCATCCACAAATAATTCATTCTTCAGGCTCTGCTAGGCAAGATACTTACAAATGACCCATAGGCATAGAATCTTTCATTGTAAAATAGATCTGAATCCATTTTACTGCATATGGCTCTATAGGTAACTTTATTAACTCAGACAACATTAAAGTGCTTGGTGGAACACTTTCTTAGAAGGAAAATGAGGTTCCAGCTCCTTTATCTGAAGAAGCATAGTTATTTTGCTGGACATTGCTGCCTGTGGAGATACAGCAATGTTGGTGTAACTGTTCTGTGCCTCAGGCTTCTTCTCCTTCCTTTGTTCAAGAACCAAAAATGAAAAACACAAAGTACTGTCCAGAATAAAATGCAGCCACTTGAGGGATAGCTGAAAATGCTTGATACACATCTCAGGGCCAGTTTAATACCCCTCAGTGATATAGGAAGAACTGCATTTTTCTGCCCCAGGTATCAAGAATGGAGTAAAAGAGAATAGATTAAAGTCAAGAGTAAAGCACAGGTAAAGAGCTGTGAGAGAGAATATACTGCTGGGTCTACTGGGGAGATGGATGTAGGGAAAGGACTTTCCAATGAAATAGGAATTACCCCTCTGAATTGGCTACCCTCCTCCAAACTGAGCTCTAGAACTGCTTCATCTATGTATTTCCAGACCAAGCTGAGAGACTGAATGCAACGTCCTCCCTTCCCTTGCTTTAGACTAAAAGAACCATCGCAATAGTATTGTTATAAGCATCTTCTATTTTGGTCATTCTGTTCTGGGATATGAAGAACAGACTGGTCAAAGACTATATTTAACCCACGCTATCCCAATATATGTACTTCTCCTCTATCTCAAAACAACCCATATAAACCAGAAGGAAAAGCAATAATTCCCAACCTAACTTTACCTAAACTGCCAGAACGATCTGAGTCTGATATAAAGTTCACTCTAAATAAATTTTAACTAGTTTATGGTGTGATAGGTAATGAGGACTTCTCAAGAAAGGTTAAAAGGTGAGCAAGCGGATGGGTGGAGGGATGGATGAGTAGATTGATGGGTAGAATAAACAGAAATAAATATTCAAAGTAAGTAAATGAGGTTGGCAAATTTCAGTTGTGCAGCAATTATGCCAGTTCTGCTTGCAGGCAAAATTACTCTGGATACATAACAGGGTGGGCCTTGCAAGAGCGTTACCATCTTTTTTTCCCTGTATTTAAACCCTTTTCTTAATGTAAGGAGGGCTATAGTCACTGAGCAAAATAATAGACCTTCCCATACTCAAACTTCTCTAATCCCAGGTCTTGTCACTTCTTTTCACTTCTGTTTCAAATTCTCTTGCTACCCACCAGAAATCTCTCTCTTCCATTAAATTTGGACTAATATTTCTGTTTGTATCTGCTATAGAGCACCAGCTGCAGTGGAGATGAGAAGGAAAAAACAAGAGAGGATTCAGAAATACACTGGCCCATACAGAGACCTGACACTGTTGCAGGGGTCTGGATTCCTGAACTGCTGGTGGTAGTGTCTAGACCTAACAGCTTCTCCTGATCTCATTCGGAAAAAAAATTATGAGATGGAAGCTTCTCCAAGCCCAGTTTGTGCAACACTGTTTCATCTGAATTCTAAGCCTCAAGTCAAGTACATCTTCTCTTCTGTGCAAGCTGTTAAACAGTTCAAAGCAGGTCTCATTCTCTCCTTCTTCTGTAATAAGGGACTGAGAAAAGGGGAGTGAGTAATCATCACAAGAAATCTGGATCTTGAGGCTTTAGGATCAGGTAACCTTCTCTTGGAGCAAAGTCTTGAGAGAGTAGGGGAGGCAATCAAAAACAAAACTCTGACCATTAGCATCCGCTGATTCTGCTTAGAGTTTGAATGTCTGGAGTATGTCATTGCCTTTTCAGAGTTGTTTCCATCTCTTCACTCAGAGGAATGAACTCAGCATTGACCACTATAATAATGTAGATAAATTCATCACTAGTCTTGATACTGTACTCTTAGCAATGCATAAAAGGTGGGGGGGCTGTAAGTATTTCCCATGTTATAAAAGGACATTTTCCCTGTATACAAGATTTATTGGCCTCAAAAAATAGAAAAGAGAGACAGAATTAGCTTGTGTGCTTCTCATCCCTAAAACCTCCCATTGCAAATTGACCAGAATTTTGACCCTTATATTTGAAATCAACATCATACTAATGGTTCTAGAGAAAGTACAATATCACCTGCACCAGATGAAGTACAGAGTTACTCTGTGGAAAGTAATTTAAATCAATATACAAAATACCTCAGAATTCTCAGGGAGACTTTGCCTTCCTACCTGCTGTCTCCTTTATTGATGTACTGTTAAACGAAACTAAGTAGTACATCAATACACCGTTTTAATTAGGATACCGGGGCTTGAGGAGACGACTGAAATTTTTTTGGTGGTAGAAGAAACCATCAAGTTTAGCAAAGAGCAAAACAGAGCTAAAGGAAAAATCGGTGTCAAGGGAATAACAAAAAAAGCTAACAAAATCACCAGAGCTTGAACAAAGAAATAAAAGATAGTACAGGTGGAGATCAATGTCTCAAAGCAAACAGAAGGGAAAATATAGACTGATGCTATTGACAACAATAAAATTTCATGCCTTTTGTTATTTTCTAGGTCTGTTGAATTTTTTATAACACAAATGCAAATATAGATTTAAAAACAGAAAGAAAATAATGTTAGTTGGAAGAATAGAGGTTTTTCCCTTAGGTCTGTGTGATAAGTTTTCCTTGGGGAATTGTATTTGAGTTCATTATGTACTTTTGGACAGTAGATTTTTCTGCTGTGGTAAAGATGACTGGAATAAAAAGGTGAGAGAAAGAAAAAAAGTCTCAAATCAAGCAGCTAACAAAGAGTATAACCCAAGCTAGTTACTAAATTATCATTAAGATTTAGAAACTATATTTAGTGAAAAAACGTACCCAAGATTTATTTGTGTGTGACCACAAGCATCCTGTGGATGTTACCACTGTTATGTTGTCTTTAGAAATAGTATTCAAAGATAAATAAAGATATTGAATTTTTATGAATAAGTACAAGAGACAGTTTAAAACATCACTAACAACTGTAAAATGTGTACATGTATATATTTTAAAAGACAGTTTCTTTTCAACAAGAAAATATTATTTAAATACTTTCTGACATAATATGCTTTTAGATTAGCAGATATTATAGATGGCAACACATTAAATCAAGAGGTGTAAGGATATAGATTCACACTAATGCAGTTTCGGTGACTTAAAAACAATTTTACTTCAATCAGCCTGAATGCTATGATTAAGTAGAATCAGAAAAAAGGTTTTCAGTTTTATGAAATAAAAACTATGGGGAGAAGTAATTTTTTGTTTGTTTTTGTTTGTTTGTTTGTTTGTTTAACAACAATCCTGTAAAAAAGACTAATTTCCTTGTGTTCTTTTCTGAGACTTAAATTTCTGGGGTGACTCCTGCCCTATGACTCTTGACTTACACAATGAAAAAACTCAAAGACATTTTATTCCTGGAAGTAGTATAGAATGAAGTCAAGTCATTCAATATTTTAATGAGATGAAATTCCTAAGGCTTTTATTTGAGGAAAAAAAACAATAGCAATAAGAAACAACAAAAAGTAATCAAATTTGAAATTAATTTTTTATTGTAAAAGTATGAAGTCTTTTTTTAAATTTACATAGCTTCAGAAATCCATTAATTTTATGTTACATATTTGATGTTTAAATCAGGATTTCAGAATATTTCAGAGAAGATGTTAAATTGTTAGATATTTCAGATTCCTGAGATATGATAGGGATATAAGGATGAAGACATATTTTGAGAGTCCATAAAGAAACAGGACAGCAAGCACATAGTATTTTAATTGTGAATTGTGTGGAGAAAATACAGATTAAAATATCAAGGTTATGTTTTGTGACAGATTGTCAGGCATGAAAGAATTCTACAGCAGGATAAATAATATCACTAAATGATCATCCTGAAATTATGGTTATTCATTCTGTGATTCTTTTCCCAGAATCACAGAATCTGCTGAGTTGGAAGCGATCCACAAGGATCATTGAGTCCAACTCCTGGTCCTGTACAGGAAAATACCTGAGAGTCACACCATATGCCTGAGAGAATTGTCCGAAAACTTGAACTCTGTCAGGCTTGGTGCTGTGATCACTGCCCTGGAGAGCCTCTTCCAGTGCCCAACAACCCTCTGGGTGATAAGCCTTTTTCTAGTACTCAACATAAATCTCCCCTGTTTTACTGATAGTGTTTTATTTCTTGGAATAGGAAAAAATCAATTGCAAATCAATGGACTGCCATAACACAAGGTCTCCTTAGCTTTGACTGATCGAGAGACTGGGATATATCTCCACCCAACAACATCTTTCTTAGCACCAAATTACCCTTTCTTTTTTGTCATTCTTTTTGCAACTCATTGTATTTTTGACCCAGCGAAGCTGCATTGTTTACAGTAGTGGATATTCTATGGAACTGGACCACCTGAATTTTGATAGCTTGAATACCTGCATACAATCTTGGGAGATTCAATTAAATAATAGGGTTGCATTTAATCAAATGAGTCTTCAACTATCTAATGACTTTTTCTTTTCTATCTCTTTTCCAGGTGCATCAGAAACACCAGGAAATATTTATCACATACACAACAACAATCTTTTTATGTCTGTTGGTGCTAAAAGTATGGATATGTGGAATTTTACTAAGAGGAAACTCAGTAACTCAATTCAGCTTCCTGATAAATAATGTTGACAGATTTATTTTTTTTAATAAAAGATGGACATATTTATGAACAGACAAAAAGCAATTAGCTTTGTACAAAAATTAATTAAAAATTGAGCTATTTTAGCTGGAAAAGGTGTTATTTCTATGACAAACAAGGTTTACCAATGTGAATTCTGTTGATGTGAATGATGAATAAAAACTGAAACCTGAGCTGTAATTGGATTTTACCATAATAACATAACATAATTAAATGGAACCAGTGCTGTTTTGCCCGCTTTTCTTTTCAGAAAGTGTCAGAATCATTACTAGTAAATGTTTTTAATTAAAAACATGATTTTTGTGCCAGAGTTAATCAAACATGGCGTTGTTTGAAAGATCCAAAGGAGTATTCATGCCTGATGCGGAGGAGTGAGTCCCCACATCTCAGACATGTCTCAATAATGAGTGTGATGAAGAATTGAGGGAGAAGCTACCCCATGAGGGCATCAAGCCAGGTGCTGAAGGTGACCCCTGGTAACAGAGTCCTTTGGCAGCTGCTGACAAGGCAAGTGATGAACCAGGTCTGTGATCCCTCCAGGAACCAAGCTGGGGGCAAAGGAGAAGTGGCCTGGAGAGGAGCCCACAGTGTAGGCTCAAGAGGGCCTTCCTGGGGACAGGAGCAGTCACACTCATAGTGTTGATGGGGCAGAGTTGGGGGAGTCCCCAGGTGAGGCTGGACAGGACCAGGGAGGTTTGTTAGCATCCTCAGGACCCTGAGAAATTTGTGTGCACCTGTCATTATCACATTGCAGGATCAGCCCTGTCAGCCTTTCAGGTATAAATACAGTAAAGATGGTGTTAATATCGACGGTATCTATTCCCCAAACCCACAGGGTTTTTCATTGGAACACTATAAAACAATCCCCGTTTAAAGTCAGGGCACATGGACTATATTTTGTGGCCTCAATTCCCTTGCTAGCTAATGGATTTGTATTCAATTAATACAAATTCAATTAATACAATGGATGGGGAGGGAAAGCCAAAGAGCACCACAGTATTTCAGTTTTCAGTGTACTCTTTAAAAATATTGTAATAAAAATCTCAGGTACTTAAGACCATTTGGTTGTTAAAAGAATTAATAAAGATAATTGCTTAGAGCAGTGGCTTGCCTGTTATTACTCTGAAGATACAGAGCTTTCTGTTGCCTTATTGTTCCATAGACATAAAAGACTGGCTCCAGCTTCCTGCTCCATTGGCATTAAAGGACTGGTTTTCAGGCTTGACTGAATAAAATGCAAGCAAGCAAATCCCCAAATTAGTGCTTAAAATGATATTTAGGTGACTAAATAAGGATATATGTCCAAAATATTTATACTAGACTGCCTAAAATTAGGAAGGGTAAATAAATCCCTAGTTAAGAGGCAGTTACTCAAGCAGAAGTGGATTGATCTTCAAAGCTGGAAAAAAACCCAGTGAATGTCCCTGGAAGGGTTCAGATATGCATGCACTTTGCAGGATTAGACCTTCAGAAAATGAAAAATTTTGTTGTGCTGCCTGCATTTGGCTCCTAATATTATCTTACCTCAGGTATTTTTTGAAAACAGTAGCACAAAAGATACAAATGCTGAAGTAGGGAAGTAACATGAGGTTGCTATAATGCAACATTTTAGTTATTTTCTCATGACATGTAAGCGTATATGAATTCAGATTCATCTGTGGGTGGGATCCATTTCACTCAAGCCCATGTATTGTAACACAGGCTCCTCCCTTTGGATTTAGTTGCCTAGTTTCCCATTATAGATAACAGAGGTCTAATCAACATATTCACTGGAGTTTAGTCTAAAGTCCATTACCTGGTTGTAGAGGTTTAATTTAGAAAGAGGTGAATTATACCTTAGCTTTCACACTGATCAGCTCTTTGCCAACAGTGAGGGACCGCAGGTGATTTTAACACTGCAGTCACCATCATTTAACCAGATTAAACCAGTCAAAGTATAATACTTATAGCTTAAAGAAGTTATTCCTCAGTGACAATGATGAGAAAAGAAATTATAGTTCTTTGTACATACATAATGTAATACTGGGTCTTTTCCTCTTTATTTTATAACAGCTTTTTGAAATGAAGTCCTAAAAGAAGTCAACTTATGAATTTCACTTTTTCATTTTTTTACCCAAGTGTATTCTCAACAAGTGCTGAGCATATTTGATTTTAAGAGGAACATGAAAAAAAATCAATATTAATTTGTTCAGATGTTTTTCTGATTTTTAACAGCTTTGTGATGTAGTCAGTATACTAGACAGAGATCATTTTTAATTCATCACTGTACAATTGTTTGAATGTTGGACCTTGCCATGCCAGGAATTAACTACTAGATTCAGGCTTGAAAATTGCATTTATTTGTCCTGTATCCAATAATATAATGGTAAAATGGTGTGATCTAGGGCAGTGATGAATGATATCTATGAGGATAAAAAAGCTTGCAGTCATTTTTGCCTTGGCATTTGATTTGCAGAGAGAAGAACAAGTGAGCTCTGGAGAGAATTTATACCATCTGGCATTAGTTTACAGGTAAAATAACTTCATCTTGTGTACATTAATGGTTTTCTATGGTCCAGTTTTCATTTGAGGATTATCAGTTTTTTCTACTGGTTGGGCTGTGCATATTGTCATGCTGATACACTGCATGCAATTTATTTTTTTTCAATCACAAGACATGGAGTAGAGACATATTTGCAGTCCCTAGACTCCACGATAAGCTCAGAGCTTCCCTTTCTGCTGGATACAGTGGCAGTATTCCAACAGGACAAATACCAGTGATTAAGATTTTCTGCTTCAAGAAACATGTTTTATTCACTAGTTGTCAAGGAACTTTCTGAAAGCAAAATACAGAATAATGGCACTGTAAGGAGCCTTGTTAGCAAATCCAGGTCTTTCAAAATCTGGAAAAATTTTTATGATGTCCTACATTAACAACAGAGGTGCTGGAAGGATATGTTTTCTCACATTGAGGTTTGCAGCCTGCTTATGACAATCATGGAATACTTGGTTGTTAGACAAAGCATCCCATCCCATGTCATAAGTTGCTAAACACTGAGAAACACACTGAACAACATTATCTGCCAATACCAGAGGGTAGTTTTTAAGACATTAAAATCTCACTGTTTACAAAAGTAAACAGTGAGTGCTCATATAGTATTTTAATTTTAGATAAGGACAAATCCGAGATGACATATTAAAAACACTCCTTAGATCTGTAGGTGTAAAAACTGTAAAAAATTCAACCTCATTGTTTGGTTACAAGCTGTCTGAAAAAGATACTTTATTTGCAGTCAGGTGATTGAATTGCATAAGAACTATAGGACACTACACTACACACTACACCTTTGTCCACATCTGAGAGACAGACCAGATGACTGTGTTCATACTCATCTGCAATGATCTTATCATTTGAGGATGATTCCTATTAGTTACACTTTTGAAACAGGTGGTCCTTGCAGTGCAATACTTCTGCCTCAATTTAGGCATCAGCAGCAAAATGAGAAGAATGTGACTGTAAATGGGCCAATTTCTCTTCATGTACTAAGAAAGGAGTCTTGAAAACTGGCTCAGCTCTAGATAGCTACAATGTAGGGATGGATCATAAAATATTTCCTAGCAGAGGGTAGACCAGGCCACACATTATCTGACATCATTCTATTTACATCTACCACAGTTCTATTTCCCTCAGATATCCATGTGTGACTATTTCACTAGCTCATTTCACGACCATTTTGTTTGCTAGTTAATATTTTGAATGCAATAATAATAAAAAAGTTGAAATATAAGCAAAAAGACATTTGAAGCAGAGATTCAGGTTTCATTGTCACAATATTTGTGTGATTAACCTGTGTAAATGGTACTCCATTCATGTTTATGCTATGTAAATCAGATTTTCCCAATTAAGAATGCATTAAGAAATAGTGCATCAGAGTTTTTACTCTTTCATCATTTTCTTTCTTACTTTTGACCAAGAACTTTCCTATTAAAGAGATAAACTTTTTAAAAACCCCATTCTTACTGGTGGTTAGTTACTATAAATTACTATTTTAATTCCTCATTTTCTAGTTCAATACCTAAAAGCTGAGAATTTTCAGCAATAATAACCTAGATGAATCTGGATGTGTGGAACTGAAGTCCAAAGCCCACAAGAGACGGGCCCAGTGACTGCTCTTTGTGTTGATAGAAAGTTGCAAAGAATTACAGTACCCTCTAGGCTTCAAAGTTATGCACTGAATTTGCTTGCATTTTTAACTGAAGTCTGGCATAGGTTTGAAGGGAACATGGGAAGCGTCTCTATCCCATTTTTGTAAACCACGATGGTCACAGCAGATCTTCTCTGATTTAAACACTTTAGCTCTGTGGCTGCAGGTGGCCAAGAACTGGACCATGCTCCTTGTGACCATCTGTGCTACCCTCTAAGCTACTGTTAAAGGGGTAGGGAGCAAGCCTTCCTGTTTTTAATAAAAATAATTTTGACTATTGTTAATGCTGCCAGAGAGTAATACATATGAAAAGAATGTACATATCAGCTTTGCTCCTTTGGGGTCTGAAGCCAGTGACAGCAGTTCTGTGAATCATGAAAAACTGAAGGCTGGATGGAGTCCTGATCTGCTTGGTTCAGCCAGGGTGACAGATCCTCCAAATAAGTACATTGCTAAACTTTGGGCATCAACATTTTTTCTGGCACAACTTAGGTGCCCAAAAGCTTTCATGCAACCAAAGTAATTAGATGGGAATTGCTTATCAGCTTTTTGGACTTTAACATATATACAACAATTACTTTACTTTTTTTCATATAAATGGGTTTATTTGATCTCTCCCTGAGCTCTTCAGAAGATAAGAATTTTTTTTGGTGTACTTTTTTTCAATAAAGTAACTTACTGCAAAGAAAAAAAAGGGAGAACAGTAAATTTTGTATGTAATAGTTTCTCATTTTTGTTTATCAGTGGTTTAGAACTGGAAAAAACACTGTGGGGGATTGAGTTCTCTGCCTATTGCAGACATCTGCTTCACATAATTTTATTTGAAAATGTATTAAATATTATTATAAAATTAAAATGTTTGATCCTTTTTTTTTTTAATGTATAAAATTATGCATGTGACCAATATGTACATCTGCTATTTCCAATTTTCAAAACCAGGTTATAGCTCTGCACTGGAAACTGTTCACAAAGACAAAAACAATTAAAAAAAATCAGCAGGCAAACATATTTTTAAAGTTTTTATCCCACGGGAAATCAGACACCTTCTTGAATTTCAAAATCTTGACAGTGCTAGTGATGTTTAGATAGTTTCAAAGTATCTGACACTCTAAACCAATTGAATTATTCTATTTCTTTTGGATTATGCATTAAGAATTGCAGTGTTCTATTGGAAGAAAAGCTCTTAGAATTTAATAAGATTTAATTCAGTGATTCATATCCACTGTTGTTTTGTGCTGATGATTAACAGAAGAACTTATCTTGGCTGAACTGCCTCTCCTGAAAGGAAATTATTTGATGCTAGAGTGCTTTCATGGTAAAGAAAAAAAAAAAAGTTTAAAAGGTTTAATAGTTTTAGATTTTTTAGGAACAGGCACTGTTTTTAAATTTATGTACTCAAATGTGAGTAATTTTTTCCATTAGCACAAGATTTCCCAAATAAGGCACATCATTCCAATACAAAGAAGTGAACTGAGATGTTGCAAGAGAATTTTCTCTTTGCAGATGTCAGACAAAGAATACATTAAATTGTATCATGGGCATCAAATTTGTGCAAACCTACATACATCAATTTTTCCCACAACAGAGAAGCTTGGAGTTTAAAATAAATTCATGGGCAGAGAAGCTCTCATAAAAGTTTTGAGCGGGATGTCTTTTCCTACAATATCTGGACAACTTGGTAATGGACAATTATTGATCAAGACATAGAAAAAAAGCAAGATGGCAACTTATAAAAGTTACCTATGTATTTTTAACATTAGTACCAATTTACCAATAAAGGTAGAGTCTTAAAAATAATTCTGTTGCAGATTCTAGACTCTAATGACGAAAATGTGAGAAAAATGAAAAAGAATTATTGCTTTAAAATAGCATTGCAATGCTCTCTGGAAGTTTTAAAGTTGAGAGCCTTTTGATGAGCTACTTACTTTTTGGCAATTAGTGCTAGAATATCTACCGATATGGTAGATATTGGTGCAAATTAATCAAGTGTTAAAATCAAAATATCCTTGCTAAATATTTATTTATTGACAGGGGTTATTTTGCATTGCAAGAATCATATTTGAGAAGGGTAAATTCTTTCTTTAATTATTCCTGCCCACCACCATTTCAATAACAATGATCTGCTCCATATACTTTTTGTGTCTCTATAGATTTCTATAATTATCACATGAATTACCATGTCATATATTCTGATTTCATAAACTACCAGTCCATGAATTTCTGTTATAGACCCAAAATACTAGATCTTTTCATGTTGAAATGTGAAAAAATTGAGGCCATTCTGAGTCTAATGGATATTTATTAAGCTTGACAGAAAATTATTCTCCTTTTACATGGCAAAATTTGAGACTTTTCATTTAGTCACATTTTTAAACGGAACACAAAGTAAACTAAAAAATCTCTTTCATAAGTAAAAGAAGAAGGAAAAAATATATTTCATTGGGGATAGTACATAACACTTTGGTTATGTTGTTGTTTTCTAATTATCTTATCAATTGTAAAATTAAATTAGTTCTTGTAACATTCAATAAAATTTTGAATGTTTAATTAATTTTATTTTCCTCTTTTTATTATATTCAGATATTGTAAAAGCTATTTCTATGAAAAAGTTAGATAAAAATGGTACATTTATAATGAAATAATTATAATCAAAGGTATTATTATGATACAAATAAAGATATAGGTATATTTAGAATCAGGAAACGAAGTTCCCATTTTCCCACTGGATACCAGGGGTAATGGAAACTTGATTTCCCATTTTATCTCTGATGTAGACTTTTCATATAGCATTATTTAAACTCCATAATCTCTTAGATGTACTGCAGGTGCAGTGAAGATTAATGAGCTACTATTTGCTAAGAATAAGAGGCTGAAAGCCTTTTAAGAGCAGGACTATATTTAAGTTTGGATAAAATCTTAATCTTTCCTAATTTGTTTACAACAGTAACTGGCCTAAAGATGTCTTTTGGATTTTGTTTACGAAGAGTATATTCTGGGCTCAACCTGGGAGAGAGTAAATTACTCAGAGATTTATGAGAAGCTGTTGAGAACCAGAACGGAATTCTGCTCAGTTCTCCTCCATGAACCATAGGACTAAATTAATTCCTTCCTCTGACAACGCATCACAATTTTAATCCATG
Source organism: Manacus vitellinus (assembly GCF_001715985.3). Classification (NCBI taxonomy): domain Eukaryota; kingdom Metazoa; phylum Chordata; class Aves; order Passeriformes; family Pipridae; genus Manacus; species Manacus vitellinus. Next base: position 14,713,931 of record NW_021939396.1, read on the forward strand.
GGTTCTTTTGTTTCAGTTCAAGAGCTGCTAGGTGTGCTCCCTCCCTATCTTCCTTCCTTCCTCCCTTCCTTCCTCCCTTCCTTCCTCCCTTCCTCCCTTCCTTCTTTCCTTCCTTCCTCCTTTCTTTTTTTTCCTTCCTTTCTCATGTTCTTGGAACATTACCAGGTCATGCACTCTCTGTATATTAACAGTGAGCAAAAATTGAAAAGCTTATTCTGTGTATGAGCAACAAATTAAGAGTAGAAGGGCAGAGGATTTAGGAAACTATATTTTCTTTTTGTAGTTCCTCCCTATCTAGACAAGAGTGCTCCAATTATTTAGTCTTTATATAAGATGAAAGTCCACCAGACGTTGTACTTTCATGAGTTTTTAAATCAGGATCAGCATAACATTTAAAGTGTTTGGATTTCTACTGGTGTAAACAAGAGAACTTTCACCAGTTTTCTTATTTCAGATCTTTGGATTCCAAATTTTTAATACATGGTGCTTTGGTGGAATACTGATAAATTTGGTCAACAGTGAACTCTCCTCTTGACAAACTAGATTCAGAGCTGGGAACTCATCTGTTTTTATTTTGGACTGTATGAATTTATTTTTTTTAAAGAATGTTCTCTGTCAGAAAGTTAAACCTTTATTCATGGCCTGATTTAACAGTACACAAAACAAACTGCACCCATTAAAAGCAAATCAAGCACAATTTATAACATGAACATCTTCTGCAACAAACCATTTGATGGAAGTTTGGAGCCAATTTGCACAATATACAATTCAAAACAGCCATAGGAAAGCCAGTCCTAGTTAAATTTTGACAATTGTTGAAGAATTATCATATTGATCGGTTACTTTGCCTTACCTTGCTTTTAAAACTGTATAATTGCATCAAATTAAAGAACTGACAAAACAGATACCAAAGGGCAGTAAGTTGTACTTAACATTTCAGGTATTTATTAAAATTTCAACACTATTTATTAATATACAGTATGATTTACAGACAAATACAGGAGCAGTAAAGAGAAAAAATGTAAAACAGACAGAAGCAATATACACAGTATTTTCAAGTGAACATAAGTTAGCTTAAAAATTCTCCATCTCTATTGAAAACTGAGTTTCTGAGCAAGAATTCTAGAAGTTAGTATGAGTGGTTTTATTGACTATAGAAGTATTTTTAACATGCCCATATTATTATTTAGTTCTTGTATCCAGGTAGTGCCTAAGGGAGCAGTTAGAATCACTGATTTCCATTGTGTTAAGTATTTTATGGATAAGACAGAAAACACAGTTCCTGTCTTAAGAACCTGACAACTCACTTTTATATTCAGCTAAAATTCTGCATAATTTATGACATTGAATACAACAGGAAACAAATTTTAAGCCTAGGGTTGCATATTTTATCCTACTCTGGCTGAAATTAATGAAGCTTCTGCAAATTTGTCCAGGGTGAAGTATAATGAAAAACTGTTACATAAAGAAGAAACCACATCTGTTTCTAAGAAAAATGAGACAGGAATAAACACTGACTACAACAGAAATCCAAAATGTTGCACAGAACTCCCTAAATTTAAGCAGAGTTAGACAAAGTCTATTGTGCTCTGGTTTTGCTGGGAGTATGATTCACTCTAAAAGGAAGTTAATTTGGGAAGTGTCCCGGAGGGAGTCAGGAAGGGGAATCTTTGCAATTGTACTGTTTCATGTACTGGTGGCCATATTTTCCTCCTGGGCACATAAATATAGGGAAAATGCATTGTGGGACTTCAACTGGAGAGAAACAAATACTTTCTGTCTGTGGCACAGTGCGATATCCCTCCTGCTCTGAAAATTTCTATGCCTGTGTAGCTGATCAGGTGGTTGATCTCTTGCATCTCACACTACATACTAAAAGGCTAGAGAAACACTGCAGCATTGTAATGGGAATGTAGGAGCTGGCAGAAGCACAACAAAGAGACAAGAGGGTAATGCCTGCAGGAAACCGCGGCGTAACATGGCATCCAAGAACAGTTGCAAGTGTCTTTCTGTCCTCATACTGCTATCACTTTCCTAGCCATGGAAGCCTGAGAAACATTGAGGAAACACCAACCTCTTGGATCACAACTGTGATGCATGACACTTTCATCATCCCAGAACATGCTGGCAGCAAAGGCTGCTTTAAAAGCTATTCATATTATGATATATTCTTGCTTGTTGCATGTAAATTTTGCATGGTGGAAAGCATGCTGTGGAGGCATTCTTCAGTTCTCCAAGGATATCTACTTCTCTTCCTTTTAACTGTCTGCTTGGCAAGCTTGCCTTTGTAAATAAGGAGCAATATTGAAAAATACCTATAGAGCCCATGACAAGTGATTTGTTTTTCCCTTAGTTATTTCTAACTTGAATTTATTTCTCTTTGTAGTTTTACTCTCTTTTAACTAGGCAAATGTATGTATGCATTTTTCACTTGTTATACAAGATGTAGAAGAAAATAAGCAACAATCTGAATAAACACATTGAGCTAAAACACCTAAAACATTTGGATTGAGCCCAGGAATCAGGCTCAGCACTACTGTAGACTAGAAATACATTTTTGATGTTAGCATGCCAAAGGGCATACGACTAGATTTTAGTGCTGTATAAGAATTCTTTGGGGTATTTCAGTCCCTAAAAATACAGATGTTAATACTGCAGCAGGCTTTCCCAGGACAAATCTATACTCACATATGTGTTTCACTATTGTACAGAAAATTGGTTTATCTAGTTAAAGCTCATTTTTTGAATCAAGAAAACAGGACAAAATAAGAAAAAAATTCTGTATCTTGGGCTAAGAAGCACATAATTTTTCTGGTTTCAATCTTAAGACTTTGAGTAACATGATGAGTGTGAATTCTCATGTATAATATATATAACTATAGACTCTTTCTCTTCTCTGACAGAAGCTGTCCTTGATTTTCCATTTCTTGAGAAGTAGCACTGTGAATTTTTCCATGTCTTCTTAGGAGAATTCACAGTTCATGTAAGCAAATATCCAAAGAACTGTTAGGATAGACTTGCGATATAGCCACAAAACAACTGTCCATTGCTATGGATTCAGTAAAATTGAGCATAAAACTTATCTGATTGTATGATACTGATCATCTGTCTTAGTTATTCATTGCTTACTGTCTAAAGAGTAGGGAATTAGTTGTTCTTTGCAAGAGATATTTTTCTTACAGTTTTAAGTAATGTCTTGTACAAAAAAAAAGCATCATATTTTCTGGTACAACAGGATTGTGCACAGTCAGACTTATATTACTGTTCCATTCCTAATGATAATCAGTATGTCAGCGACAATAAGTACTCATTTTAATCAAAAAGCTCCATACATAAAGACAAAAATATATTTGAAACAATTTATTTTGCTTCCATTGGTTCCCACAGGCTTAGCCACAGAGTTCTCAGAAAGACTGGCAAATGAAATTCTGCCATAGTGAAGATCAGAAGGGAAAAAAAAGTTATTCTTGGATAGTTCTTGCTCTTGCTGCTCCTCCTGCTATGCATTCTTCTCTTTCCCCCATTTGGTCCTTGCTTTCCCTCCAAAATCTATATTCTCTTCACTCCTATAGCACAGGACTTTCTTTGAGGTACCATGCCAAAGTAGTTGGACAGTGAACAAATCCATAGCCCTGGCTTGGAGGACCAATACCTAAGACTTTTTATACAGGGTGGTGCTGGGACCTTCAGTTGATGTGAAAAAAACAAAAATACAGAACACTAAAATTTTTGTGAATTACAAAGGCATCATCCTGGACAACTAGGGATTGTAACTCTGTACTATCTTAAATTGTATCATATCAGCTTTATACTATCCATTAGGATTAAACTATAATTAAATAATTAATATGTGCATAATTCTACACATATATGCACGTATATGTATCCACACAGTTACATATGAACACATATATATATAAACATAAAGAACTGTGAAAAATACTTTGTGTCCACTGGTCCAAGTAAAGACCCTATTCTACCTTTTTTCTTGCCTGTTATCGAGATTTTAAAATTATACCCCTGGAAAAATAGTTGTTTCTAGGTTTATAGCAAGATGAAAGTTTCAGTGATGGTGTAATGTGGAAATTCTACACACAAAATATAAACATCCTGTGTCTTAGGAGGGCTGATTTCACCAAATAATTCTGGAAAAGAAAGACATTTTGTTGAAGTGTTTGGTTTTATAGTTAAAAAAATATATCACTCATTTTTTTTAGTACCACCATCTTATAATTATTGCAGTCAATGTTCAGCAACAGATAGCATCAGAGACATATTTCCATTCATGTCTATAGTAACGGGTTATCAGCTACTTCTTACGTAAGTAAATTATTCATGTTCCCTATTTATAGGATACCATTGTACCAAGGTGGATGACCTCAGCAAATGCCTTTATCTCAGCATCAGTACTGCACTAGGCTTCTGCATCAATGTGCCCTTGAAGTATAAAGCCTTAGTGTTTCAGCTCAGTTTTCCAAGTGAGAAGATTTGGTCTTACATTGACACAATCTTAAAGTATTTTGTCAGGTGAAAAGGGCAGAAAGGGGAATAATTTTCACAGTACATAAGTAATAACAGTGATTATTTATAAAAATATCTTGGAAAAAAATGAATAGAAAATTGTGTTGAATGCATTACTTTCTCTTCCTTTTTTCTTTTGGTTAGTAATAATGAAATTTATTCCAGGTTTGGCATCTGGATTATTGGCACATTTAACTGGAGAATTTTGTAATTTCCATAGGTTATTCATATATTTCTAACCATTCCCATTTCCATTTGAATTTATTGTGCCAGATACTCTTTCAGCAATGAATGCTCTATCTAAGGCTGGCTGAGTTCAGTGGAAAGTGTACTTCTGACTTCTGTATTGGAATCAAGTCCCATAAACCTTACAAATCACTCTTGCAGTCAGCAGGGCAATCTTCTAATTGAGCATAACCATCAGCTGGTGAACAGAAACCATTTGCCAGTTGAATCCACCAACTGCATCTCACTATAAAGAGCAAGCAGATAAGACAGGACAGTTTTAAAAAGTTAAGATGGCTGAGAGAGATCTATACATATGGTATCTATCATCCAAATCTGGTACAACAATTCTCTATTCAGTGTGAGAATATAGCAATGTGTAAATGTTTCATTAATTCAGCAACATGTTTTTAGTTGATTTTATTGCATGAGGTGTTATTATTTGGATTTGAAATTTTGGGAAGTGCTGTCTGTCTGTGTGTCTTCCATATTAATTACAGCTGTCCAGATAATAGGAATTCTTCATAATAGAAAAATAATAAAATAAAATAAACCCCAAACCAAACTTCAGGTGTCACAGAAAATTATTTAGGATTTTTTTTTTTAATGACATCCCCAAAACCAATCAAGCCAATGAGACTGCCTCCTCCACACCTCTTTCTTCTTTTCTTCTCAGAAGAAGGTGGCTGTGTGGTTAAGCCATTTTTCTGGCATATTACAGACCAAATTTAAAGCCCCTCCGAAAGGACTGCATCTACCAGAGGTGCCCACATCTGCAGTGTGGAGGGTTACATAGCTGTATGCTCCACAGTCAGTACTGAGACATGAGGAATAAATTGCCTCTTTATCCCCATCTGTGTAATGTGAGATGGGTGGGAATGCAGTGCTGCAGCTTCTTTCCAGCTTCGAGGACGGTGCACCAGGGGAAAAGCAGGGCTGCTGTGAGCTGTCAGTGATAAACAGGGCAGAAGTCTCATGCCCACACCCACACAAATGCACTCATGTAAGTTGTGATCATTAGGGTGCTTCTTCCAGAGTAATGAATCTCACCTCCTCTCTTTCTGACTCCAGACTTGGGAAGTATTCTAGCGAAATTTTTGTGAAAACAGATATGTTGCCACTAAAAGCTACAGTTGATGTATCATTGCTATTTAATGGAATTCTTTTTTCTTTTTAAATTCCATTCTGCTTTCACATCACAGTTTTTAACTGTTAGAGGAAGTGGTGGGTGTAGAGGGACAGCAATCTCAGCAAATGCTCAGAGGAAAATCAGTGAAATTAGCTGTGACCCCAAGAAAAATCATGAGCAAGTAAGGGAGGTTTTTCAAAAATAAACAATAGGAAGTCAGTGTGACTTCTGCTCCTAAATATTTTAGTCTGCTTGATACTGCCATCTTAAATCTTTCTGCTGATCAGCTTTCTGTCATCTGAATGTTTACACTATTGATGATGGTTTCACTTCACTAGGAAATATTATTCTGTTGCTAGGAAGTAAACGTGGTAACCAGGATGCTCTAAAACAATTAGGAGTTTATAATAATTTTCTTAAAGCAGGATATTCACATAGTTAATATTGTATGCTCACATGGCAAGTCTGTGATCATTTGGTAATGGAAAAGCCTGAGAAATTTCTCTCCTGAAATGAGAAACTGCAATATTTTCTTGCAAAGTGGTTACAGAAGAAGAAACATCTGAGACATTGGCAGGCACCTTAATATGCTGGCTTGCATAGTAAGTGATTCTGAGAATGAAGTGGGTGGTATACAGCAGAAACTTTTGGAGAACAAAGAAAAAACCTGTGGAAGTAATCCGTGTTATAGGTATAAAGATTCTAATTCAGGTACCGTACTTCCTTAAAAATCTGATTTAGTGTCCCTCTACAGATAGAAAACAACTGCATGGTTGTTTGACACTTCTCTTTCTCTTACCCTTTGTCCAGTAACCATATGAGTCAACAATAAAATATCCTTGAGTTGGAATGGAAACTTTTCCACTACCACTCTGCAGAAATGTCAGTAACTTCACAGGTACAAGGCAAGCAAAACCTCACATGCAACTTAGTCTGACTTCTGTGGGAAAATTGTAATTGTTTCTGGCTAGAATTTTGCATGGTCCTAAGGGAGAGCCAAGACTATTTATGTTTTAAGTTTTATTAGTATAAAATGTAGGATTATTATTTTCCTGGAAGAATCTTGGGATAGAGCTTTGTGGTTGTTTGCTGTTAAGTGGAATGTCTAAATAAAAGTACAGTGGTTAGACAGAAATAATGGAACTTGATATTTGTCGTACAAGGATTTCTTTTTTTCTCTTTCCTTTTCAATAGTATTGTAGCTAAATTTCCACTTTTGTGTTTGTATTTCCAAATCTATAATTACTTGAGGGCTAATTTTATTGTAGATTTGAGTCTAATTACTTTTTTTGTGGGTCCAATCTGGTATTTAGACATCTAGATGCTTGAGAACAATCACAATTATTTAAAAGCATAATTAATTGCAATATCAAAAAGGCAAGAAAAAGATGAAAATATCTTTGGAAATTAGCACTTCTACATTATCTATTTCTTTTAATAAAATACACACAAGAGGACAGATCACTTTTGAAAAGACAAAGTGGAATTCTAGGAAAATCACAGATCGCTCTTTCTCTTTCCTCACTGATGATGTAAGAAGCAGTCAAAAAGAAATGTTTAGAGCAGGCAATACTGCAATGCGCTTACACAGCATTACACACAGAAGTATTGAAGACTATATTTAAGCTCTAGACCTTTTTTCTGAATGTTTGGCATATATCAAATTTTCATAGAGAAATTAATAAATAGAAAAATCTTACTAATTGTTCTTGCAGAGTGGACTGTGAGGAAAAAAGAAATTTTTGCAGATATTTCTTTAACTATCTCATAGAAATTGAATACACAGTTATATATATTTAAGTAGAGCTTTTTTTTCATAGTTCAGCAATTGCCTCTGAAATTGCTGTGTCATATATTGAATTTTATCTATTTCTTATTGTATTAAAGAGCAGCTTTCCTATTTTACATATAATGACTTCCATTTAATCCACTTATTGGTAATTTGATCTGCTGTCCAAATATCTGGAACTGCATCATGAGAAAATAAATATTTTTATCTATGTTAGCTTTAAGCAAATATTTCTAGAAAAATTAAGAATCCTCACCAGATTTGAATTTGTTTTTAAGGGAAAAAAAAGAGAAAATACTATTGCAGACACAAAAGAAAAATAGCTAATGCAAAATAAATGACTATTTAAAATAAATTATTATCAGAACATTATGGTCCCTTGGATAACAAGATCGGCTGTTTATTTCAGCTTAAGGAACAAGAACAGACAATATAAACAAGAGAGAGGTCATCCTACAGATACATTATTGTTGTACTAATTCTGTAGAAATTACTGCTAATTGAACTTAGACAAATATTACCACATATTATTCTTTGTTTTTAGTAGAGAGATTTGATATCCTGGCATATAACTGGGTCACTCATAATGGGGACAACAACAAATTAGTCGTGTCTCAGAAATATGTCTGAGGAATTAACAGGGGAGTAAAGATAGGAAAAACTATCTAAGAGTTTTCAGGGTGCAACAAAATGTCAGAGAGAATTAGATGCATTGTGTACATCTTGAACATGCAGGTGACAAATATGAGTCCTACATTTCCTCCAGAGCAAAACTCAGGTTCACATTTTCATCATAGGTTCTGAATATCTGGAGAGGACATTTGCACCATTTGCACTTGCATCAGTCTCTTTTATTATGGACATACAATTCCCTGTGAAGAAATCGGAAATTACCCAGGAACATTTCAGAGGATAACCATCCAGTGCTTTCCATACCAATTACATGTCAAATTCATCACGGTCTGATATGTTAGTCTGTCTATCTTGAGCCAAGAAAAATTTTTAGTTTATGTTGTCATTGCTATCTTCACAAGATGGAAAGATAGGATAATCAAGCATAAATTTGAATCATTATAAGCATTTACAAGCTTTTACTTGTCAGTTGACCACCTAAGCTATGGAAGAACAGCCAGAATTTAGCACCCATTCCCCACTCATTCCTTACTGGAAAGCAATTTAAGAAAAGAAACACAATAAAGTTTCCACCTATATTGGTCTGACAGTCTCAATCTTCTATTGAAAAAAAAAACCAAAAACCCAAGACATGCTATTAGATGGGGCAAATTTGAACTATAGAGGGGGAAAAAAAAATCTTTAAATGCTTGAATTCTCTTACCCAGTATCTCCCTATAAGGCACACTGAATAATCACTGCCTGAGGAATGCTGAGGAATATCTTTCTGACAGAATATATTACTGACTGGGTCATTTTAAGTCCTGAAATTTATTAAATGGTCACCCAACAGGCATGAATGAGAACCAATGCACATGTAGGGTGTTAGGGCCCAATATGAAACGTGGGAAGAACTTATTTCAAAACCCTGTTTCAAGTCGAAGAGAAAATGGTTTTAAATCATGACCTTCTTCCACTTCTGGGAATGTCCTAATTTTTGAGTTACGTTATTATCTACTTTCATTGAACCAGGACACTGACCAAAGCTTGTGTAAAGGTGAATGTAGAAAGATTTTGGACCATTACTCTGTCAGAGACAAGAAAGTAAAGTAGGAACTGTATTAGACCAGGCCATATTCTGGTTTTAGGTATTAGAATTGTCTTTGAAACCTTTAACACCTCCCAAAGAATTTTCATGTCATATTCAGGTTTTTTTCCTATGTGAATCCTGAATGACAGCATGATGCTGGAGGTTTTGCACTATTTCCTTGAGACTATTTCTTTCTCTCAAGAGAAGAAAAGTCTTCTTACTGCACCTGGTTAAGAAGTGAACAGACTGCAGTAGATAAAAATCAACATTAAATAACGAAGTATTTTCTCTTAGTATGTTAAAAGAAATTATTTTGACAATAGCAATTCTTCAGTCAAATATATTTCTAAGAAGTATCTCATGGAAGCAGAAATAAGACTAGGAACATCAAATAATAGTAGTATAAATTTGTGATTACCATAGCTTGCTTGGGTATGAAAATTCCTTTTCCCAAGCCACTACTGGCCCAAGAGATGTTATCAGCTAATAGTTGTTTGTTCCCTAGAGCTGTGGTAACTAGTGCTGTATGACTGTAAAGGAGTATAGATCCAAAACAGTCATAAAGCATTCCTTTTAAGTAAAAAAATTGATACTTGTTTTAAAATAGGTACTCGGGGAATATTTATGCTTGGCTGAAAAATAGAGCCAAAGTAACTGACAGACATAAGAATAAATCCTCTTCGTGGTTGACTCACATAATGTTCAGGTTCGATTTAAGATTCATTTTGAGAACACAAAGAGTTTCAATTTCATCTTCTCTGCCTCCAGACCACACATTATTGCATGATATGAGACATCACCTTCAGATTTACATATTTTAAAGTATGGGTGGGAATCCTTTAGTATGTGATAACGTGTAGGTCTAAATTTAATCTGAATAGCAACAGAAATGCTAAGATTAGGCACAGCTGTTGTATAAGTTTATTTGCTAGGTTTCCTAGGTTTCATTGCCTAGCAGGCAACAATACATACTTTCTAATTTCACTATACTAGTACACTGATTTTTTTTTTCTTTCTTCCTTCTTTTCTTAGTTTGTTTGTTCCCTCTCTGCATCCTTGAGTAGCTCATCACTTAAAATGTCTGAAAGAAAAAGGGGTGGCTACTTGTCTTTCACAGCTGCTGAAACTGATTGTCTTTTGCAGCCCAGGCTTCCTCCTTTTGGTGGCCTGACTGCTTTGGTATGGACTTCCTTGAATAATTAGCTAAAGATTGCATACTTCACAGGAATGCACTAGGCACATTGGATGTATTTGATAAAGTTCAGTTGAATAATCCATTAGAATGATAATGGCTTCCAAAAATGCTTGCTTTGCTTCTGAGCTCAGCTCTGCTCCCTGCCTCCAAACCTAATACACTTGGTTGTCATCTCTCACTGTCACAAGTTTCCTCCAACTTTTTGCTAGTACAGCATGTAGGAAAGATGTCCAAGTAACAGCCTTATAAGACAAGGAAAGGAGGAAAAAAGCAATTCCATGAGTTCCTTTGCCTCTAGGAAATCTGCAGCTGGTTCCTTCTTTTCTCCTTCTGACTAAATATGTAGAAATCTATTATCAAGTCAAATCTTGCTTCTGGCATGTTAAAAATATACACTGCAATTAGACAGCAGTGAGTAAAACTGATCTAAACAGAATGGAGTCAGTTTCAAATCTTATGTAGTTTGGAGTGATATTGGGATGATCTGACATCCTTGCCTAAAGAATCTATTAAGTTTAACACGAACAATTTTGGACATGGTAACATTTTTACCATATTATTTTAGGACTTAAATTGCACGACTGCACACAATGCCTGAAACACCTTTGCTGCCTTAGAGCCAAGGAGGACAAATGAGTGAGGCAGTTAAGACCCTTAGAGGTGAATGTTTTACTATTTTCATCTGAAGGGGACTGTCCCAAATGTGACTGTTAACAAGTGGCTGGTAATCTATTCAGTGTATAGTCATGGCTGTGGTTAATTCTCCCCATGTGCAGAACTTTGTATTTCCCCTTGCTGAACTTTATGTGATTCATCTCTGTCTGTTTGTCAAATCTATTGAGCAGGTTGCTGCTCTATATGGCAGCATACCAGCCAGGAACAAGCTGGTGTACCAGCCAGGAACAAGCTGGTGTACCAGCCAGTTCCCTCAGTTCTGTATTATTTTTGAAACTGCTGAGGGTGCAGTCCATGTCCTCCTTCAGGTCTTAAATTTCAATTGTACTGCTCCCAGTATCGACCCCTGGGGTATACTCCAGTCACTGGGGTATACCACCAGTGACTGGCCTCCAGCTGAACCTTCACTGCTGGACCTGATTGTTCAGTGAGCTTTCCCTGTCTCCTTGTCTTTGTCAACTTCTCTACAAGGATTTTATTAGAAACCATGACAAAAGTTTTGCTAAGTTGAGGTAGATAGCATGAACTGCTCTCCCCACGTCTATCAAACCAGTCGTCTCGCTGAGGTTGTTAAAGTATGAGTTTTCCTTCATAAATCCATGCTGACTACTATTGATCAGTCACCTCACTGAGGTAGGTGAAGTATGATTTATCCTTCATAAATCCATACTGACTACTCTTGACCACCCTCTTGTCATTCAAGTGTTTGGAATTAGATCCCAGGTGGATTTTCTCTCACATTCCCAAGGAATGAGATTAAGCTATCACCTCTTAGGATCCAGAACACCATCTCCTGGTTACTGTAGCCAAGGCTACCCTGACTTTCACATCCTTAAATATTTCTTTCTTGTTCATAAATACCAAATCCAGCAGTGCTACTTTCTTTGCCAGTTCTTCAGTTACCTGGACCAGAAAGTTGCCTTCAACACATCAAAAATCTTCCAAATTACCTGAGTCCTGCTGTATTGTTCATCTAGAGTGGTTGAAGTCCCCCATAAGAAACAGGGCCTATGAATATGAGGCCATATCTAATTCTTCTTGCTCAGGAGATCTATATTGGATAGTGACTACAATAGCACTTATGTTAGTCTGCCCACTAGTTTTTATCCATAAGTTCTTGACTGATTCCTGGATACATCATGGAGGCAGACCTTTATGCATTCCAGCTGTTCCACATAAAGGGCAACTCCTGCTTCTAATCTTCCCAGCCTTTCCTCCTAAAAAGCCTGCATCCCTCCATTGAAGCACCAACCCATGTGCACCTTTCCACATGTTCGTGTAGTGTCCATGTATTATAATAACAGAGCTGTAAAGAAGAGGAAGATTGGAGGGAAATGGTTACTTTAACAACAAGAAAAAAAACCAACCTGGCTTAAGGCAATCTTTTGCTTTACTTATTTATATGATCAAAATAAGATTTCAAAAATGGAAACAACTAGTACCTGTTTTGTATTAGTATGACAGGTTTAAGATGTAGGGAGTGCAAGACTTTGGCTCAAAACTGACTAGCTGATTAAATTTGATAGCCTTGTAATAGAATTTTATAAGACTTAGTAGAGGTGTATAGAATTGTGTAGAGGTATAGAATTTTGACTGCATGTCGAATAAGCTTTTAGCCCTCTTTTTTCAAAATACCAGTACTGTGCAAGCCATGCTCTGAAGTATATTCCTTAACTAAAGGATTTGCTATATTTAATTTATACAGAGGGATAAGCACATGGGAAATACCAGACTTTTCAGTTATTTGAACCAAATTAACTAATAAAATGTGCACTTTGCAGACTGTACAGATGCTTGTGTCCTATCTTTTGAAAATTACTTAGAAGAGCTGAACTGCTTCCCACTTTCTTCTTTTTATCAGCAGTACTGTCTTACTCCAGTATTGCTAAGCATAAATCAAGTTAGCTTTTGCCAATCAAAGTTTACTTAGAGAATATTTCAGCTACAGAGATAAAAGACTAAACTGAGGCTAATCCAATCACTTCTGAAAGTGATACATGACATTTACAAAATTATTTTCTGTAGGTATAAGACAACTCTTTTTTCCTTTTTTAAATCTAATATTTCTCTTCTATTTCAGACAGATTTTGCTATAGAGGAGAACTGTAATAAAAAGGGACTCAGTTTTTGATAACATGTTTTTTATAGTAATATATTATTATGATGAACATCTTAGTTTGACAATTAGAGACAGTGAAAGAGATACTTTGAGTGACTGTGTAATATATTCAAATATAAACAAAATACAAAATACTGTAATATAAAAAATCTATTCCTGATCAATATAGGCTGCTATGTGTTTTGCAGTACTAGAAAATTTAAGCTGCAAATAGAGTAATAGTAATAGAAAGCAAAACTGAAATACTTTCTATTTAGATATTCCCACAAAGAAAAGAATTTAGAAAAAAATACTTGCATATGAAATTAATCTTTATCAAAACTACTAATAGGAGCAGTGTATTCCATGAAGAACAGAACAGTTCATATTGAAAGATCTAGTAGAGAGAACCCTGATTCACCTGGACATTTTTCTTTTTACAAATTTGTATAAATTTAGTATAGGAATGCACACATACATAAACATTTCTCTTACTGGAATAGTTAATTAAAACCAGGATATTGTAACCCAACACTTTTTCCATCACTTGAACACATTTTATAAACTTCCACTGTGCTATATATATTTAGCCAAATTTGAAGACAATGACAAAACCCCATTTACAACAATGGGGAAATCAAGGGGGAGGAAACCGGATTTTGAGAATATTTAGAGAATATAGGATTCGTATGTATCATGAAGATCCAAAATGATGTTCTACAGCAAATGTTCTTCTCGTGTACAAAGTCAGTTGTAACTTTACACAATCAACTATTTTTCATTGTCTGGTTTTAGAGTCATAGCATAAGAAAAACATGGTGGGAACTGAAAATGGGAGTCATTACTTACAAAGAGCATATTGGTAGAAGCTCAGGGATATTACTAAAGCTCTAAATTTCCCTACTTTATGGTAAAACAGAGAAAGGCATTATGGTAAGGGTTGAATAAACTCAAATGGCAGTGAAAGCAATTTCTGTTGTTAAGTTTTGACTTCTCTCTGTTTAGATACTTGTACTACTAGTTCTTACTAGTTCAAAGGGATATGAGTTTTGCAATGAAAAGCCATTTTTAAAGATACTGTATGTTTCTTGGCCTTCAGTAATGCGACATGGACCATACCTGTCAAAAAGTTTATCACAAAAATAAGGACAAAAATCTTTGAGATACTAGATCACCATTCTGAAAGGAAGTCAAAATGACAATCAGAGACACTGAATAATAAATTGAAATAAAGGATCATAATGCCTCTTCTTGACCATCTGCAAATTAATCACTTTGAACTTCAACAGGCTATTGACCATAAAGATGTGTTTCCACTCCTCCCTGTAGTTTTGCCAATGTGGAACATTTTATTTGAAGGCTGAAAGTTTTGCAATGAGTACTTAGCTTTCCATGATATATAGAAGTCATATGTGTCAGAACTTTTTTAAGCCTTGATTACAAGATGCACCAGCTACCAAATGCCTACCTAGTTGCTCTCTCACTCATCCTCCTCAAGAGGACAAGGAGAGAAAATAAGATTAAAATGTCATTGGTTTCAAGATAAAGTTAGGGAGATTAGTGACCAATTACCATCCCTGGCAAACCAGACTTGGTTTAGGGGAATTAATGTAATTCATTGTCAACTAAAATACAGATGCATGGTGAAAAATAAAGGCAAATTAAAACAACACCTTACCCCTGCACACACACTTTTATTAAGCTTCACATCACTCCTTCACTCCCAACTCATCTTTACCCTTCCCACAGCTCAAGCAACACAAAGGGGATGGGGATACAGTCAGTTTGCAACTGTTCCTCTCTGCTGCTCCTTCTTCACGGTTTTTCCTGTTCCACTGTCCTTCCCATGCCCTTCAGGGACTCTGCTGCAGAGTGGACTTTCCACCAGATGCAGTTCTTGCAATATCCACCTGCTTCTGCATGAGGTCCTTCACAGAGTGGATACCTAGTCAGCCATGGACTTGTCCATGGTCTGCAGGGAAACACGTGTTCCACCATGGTTTCTCCTTCAGGCACCATGGCCATCTCTGCTCCTGTGCCTGGAGCACCTCCTCCCACTTTCACTGACCTTGGTGTTTTCACTGTTCCTTTCCTCTTTGCTCTCTGGTGTTTAGGCCCTTTCAAAAATGTGTTATCATTAGAGGGACCACTAGTCTGGTCTATGGGCTCACCTCTATCCTGCATTGGGTCCGTTGGAGCTGGCTGCAGCCAGCTGTGTCTGGCATTGGGGAGCTTGTCTCAGAGAGACCACTGCAGTATTCCTGCTGCCCAAACCTGGACATGAACATACAATGTACATAAAATGTTTGCTAAAAAGTTTTTAAGCCGCCACTATAATTTTGTACTTGCACTTGAATGGCTTCAGTAATATCTCAAACTGAATAGTTGGCAGTAAAACTAAAGGCATCTGAGTTTGTTAAAGGCATGTTATTTAAGAGGCTGTGATGGCAGAATATCAAACCACAGCGGTGAGCCAGAGCCTCCTGCTGTGTTTATTGCAAGGACTACACCCAGCCTGTGACTGTTGAACTGTTGGGGTAAGGAAACAGACCCCAAAGTTGCCAAGTGTGAATACTGTTCCCTTCTGTGACCTTGGCTTCAGACCCTGTTGTGTTTTAGCAATGTTACCTAATGATCTCTGCAGGCTCAAGAAAGAATGGCTGTTGCTTATTAGGAACAAAAAAATAAATAAGTTTTTCAGGTAGTTTAAAAACATCTGCCAATCACTTTTAAAATGTTGCTCTCGTGTCTACAAATACCACATATTTCACAAGGGGTTGTGTGCATGAGAGAAGCTAATTAAGCAGTGGCTTTGATTATTACTTGCTTATAGGTTTTTGTATATCCTTCCTGGCAAATCTGTTTCCCTGAAACCTTAGGCTAAATTTGAAGTACTTCATAAAATAAAGTAAAATAAAATAAAATAAAATAAAATAAAATAATAAAATAATTCACTACCCTAACCTATACCAAATTATTTCTCCTCTCTGTACTGTGAAAAGACTCATAGAGAACAGCATTCACAATCACAGTATTGGGTCCCACTGCAAGGGTAAAACTCCTGTTTTTCCAGGACATAAAGGTCATTGCTAATTATTATGAGTTTGAAGCTTCGACCTGTCAGTGGTCTATTGCTACTGCTCTCCTGAGCTTGTAGATAGAGTGGCAGCAATTCCTTATCAGAGGGGAAACAGGAGGGTAAAGAGAAAACTAGTACATATTTAAAAGAAATTAAAGGTAAAAGTTGTTAGGTATATTCCATTACCTTCTGGTACGTTCTATTAATTTCTAAGTAATTTTCTTAGTGTAACTTTTCACACAGATTTGATTAGGAGGGTTTGGGGAGTTTCTGAATATGACTGACTAAGATGAAGAGAAAAATATGAAAAAAATTAAACATTTTTAAAAAGGAAATCATTATGCTAATATGTTGGGGGTGTGTGGTTTTTTGCTTGTTTGTTTTCAAGAAAACAAGCACATACACAATAAATAGCTTCAGAATAAATTGAAACATTTTGTGTTTTGTGTTCCAGCATCAACTTGAAAACCTCAGACCATGATTTGAAACCAAAGTGCCAGCCTTCTGACAATGTCAGATAAGATAAAATGTTTCAGAAATGAAACCTACAGTAGAACATAGTTCATCATGGTTTTATAACATGTAACATACACAACAATTGTTTTCACAGCTAATGTCATAGATGTACTCATAAAAAACAACACCATTCTTTCTGTCCTTCCATTCCATTTCCATGATTTCTCTTCTTTCTTAATTTCTTTCCTCCTTCCTTCTTTTACAAGTTTTGGATGGAAATCCTAAAAAATGTATCCCAAGTTTCTCACATCAATCAAGAACAATTTCTACATAAACCCCAAATAAACATGGACAAAAATAATGAAAACATGGAATTAATGTCTTACAAAATTAGTCTTGGAACCTTCCAGTGCAGCTGGTTTATTTTGACTCATTTCTGATTGCCTGGTTACTTTTTCCTTGGGAAAGTGAAATCCACCCCTAGCATGACATTATAACCCTCGGTGAAATCTTTCTTAATCTGATTTCCGTCCTGTACTAAGCAGAGAAAACTCAAATGCCAGCCCCAATCTTGGCAACACATGCACAAAGAGAAAGTACATTCTGAACCAGGAAGGATATTGCCAGCTGAGATTTCCACCAGCTGGAAAGCAGTGGAGCTGCCACAGTGCAATCAGTACTGGAGAGTTAAACAAGTTTATTGATCATTAGAGTAATTTTGCTGCTATATCTCAAATAAATTATAAGCAAAACATTACATGAGAATGTACAAAAAAGAAAGCCCAAAAATGTGTTGTGTGGATACACATTTACTGCATATGCAATTTATCATATAGCAATATACTTTATAAAAATATACATTATAGACATGTTCTACATTTATATTTATTATTTTTGTGAATATTATATATTCTTACATGCACTTCTAGAGAAAATAGAAACATCTTTTGGTTGGTACTCTTGGAGAAAGGAAACAAGGTTAAATCTTTGGCCTGACTTGGTGGTTCCATCCTTTCAAATTCTTATACAGAGCCATCACAGATTATTTTCATTAACTGTAAAAGTGTTGATCAATGATGATGTAATTAGAAGGCTTGAAAAGGTCTGTAAGCATTTTTTTGAATATGGGAGCTTAAACAAAAGATCAGACTGAACCTGTATAAGCCCGAAATTATTTTTTTTTGTTTTATGCATGCATGTTATTCTGTAGTATTATAAGTATTCACATATTTAAAAAGTCAATGATATTTAGGAAAATGAAAGGAAACTGAGGGAAAATAAACAAGCAAACCAACAATTTTTAATGGGTTACTGATATCTTGAGCTTGCTTTTCTAGAACACACAGAGGAAAAATAACCATTAACTACTGGTGAATCACTGGGAGAGTTGGGCTTTCTTAAAAGTAGATATCTTGCCATGGTTTACTGTTTCTCTGGACTTTCCTGGATGGTGTACTTGTTCTTTCTTTGATGCTCATGTGTCCAAGATTCACATGTTAATGCTTTTAAAAAGCAATTTCCATTTTCCTGAGGCATAGCAGGAGAAAAGTTGTTTTTAACAGTTTATATCTCAGCAAAGAGCCATACAAGTGACAGTACAAGTAAGGATATTTACTTTCTCTAAACAGCCATTAGTGCTATAGGTTTTATTTTGCATACATTCTATCAAATCATACCTAAAAGCCTTAATCTCATATGCAGTGTTTTATCATCCATCCACTCTAAAGGTTTTAGAATAGAACTGGAATCAGGACTCAAGTGCTTGTGGCAGCTCACTTTTTGTTTTACCTACTACACATTTTTTCTGATCAATGGTAGAGTCAAGATAATTGGTCTGGTGGACATTAGATCTGATACTATAGCTACTACATCTTTATTTGTGTTAGGCTGAGCACGTGGGAATTCCAGGCAGTAACAGTGATGTTATTTGTCACTTTCAGTTAAGGAAGGTGCAGACAGGATGGTTCAGCTTGACGCTGTTTTTCCCACATTCTCAGCAGAAAGACTGAGACGGAGAGCAACCTGAGACAGGCCCTGGTGTAAGACAAATTCTTTATGCTTCTCATTATCCCTACTTGTGCAAACACATATCTGTGTCTCTTCTAATTAAAATATAGATAGATTAAAAGTACCTGTGATTAAAATTTGATGTTAGACTGCAGGAGGGGAACAACGATGCTTCACATGACCAGTAGCAATTTTTGGCAACCCAATGAAAGGTTAGTCCAGTGCCTGCCAACGCTTCCTGCCAACATTTCTTTAAGAAGTCAAGAAAGTCAAGCAAGTGTGCTGACACCCTTTCCAAGGCCAGATTTTGCCTACGATTTCATTCATCTGCCTCTCTAGTCTCCTTGTGATATTGATTTAGTAATACCTTTGTACAACTTGTGCTCTACATGGTTTAGACTTTCCACACCTTTATAGTTAAATCTCAAAACCACTTTCTCCCCACCCCTCCCTTCTTGATCTCAACTTCATTCCTGACTTCTCCACCTCCTCCCACCTGAGTGGTGCACAGAATGGGGGTTGTGATGAGTTCATTGGATGTCTTTACTGTTCCTCCTCACTCTCTTCTGCTCCAGTGAGGGGTTCCCTGCCACGGGAGACAGTGCCCCATGAATTTCTCCAATGTGAGCCTCTCCCATGGGCTGCAGTTCTTCACAAACTGCTCCAGTGCAGGTTCCTTCCATGAGGATCAGTCCTTCAGGACCAGGCTGCTCCAGGACGGGCACCCTACAGAGTCAGAAGTCCTGACAGCAAACCCGCTCCTGTGTGAGTGCCTCTCTCCATGGGTCCACAGGTCCTTGCCAACAGTCTGATCCATCGTGGGCATCCCAGGGGCCACAGACTCCTTTGGACAAATCCACCTGTTCTGATGTGGAGTCCTTCAGTGGATCTCTACTCCACCATGAACATCCATGAGCTGCAGGGGCACAGCTGCCTCACCTTGGTCTTCACAATGGGCTGCAGGGGAATCTCGGCTCCAGTGCCTGAACCAGCTCATCCCCCTCCTTCCTTGCTGGCCTTAGTTGTCTGTAGGGTTGTTTCTCTCACATATTCTCACTCCTATCTCCCAGCTGCCATTGTGCAGCACTTTTTTCCCTCTCCTTAAGTGTATTACCCTAGAGGTGCTACCACTGTCACTGATGGGTTCTTCCTTGGCTAGTAGCAGGTCTGTCCTGTAGCCAGCTGGCATTGGCTCTGTTAGACACAGGGAAAGCTTCTGGTAGCTTCTTGTGGCAGACAACCCTGTAGATAGCCCTCTACCAAGACCTTGACATGCAAATCTACTGCAGATATAGAGAGCTACTTGTCACTCCAATTTTGCCTCTACTGTGACACAGTTAACTCTACATTAATCACAGGTAGAATTATTATGCTGCATGGTTCAGTATGACAACTTACATGGTAGATACAAAAAAAAAGGAAATTCTCAGCTTGCAGGAAAGAAATGTTTCTGATCATAGGTAATGGAGAGCTAAACTATGATTTCTTTTCAATTTTTCCTTCAATGTTTTTGTCTTTAGCAGATCTTCCATAATTGTCTTTGCAGGAATTTCTTCCAAATTAATATATCTCTGTGTTTTAGCAGCTTTACAGACTACAAGGAGGCTTCTATTTCAAATTTTTTTTCTTTATGTACTTTTTTCCTTGTAGTATGCATGCCGTGTGTGGTTCTCCTTGTATTGTGCTGGAATGGTGTGCAAGTCCAGAGTGATTGCATTCCCTTTTTCAAAGAGTTCCCTTCTCTAACCTGTGGTTGTGTGCACCTAATCTTTATTTTGTTCTTCAAAAAAGCAAACAAGCAAAACAAATATGTAAGTATGGGCACCCTAAATTAGACTTTTCAGCTACTGTATAAACATTGCATTCTATCAGTAGTTCTGTTCCAGAATTTTTCTGCTGCAGGATAGATACCAGAGAGTCTGGCACACATGCAGTGCTTAGCATTAATTATTCGTTCAACTCCTGAATGTTTATTAATGTTTCTTGACTGAATGATTAATGACACTGAGTTTGTTCCAGTATGAAGTTTAAACTGTTTATGATTTATTTCCTTTATACCCACTCAGTTATAAGCTAGTCTACTTTTACATCATATTCTCACCAGCTTAGAGAGTAGGAGCAAAAGTACAACTTGACCTGGGAAATCTAACTCCTCCACTTTCTCATTATGAAGGCTTCATGGACAAGAAGAAACTTTAGGAGGTAGAATTATCAGCATATGAAGGGAGTCCAATAATAGCCTTGGTACAGCTCAGTGAATAAATACTGACTATTCCTCAAAGGATGAAGATCAAAAAGTGATTTTCTCTTTAAAAAATCTAAAAATGCATTTTTAGGTAACTAAGAGAGCAATACATTAATCTTGTCACTGATCAGAAAAACACTGGACTGATTTGTGAAATTTATATCTGTATTCTCATCTGCAAGGTACTCTTATTCCAAACTTACCTAAGTCTTGGAAACCCACTAATCCTTATCCACTGTAATTACTCCATCAGAAAGAGCATATCAGATGATAAAGTACAAGCATCTTAAGACGTAACAAACATACAGTCATAAAACAAGTTATTAAAATGTAAGTTTCATTTCTTGGGGATGAGTGGTAGAAAGTGCTCAGATACTCAAAGTATGTTTTTATGAGGTTCAATTCTACACTTTAAATTGTGTGAAATTTGATAGGATAAAAAGTTAAATCTTTTGTGTGAAACAAAGAGCTTGATAGGACTAATTTACATTAGTGTGTTCAACAACCCCATCTGTCATACACCTAACAAAATTAATTATCTGACTCGTGTTTCAGAAAAACAAAAGATAAAAAAGCATGAAGTAACAGAGTGTAGTGTCAGGTGGAAGAGAAGAGAAGGAGAAGAAGGAAAATAAGAAAGAAAAGTGGATTAGGATGAGAGGGCATGTAGGATATAATAGTAAAAATAAGGTTATTTGGGAAAAGAGAAGAAGCTTACAGGGCTGCTGCCTTTTGATTTATTGCCATACATGACAGAAGAACATGTAGGGTTAACTAAGGTTATGCAGCATCTGAAACCACAATACATCACACTATACCATTGTAAGCATATTTTTCAAACATTAAAAAGCCAGAAACCTAACACACATTGTGTGTGTGAAACTGAAACTGTTTTACAGTTTGCAATACAAGAAAAAGTGCATCATTTCAACTAACATTTGGACTAGCAGTCAATCAAAAGCTCTTTGTATCAGTTGCATCATCCTTTATTGGCTGCACCCAGAACGATAAAATTTATGAGCAACAGCACTAAGAATATGCTTCTGTATTTCCTGACCAATTTGATGACAGAAAATATCCTGAAGGAGGTGACTAGAATTTATTAGCTTGTATCATGAAAATTTGTTCAGAATTTGGTAGTTGCTGTCAAATCTGTGCATATATGTGATATAGCCACATCAGCTGCTTTAACTTGCTCAAGCTTCCTCGAAGAAAAGAAGCATTTCATGCTCTTTTTATCAGTACAACTATCTATCTAGTCACCACAAGCTAAAAATTACACTAGGACATATAGAAAAGCAATAAACTTATGTGCCAATATTGCCCTAATCACTGCAATCAGTCTTTAATATATCAAAGAACTTTCATTATATAAAACTGATAGTTGTAATGAGATTTGTAGAGTTGTAAATGGACAGTGCTGCAATTATAGAACTTTTCACAGAAATCTCAACATAAGGTCACAGTTTAGAAAACTTTAATTTACTGTTGCCTTAACCTTTATTGACCTGAATTCTGGAAGACCAAAAAGTTTTCTCTTTATCTAAAATGTGTATCAGATATGATTTTGAAGAGATCACTCCAAAATTCTACATCTAGAAGCCTAAGTTACATAAAAATATTTAAATATATGCTTTTCTTCTACTAAATGCATTCTGTCACCATCATGTTTTAAGAGATATTTTCACAAACATTTGGAATAAAATGTTGTTTTCTATGTACTTGTTTTCTGATTTATTTCAGATGTCTCTGCCACACCCAGGACCTGAAGTGAGACATGAAGTTGCTTTATATATTGTTTTTAGAATTTTTTGATCTCTGTGCCTACCAACGCCTGTTCATTAAGTTATTTAATTTGGTATCTAACTCTTAGATTATAAACTCTGTAAATGAGACTTTTTTCCATTCTGACTGTTATTTCTCTGTAACATAGGCCTAGCTACTAGTGTATGTAAGCAATAATAAAGGTTCTGTATCTGATTACTATTCCACATTCTGATTACTATTCCACATTCTACTCCCTATACCATCCCCTTTTATAAAGATAACTGGCTATTGTTATAGTCATACTGCAGTTCTATGTGCCATATGATTTGTTAGTATATTCTTACAACTTGGAAACAAATATTAGGAGAAAAAGTAAAGAAGTAGACTGCTATGTGATTAATAGTTCTTATTCAGCTATGTAGATATTCTCTGAGAGTGACCTCTGGGCTGTCCTAAATTATTGTTGGTAGCAGTGCATGTCAGACAGAATAAATGCTTTGTGTGTGTGCCTGAGGATTTGTCTTGAACATTTTTACACCAATAATTTTCTACAGAGTTGAAATGCTTTTATTATTTTCAGAAAAATCAATGAATAAACAAAAACTTTTTATCATTCTTTCCTTTATTCATTTTCCAATGAAATGAATATTTAATTTATTTATCTTTCCAATATTCAAGCAATATGAATATTTGAATTATGAAGGGATTTAGGGTTTATTTAATACAATATTTTTGTCTGATTAAAAGAACCAAAATGTTGTTTCTCTGTGTATGGATGACTAAATTTAGTATCTGAACTTCTGAGAAAATTTAGATGTAGGATATATGCATGTGAAGTTTCTTCAAGTTGGCTGTTACTACAGTGTGACTGAAGACTAACATCGAAGCTAAAGAAGTGCTCAGAAAATTGAAAATGGTGATAGGTACATGGACTGTGTCTGAAAGATTGGCATGGGAAGAAGCTATGTGGATCTCCTTCTCATTCCTTTCCCTTCAACTCAGATCAGTGCTTAAACAAAATCTTACTGAGAGAGATTTTCAGGATTTGATCTTCAATAATAAGAAGAGAATACTAGTGGCAATTTTTCAGGTTTCTTGGACTAGTTGGTTCAATAATATATGTTAAAATAAATCTCTAGTTGACTTGAAACATAACTCAATCTTTATAGTTTGTCTTTTTTCCTGCGAGGTAGATTGAAGCAATTTCTTACATGTAATCCCAGTCACTACTGTGGGATACTTCCACTGCCTGGTTGATAGGAGTTGTTAAAACAGGTATATGAATAGGGCTGTGAAAGGGACATCCTAAACTTCCTGAGAGTACTTTTGCCCAAACTGATCAATCTAAAGATGAAGATGACTATCAGACATTTTAGAGTAGTCTGGCTATTACAATGAGACTTTAGAAATGAAGAGTGATTGAGCTGGAAAAGAAATATAAAAGAAGCATGAGAATTTGCAAAATTTTAAGCGGTAAAATTTGTGAGGGAGCGACCTAGAAGTGCAAACAGCAGTTATCAAAATCTGTTTATGCACTGCTAGAAATCTCTCGATGACATCAGGACCTCTGACTTGGCCATCCAGAGCCATCGGATGCCGTGACATATCCGTGGGTGGATATGGCCTCACTGGGGGGCAGCCCAGGTACATACAAGGGTGGAACAGCCCCATCACCCACAGAAGGTGTATGCAAGTGGGAGAAGCCATACAGCCAGGGAAGAGGGCGTGTGCCTTAGCCTACTGTAGTGGTTTAGTCTAGTTGCCTTCCTGACAATTAGGTTGAAACTAGGGAATTGACCATATCCCAGTATTCCATTCTATTTCTTTACGTAAGCAAAAGTATTAATACAAGGAGGAAGGAAGTTAGAGGTCAGACCTCTTCTGTTGGGATTGGAGAGGAGAGGCAGCCTCGCTGAGCTCCTGGTATCAGAGTGTAGGCCTTGGGAGGTGGCAGTAGCAGCGGTGGCGTGGTTCTGCTTTCTCAAGGAAAGAATTAAGATTATTTTATTTGCTATCTCTCTATTAGCTGTGTATATCTGTGTATATCGTTGGGTTTTTTTTCACTGTTTTGGGTTTGGGGTGTTGGGGTTTTTCTCTTTGTTATATGTAAATAGGGTTTTTTTGCTACTGTATATAAGTTTAAATATATATATATACTGCTTTAGTTCAGTTTATTTCAGGTCTTTTGTTGGTTTTTTTCTCCCTCTTCCCTTTCCTTTATATAAGGGGAGGGGGCTTTCAGTGTGGATTCGGGGACTTGGCGGGGAGCCAGGTCCAAACTCTGACACCTACACTGCCTGTGAGACAATGTATATGCAATTCTATGCACACACGTGCATGCGTATGAGGATACATTTTGGAATAGGTTATAAGGATTGTTTCTTAGCATTTTGTAAGTTTCTAATATGGAGATTTACATATTGTATTGCTGATATTGATCCTGAATGAATCACTGCTTGACTGCTAACTACGCATCATTCATAAATCAGTAAATCATTTTGACATTGATTTGTTTTAAAACAGATGAACTTTTTTTCCTTATGAAAATTTTCATTATGCTACTTGCATAAATGCTTCAATAACTTCATGTACTCATTACGAAAATGTATATGTATTTTTATATATATAATATAGCCCATCAGTTTTATGGATGATCCTTTATGGAAGGATCAAAAGTTGTGCAACAGTCCCCTCTTTGCTTTACATTTGATTCGCAAAAGGAATAAATGCCTTAAACAAAAGAAAACCAAGATACATGGTGACACTTAATTGTGTCCTAGTTTAACTGTTAGGTTTTATTTTACCCTAGCAGCTGCTGGAAGTACATTTCCTCCTTAAATTTGCAAGCTCTTTGAGACAAAGGTGTTTTCTTTTTGTTGATTGTAGGTTTTTCTTGTTTGGGATTTTTAATTTTGTTTTTAGGGCACTACCCAATATTCTAAGGGAAGCATACTGCAACTTTAGGCATTCCTACGTTACAAATAAACAGCAATTAAAATATTAATTCTAGAAATATATATAAAGTGTAATGAAGTTTAATTCCAAATTTGGTAACTTTTAAGTCAAAAGGTTAATTGAAGTCCAAATCTAATCAACCTAGGCAGTATTGATTTTCATGACCCAAGTGAAAATTCTGTGTAGATAACAGAATTAAATTCTTCATTTGCTGTAAATGCTGATAAAGCTCACTGATATTTTAAAATATTTCTGAAGGTAGCTCAAAACATGAAGACAAAGCACTTAACACATTCCCTCAGATCATCAAGATTTGGAGTAACTGTACACTTGTTCTGTAGGTCCCCTGAGAGTGTCTTGTTTACATACAGGTCAGAAGGGGTAAAATGTATCCCATTCTTGTCATGAGAAATCATAGAATCATAAAATAACCTGTATTGAAATGGACTCACAAAGACCATCTATGTAGAACTGCTGGTCCTGCACAAGACCACCCCCAGAATCACACTATGTGCCTGAAAGTGTTGTCCAAACACTTGAACTCTGGCAGCTTGGTGTCATGAATACATCCCTGGGGAACCTGTTCCAGTATCCAACAACACTCTGGGTGTATAAACTTTACCTAATATCCAACCTAAACCTTCCCTGATACAGCTTCATGCCATTCTCTTGGGTCCTATCGCTGGTCCCCAGAGAGAAGAGAACAACGTCTGGCCCTGCACTTCCCCTCATCAGGAAGATGTGGATGGCTATGAGGCCTCCCCTCAGTGTCCTCTTCTGTAGGCTGAACATGACAAGTATGACTTCACCTCAAGGCCCTTCACCATCTTCACAGGCCTTCTTTGGATGCTCTCTGGTAGTTTAATATCTTTCTCATACTGTGACATTCAAAACTGCACACAGTGCTAGAGGGGAGGCCACAGCAGTGCAGAGCAGAGGGGGTCAATCACTTGCCTTGAGCAGCTACCAATGCTTTGCCTGATGCCTCCCAGGACACAGTTGGCCCTCCTGGCTGCCAGGGCACTGCTGACTCATATTCAACTTGTCATTGATCAGGACCCCCAGGTCCCTTTCTCCAGCATCTTATTCCCAACTCTGTACAAAACAAAACCAAACAAAAACCAAAAGCAAAACAAAAAATCCAACCAAACCAGATCAAACCCAAACAAAACCAAACAAAAGTAAAATAAACAAACAAACATTATCTAAAATAATGGATCCTTAAAATTTCTCTTTTTTCCTTTTCAAATCAGAAGAGTTAATTTTATAAAATCTTTCCTCAGTTTGAAGCATCCTTTTTCACTGGTTCATTCCAATGGGTTCATCTTTCTCACCTCTGAACAATTTCTAAAATTTTATTGAATTAAATCTACTGAAGACAAGATATTCTGTGGTTCTAAAATAATTATCTTTTTATGTTATCTGTAATGCAGTAATAGGAAATATATTTTGGATCTTTGTGAAAAAATTGTGGAACTATAAGCTTATACCTGACTTCACAAGGGTTTGTTTCATAGTTTGGTTTCTTCTTTACTTGCCTCTGTTCTGTTTGTGTCAATTGTTGTATTTGGCTAAATTGTTTTATGTATAGCAAATATATAGTACATGGGGAAAAAGGAGAAAAATAATAGTTAGTCCTTTCTCAAACTTCCCAAGAAATAAAAGTTTCACGTGTACAATGTATCTTTATATTTCTGTACTTTCTTAGAGTAACTTATATGGCTTAACACTAGGCATCAGATATTTTACTATCTCTGAAATGTGATTATAGCTTTGAAAACACATGGGTTTGCAGACATCATATGACAAAACATACTGTAAATTTAGTGTTACTTTCCCTGATATAGCACATCCACTGTACAAAGTGGTAGCTTGTATTTTGCCAGGTGTAATCTCCTAATATTTTTATAAAGGTACTTATGAGGACATGTTAGGAACTTAAACCAGGCTTCAGGTTGACAACAGTGAAAGTAGTCATGGAAGAGTCTACCATATTAAGGATATGATGAACATTAGCATTAATTGTGATTTAGAGATTCTGTGTCTTGGAAACAGAACCAAATAAAATATCACTTTCATTCTGCTTGTTAATAAGGTTTCTTTGTATATTTTTTGGAACGATACTATTGCATGCAATAGGAAAAAGCTCTGGGGAACTTGGCCTTCACTGAAAGTTTTAGCAGTTTCTTTCTTCCCTTAAGATGAGAAGTAACTGATGAACCATTTGTTGATTTACACTAATCACATTTTGAAGATGTCTTTTTTTGATGGTACAATTAAAAAAGTATTGTACTTTACAGAGTGCTTTTGTTTCATTCTTACACAAACCAGATAATTGTTTTTATGTTAATCACTAATATTTTAGTGGAGAATAATGGAAGAGAAAGGGAAGAAAAAAGGAAGAAAGACAACAAATAATTCTCTCAGATGCTGACACTGAGTATATTATATTAATATATGAATGTTATATACATATATTGATGTATATGAATATTCAGTATTTAATTGAATATATTGAAAAATATATTCAATGTTGTGGTAGGAAAACTAAATCAGACTAGGGCAGAATTTTCTTAGAATTGAAAATATCAGTTTCCTAGAAGTGAGAAACTAGCTCACTTGAGAAGAGAGCTTCCACCTTGAAAGATCCAGACTGAATAGGACAAAACTTTTTGGCCCTTAGAATAACTGGGTTTCTAGAAAAATTCAGAATGTGTAACTGATTGGTCAAATACAAAATAACTGTATTTATTCATAAGAAGAAACAGTTATTAAACATATTTGCACTTCTTCCTACTGTCAGAATGAACACAGGGTCTTAGAGATTTCTTGCACATGTTAAAAATATTCCTACCCACATAGTGCAAAGGCCACAAAGCACAATGTAGATATATTCTTATGATTTCTTGAATGTAGCTGTTATTTTCTTATAAATCTTATAAATACCTTATTCGTATATAGTCATATGCCTTATTCTTCTCTTACTCATGCATTTAATATAAATCGCTTATATTTAACATTTATTTTCTTAAGGGAAAAGGAATTTTTTTTTATTTTAGTTTTTTTTGCTTTTTTTTTTTTTTTTTTTTAGGGAACTTCAGTTCCGCTGCAGTACTTTTTCACAGTACACTTGTTTTCTGCACTTTGAATGACATACTGGATGATTCCTCTAGGTCAGTAAATGAATTCTGAATATACCATCATATAATTCTAAGTTTCCTGACAATTACAAAAAACTTTGTGAGAAAAATGAACCCTAGAAAGAATGTGTAGGAGGACTGACACACAGTAAAAAGACCATAAGATCACAGCTGGTAGGGAGAGGGAAGTACTACATTAGCATTAAGTGATTAACTTGCAGCAGATTAAAATGACTAATATGACATTAGCAAAGAAAACACTGTTCTGTCATTTATATTGAATGAAAATGTGCTTGATGCCTCAGAGATGGTTCTTATAAAGGAAGCTTAGTGACTTATACCAGATATTATGCTGTTATATATCATTAGGACAGGAAATCAGCATAAGTTTCTCACTAATTGTTTTTGATTGAGAAACTGTGGAAAAGAAGAAAATGGTGTCTTTCTCAAAAGTTAGCTGAATCAAACTGATAGAGGTGTAAAAAGAGTAGTTATAATATTGAGAGGTTTTGTAGAATCACTTGATATTTAAGAAAGATTAAGGGATAAAATTTTGATAACATTAACTCATTGGCAACCCGTGGTGTAATCCAGAAAGATAATGAGAATGACAAGAGGGTAAAGCCAAAGAGATTACTAATTTTTTTTAAAGTAATGACCTACATTGTCCTTATATTCATTTTGTATCCCTGCTCTGAGAAGGAGACAAATCGAATTTCTTAAAGTAAAGCAGAATCTATTTTTTTTCAATGATAAAAAATAACAAATATAGTTTTAATTTTATTTCTTCTGCTGAATTTCGTACCATCTTATGGTCTCAGGTTTGCAATTGATATGAAAATGCTCTGTGAATGAAATGGTGATGCTTTTGAGGGAGAAGATACTGCTAAATATTTACTCAGGTTACTGTTATTTCTTTTTGTAATTCTAGCAGTTGAGTTTGAGTTTGGCTTATCAGTTTCTCATTCATTGTGGTGGGTTGACATCAGCTGGCTGCTTCATGCCCACCTAGCTTCTCTCTGACTCCTCTTCCTAAGAGGACAGGAGGAGAAAATAAAATTAAAAAGCTCATGGGTCAAGATAAAGACAGGAAGATCACTTAACAATTACTGTTGTGGGCAAAACAGACTCAATTTAGGGCAAAATAATTTATTGCAAAGTAGAGTAGTTTGGTGAGAAACAAGAAGAAAAACTAAAACATCTTTCCTCCACTCTCCTGTTTTGTCAGGCTCAACTTCACCTCTTCATTCTGACTCCCACTCTGAATGGCACTGGGGAGGTCTGAGGAATGAAAACTGTGGTTAGAGGCGGTTGGAAGGCTCTGGTACCCTATCTGTCCTATGATTTTGTTGTATGATGATCTGTTGTATTGTATGATTTTTGTTATTTGATGGTGTAATTGTGTTCTGTATTCCACCATGATGTTACTGAAGTAGGCTTTTTTTATTTGAAAAGTAGGTTCAGGAAATATATTACAGAGTTCCTATGCATTCATGTATCTGTCAGTAACCTTCAGTGAAGATTTTGCAAGTTATCCTCAGGCTTGCATGGATAAGCTGTGACAACTCGTATTGAGGGTAAAAAGATTCACACAGGAGCAAGCTAAAAAGTCTTTTGGAATTTTTTACCTTTTTTTTTTCTTCTTTTTTCCAATGTGTAACTACTAAATATTCTTTTATTGTTAGTATTGTCTTGATGTTGAATAGTTAATAATGATCTTTTGAGGTATGCTATTATTCTTTGAAACCTGTGTTGCATCAAACACACTTCTCTTTATCTGCTGAGGAAACATATTTGCATGATACATAAAATTTGTATGATTCATAAATGCTGTGGTTCACACTGAATGATGACTCTATACTAAAACTAACAAAGCATTGTCAGAACCCGCTATAATCAAAGGAGGAGAAATGTAAGTTATCATACTTCAACCTACTGTAATGAAATTCTGTCAAAAGACAAGTAATGTTTTGTAAGCAGCTGCAGAAATATTCAACATATGTGATAGTCATTAAGAGGATAACTGAACAACCTGAATTGTCTCAATACCATTCCATACCTAGTGCTGAGATACATTTGAGAAAGCCTAGGATCAGTGATTAATAATATGAGAAAGAATTTATTTTAATTTTCTGCTTATTACAGGCTCTATAATTTTGACAAGTGATTCTAACAACAGTTCCATGACTCTGGTAGAAAAATACACAGGCACTAAAACAGTAAATGAATATTATGAAAAATCCAGTATATCCCCAGCAAAACTGTTTCATTGGTTAACAGCACTGATGTGGAAAACCTAAATCTCACTGCACCACTTCTCATGAAATCCTTTTGGGATTTTCCTTTTTTTTTCTTTCTTTTTTTTCACCTTAACTTCACCTTCCAGCTAATTTTTAAATCTTTTTTTGTTTCATCAGAATATTAGGGAATTTTTCCATGTCATCCGTAGTATATTGACTCCAGCTAGCAGCTAAGCCCCCATCCGGTCTCTTATTCGCTTCACTGCAGTTGAGACTGAGATAGGAATACATCAATAACAAAAGGGAAAGAAAATAAAAAAACCTCACAAATAATGCAAAGGCAATCACTCATCATCTTTAATTGGCAAACTAATGTTCAGTCAGTCCCCAAGCGACAGCTACTTTGGAAAAAAAATACATTAACCTAAATTTGACACAGATATATTGTTTATCATTGTGTTATATATCATGGAATACCTCTGGTTAGTTTGGGTCAGTGTCCCCTCTTGTTCTGGGGGTAGAGAGAGAAACAGGTTAAAAATCTAAACCACACAGCCCCATATGGGCTACTGTGAAGAAAATTAACTCCATCTGAGCCAGATATTGGTTTGTTGGTAGAGAAAGAAAAAAACCCCAACACTCCCAAACTTCTGGTTTTTGTATGCTGCTCTAATTTCACACTGAAGTGGCTCTGTAACTTGTTTAAATATAACTTATGAATATTAAATTTAATAAATTATGCTTGTATTTGCACATGTTCTACCTGAAAAGTTGCTCTTTAAATGAGCATATTGTCTTGTATGTGACTCCATGTTTGAATTTATATATATATATATATATATATATATACACATAAATATATAGAGAGAGTATCACTACAGGACCCATGTTCACTGCTAATTTTAGGCTTTCTACATCAAACAACTGAAGAATGTCTGCAAATTAATAGCAGAAAAATCAAAACAAGAAAATGAAAGACATTTTAAAATCAATTTACTAATTGGATCATAAAAGTTAAAATTTTATCAGTACTTGTGAACAGAAAAATAGCTACTCAAAATCTTTTCTATTAGAATTCAATGTTTGCAGTGTATTACTCAGTCTTTAATATCTATTCTGACTGTTCTCAAATTGATTTCTGTTGTTTTCTGCCTAAGTTGTTCCAGGGTTGATAGACGGCCCTCTGATGAGCAATCTGAGAGTCTGCCAAATAAAGACTTGACTTAACCAATGTTATCTTTCATAAAATTATTTACCATATCATGGCTTTAATAAGATTAAGAAATTCAATATAGCTGATTTACATTTCCATGTTCAGGTTTTATTTTTTTGAGAATGGCGTTTGAGAGAAGGAACAGATAAGAGAGAAAAGAGAAAATGGAGACTTACCAGTCTGCTATTTACCATAGAAACTGAAGAGTCTTTTCAAAAATTAATATTAATAATCATACCTGCATGTCATTGTAGAAAATGGCTTATGCAACTAAATTAACAATAGTTATGACTTTAATTATGTGGAAAAAATTCAAACTCCACGATACAAAAGATGTACCTGAGGCTTTCCAGTATTAAGCAGTTTAAAAACAATAGGAAGAAAGAAGAAAATTGAAAAAATGACAATTTATGGTTGTGGGTTTCTTAAAAGCAAAAAATACCTATCAAATATGAACTTAACTTATTTCACATTGATGAGGAAGGTTTCTGGTAAATAGAAGTGGATGATATCAACAATAAAATCAGAATCCTTTCAGTAGTTTTAATTTTTTTTTTGGTCATTAATTTGGAAAAGGTTTCATCTAGATAGATATTATTGAATTTTTGTTTGCATGAATAGCTGAAAATAGTGCTTTTCCTGAGTGCAAACAAGATCTTAGAAACAGTTCTGTGCTGAAGGTAGACTATACTTTTTGTACTGTCATTAAAAAAGGAAAGGTATTCATGAGATTGACTAGCATCATAATATACCAGCACCTTTGAGAGTTCACAAAGGTCTTATGATTGAGGGATCACACAGAGGTGCAGAAATGGGATTATCTGTAATCTCTGCCACAGTCTTTATGATCTTGAATGAGTCACTCAAGGTACCTGTGCATTAAGCAGTACCAAGTCATATTTCATATTTCATATTTCATATTTCATATTTCATATTTCATATTTCATATTTCATTTGCTTGAACAGTAAAATTGACATAGTTGTAAGGATCATGTTAGGAATTAGCTGTAACAAGTGTTGCAGTGTACGGCTACATTAGCTAACATCTCTGCACAGAAATACTGTTTGTTGTGTGAATTTATCCAGCTATGAATTTACTATGACTAAGACCATTCTCTACACATGTGCTCCTGCATCACTTTTAGAGCAGCAGCCACACCACTAGACATTTTTTCCTCTACTCCTCATTTAAGTTTAAATGGAATCCTTTCTCATTAGCTAATTTACTACTAACTTTTAACTAAACCATCACTAACAGGGGACTGTGATGCGAGATGTGGACAGAAATAGTCACTCTGTTCCTTAACTGTAACGGCGGGAACACACTGACTTTCTTATTGCTCTCTCTTTCAGTCCTTTCTATACTAATTGTAAATTGATTGAACTGCAATTTCTACAAATTGATTTTTATTATACATAAAGCTTTGGATCTAATCTGCAGAGTAGCTGGTCTACTGTGAGTGTGACAATGTATACTAGAAAAGATATGAAGACAGAAGTGGATATAAAATGTCCATCTGGGAAAAAAGATAGCAAGAGTTTTCTAGATTGAAATAACTCTGGTATAATTTTGCTTTGAAGATTTGGTATTGAATGTGTACCCAAATAAATAATTTCTTTTTCTTTTTTTTTCCCAGGAGGTTTTTGTATTCTTTACAAATTAATTACTTTACCTCAGCATTACAGGTATGACATCACAAATTTACATATTGCCTAAGAATAGGAAATAATTATTTTTATTCATTACATAAACACTAAGAATTATGAAGTGTGTCTGAAATATCTGCATAGGGAATAGGAATAATCTTATCAAAGATTATCTGAACAAAACCAGGATAGATGACTCTCCAGAGTTCCCCACACCATCATGTAGATAGTACTTGCTTAAACTAGATGTCTACATTTTAAATGGATCAGATTGGATGAGATTAATCTCATTTTATTGTACTCTATGTCAGACTGAGAATTAGTAGTATAAATGTTAAAAAA
Organism: Manacus vitellinus; assembly: GCF_001715985.3. Taxonomy (NCBI): domain Eukaryota; kingdom Metazoa; phylum Chordata; class Aves; order Passeriformes; family Pipridae; genus Manacus; species Manacus vitellinus. Next base: position 14,748,356 of record NW_021939396.1, read on the forward strand.
AAAATTAATCCTAGATTAGTTAAACAGGATGATACAAATTTCTTTCATACTTCATCTCCAGAAAACCCATTTCTGTATGGGCAATTTCTATCAATCTCTTATCTCCTACTCATTCTGTTTTACGAGAATTTTCCTTTCAGTCACTTTTTCCTATAATCCTTTCTCAATTACTTTTTTTCTTTTTAAAAGAGGACCCTTCCTCTAGATCATACTGCATTCACTCCAATTTTGAGTGTACCTGATTTTTTTATCTGCATTCTCATTCCAGTAAATAATGGAGGGTTCCTTGGACCACTTCCTTTTCTCCACCTCCCCTCATCTTTTTCTTCTATTTGATTCTTTCACTCCTTTTTTTTTCTTTTTCTGACCATACTCTAGCTTTTCTACAGAGAAAATTCATATCCCTGAGCTTTAAGAGCTAGGGTGGAATTTAGCTATTTACTTACAGCTGTAAGAGTAGTTTAAGTTAATAGGCTAAATAGTTAATAAAGATAAATAAAAATCTTCAGAAGGAGATTTTTTTCCAATATTAATTTTCTCAGTCTTTAGTAAATGGGTAAATTCTACTCAGATGCATGTGTCTGCTAGTAATAGGTACCTAGACCTTTAACCTTAAATAGGTGTTTAGACAGCTTCTTCTCTCATGATTCGCTGTCAGGCTGACAGATGGGCACCTTAGTGCCCCTTAACAGAGAGTCACCCAATACCAGCATTCATCCTTTCCTTTAACAGTATCTGCTGTATGCTGCTGTTCTCCTTGCACACCCTTATCATGGGTGCCTATAGCTATTAAAGCTTCATACCTGGTTTTGGCTGTGGCGCCAGAAGGTGACCCTCCTGCTCCTGAGGGTCACCAAGGTGCCTCATTTTCTGTGGTATCCCCCACAGAAGTGTTGTTCAAAAACCACCCATCTATCTCCATCTTGGGTCCCCTAGTACTTCACAGCCTTTTAACTGTTTCATACAACTCGGCCCCCTGACATAACAGGTCATCAATCTGTGCACATCTTATGCAGGTGCTCACCTTTTCTCCAGAAAAAGGGTCTATGCACTCACTGCAATTTACTGTCTGGACTGAGGTACTTCTTTAGCAGTTCCATCTGTGTGGAAGTATGAGACATCTCAGGGCTTTCCCTGAAGAAACATTGATAACTCTGAGGTGGGATTCAATGCGATGTCATCGTTCCTGGCAATGACCAGGCTGTGTCAGCCTCCCACGAGAGCCACTGGCAGGGTTCTCAGCTCTTGTTCGCGTTTCCCTGGCTCTGAAAACCCCCCTGTCCACCTGGATCTAGTGCTCAGCCACAGAATTTACCTCTGCCATTACTGTCTACCTCACTGTCTGAGTGCTGCTTTTGTGCTTTAAAGTGCTGTTTTATGTGTGCGTCTGCATATACCTACAATGAAATGCTATACCAATAGTATTTAAATAGTATGTAAACATTCCGTATTTACATTTCAAGTACATTTATAGATATATATCTATATAAGTACTTGAACTATCTACAATCAAACTAGTCCAAATTTTAGTTCTTTATAAGCTAACTGATATTTCAAATTCCTTGAGTATAAGGAAAATTAATCTTAATAATCATTACTGATAGGAGCATCAATTTAGTGATTCAGAACATCCATACCAGTTATCTTATTACTATATTGTTATATTACTTTATTGTATTATTGTCAATTACTGCAATTATATTACTGAGCAGAGCTGATGTTGCTCAGAGGAATTTAAAAGAATTTGGTTTAACATATAAACATTTATCATTAGCACCTTATTAGGAAGTTTTATGTCAGAATTAAAATACACACAGAGCTTTATATATAAAATCCTCAAGCAAATAAATATTTAAACTTTTTTATATGTATGACATTTTTTTCAGAAATTATTGGGTAGAGTGTTGATGGAATATTTATTGAAGGATTTGGTAATTATTCCAAAGAGTTTCTAATGCTTATGACCCCTAGCTACTAGTTACTGGTGAAATTTAAAGTTTTCGAGGGCTGGCTTGTGGATGTCCTTGGCACCCACACTCCACATTTACCTAACAGTGAAAGTAGATGCTTTCTGTCAGCTCCTGTGAGCTCAGAGCGGATATTTACCTCTGAATTTAGTATTACCTCTTGTGTGTCTTTTCACGCTTCGACTTTCCAGTGGTTTTGGTCACTGTAACTGAAGTAGGTAGGAGAGACTGATATGTCCTCACTCTTTTGTACCAATCAAGTTGGAGTAAAGTGAAAGGATGGTTACTAGAATGGTCAGTTAAATAGACAATTTATTTTTTTGAAGAACATTAAAAGAAATTGATTAGCTTAGGAAAAGAAGATCAAGAGTAGGTACAGTTGAATTGTTCCTTAGGAGTTCCACAGGAATAAAACCAGAAAGAACAAAAAATCTCAAGAGATAAATATGTAAAAAACAATGAGGTTGAAATTTAAGATTTAATCCAGAAGATATTTCACCAGCAAGGTGACACTCTAGGACAGCATTCTACGAGGAACAGAAGGAATGAAAATACTGCAGGATCAGGTTTGATCTGCAAAAGAGATGATATGTAAATATTTGCTGCCATAGCAGAGAAATGAGCTTGGCATGGTCCACCATCTTTTGAATTCATTTTCTTCAGTTATACTATTGAAATATTTTCAATTTCAGCAAATTTGTTTCTTATTGATGTCAGCAAAAGGTAAATTCACATGCGATATTCTTCTTGTGCTTGTACAAGCACAAGGAAAGAAGATGATTCAGGCTTTCCTTCATCTTTCAGCTTGCCTACCCCACTGTCAGGATTCCTTCTATGAAAATTTTATAAATAATATAGTTTTATACCTTGACCTGAGAAATCATGTAGAATACCTGGACTGATAAAATATTGATGTTTAAACAATGGCATTACCATAATTGCTGGAGAGTGAATAGGAAGTTTAAACACTTCCCTCCTGCTCACTTATGAACTAAACAAAATTCTAGAAGTTATAAAAAATATACTCACAAACCAAATATTTTCATAATTTTATAAAATATAATTATTTTATTCTGTCAAAGATAACTGTGTGGCTCAACTTTTTTCCTCTAGCTATGCTGACTTCTGCTCTGAAGTTGGTCTGCAAAGGAGGAATTCTCTAAAGTTCAGAATAATAATAACTGCTCAAGCTAGTGTGTTGGTGGGTGCTTCTTTATCTTTTGCCAATGACATTCCTAGCTAAAGAAGGTTTTGAAATGCTAAGATATGAATGTGAATTGGCAAGAACACAACATTTTGGAGACAGGAAAGCCAAAAGTTCATTTTCCCATATTTAATGAAAGATGAGTATAAGTAGATAAGAAGAAATACAGCAGTAAAAAACCGAACTGAACCAAAACAAAAACAAAATACCAAAAAACCCCACCAAAATAAACAAACAAAAAGACCCTAAAAACCAACAGATGAACAAAGGGAAAAAGAGGGAGCAGGGGAAGACTAATGTGGAATGTCAGGGAGGAATGACTTTGTATCGTAAGTTGATACAGTAAACTTAACGCCTAGGGACATGACATGAAGGAGACTCTGTTGGCCTCATCAAACATATAATTTAACCAGCTTTATCGGCATTCCTACTGGGAGTATAAGTGTCTGCTTTTTAAACTATGCAAATTAGATACAATACATTTATTATAACCACATTTATCCATAGACCCATACTTTGAATGAATATGTCATTTATTTGATTTAGCTCAACATAGTTCTCAGTTAATGAAAAAAGATTAGATTAATAATTATTTTCTAAATTTTTATTTGCTTTTTCCTTAAGCTACAAATCTTGACAAGCTTCCCTAAAACTTCACAAAGAAACCAGTACCTCCTCTTTGAAGTCATCTTATTCTCTTCTCCGCTGTCAATATTTAGCCTTCTAGCAAAATCATAGAATCATAGAATCATTTAGGTTGCAAAAGATCTTTAAGAACATGATTCACTCCTGGCAAGATTTCTCTGTGAAGGCTGGTTCGTGACCTGTATTTAAGAGCGGTACTTCTCTGGCAATCAGCACAGATTGCTCAGTGCTTCTCTGCTTCCAGATTCAGGTCTTGACATCTCTGAGGTTTCCAAGATACAATTTCCTGTGTTTGAAGGGTCAAGTAGTGAGGTGCTAATATGCTACAATACTGAAAAACAGGTTGGAGAACAAAACATATTAAGCAGCTACAATTTTCAAGGAGCTATTGATTTTCCACTGAGCAGTTCATTTGTCACTACATTTTGTTGTATGGTTTCCTTTAGCTAATACATGTGGGTCATATTCAGTAGTGGATGAAACTTCAGAACAGATTTTATTTTATCCAAATTGTTAATACATCTTTCTACCTACAGTTATCAAAACAGATGCTGGTTATCCCGATATCATGGAATATGAAAACCTGGTAGACATGCAGAATTTGCAGACCACTTAAAACATATATTTAATAATAAAATGATAATATTTTCCTTTTAAAAATAAAATTTTAAAACTGAAATAATTTTTTTGAGTTTTGAACATGTATCAATCAGGAGGTAAATAAATAAAAGCTTATAAATCCAGAAGAATACAAGTAAACATTTGAGGTACATTTCAGGTTTCAGTAAAATCTGTGTCCTTCCATTAAAAGTATTCTAGCTTCTTGGAAAGATATTACAGGAACAATTAATTTTTCAATTAAGAAAATAAAAACACAAACTGCTTTTCTTTACAATCTTTACTGAGCTAGGACATGCTGGGTGTGGAAACTAACATAAGAACGGTTCCTAAAAAATATATTCTGCCTTATGAATATGAATTACATGTTATCAGGCTTCTTATTCTTTATAAATATAATAATCCAACCCAAAGAAGCCTATAAAAAGATTATTTTTCTCTTCTTGAGAACTACACAGGGTAAAAAACCCATAAAACTCAACTGGGTTTGGCTCAAAATATCCAGGTAAATCAGAGCTGTTGATAATCCATATGATAAAATTCTTGATTCCATTGATCGTAGAACATGCACACAGCAACAACCTCTAATAACTAAACATCAGATTTAAAGAAACAGAGACATTAGGAAAGCAATTATGTTTGACATACAACCTAAATTACAAGCTACATTAACTGTTTGATATTTTCCTATAATGACTTCTGATTTTTGAACAGGTTTCTGCTCTGGCCCCATCAATATTCAAGCTAATACAGCATGTCCTTATTCCTAGTTCTGAGATAATCTGGGTGTACAACTCCTACAGGAAAAACAAATTGAATTTTTTTTTTTGATGAAGAAGCTGTCCATCAAGTAAATCTGTTTTATCTAAAACTTACTTTTTTGAGAAAATATGTCAAATTTTGACAACACGATTTACAGGAAAATAATTACATGATACATAGCTCATAGATTATATGAACGAAATCAAAATATTTTACTCCAATGCTGTTAGAACTTTTCACTGCAATTTATTTTCCAATTCCACTGACTTATACTACATTATATTTAACAAAATAAAGACATTTCAGATTTTGAAACAACATTAGAATATATTGTGATCTCTTCTGAAATATTGAGAGTTTTTTTGCTGTGTTGTTAGTGTAAGCAAAAGACAAAGCAGAAAATAATTTTATGAGGTGAAATTAAAGGAAACACTTTTTTCAGATCATTATTACTTTCCTCTGCTCATGTTCTCTTTCCTTGATTTGTTAAACTTTCAGTTCTTCAGCTATGAACCTGCTTTACAATTGAAGAGCCTAAATCAGACAACCACCCAATCACAGAATTAAAGAGTGGTTTGGATTGGAAGGAATCTGAAAGATTATATAGTTCCAAGGCCCCTGCCATAGGCAGGGACATCTTCCACTAGAACAAATTGCTTAGGGCCCCATTCAACCTGACTTCAAAAACTTTTAGGGATGGCGAATCCATAGCTTCTCTGGGAACCCTGTTTCAGTGCCTCACCACCCTCACAACAGGGAATTTCTTCCTAATATCTAGTCTAAACCTACTCTCTTTCAATTTAAAGCCATAACGCCTTGTCTTATCAAATATCCTGTAAAAAGTACCTCTTCAGCTTTTCTGCAGGCCCCATGCAGGTACTGGAGGCCTGCTATAAGGTCTCTCCAGAGCCTTCTCTTCTCTAGCCTGAACAACCCCAACTTTTTCAGCCTGTCTTCATAGGAGAGGTGTTCCAGCCCTCTGATCATCTTTGTGGCCCTCCTCTGGACTCACTCCAACAGGTCCGTGTCCGCAGAGCTGGATGAAGATAGGGTCTCAGGAGAGTGCTGTAGAGTGCAATCACATCTTTGGACTTGCTGGCCACACTTCTTTAGATTCAGCCTAAGATAGAATTAGCTTCTAGGCTACACGTGGACATTGTTGAGTCATGTTGAGTTTCTTATCCACCAACACGCTCACATCCTTCTCTTCAGGTCTGCTCTCAATCCATTCCTCTTCCAGACTGTATCTGTGCTTGGCATTACCCTGACCCAGGTGCAGGACCTTTCACTTGGCCTTGTTGAACTTCATGAGGTTTGCACAGGCCTACCCCTCGAACATGTAAGACAACCTTGTAAGACAAAATCCCTTATAGCTGGTACATTACTTATTCGTTTTTTTGCCCTTTGTGTCTTGTTTATTCCCCACCTCCCCACAACTAAAAATTGCACCACCCCTCAAAGATAGAATATAGACACACCACCAAAATCAAACCAGACAGAAAACATACCCATCATTTTTATTTATATGTTGCTTTTCTACTATTTGATAACCTTTCTTCAGCCCTCTTGTTACTGAAATTGTTAGTTTAGACAGGTTAATCAAACCCTGATTATCCCACTTCAGCTGGGACTTGTTAGTATTTAGTCTTGATAACTATGGGCATTCAGGTCTTTACTATGAGCTAATAGTACTCTTTTTACTTCAGGAAACATCTCAATTTTTGTGCTTTATGAAAGACAGCAGTGAGGATATTAGCTATCTGAGAGATTGTTGGAGCCCATGAGGTTAGGTTGCAACTAAATGGTAATTTTTGAAATGTGGATGTCTCATAGATGCTGGATAATGGAACCTAAAGTATTTCAATTCTAGGAATACAGTCCTCAGAACTCTATTTATATTGTAATTTCTTACTACTTAAAATCATCAGAAAAATAAGCATACCAAACCAAAAACAGTTCTAAGCATTAAAAAAATAATAAAAAGAAATTATTTTGATTTCCACATATCTTTGGGGTTTTTTAAGTGAATACATTCAGTGAAGAACTTTTCAGCTGTTATATATATAAAAATATGTGAACATTTTAAATAGTCAAGACTCAAAGAATAATTCTATCTAGCTTAGAGCTGGGAATATGCATGACAGGAAGAAATACCAATTGTCTAATCAAAATTAAATTTATTAGATAACAAAACTCTATGAATCACAGAAAGCTAACAAATAGGTAAGGGCAGTCGCAGATTATATTGACCTTTGTTCCTTAGCCTTTAAGAGACGAACCTGGGACCACTTTTGGGGATTCATTTCTAATAACGTCTCTTCCAGTGACTGTGCTCTCCAGACTCCTTCAGAGCACTTACTCTGAAGCATGGATGTGACAGGGTTGAGCTGCCATTTGAAATTTATTTGTGAAAGTAAATAGGATATGTTAGGTGGAGATATGCAGAACATGCAGAGACAGATAATGATCCATCAGTCAGCTGCAGTCTGTGGAGGGAACGAGGACATCATTGTTCCCCTGAATGTGTGCACTGTGCTCTATAAAGACTTGGCCAGAGGTAGGAGTCCCTCTGACAGTCCCTCTGCAGAGTACTCCCAGCTGAAGGAAGGAGAGTGTCTCAGGCAACCTTTGGATTTAATAAATCAAAGGCTCTGAAAATGCCGTCACTGGCCTTAGGGAATGTAGCACAAGATATTTTTTTTTCCCCTGCAGCAAGAAGCAACTTATCTACCAAATAAAGTAAGAAGGATGTAATCAGTCTCCAGATGTTTCTGCTTCAACTAGATCTTCCCAGTTGTGCCTGTGGTTTGTGCAGTCACTCCCCTGTGTTGGTACCTTACCTATTCAGCATGTGACGAACTTTGTATTTGAATTTTGAATTTGAATGGGATTTTTTCTTTCTTTTACTGTATTTCCTGACAGAAAGATTCAAACCTCTTCTTTGTTATAAATTAATTATATAAACAAATGTTATATACATATAATCATAAGTACTTTTGTTTTGAAAAAATATTTATATATCCATTTTTAGCAGTAGTTAAAAAACTAAATGTCTGCTCTTTTTGCGTATTGTAATGTCTTCAGTAAGACTATGCGAAAATCCTTAGTTATAATAGATTACTGAAGTTACTTTAAATATTTACAACCATTGCAAACATAATTAAACCGAAACACCAACATGCATAATATTGAATTCTTGATAGTTTGCAAAATATTTCAACAGTTTTTATAAATATACAGACTTTAGATTGCTTTGTAGTAGACCCTTGCTAGTTTGCTCATAGTACCTAAACAGTTTTACATCTTTACATAAAAGGTATGAAACAAAGTAATAAAGTCAAGATATTATCAGTAATACTGTTATTTTTAATTTTATTAACCTCCGGTTTCACAAAGAGCACAATATACCCAGTGATAGCTACAGAATATATAAATTAATTACTGTTAGACCTCTACCCTCGACTTTTTCTGACTTCTTTACTTAAGTCAAAATTAATAATTTTAGAAATTTCAACCTCATATTTTGATAACTGTGTAATGAATTTGATCAAGACAATGTTATGTTGTTTCTCTGAAAGAAATATTCATATATAACATAATAAATATTAGGGTATTTTTGCATGGTGCATTCACTGTAATTCAAAGACTAAAATATATCTTTAGTTCAGTTTAGTAGATGGTATGTCAAGCTTTTCAGCCGCAAGAAAGGTTGGAGAGTATGAGGATAAGTAGATTTAAGAAATAGAAGTAATTTGGACAGGAAAAATTTTTATATCTGTGTGGACTAAACTAAGGGGATGTCTGTGGGGTTTTTATTCTCGCTAATGTGATCCTACAAAGTTCTGGAGGGTACAGTGGGCTTGAAATATCTGGGTACAAGTCAGATTCAGTCTGGAAGAAATATAGCTTCATTCACGCAACCCTGCACCAAAACAATAAATCTTTTCTCTCCCGACTGCAGTGGTTATGGAGCTATACTGGCTCTCATCTCTGCAAGCCTTGGAAACTACATTGTGTTCCACTATATGGTCTAAATTTACCCTAAACATTTGACTGCAGGGCGATTGTAAGTACCATCATTTTCAGCACATTTCAAAGACAGAAGGTATGTATATATTGCTTATTGTGTCAGGGGCATTTACTAAAAATGAAAAAATTAGGCAGCAATACTTTCTTTGACTGAGCTTGTTTTCAAAAACCTGCATTCTAATGAACCGAACTTTAATGGCACACCACAAGACATCACCTTTGTTGAGCTGCAATTCAGCATTAATGAAGCACCAGTATTTTTCATTTCCAGTTAATTTCTTCAAGGATTTTTGTTTGATTTAGCTTTTATTTAATTGAGACATTTTTGTCGTAGGAGGATATTGAGGTCCTGGAGCAGGTCCAGAGAAGAGCAACAAGGCTGGTGAAGGGACTGGAGCACAAGTCCTATGAGGAGAGGCTGAGGGAACTGGGGCTGTTCAACCTGGAGGAGTCTCAGGGGAGACCTCATCACTCTCTACAACTACCTGAAAGGAGGTCGAAGCCAGGTGGGGGTTGGTCTCTTTTCCCAGGCAACTATCAGCAAGACAAGAGGGCATGGTCTCAAGTTGTGCTAGGGGAGGTTTAGGTTAGATGTTAGAAAGAATTTCTTTACAGAGAGGGTGATCAAGCATTGGAATGGGCTGCCCAGGGAAGTAGTGGATTCTCCATCTCTGGAGATTTTTAAAAAGAGACTGGATGTAGCACTTAGTGCCATGACCTAGTAACCGTAGTGGTAGTGGATCAAGGGTTGGACTTGATGATCTCGGAGGTCCCTTCCAACCCAGATGATTCTATGATTCTATGATAGCTGTTTACTTGATTAATGTTACTAGCTAGGCTGAAGTTGAGATATAGCCATAGCTAGATTCTTAGACTCCTAAATACTTTCTCCTAACTTGAACACATAGATATAAAAGACTTTGTTATTTATGGTAGAAATGAGCCAGCAATGGGCCCTTGCTTCAAAGATGGTTGATGGTTGCATCAGACCCAGCACCGTCAGCAGATTGAAGGAGGTGGTCCTTCCACTCTACTCAGCACTGGTGAGGCCACACTAAATGTACTTTGTCCAGTTCTGGGATCTTCAGTATAAGTGAGACAGGTACATATTGGAGACAGTCCAGCAAAAGGACATGATAATGACCTGGGTGATCACTAAGTGTACATAGTTTAACAAAAACAAGTGATGGATTCTGCACCTGGACAGGGACAACCCTGGATGTATGTTCAGACTGGGGAATGAGGTGCTGGAAAGCAGTGCCACAGAAAGGGACGTGGGAGTCCTGGTCTATGGCAAGTTGAATATGAGTCAGCAGTGCCCTGGTAGCCAGGAGGGCCAACCATGTCCTGAGGGGCATCAAGCAAAGCATCACCAGCTGGTCGAGGGAGAGGATTGTCCCTCTTTGCTCTGCACTGAGGCAGCCTCCCCTTGAATATTGTGTGCAGTTTTGGGCACCACAATATAAGAAAGAAATAAAGCTATTAGAAAACATCTAAAGAAGGGCAATGAAAATGAGGAAGAGTCTAGAGGGGAAGTGACTGAGGTTGCTTAGCTTGTTCAACCTAGAGAAGAGGAGTTTAAGCAGAGACCTCATTCCCAGTTTGCAGCTTCCTCATTAGGGGAAGTGGAGGGGCAGATGCTGATCTCTTCTCTGTGGTGACCAGTGATAGGATTCAAAGGAATGGCATGAAGTTGTGTCAGGGGAGGTTTAGGTGGTATATTGGAAAGAGGTTCTTCACCCAGAGGGTGGTTGTATCGGTGGAGGGGCACGGACAGACTGCAGGAACATGTTACGTGTTAGTGTAGGTCTTAGATGCTGCAGTACTCCTCAAGACTTTGTTTTATGAGCTTAATCTAGCTGGACTTCCTAACTTTACTGCAGCTGGACCTTCACAGCTAGGCTTAGGTCTTATTCTCTCAGGCCCTGAGCTGGTCCCTTACCCACAACCAGTTCCCCCACTCTGTATGAATCACACGTCTCCACTTTACATTTGAATTTTTAGACCTTTCAGAATTCCAATCAGTCACTACCTAGTCATTGCCTTTTCAGAGACTAAGAATTTCTCAGACCCACTCCAAATGGTAGCCCTCTACAAGCCCCTTGTTTGACTTACAAAGTTTAGGAAAAGAAGAAAAGGCCCACATTCTTGGAGTCCATAAGGAAATCCAGCTTGTGCAACATGAAGGAAAAGCAGTTTGGCTACAGTCAGGGAACCCCTTTTTCTCCCACAAACCCCCATATATAGGCTGATGCTTGCTAAAAAAAAATGAATCTTTTCTGTGTGACATGTTAAAAATTTTGCCAATGGAAAAAATAATGACCAGAACACACCAAGATAACTGTCTTGTGGCAAGTATTTGTGGGTAGTCCAGTCAGTGGCATGGACTGAATTAACATCATCAATCACTGCTGACTTTCAGAAGCACCACATATCCAGAGTCATGTGTCAAATAATCTGGTTTGGATACTAAATTTTATCTTATTCATGAAATACATCAAATTACAGTTGACTCCAAATAAAATCTCTATTACTACTATAGAAAACTCAGTAAGATTTTCAGCTCAAGAAAATCATTCCAGAGAGATGCTCTGAAATACAGGTCTGAAATATGTGACATCATCTGTACTATTTTGTGTGCTCCCTGCATTCTCTGAGAACATACATTCACTTATCACGCAGAGGTACAGGACTTACAAGGTAGATAGAGAGGGAAGATCAAACCCCTAACATTGAAAAAATATTGGAAAAAAAAAAAAAAGACAATGACAAACTCTTCCAGAGGGTATATATACCTTCCAGTTTCTCTTGTCCTGCTGCATTCTCCACACTCACCTGTAGGAAGCAGCCTATTCTGGAAGAAGACTGAAGGAATTACAGGAAAAAATGCATCCCTTGAATTCTTGAAAAGGACCAGGTTTTGTCCTTAATGTACCTAATATTTTCAGTTGCTAGGACTTTTGGTAGTTAAAAATTATTTCTGCAAATCGGTCCCTCCTTGCACAGTGTAATCCATCTGATGTGTAAGACCATACGTGCACACAGCAAGAGAGCTGTGCTTTGCTTTTCCAAGGCTATAATTTTAAATTCCACTTTCTCGGAAAAATAGTGGTGCTATGCAAAAGCCACTGGGGATCTGATCTCAAACAGTATTAGCCTAAAGTCTGAGGAAGAATCTATTGACCTCTAAAAAGCTACTTATCTTTCTCTGCCTAAATTCCTGTATTTCAGGAACCTTTTATCTATACTTAATGTATTGAATCTGTGAACTCTTAACTTTCAAAACAACACAAATAAATGTATGGGATTTTGAGCATAAGACAACCTTGACAATGAAAGTACTCAGCCCTCAGTGTGGGAGACTGATAAGCCACTGTCACAGAGAGAGAGAGAAAGATCACCCACACAAATCTAGCAAGACTGAGATGGTTGAAATGGCTGAAGGATGACCGGTACTAGACAAATATCCTCATGGTTTACATGCAAATATACTGAGATGACCCAAACTTTGAGAGAAGACCTTTCAAGACTCCACTAGGTGGAGCTAAAAAACTAGCCCTTATGTCGCAGGGGCGTGGGGCTCACTCTGCTCCTGCTCATTACAGATGTGCAGGAGGTTTTTTTCTTTGGAACCCACTTCAAGGACAGCAAGGCGGCTTCTTGGCTAACCCGCCTATGCTGCCTGAGTACACAACACATCCAGCCTAGAATTTTTTCAGAGGTCTAGGATCTGGTCAGAAAGTTTAATGATTTTTTTTTCTGTTCATTTTGAAGGAGTAGAAAACCCCACCTCATTTACTTACATAAATGACACAGAATTAACTTTTATGGGAAAATAGAGAATAATATCTAGAGAAAATTCCCAGGAAAACTATACCTAAAAACTGATGAAGCTGAGGGCCACTTAGTTTGTCTATAGTCAACATTGTATTCTCTGTCATGAATATTGTAATTGCTGTAGACATACTCACTCAGATTGTGAACTTACTGTAAGTATAAGTAGGAACTGGTCACTGCATAGAATGAGTATACTTTGGAAAACAATTTTCTTTTTTCTTTGGGTTACAAAGTGTCAGAAAATTCTAATAGAGTGATATATTTAGGGGAGACAGCAGTGTTTTAAGAAATATTGTTGGCATGGAACACATCGGATCTGAGAACCCACTGGTGTTACTGTATCATCTACTGATTGTGCTGCTACTTCAGAAAACAATGCACGAAGTCTGACTAAATTGTTTTTGAAATATCATCTTGGAGGCAGTTTTCCTGTCTTAAGACCCCAAGTGGCAAAAGCAATTGAAGGGAATATAACACAATTGAATAGATGTAATATAAAGGCAAATAGGCAGGAGAACTGATAGTTTTCTCTCCAAAACAGCAGGAGATGGTAAAAGATTACAGAAAAGGAAGAAAAAGAAGTGAAATACAGGTGTAATAAAAGGTCATGGATCCAGTGATATAACTTGTAATTGCAAACTATAGACCAGTAGGACAAAATCAAGGACCAATTTTCCAGAAACCAAGGGACAAAACTGTTTTTTCTTTCCCAAATATTTTGTCATTTTCCAATACTCTTTTAAATAGGTAGAACATGAAAAAAAAATAAATGAAGTGACATTTTTGAAGTTTATAACTCATTCGGGACCATATTTTCTGCTGAAAATTACTGTGATATATACTCTCAAAATTAAAAATGTTGGACATTCAACTATTTTTAATACTCAAGTGTGGGACATTTATTACATACTGTTACTTTCCCTTCATATCTTGTTTTCCTTCACTCTTTTTAATTCCTTTTTTTCTTCTATCAGTCTTCTCTTGAATGTTTTCATTATTTTTTTTCTTCATACACTTTTGTTGACTGTATTCAGAAAAAGAAGAAAGAACATTTGTTTTGGGAGTTTTTTTAAAATGTTTTCTCTTTTTATGTATAATGCTGATTTGGGCATTTTGTGTGCCAGTTTTTTACATAAGCATTGACTGCTATGCCTAATAGGTAATAAGTGTAGGCTACACCTTTTGGAAAGAATACAGTTTTTATGAGTAACGTGTGGCACATAACTTTTTTTAAAAAATTACATAGATGAAAACAAACTAAAGTAAGAATGAGCAGTAAACTTAACAGCCAAAAGGGTCAGTATTCTCTGCAATCCTTATTTCTGAAACATCATCATAAAAATTGTGAAATTTGACCATAAAAAGCAATATTTTTCAAATAAATTTCCAGTTTCATTCACGCTGGTTCTAGCTATTACATTAACGACTTAGAGACCTGATCTGTTTTCTTTGGAATCAGTGGAAAGCTGATTTTAATGGGCAACGGAATACTTCTCAGCATTCAGATACTACTCCATTGCTTGACTGAAAACTTTGTTTATTGTGTAAACATCTGTCAGTGACAACAAAAATTAAATCAGAAGAAAATTCACGTTACCCTAAATGAATACGAAAAAATCAAATCTTTTGTATTGTAGGTAGCAGCTGCTCTTACTCATTTACCTCAGGGCTAGAAGAAAGAATACACTGATGATCATCATACTGATGATCCTTTCCATTTGTAGAGGAAGCGATTATTTGGGAGTTATTTATTCCACTTTTACCCAGATTTCTATAGCATGACAGTGATATCAGCTCATAAGCAATGAATGTGCTACCTAATTACATTCCAGATTTCTTTTTTTCCATCTGCTCAAAGCACATTCTGTTTTTTTGGGACTGGTGCAACCACAGAGCAATATTTTCTGCTTGAAGTGACAAAGCTGCAGAGAGTTTAAGGGTGAAAAGTTTCAGAATAGCAAAGTGAAAATCAGCCATTTTTTATTACTGCCCTACAATGTCAGTTCTTAATGACAAGAAGTTATTGTCAATTTTGCTAAAAGAAATCAAGGAAGAAGAGAAAGCAGGCTGTGAAGTTAAGAGTGCTAGAGACAAACTGTTCAGCTCTGGAGAATAACGCGACAAACACAAGGTCTGTGGAAAAATTACTTTGCCAGACACTGTGATCACAACTGCTGCCCAGGGAAGCTTGAAAGTTACAATGCTAACTAGGCAAGAAATTGTACTGACCTTTTCACTGTATCACAAGCATAACATTATAACATAAGTGATTGCTATTGAAATTGATTTTGGTAGCAGCACAGAAGACTCATTTTTGTTGTTCATTGTGCATTTGTCTTTTTAACAGTTTAAACTCATCTTAGTGCAGTGTAACAATATACCTTTCCTAAAGCTGATTAAACTATATTGATTAATCATGACCTTAAACCAAACAAAAATAATCCCTCCTGAAAAAATGACACGAGGTTCGTATGCTCACTGCTGCTTGTGCTGTTTTCCCACTGCAATCAATCTTACCTTCCGCCATAAGCTCTTCACCAACAAAATAGCAAAATGCCTCAGTGTAATATTCATAACATCATTTTTTTAAATGATCATGGTGCAATTCTGAAAATAAAACAAATAAAGAAGGATTATGTTGTTAAAGTCATTTCAAACAGCCCTAAGTATAACGTTAACTGAAAATTATACAGTTAACTTATCATACAAGCAACTATTGAAACAAGCAATCTCCCTTCCTGATGGGAGCTGGCATTGTGTTAAATGTAATAGTTGTATGTAGTTCTACTATATGTGATAGCCTGGTGACCTACTTCTTTACTCTGTTTTTGTAAAGATAACTAAGCAGAACCCCTTTATAATGTGATTTTTTTTGTCTTTCTAATATATGTAGCAATAAAGTAAAAATAGTGATGAAATTTAATTCAGCATGGAGTGCATCCGTGTTTTCATATTTTTTGTGTAACATAATGAAATACAAAATATGGTGGGGAAACCCCTTGAAAGTTTCACATTTTAAACCCTGTTCATGAGAAAACTCACATCTCCAAATGAAAAAGATCTCTCAGACTCATTCATAACCTCCCACTCCAGCCACCACTACCCTGATGGATCCTCAAAAATAGAACAACTCTGTAGTCTTTTTATCTTAAGACCACCTACAGAAGCCTGAGGACTAAAATAAAGTAAGTGTTAACCTTTTTTGCATTATTAAGAGATGAGGTGTAACATGCTATTGAATGAGTATTTCTGAGACTGTTGTTATTTCCCTCAAATTTTTTAGTGTAACTATACCAGATTATGATGTATTCACTGTGGATTCATCTATTATCATATATACTTAATTCATGGTGTTAGAGTCAGGAAGAAAAATAATTCAGTTTACAAACCTGAATACTGCAGCATAACAGTAGCTCAAGATAAAACCTACATATGGATTTTGCCATTAGCAGAAGAGATAAATTCTTATGCTGTGAGACTAATGGTCTTGGTTCTAGTATTATACTGAATGAACAGCATCACATGATGGCTAATAAATTTTACAAGGCATTAAACTGCCCTGGGCGTTGTTAAGACATTCACATATCAGGAGACACCTGGAGTACTTCCACAAAGAGAAATATAACTGCCTATGCAAACACAGCTATGTGGCAAAACAGAAAAAGGTATTGGGAGGAATGAAGAAAGTTTTTTGTGACCTTGTAAAAATTATAAAATAATATTAATTTTTGTTGTTACTTTTCACTCAGATCTTGCCTGTTACTGTCTCTATAACTATTTGATTTGACAAGGAAAGTTGTCATCGTCCCAAATTACAATAACAGAATGGGCAGATTGGGCATTACTGACATAATAATTTATGAATCAAATAAGAGCTCATAAGCAAGTACTGCCAACACTACTTCATTTGCAGTGATGGAAACCAAGAGCTGATGACAGCTGCTGCCTCAACTATAGGGTGAAATTCCCTACAGCATTCTTTTAGGAAGCACTAGGGGGAAAAAATGCTTGTAAAAAGAAAATAACAAAGGATTTGATCCTCCTTTCCACCAGAAAAAAAAATCTTCTCATTAATCACAACAGAAATCATAAATGTACTCTTCAGATAGCTATTGTTGATGTTTTAAACTAGGATAAAAAAATTCAAAATCACATTTTATAAATGTAATCTTATTAAGAAACAATTAATGGGGATAATGTTACCTATATTAACTCAAAGGACTCCATGGAACCTAAATTATATGACATGTGATTTAAATATTTTATAGCCAAACACTTGGCTTGCATTAAGAAGTTTTATTGACATATGACTCTCTACAGACTAAGAGAAAACATTTCAAAATTCATACTCTGCCCATGAAGAGGTATTTGCTTATTCTGAGCACATTAAGTTGCATATAGTAACTGTAACTCAATTTAACACTTTAACCGTGACTCTACAATAATGATTAATAAATTGCTCTGGTTTAGTTATTTTCAAATTCATGAAAGTCTTGAGCATACATAGGTCAACTTTCATCTCCAAAGATTCCACAACAGTTGAAGTTGTTTCATTCTTTTGCTCTTCAGTTGATCATGTCTGGTTGAAAAAAATCAAAAACCAGAATTCTCAACACCAGATGATTTCTTTTTTTGTGTTCTCATCTTCTTTCCTGCTTGAGCCAATTCTGAATAGTTTTATTTAGATTTAGAATCACAGTATTAAAATATTAATGATTTTAAAATTAAAAAATTAATCAAAAAATCTGCCAATTTCAAAGAAATAGTTACCTTATGTTCAGGTAAAGATTTTTTTTCTTTCTAGGAAATAGTTGATTCAATGAAAATGGTGGTAAGCAGAAAAGTAGTTTCATTAACATAGGAAAAAACATAGTGAGAACACCATGATTTCCTCCTAATTCATCAGCATAGTGGTTTGTATCCATATTTAGGTTGTGGAAAACTGTTGCTTTTCTCTTATGTCTGAAGGGATTTGAAGGAATTCATACCACTTCTTTGAAGACTGTTGTGCATCTACCTATTGTCTTTCGAGAAGTGATTCTCTCAATTCCTCCTGATAAAGAGTTTAATTTAGTCTCTGATTTCTAAATATTCTTGTAGTGAGCAAAATAAAGAAACCAAAGCCTGTAGTTACTTTGGGGCAGTCACCTTCTCCAATGGGAACTTCAATTTGAAACCTAAAACTGATGATGGAAAAGTCTGTTTTCTACAGCCAAGATAATGGCCAACTCAGTGAAACAGACTTAATTTTTAGTGAAATAGAAGATTCAGTTCTTTTCTTTTTTTTTTTTCAAGAAAAAAAACTAGGATAGATACATAACAAAAAAAAAAAAAAAACCCAAAAAAACAAAACAAAACAAAAAAACAAAACCAAAAAAACAACAAAACAAAAAGGCAACAAGCTGCTCCTGAGTATGGACTAGGACTTCTAATACAGGAAGACACAGAAGTCAGTCAGTTGCCAGTTTCCTCTTTTCTTTGCTTGTTTTGAATCATTAAAAGACATTATATCACTTTCGACACTTAAAAAAATACAATAATTGATTGAAAGTCCTCTCTGCCCGAGATATATTTCCAACAATTATTGACTATGATAATTTCATTATAAGAAGATAATTTCATATAAGAATGTTGCCTGTGAATCCCAGTTCAGCATAAAATTTACATTCTCTACTAGTTCACAAAAAATTAAAAAGCAAGAGTGGTTGAAGTACACTAGCAGTTATCCCCAAGAGCTTTTCCTTGATGAGTATCAAGCACAGCATTTCTTAAAGAAGACTTAGGATCATCTTAATGGTTAATAAATTCAGGTGACTGTAAGAAAAGAAGGTAAAAGAAGAGATTTTATTTCTAGTGCTGAAGGCAGGTATGATTGGAATCCAGTAGTGGTAAAACCTTGGGGAAAATTAACATACTGGAAAACAAAGTATGTGAATAGAAATACTTTGTTTTGAAGCTCTGACACAGTGTTACACATTTCTTGTTCTTGCTTTGTGAGTACCTCTGGTATGCAGAAGAAACCAGATTTCATTCTATGGGCCCAAAATACATTCCTGGTATACATTTCCCAGTACATGCTCCGATTACTTGATGACATTTCTCAGCACAAGAGTGTAACTGAAAAGTAATGCAGTAAAGAAACAAGACTTTTATTAAACTCATTCAAATATGCATCTGCAGTCATTGATGTAAATGAGATGAATAAACTCAGGTAGAAATAATCAGACTCAGTGCAATGTTAAATATGAAGACTAAAAATTTGTCTTTATTGACATCCATAATTTTCAAACTAGTGATAGCTTTTTTATTTTTTCCCCATCTTGGTCAGAAACACTTAATTAAGCTAGAATTCATTGTAGATACATTTAAATTAATTCAAGGCAGAATTAGAAAGTCAAAAGTGTACAAGCACCTGAAATTTAGGACACTTGAAAATCCCCATCACTTTCTGTTTCTGGTAGACTGCTACAGATGGTTAGAAGTAGTCTTCTATTCAAAGGCTCTGGTCCCCATCTTATAAAACTGAGAAAAATAATATATTAAAGTAAGATTTATTTTACAAAACCGTTGAACCAAATAAATCAAATAGATCAATTAAAACTCCATCAACATTTGAATACAGATTTGTAATCTCAGATGAAATTGCTACTAATCAGAATGCACAATCACTCACCCAATAAGGCAAGGCCTCTCAACTTAAAGGAATTACCTGAGCTGGTGACCTGAGCCAAGGGGAGAGTCCTCAGCTGCAGGCACGCTGCTCCAAGGAGGACTACTCAACTGATCCTCCTGCAGGACTCCATTTATAGTTCATTTAAATGAGATCTGTGTTCAAATACTGTCACTTTAGCCCTCACTGGCCAGGTTCTTACCTGCCCCCACAACAGTTGCTATCCAAATGTGGTGGAGGTTGATTTGCACGGGGCCAATTAGTGCCACACACCTGAAGCCAGCCAAGACATGACTGAGGTCAGTCACAGGTCACTGTCTGGAAAACCTGCTGGGCTGGGTGCACCTGCTACAGGAAAGATGTTCTGCTGGGTCTTATATTCATGACGTAATCCCATTGCTGCATCACTGTTAAAATGTGACTTCAATTTAAATCTGGACAAACTATTGCTTAGTCAGAGCAAAATGAGCAGTTTCTTGTCTGCTTTTTCATATATGACAATTAAAGAAAGAAATATTAAGCACTTGTTTTCTCTACCTTGAGAATAAATAAGGAGAAGAGATCACTCATGTTTATAATATAGGTTGCAATAAAGCAGGACCTTGGCACCAGTTCTTCCTCTCATAAATGAAGTTTGGCTGCATCACTAAATTCAGAAAAAAAAAAATCCATTTCTTAATTAAACCATCAAATAAACAAATCTTTCTTGTTTTCCTTCCTGACCTTATGATTCCTCCAACTCTCACTTCTTTTCCTCAATCAGGGAAGTAAAAAGTACTCTCATAAAACTATTTAGGAGACAGAAAGCAACATAATTAGAGCTTAATGTCATTCATCAGTGTTAGTTTTGAACTTCACAGCGATATTGCGCCTCTTTTAATAGGTTTCTGAACTTCTGTGTGTAAATCAATTAATGTGTGGAAGCTTATTAGCAGGCATATTTCAGATTTTTATACAAGACACAGACGGTGAAGCAGATGCTATGGGCAACCCTTGAGATCTGAAAAGTACAAAGGTAGATTAAACAAAAGTGGGAGACAACATATACACAGCAGTTTAGTTGCATTCATTTAATTTTCAGTCCATTTTATCATGAGTGCACATATGCTTTGAAGTACAAACAATGACCCCAGTCCAGTAGAGAACTTAGCCATCTGCTATGCTTTCAGCACTCTTTGATTTTAAAGGAAATACAGAAGTGCTTAAAGAGAGGTTTGAGCACTTTGTTGATGAGTTCTCTGGTGCTTTTAAGATCTCATAGTGTCTGTGTTGTTGCGTATTGAACTGATTTTCCCTTAAAAAATGGGGTTTGACATACATTATTACCCACTAAAAAAAAAATTACAGTTTTTTGGTATATTGTGTTCAGCCAGAGGACTTTATTGACTGACACTTACTGACCATGAAAATATTTTCCTTTTTTACTGCTCTCTCTTAGATCTCTACATGTCCTTCCTGGATATATTTTATGACAGAGGATAGATATACCATTTTTTTTTCAGATTTGGCAAATTATTTGAGTTGCCAGCATTCAGTGTAAAGAAAGACATTTAGCAAAATTATGATTCAAGCAGAAGTTAAGATACTGAGTACTTGTGCAGTGAATGTTTAAAACTTAGCTCTTGTCAATAGAGATATGGACAGTGCAGCCAAAAGACCCTGGAGAGCAATATTGCTCAACCAATTATCCATCCAGAGACTTAGACCTCCAAGTACTGTTGTCTAAAACCAGGATTTTTGGAAATCTGACACACATAAATTTAAGTTTCTTCACCCTCAAGTGAGTCTCACTGTTAATTTTTTTGAGATGAATCCCACTCTAAATCTGTCTGTATAAACACAAAACTCAGTAATATGCTCTGCCCACAGAAATTTAAGAATTTACAGTGTCTAGAAAGGGAAGCTAAGCAAATTCAGCCCAAAAATAGCACTTTTAAATTTAAATTATGAGATAATTATCTACCAGAGTGGCTTATAAAGAGTTTTAATTTTGCATCAAACACAATAATAAAAATTAGAGAGGTTGTTTCTCTAGTTCACATTAGCACTTGAGAATACTAATCCTAGATTTTACTGCAGGTCACATTTGGTATCCCTTCTGGCATTATAATCTATGATATTTCATTTATCACAGGACTCACACATTTGCCTCAGCAGAATTTAAAGACCAGCACTGGTTCTTAATGCCCAATCATAACCCAGTTTGCAAAAGGGTGTTGCTTGTTTTGGTTTGGTTTTATTTTTAAAATACATTCAATTGACACTTTAAGGTTTAAAATACAGACTTATTGCCTTAGAAAGAACAACCCATGCAAACTACAAATGTCTATTTCAAGCAATCCACCGGGTGCTCACTCACAGCATTTCTGACAACAGGACTACAAGTTTAAGCATAGATCAGAGTCGTTAGTGTAGTTCTGAGTCAAGACTTAATATCATTAAATGATATACCAATTGTACGAGGTTCTAGTAGTCATGAAGGGAACTATTATATGAATAAATCTGAGCAGTCAAACCCAACTCTTTCCCTATATTTTTTGTTCAGCTGGGTAGTAGCCTGCTTTTTTTTTCCCTTCTGCTTTTCATAGGTGATTGATGCTCTGAAGAAGGAGAATTGAGAAAGGCTATCAGACTGACTGTCAGAACATTAGAAAGGTCAGAGTTGCTTAGTTTGTACCAATCACTTCCAGATTATATGGAACATTATAACTCGGCTCTCTCTTCTTTTTCTAATGACTGTGTCAAGAGAAATAAATAGCTCAACCTAAATAGCACAGACTATGGTAAGGAAAGTAAAACATACCTGTGTAACAGTTTTCATGAATCCCATCCAATAACTATAGATTTTTTTTCCAAACTTTGTATGATTCTATGTTTTTTCACTTTTCACATCAATCTTTTTTTCTATATTCCTATGCTAATAATGATCACTAAAGATCACTGTTTTTCTCTGACTTTGAGAAGCAGGAATGGTCATAATCTTGACTCTGACATTGTTCTGAGAAATAATTTGTATTTTTCCACTGGCAGATAAATGTTGCAACATTGCCTGCAAATTAAGTGAGAATCATAGAAGAATGCAGATTGGAAAGGACTGCTGGATCTCATTTTCTTCAAGCCTCCAGGTAGAGCAAGATCAACTTACATCAGGTTGCTCAGAGCCTTGTACCATTTGGTTTTAATTACCTTGAAAGACTGAGGTTCTGCATCCTCTCTGGATGACACATTCTGATGTTTTATGATCCTCATGTAAATTTTTTACCCTAAATTTGTTCCTAATCAGAATTTTCCTTGTTGCAAGTTGTTACTGTTGCTTACTAGAATTTTACTTTGTATCTTTTAAAAGTCTGTCAGTTCTCTACAACCTCTCATTAACATAGTTGGAGATCATGGTAAGTCTCCACTAGTGTTCCCTTCTTGAAAAAACACCAATTCTCTTACACTTTCTTTCATGGAATGGGTTCCAGATGCCAAAATACTTTGGTCCTCCACTGAACAGATTCTAGTCTTTCAACATCTTCCACCTACAACTTCAAAGAGAGGACAAGAAAGGCTTCATACCACCTAGCTACATCCAAATTAGGGAACAAACTATTCTGGGGAAGTTCAGCCCGTTATGTTATCACTGAAACCTTGTTCTCCCATCCTTTCCTTTTAATATGCCAAAGAGTGATTCTGTCAGACACCAACATATATTGTCATACTCTGCAGTGTTCTACAGAAGTAACTCCTATGAAAAGCTTACTAGAAGCCATCAGGTCAGCTATGGACAATGGATAACTACCAATTTTAATATCCGAACATTTTGTTCCCTGGCTGAAAACTAAAAGAATCCAAACATGAAGCATTATAAAATATGTTAATAGTTTGACTCACATGCATACAGTAGACTATGTTTTTCACTGCACGCTGTCCCCTGCCTGGTAGATGGAAGTTGGTCCCATTTTAACGATGATGAATGTTTTTGCAAGAGTAGTACAACTGGGTGTGGCTGGGGTAGAGTTAATTTTCTTCACAGTAGCTTGTATGGGGCTGTGTTTTGGATTTGTGCTGAAAATAGTGTTGATAATACAAGGATGTTTTTGGTGTTGCTGAGCACTGGTCACACAGGGTCAAGACCTTTTCTGCCTCTCACTCCACCCCACCAGCATGAAAGCTGTGAGTACACAAGAAGCTGGGAGGGGATGCAGCTGAGACACCTGATCCCAATTGACTCAAGAGATATTTTTCACTTACAGCATCATACTCAGCACATAACGCCAGGAGAAGAAGAAGGAAGGGGTGATATTAAGAGTGATGGCATTTGATCTTCCCAAGTCAGTGTTATGTGTGATGGATCCCTGCTTTCCCTGGGATGGCTGAACACCTGCCTGTCCATGGGAAGTGTGGAATTAATTCATTGCTTTT
This sequence comes from Manacus vitellinus, assembly GCF_001715985.3. Lineage (NCBI taxonomy): Eukaryota > Metazoa > Chordata > Aves > Passeriformes > Pipridae > Manacus > Manacus vitellinus. Next base: position 14,772,495 of record NW_021939396.1, read on the forward strand.
CTTTGGTTGCGTGCACAGCTTTTGCTTTACTTCTTACGCTGTCTTTGCCTTAGTCCATGAGCTTTCTCCTTTTTACCAATCTGATTCTTTCCCCCATCCTACTGAGGGAGAGTGAGTGAGTGAGTGTTTCTGTGGGGCTTAGTTGCCTGCTGTGCTTAAACAATAGTTTTGTACAACATCTTCCCTACAAACTCAGAATTCATATTTTATGAACATAGATTTGTAGGCTTTGTTCATGGTTTAGGAAGAGTCACATATGAGAAAATATAGTTTACTCTGTATCTCCTTTTCATACCTGAAAACTCTTGGAGGAAAATATTGTCTAACACTAATTAATGGTTATATATTTAATGAAAAGATACTTTACCTTCTCAAGGTACCCTAAAAATTAAATGTATGGGTGATTCTGTAATTTGGTTATGTTCAATAATTTTCCAAAACCAGAGAGGTAGGGAGGAAGGGAATTAATGAGATAGAAAAGCATAAGAAATATTATATTTTAGTAGAAAATTCTCTGTGTGGCTAATGCTTTGGCTATGTACTGCCATTAATCTTTCTGTACTAAACATCGAAAAGTTTATCTGTAATGGAATGAAATTAATTTTAAAATTACTCTTAGGGGTGGGACTAATGTCAGTTTTAATGGCAATGAATGCTAGCACAGTGAAAATAGATGGTAAAATTTGCAGCATGTTAGAACTTGTCAGTTTAGTTTAAATGTTATCACATTATTTATTGTAGTACTGAACTTATAGGACTTGGTCTGAATTCTCAAATCTATTGTAAAAACTTTGTATTAATTTAATGAAATTTGTTCCAAATGCTTATTCTCTCCACAAAACAGTTGTTTTTTTTTTATTATATATCTATCTGAAATCATCAGTTCTACTTCAATGTTACCAATGGTTTGAAGGGCATAAATCTGGGGGTGGGGGTGTCAGAACTGAGAAATGTGGGGTTTATTACTATTTTAAGATGTGGTATTTCCTATCAAATTATTAGGGACTGTAAAGAAAGCCCAGATTCTACAATTAATGTGCATACTACAAGAAGCAAAACAGATTTTCATGGCAGTTAACAACAGCTTCAAATACAGGCAAGTCCATGATTACCATCACAGTAACACCTGGGGAACTAAAAAACATGAATACACTTACCACTGCAGTAACCAGTAAGAACTATCAAAACCATTGCATTCTACACTTAGAAACTGATTACCATACAAATATGTGAAATTTCAAGAAAATAATAAAATATAAATTTGACTTATGTCTCCTAATCTTTGCCATAGAGCTTTAGAGATATATGTGTTTTCCTATGCTGTATGACAGCGTTCACTGCACTTTGGTGGACCCCGGAAAATTCTATTCTGGTTCCTATATTTGGTACATTTTTGCTTGCATGAAGATATTTCTAAAATAAAGTCACAATGCAATGAGGCACCAGATGAAGGATGATACTGTGGAGCAGTATTTCTGGAGGATTTAGATTACTATAATGAAAGTAAACAAATAAATAAATTTCATAAAAGTCTCAATATAATTGTTACTTCTTTTCAGAAACATATTTTCTGATACAGGGCATGTACTCTGAAGAACTACTTTTGAAAGGAAATTTGTTATATTTAACTCCTCAGGATTCATACTCTCTGCTTATTCTTTCTGGTAAACATTTACCCTAATTTTTTTACGTTACCACTCTTTATTTTTTTCTCTCCATCTTTTCCTTATTTATTGCTTGGTTTCTTTTTTACTATTATAGTCATATCTTAAGCCTAGAATATCTGCTCCTGATAAGTGATTTTTTACTACAGAAGAAGTTGGATGCATGGAAACTCAACCTAAACCTCTATTATTTTTTCTGTTACTTCCACTTATCTGAAATGAGGAAGGGATGATGGAGACAATCTGTCCCATAACACAGACACACACACATGACCCAAAAGAAATTAAAAGCAATTTATACATTCCTTTATGCAACCATTTTCAGGTAGGGAATAAGGTAATAAAACACTCTGGAGTGAGAATGTCAAACTGTTGTAGTATTTGTGTGTGATGACTAAGGCATAGACTACAGGATGTTTAGGAAAACCCCCAAACAGTAAAACAGTAATAAACATAAAAAATTATTTCAGTATGGGTCCCTGAGACCACAAATAACAACTTTCCTGAGATGATACTTTGCCACTCATCCAATGTGGAAAGGGTTTTGAGCTTTGATTTCACTTTACCCTGAAGTGGTAGCCAGAACATCTACTTTGAATTTTTCAGAGCATATAGTAAATTACAGGAGGAAACTGCCTGGTGCAAATTACCTACCATTTTGATCTGTTCATTTTCTTTCACATTTCATTTCACATTCTATTCCTGTGTACAGAATTATTATATTTTGCTTCTAACTCAGAGCTGCCTGGGTCATTCTGACCTAAGGAATTTTATTTGGATTTTCTAAACTGAAGAACCCCATGCTTTAGAAATCTAGATATAATGAGAAGGAGTTTGTCTTTTAGTGGTTTGTTGTTTGTTTGTTTTTCATTTATCACCCTCATAAACACTGTGGTCACAAAGCCTGATCTATCCTGTGCTGTTTCCTGTTCTTATTACAATCTTTGTCAGCAAAATGAAACATCAGAGAATTTTAATACCCAGTACAATCTCTGAAGACAGGAATATACTGTGTAACTCTGACCTTTTCAGTGTTCTATAATTTGATTGGCAGGAAGCCTTTCTTGTTTTCTGTTACATTTCTGGCAACCTAAATCTCAAAAGAGAGGCTGTGTGGACAACCAGTCAAAATGCAAAGTGCATCAGATGCAATGAGGCTCAGTAATGTAATTTACAGATTACATTAGACACCACTGAGAAATTAAATTCTTGTCACCAGTCAATTATTGTATGATAATAATGTTGATAAACAGCCAAAAGCATAAAACAATTCACATTTTTAAAAAAAGGAGTCAAAAATGCTTTTTTTCTTTTAATGCTGATGAAAAAACCCATATGGACAAAAAAGATATATAACACAATATAATCCTTATCATTTTATAAATACTTTTCCAAAGGTCTTTTACTGCCATTTTGATCCTTCTTTGTTCTGGCACTAAAGGAAAGTAAAGGGAAAAAAGGAAAAAAAAAAAAAAAAAAAGAAAAAAATGGTGTGAAAGTAAATTGCAAAAGAAAGAAGAGCAACTATTCTCTTGCTAATGATTATTACAGGAAACAAAGATACTAAAGTCTAAAATCCAAAAACTTCATATTCTCTGACAGCGAATCAAAGTTGTTATCTGGAACTTAAAAGACAGAAACAGACAGAAAAGATGTTTAAAATCTTGGCATCTAAGACTGAGCTGGTGACTCCCAGGTCTCCGTCTAATCAAGGTAACACTCACTTCAGCTCACTGTAGACAGGTCAGATGCATTTCCTTCTAAAGGTGCCTACTTCCATTCACTGTTTACAAAGTGAAGCCCAGTGAGACAAGAAAGAGATTAGATATTTGGCTTTCAGCAAGGTGTGTTGACCTTGTCTGGATGCCAGATGTCCACTCAGCTTCTTTTCTCAACAGCACAGGGCAAAAAACGTAAAAGGAAAGAGCTTGTAGGTCTAGATAAAGACAAGGAGATCACTTACCAATTACTGTCATGGGAAAAACACTTACTTGGCGCAAATTAATTTAATTAATTGTCAATTAAAATAGATTCAGATCTTGAGAAATAAAGATAAAAACCAAAATACTTCCCACTAGACTTTTTTTCCGAGTCTCAATGCCATTCCTTCATTCCTGATTTGTCCATGTCCCTGGACACTGAGCAGTGCATTGCGGATGGGAAGTAGGAGATTGCAGTCAGTCTATAAAACTTCTTCCTCAAACTTTTCTCAAGCTCCAATGTGATTCCTTCCCATGGGCTGCCTTCAAGAAGTGCCCCTGCCTCTCCACAGGCTACAGTCCTTTAGGATAAACGTGATCCAGAGTGAGCTTTCCACCAGTTGCAGTTTCTGTTAGAAGCTGCTCCAGCATGGGCTCTTCATAAGCTGCAGATTTCTTCAGGAAATATCCACTTACTCTGTTGTGGTTCTCTCCATTGTCTGCAGGGAGATACCTGCTCTACTGTGGTGTCCTCCACAATCTGCAGGGGAGCACTTGGAGCACCTCTACCTCCCCTTCTACTCTGATCTTCATTCCTCTGCCTCTCACATTGCTGTGCAGTGTTTTGACCTGTGGTTTTGTTGGGGTTTTTTTTGCTGTTGTGCTCAGCTTTGTCCTGGGGTGGATCTGTTGCAGAGATGGCTGCATCCAGCATGGTCAGCCCATGGTCCCTTCTCACAGAGGCAACCCTTGAAGTCCCCCACTGCAAAAATATTAGCATGGACACCCAATGAAAACTAACATAGATACACTACCTCAGACTCCAGAAAGAAACAACCCTGAGCTCTGGAAATGAATTTTGTATCCATATCTGTAGTTTAAAGCATACGCTGTGGGTTGTCCACTCATCTGCAGGGTAACTTCAGACCATGGACATACTACGATACATTATCAAATATAAATATTGCTTTTCAAATAAGATATGAAAATCTGACAGCATATGTGATATAAATGTGGTTTATCACTGTTAATTGTGTCTTTCAGCTGTGAAAGAATCACATTAATCTTTTATGCAAATAGTTATACCTACAGTAAAGACAAAGATCCTTCTGTACTTCTTAGATACAAGAAGAGGGAAGGTAGATTTGCTTTGCTCATGAATAAGGACATTTTGTTCATGTTAGAAGACACCAAACATTCCCTTTCTCCTTCTCCTCTTCCCCCATTTCAATTATGTTTGTATCATGTTTCATTGCTGGATAGTTCCCTGTATACAACTACAAGACACCCACTCCAAATGGCAGCGACAAGGAAGGAGCCCAAGGCTCTGTCCTTTTGTCCTGACAAGCACACATCCTGTACCTCCCCAAACAATATTAATCAGCACAGCCCCAGTGCCTGCATGTTACTTTTTATAGTAGTAGAAACTGACAGTGGTAATAGCGGAGAAAACTGAAAGCTGCCTGTCCTCTTGCCTTTGTTAAATGAGCAATGACTTATCTCACTGGTATCAGTACATCTACTTGTCAGCCTGGTTAAATGGAGGAAGCATTTAGAACAACATACAGGTGGAAAGTGGCTGAAAAAATTGAAGTCACTCTCCCAAACCAGAGTTCAATAAAACATCTGGGAAGAAGTTCAGAATAAGTTTCCTGGAGCTGTATAAAATATGTAGGAGCTGTATCACTTGTATTCTCACCGTGTAATAGTGCATGTTTGTAAGCGAAAGGATGCCAAAGGCAACAGGGAATCAGAAGAAATGAAAGATTGATGAGGACCCAAACAACTGTGGACTAGTGCTTGTATTAGCTGAAAAGACTGATTAGAAAACTGAGAATGTGCAAATTGATTCCTCTGATTAGATAAGGCCATTTGACTTGTTTATGAAAATCAACAGAACTGAACCCAAAATAACTAAGCTCCATTGGTAGTTTTTCTTACCAATGGAAGCAACCTGCAAGTCCCAGACTATTGGCTACCTGCTCAAGGAAAAAAAAAATTGCACAACCCCCCAAACCAAACAAACCACCACAAGTTTATTTAGCTTATTAAAAAAAAAAAAAAAAAAAAGGAATAATATGCTATACCCCTCCCCAAAATTATTTTGAGTATGTGTTGTAAAAAGAAGCTACATACTTTCCTCTAAATGCTGCTTTCTCCAATGATAAGAATTTCTTACTGCTGCAGTCACTGCTGTATATTCCCGTTCTCCCCTCCTTTCCCCAAAGCTGTCTGCTATAAGCTAGGAAAAAAAAAATCTCAAACATATCTTCAAGGAAAATTTGCCTTGGTGATAGTCTGGTAGGGGGAGAGGCTGCTTCTATACAAAAATATCTCAAAAATCTTAAATATTATAATTAATCTGACTTTGAAATTAACATTTTAATGAGCCTGACATAATCTTCATTTTTTTAAATTTGTTTCAACATTTCAGTCAGCTAGAAAACACTTTTTTGTTTTTTCCAGTATACTACAAAAAAATCACAAATATTTCTGAAGCATTGAGGATTGATAGAAAATCTGCAAAAACCTCCGAGTCATAACAACAGCATACCAGTTGTATTCCTCATACAATAGAGATCTTCTTCATCTCTTGGATTTATAAAATATTGTTAAATTGTGCATAATGGGAGTTGGATGAAAGACTACAGTGCTATAACTGTGTTTCCTTTATAACATTCAAACTGAAAATTACAAGTAATCAGGGAAATAACACATCAGGAAAAAAACATTGAAATGCAAAATGAACCAATCTAGAAATTGTAGCTGTGGGCTTTTCCTTTTGACCATTTTTTGTTTTACTTTACCCTGCTGTATTAAGTTTAGTTTTCATATCTAGTATGTAATGACCATATAAAGAATCTCCTCAACATTGATGCTTACAAATTCTTGACCCACATAACTTTCTGTATATCACATGATAATTCTTACTCATTGCTCCTGAAACTTCCATGCCAGTGAAATTACAGAATACACCGGGTAAATGAGGTGAGGTAAATGTCAGCAAACACCAAATCTTATGATTATTTAATCAGGAATTAACAATCTGGATAATACAGGCTTGCTATTTCCTAGATTAAAAGTATTCAATCAGAGCAGATTTAAAGCAATAGGAAAGGAAACAGCCAATAGAAAATCTGAACTTGTTTAACAGAAGACAGATTTAAAAGTCTGTCCCAGAATCTGGGATCTAACATTTTTCTTTTTTCCATTTTATTTCCAGTTCTTTTTTCAAAAAAGATGACTCCTGTTAAAAACTGTGTTGGGCTTGCAGAGCCAGGTTTGGCTACAGGGGTGGCTTCTTTGAGAAGCTGCTGGAAGCTTCCCCCATGTTCAGTAGAGCCAATGCCAGCCATCTCCAGGATGGACTCACCACTGGCCAAGGCCAAGCTAATCAGGAATGATAGTAATGCCTCTGTGATAGCATGTTTAGGAAGGAAAAAAAGTTACTGCTCAGATGTAATTGTGGCCAGAAAAGAACTGAGTGAGAATATGTGGGAGCAACAACTATGCAGATGACACAGTCTTATGCTGTGCCATGGGAGTTTTAGGTTAGATGTTAGGAAGAAATTCTACACAGAAGGAGTGACTGGGCATTGACATGTGTTCCCCATGGAGGTGGTGGAGTCACTGTGTCTGGAGGTGTTTAAGAAGAGACTGGATGTGGCATTTAGTGTCATGGTCTGGTTGACAAGGCCCAGAACTGGACACAGTATTCAAGGTGCTGCCTCACCAGTGCGGAGTACAGGGGAAGAATCACTTCCCTAGTCCTGCTGGCCACACTATTCTTGATAAAAGCCAGGATGCCATTGGCCACCTTGGCCACCTGGACACACAGTTGGCTTGTGTTTAGCCACCTGTCAAACAGCATCCCCAGGTCCTTTTACACTGGGCAGTTTTTCAGCCATTATTCCCTGAGCCTGTAGTGCTGCGTGGGATTGTTGTGACCCAAAAGCAGGACCTGGTACTTGGCCGTGTTGAACCTCATACCATCAGTTTCAGCCCATCAATCCAGCCTGTCCAGATTCCCCTGCAAAGCCTTTCTACCCTCCAGCGGATCAACACTCCTATCCAACTTGGTATAATCCACTAATTTACTGGGGGTACACTTGATCCCCTCATCCAGATCACCAATAGAGATGTTAAACAGGACTGGATCCAACACTGATCCCTGAGGGACACCAGGAGTGACCGACTGCCAACTGGACAAGGCTCATTTCACCACCACCCTTGGTGCCTGACCATCAGTCAGTTCTTAACCCAGAGAACAGTGTACTTGTCCGAGCCAAGGGCTGCCACAATTTTTTGCAGGATGCTGTGGGAAACACTATCAAAAGCTGCCAGTATCAAAGAAATGGCTGAATGGAAGAACTCAATGGGCTGTGATCAGTGGCACAGGGTCTAGTTGAAGACCTGCAACAAGGTGTGATACCAAGAGTTGGTAGTGGATTCAATGATTTGGATGAAGGGGGAGATGCCTCCTCATCAAGTTCACTAATGACACAAAGCTGGGAGGAGTGGCTGATACCCCAGAGTGCTGTGCAGCCCTCCAGAAGGGCTCAAGAGGTTGAAGAGATGGGCAGAGAAGAATTGTCTGAAATTCAACAAAGGAAAGTGCAGGAAGAATAACCCCATGCACCAGTACAGGCTGAGGGGCCAGCCTGTGGAGATAGACCTGGGGGTCCTGTTGGACTACAGGACCTGTGGGGTCCTGTTGAACTACAAGCTGCCCATGAGTCAGCAGTGTGTCCTTGTGGCCCTGAATGGCAATGGTATCCTGGGAAGCATTACCAGCAGGTTGAGGGAGGTGATATTGCCCCTTCACTCAACCCTAGTGAGGCCATATCTGGAGTACCATGTCCAGTTCTGGGCTATTCAATACAAGGGAGACATGGAGACCCTGGACCAGGTCTAGTGGAGGGTGACAAAGGTGATTAGGGCACTGGAGCATCTCTCTTATACTCTTATGATGGAGCTGGACCTGTTCAGCCTTGAGAAGAGACGACTGAGAAGGGACCTCATCAATGTCTGTGAGTAACTGAAGGGATGATGTCAAGAGGATGGATCCAGGCCCTTTTCAGTGGAGCAAAGTAATAGGACAAGATGCAATGGGCAGAAACTGATGCACAGAAAGTTCCATCTGAACATGAGGAAGAACTTTATTGTGTGAATGACTGCGTACTGGAACAGATTGCCCAGAGAGTGTATGGAGTCTCCTTCTCTGGAGATATTCAATAGCAATCTGGACACAATATTGAGTAGTGTGCTCTAGGAGAATCCCGCTTGATGAGGGAGGTTAGACTAGATGACCTCCAGTAGTTCCTTCCAATCTTACCCATTCTGTTTCTGTGAGTCAGAAAATTAGAGGGAAAAAAATTCTCCTTTTTTCCTCTTTAGTAAGGGACAAGGTGTTTGAAAGTGAAGCATGGGAAATGTCATGTTATATGAGGTGTCTGGTAGCTGTTAGATAACACCTTGTATTTATCTGTTGTTATGTAATTAAATATTTCATACTATTTTCTCTTCTTGGCTTCTGTCCCAGTTACACAGGACATGTTTATTAGGTTATCATTTAAACAAACTTACTAACTTTTACTCTACAAATGGTATAATTACATTTATGTAAAATGTGCTATATTTCTTTTGTTCTATCTATGTTTCAACACTGAGAGCAAGAAACCATGTTTTTTATCAGTTTCTAGAGGGACATGCCTGAAAGATTACACTGCTGAAGAATGCAATACAAGAACCTGAAAAAATCTTTTGTAATGGAGGTGTAGTGGTATGAATGGAGTCATCACACATATCATGTCAAAACATCTTCACTTTGACACAAAGATCTTTCCATTAGCTGAGAGTCCTTTACCCACTGAAGCCATTTGAACTGGTTCTTTGATCCTTGAAAAAATTGTATTTGACACATTAATGCTATTCAGGCTCTAAGAGAGAATCACAAACAAAAACTTTTTTTTTCTTTAAAAAAAAAAAAATCATGTCACTGGTCTAAGGTCTAAAGTAAAATGACCTATCTTCTTTGATTTTCTATAGTTATAATTGGCCAGCAAATATATATTTTTTTTAAGAGAAAGAGTCATCAGTAAAAATATAAAGGTTTAGGAAAATATCTGTAGTCCAGCTATAACCTTCTTCTAAGAGGTTCAAATAACCTTTTAAGGTCTGAGTCAAATCAGAAGGCATTTTTTAGGCTGAAAAACCCCTTGATATTTGCAAATTCCTAATAGATATCAACAGATTTTAATCAACAGTTGATTTGAAAAAGAAAAAGAAGATTCCAAATGCTTCTGGATATTTTCATACAGTGATTAGTTACAGTATTTTGGAAAATTTATATCATGCATCTTATCTCTGAGTATTTTAAATTTATAGGTCTCAAGGGTCCATTTAGGAATAAGAAAGCCCATAAAAGTTATATTTTTATGTGTCTTATCAAGGGTGTTACAGCATATAATATTAGTACTGAAATTTAATGCCAATATGAAGGTTGGCCAACCAAACTGCATTTAACTGAGGAAACCTGAAAAAAAAAGTCACAGAGAATTTAAAAACAAGCCAAGCAGAGCACATTTTAAACCATTTGCATCTGTGAGGGAGAGCCTCTTCTTAAGATACTCTGACAAACGCAGAAAATGCTTCAGGAAATCAGGTTTTTACCTGTAAGGAAAGAGCTCAGCATAGCACAGGCTGTCGGATCTAAACCTTTTAGAGACTTATTTCATGCTTTTTCAAGGAGCTCTATTCTCTCTTTCCCATGCTTTTCTTTCTCCACAACATTTCTGCTTTGTCATTTTGCAATACAAGTTACAACTCAAACATACAGAGAAAACAGTTTAATTAAAAAATAAGTAAGGCATCAAGCAAGACTAAACATGAAACACGATGTATCCTCTGTGTGTTTTTCATATTCCATAGAAACTCTGTTGGACTCAGAGGTTCTGTCAAACAGAATTAAGTCATAATAGTATGTAGTCACATACTCTAGCACTTTACAATTGTCAGGCTAACATATACAGTTGTAAAATATGTGGCTTTATACTAAAAAACAAACAACAAAATCAAACAAAAACTAAAGAGGTAAAAGGATCAAAAGGAGCTCTAAAACTTTAAAGGTAAGAAAATCAGAAAGAAGAACAATGATTAATACTTTTTGGGACTGATTATAATTTACATCAAGTAAGTCATAAACCTGAGAATGAATATAGCAGGAATCAAGTCAGACCCTAAGTAAGATAAGTGACTGGTTCTGAGTTCACTGGGATTTTTTTAGTTCTCTGTAGGCACTAACAGGCTGCCAACCTTGGGCTGTAAAATTACTGTAACTCCACGTTTCAAAAAACTGTAGAACTACTTACTATGCTCTGAGGATTTGACCTATTGTTTAGAAATTCCGCAGTTACAGAATTAAAGATGATGGAAAAACAAACAGAAAAACCTGAATCACTCTGAGTTTCCACTATGTCACTGAACTGTCTCTTTGAAAATCCCAGGCAGAGTTAGACAAACAAGCTTAGTAAGAGATCCCAGTGGAGCACTCTCCCTAGCAACAATAGTCATATAAAATGAGTTTCTGAATCCTCTTCTTGTTCATGTAGCTATTCCTGGTTTAGAAACATTCAAATGCTGCAGTCATAGTAATTTTTGAGTCAATTGGTATCTGTAAAAATACAAAAGAGAAAAAAAAGTTACACAATACTGTGTTTTCTTATAATGCGTACACAAAAAAAGTTTGTGTCACTCTGCACATTGGAATTCTCTGTATTTTTAATATTGCCATCATAGCAGTTTATATTTTTATATTTTGTTACAACATTAAAGATTAGAAAACTACATATTTTGTTATAGAAAACTATATATTTTGCTTATTTTTTAATAAGCCCCCACTTATTTAGGAGTGGTTTCAGGTCAAGTTTCTGTTGAGTTGAAGTCCCACTTACACATGGGTGAGGGGGTGTTTCTATTATAATACATGCCTATGGCATTTGTTTCTTTCAGTTTAGTCAGCCCTAAAATCTAAATAAATGCACTCTCTGTTCTACCAAATTCAGGCTATTATGAAGTACTTAGATCTTGCAGTCAGTGTATGTATGGTAAGGAGAGCCAGTGGCATCCACAGTGGATGAATGCGACTAGTGGCAACAGCTGAATGGCAAGATGTCAGAGATGGTAAGAGTATAAAAATGAGTCCATCCTGGACTAAAAGTTTCCAGAACGAAGTATCTTGGAATTCATCTTCAATAAAAGGTTATTTTTCTTATTCTATTCTATTTCTTGATCTATTTGCTTACCAAAACATGCAGGAATAAGTTCTACAAAATTACATTGCTTCATGTGAAAAAAAAATCTATTTGCTTTAAAACTAATATTTTTTTAATTAAATTCATTCTTTTTTTTCCATTCATGATTTTAAATGGAGCACATTTTTCCAATTTTAAATCTTGTTTGGTCTTGTATGCTTCTGATCTCTTGCAGCCTCCACTAGAACATTTTCCAGTTCCACTATTGCTTCATCTTCTTGAGACAGTTTGATGTAAACTATGAACAATGTTTAAGCAACACTATGGCTTTATATATTGGACTGATCACATTTTCTGGTTTATTTTCATTTCCATCCCTAGTATTTCTTAGTTTGTCATTTTGGTTCTTTTCACATATTGACAGACTTTACTCCCTTTTTGACAGAGCCATATCACTTCTGCTACATGCAGGAAAACATGCATAATATACAGAATAGCTTTCCAGAGTAGTAGCTTATTCTCACATCCTAATACTCAAGTCCCCATAACATCTGCTATAGACACTTAGGTGCATTTGGCTGTGGATTCCTCAAGATGTTTTTTAATGACCTGAGATCTGCCTGCACAAATATCCTGTGGCCAAAGGCGAGCAAAATAGAATTATTCCATGTTGAAGAATGCAACCAGGAGCTACTTTCCTGAATCTTATCTACACTTGTTTGTATCTAGAAAATGCTATAATCTTTATTTTCCTAAATGCTGCTTCTCAAAGTTCTTAAAAACCAGTCCAGTTTGTTTGCATTGTGGGCTACTGCACTGGATAATAGTATTTAAGGATCAGTGACCCACATACACATTTAATTACTCTATTAAATATTGGCTCCTGATTTCCAGTTATTCCTGCACCTCACTCTTTTTGTGTTACTTGAATATTATCAGGCTTTAATTGATTTTTGTAAAGTAAATTGCTGATCTCCTCTCCTCTGGCCTGGGTATATTTCTAATGGCCCTCAGTACCTTAAAGGAGTTTTTCAGAATCAAAAGATACCTGAAGAAGGCATAAGAAGGTCTTTTCAGGTTCATCTTGACCTAAAATGCTTTCTGAAAAGTTGCTTAATGCAGTTGCATCTCCACACCATTGTTAAGGTTTGCCTCTTCTTTAACTTCTTTGGTAAAAATATCATCTGCTAGAATCAAGATCCTTGTATTTCCCTTCAAAGCCTAGTTTATTTTATGTCAGTATTGACTTGCAGGCCCTTTCATACCCAAAGCCCTTTGTACCCAACAATACTTGTCAAGAGGCATGTGAAATATTGCCAAGCTGTTCCAATGACACTGATACTTTGCATGTAAAAATACACACAGTCAGCAGTTTAATCTGGTAAATCATCTAGAGTGTCCTCAATAGCTGGTAAAAATTAGTAATTCTTTTTTTTTCATTGCATTGTTGGGTGGCCTTGCATGAATTAATCTGAACATTTTCTCACGGTACACAAATTATATTTTTATCTATGCTAGTTTGGGTTGGGCTATTGGAGGTTTCTTGGTTTAGTATTATTTGTTTGTTTGTTTTTAGACGTTTTTCAGATCTTTTTCATGACAAAAATCTTCCTTTTGCATATGATATTTTGTGTGTTGATACTTTCTATTTCGCCATAATTGTATCTACAATCCCTAACGACTGTTTTCCTTCCTTTCTCATTCTGAGGATATCTTCAAATTATTCTCTGATCGTATCTATATATGGTACCACTTAGTTGCCCAGCAACTATATCTCACAGTACAACATTCTTGTTTCAGAGCCAACAGGAGCACCACAGACATGGTGTTCATCCTCAGACAACTGCAAGAGAAGTGTAGGGAACAGAACAAAAGTCTCTATGTAACCTTTGTCGACCTCACCAAGGTTTTTGATACTGTGAGCAGAAAAGGTCTGTGGCAGATTTTGGAACGTTTAGGATGTCCCCCCAAGTTCCTTAAAATGATCATCTCACTCCACGAGGATCAACACGGTCAAGTCAGATATGGCAATGCACTTTCTGAGCCCTTTTTAATTAAGAATGGTGTAAAACAAGACTGCGTTCTTGCTCCTACCCTATTCACAGTCTTCTTTAGCATGATGCTCCAAAGGGCCATGGCAGATATCAATGATCAGGACGGTATCTACATTCAATACCGTACTGATGGAAGCCTATTCAACCTAAGGCAACTGAAGGCCCACACCAAGACCTTAAACCATCTTGTCTGGGAGATGCTTTATGCTGATGGCGCCGCCCTTGTTGCCCACACAGAAGCAGCTCTGCAGCGTTTAACATCCTGCTTTGCAGATGCTACTGAGTTCTTTGGGCTGGAAGTCAGCTTAAAGGAGACAGAGGTTCTCCATCAACCTGCACCTCAGGAAGTCCCCCATCATCCCCACATCACCATTGGCCAATCAGAGCTCAAATCAGTCCAACAGTTTAATTACCTAGGCAACCTCATCTCCTCAGATGGTAAGATTGACGGAGAGACAGACAACAGGTTAGCAAAGGCATATAGTGATTTTGGAAAACTCCACAAAAGAGTATGGCATAATAAACACTTGAAGAGAAGCACCAAGATCAGTGTTTACAGAGCCATTGTGCTGTCTACTCTCTTATATGGATCTGAATCATGGGTCATCTACCGCCACCACCTGCGTCTCCTAGAACGCTTCCATCAACGCTACCTCCAAACAATCTTAAACATCCACTGGTCAGATTATGTGACCAATACATCTGTTCTAGAGCAAGCAGCAGTCACAAGTATAGAAGCCATGTTGATGAGAACATGGCTGCGATGGGCAGGGTACGTCTCCAGGATGAAGGACCATCGCCTCCCTAAGATCTTGCTTTATGGTGAACTTGCCACTGGCTGCTGCAAGAGAGGAGCCCCAAAGAAAAGATACAAGGACTCCCTGAAACAACATCTCAGCCTTGGCCATATTGATCACCATAACTGGTCTACTCTGGCCTCAAATCGGGAGGCCTGGAGACACACCATCTATAATGCTGCTGTTTCCTTTGAGAACACATGCAGGATCACTCTCGAGGAGAAAAGAAAGAACCATGTTCTGCAGAATATACCATCTAAGGAGTCTTTCTGCTGTGCCTTTTGCAATCGGATATGTCTGTCTCGTATTGGCCTCATAAATCACCAACGTGCATGCAACAAATGTGGATAGAACCTTCCCAAATCTTCGTTCGCGAAGTCCAGCCATGACAACATTCTTGTGTTTGCTTCATACTGGACATTTTATATTTGCAAGATTTTTCTTCACTATTGAAGTCATTATGAGACATCACAAACCTTTTTTCCTCCTTTTTGTTCAAATTAGTATTGCCGGGTTTCAGCACTGCTTGGATTAGAGATATTCCTGAATGATCCACCAATATGATAGGCTAGCTACAGATACAGCATTTTAGTGGTCTTTGCAATATGTGTTCCAAGGATCTCTGGATAGACTCTTAGTAGGCCTATATAATCTCTTCTCCACCAGAGCTCTGAAACTATTCAGGCAACACCTGGACTGCAGATGACTAAGTGACAGTAGACACAGATGAGACTGAGATCACTAAATACCTTCTCTTTGTCTAAGTCTTCACCAGTGGGAACTCTAAGGGCCCTGTGATCAGTGAAAGGATTCAAGGTTGGGAACTACCAGTAGTGGATAATAGCTGAGTCAGGGATTACTTGAAAGGATTGAACCCACACAAGTGTTCAGAAATAAAAATCTACATGCACTAGTTCTGGGAGATCTGACTGGTCTCGTCTTTAACAGGTCATGGAGATAGTGGCAATATTCCCAGTAACTGGAGAAATGCAAATATTGCACTCATCTTCCAAGAAGTCCAAAAGAGGGAATTACAAGCCAGTCACGGTTTGCTCCTCATGGAAATAATGAAACAAGTCATGTTGGAACAAATTTATGGTCGTACAAAAAAAGGTGATTGGGAGTAGTCAGAATGGATTTCTAAATGCTAAATCGCACTTGACCAGCCTGATCACCTCCTATGATAAAGAGAGCATTGAATATCATCTAGTTCGATCAGTAGAGCATTCAACATTGTTTCCCATACTATTCTTGAAACTTTATGGTCTAGATGGGTGGATAACCAGATGAGTAAATAACTGATTGCATGTTCAGGCTCAGAAGTTAATGACTACTGGGTCATACTCTTCCTCAAGGCAGGTAACATAGAATAACACAAGAGTCTATCCTGGATCATTTCTTGTTTGACATCATTATCAATGACCAGGAGGACGCACTTTCATCAGTTTTGCGTAGGACACTAAACTGAGGTGAACATATAATACTACTCAAAGCAAAAATGTCATTCAGAGAGATGTCATCCTGGAGGAGTAAACCAACAGCAGTCTCATTAAACTTGTCAAAGACAAATGCAAAGTCCTGCACCTAGGGAAAAAACAACAACAACAACAACAACAAAGAAATCAGACAAAAAACGAAACAAGCCCTTGCAAAAAAATTTGGGCACTGATTGGCTGGAAAGCAGCTCTGCTGAAGTGACCTGGGGGTCTTGGCTGGCAGCAGGAGCAGCATAAGTCAGAAGTGTGCTTTGAAAGCAAAGGCTACCAGTACATTTTGGGCTGTATTGGCAGAGGAATTTCTGGAGATTATGGCACTCACTCAACATTAAGAAAAATTTCTGATACTTCATCCAGTTCTGGCCCCACTGTATGGTAAAGACTGCGGTAAATGCAGCAGAGAAGGAGGAAGGTGGCAGGGAGGTACAGGTCTTGCTCTGTGGGGAAAGATTGAAGGACTGGAGCTTGTTCAGCCTGGAGAGGACTTGGCTTCAGAGGAACCTTCCCATATTACTTAGGAGGTCATCAAGAAGACAGTCTTTTGAGGTCTCATCGAACCAGAATTTTCCCTTGATCTTGTGAAACTCATGGGGTAGCTGCCATATTGAGATATCAAACAGTTTAGTTTCAGCTTACCCAGTGATTGGACAATTGTTTTTTCTTACTCTGCTATATGTACCCTTACACTGTAGACACTGGACAAGAAAGCTCACAGTCTTTGTCTTTCTCTGGTTTTCTTTTGCCTAAACCTCCATTTAGTGCTGCAGTAGGAATAATTGTTTGGGTTAAAAAATCTATTTTAAGCAAATTAAAATAATTTAAGTTCTTTTTATACAAATAGATATTTTTAAAATACAATTATAAAAATATAAATAATTCTTATTATAATTTTATTATATAAAAAAGTCTTTACAACTTGAATGATTTTCTATGTGACCCCTTCATTTCATCTTTCTTTAGAGACTCTGTTCAACTTCAATCACACCTTTAGGTTTAGTTCACTGTAGTTAACTGTAGTTTAGCTGTACCTGTATGGTCCTTTATTTTCCCTCTACCTTCTAAAGTTATTCTTTGCCTTTCTGTGGATCCTGATAGTCTCAGTGCTATCACTACTTCTAATGAATCACAAGAGATTCCATGGATACATCCACAAGACAAAAGTTAGCTACAAATATTCACTTTTACCTACATGAAATATCATAGCAGCTGTGGAAGAACTATTTCAGACTATCACTTATCTCAAGCCTGGTTTCTCAGCAAGATTACTGATTACTCAATTGATGTAAAGCTCTGTACTAACTCAGCTGTAGCATATATAGTTATGTAACTGTCTCATATACAACTAATTTAACGTATCTGAATAGTTGCTATGCTACTTGGAGCAAATCTTACCAAGATTTCTAAAACTAAACTGGTTTGCAGGTTTTACATAAAACCAGATCAAACAAACTTTAACTACCTGAAGGGAAGTTCTAGCCAGGTGGGGTTGGTCTCTTCTCTCAGGCACTCAGCAATAGGACAAGGGGGCACGGGCTTAAGCTCCGCCAGGGGAAATTTAAGTTGGATATCAGGAGAAAATTCTTTACAGAGAGAGTAATCAGGCATTGGAATGGGCTGCCCAGAGAGGTGGTGGATTCACCATCCCTGGAGATTTTTAAACGCAGATTGGACGTGGCACTGAGTGCCATGATCTAGTAAATGGACTGGATTTGGACCAAGGTTTGGACTTGATGATCTTGGAGGTCTTTTCCAACCCAAACGATTCTATGATTCTATGATTCTAAACAGTCTTAAGGAGAGTTCAAATCATGCAAATAGCATCCAAATCACAGTAGATAATATAGATAGTTTTAGAAAAGTAAACCAAGAAGTGAAATAACCATACACTTTCATCACTTATTGTAAAGATGTATGGTTCAAATTTTTAAAAATAATAAAATATGTCACTACTCGATGAGAGGAGCATTTAAAAATATACTCCATTCTGTTCCCTATTCTGTGCCTTCATTCCTGTGTTAAACCCATTTTACTGTTTTCCAGTGAATTCATAAATCTTGAATTGAAACAATAAGGAGAGCCATGTATACAAAAAAATAGAAATTTCTGTATGAAGTAACTCAAAAAATCTAGCTCACAGTATGGGGTCTCTGTTTTTTGTTTCCTCATAACTACTACCACTTTCCCCCAAGGAATTGTATAAATAAAATGCAACAGAATAGCAAGAAAGGTTCCAAAATGTACAGTAATTAATTGAAAGCAGGCAAGTCCTTCAATATTTAGGCTGGGAGTCAAGATGATTCCATGTTCCAGTTTCAGCTATGGCAGTGATTGACTTTGGACAACTTTACTGACTTTTTCTCCTTGTTCCTTATTCATTTCAGCTGCATAGCTGAGTAAAAAGCAAGTCACAGTGACAGTCAGCTGCTGTGCTTAACCCATACTCTCCAGGGAAATAAATTGAAAAGGAATAGGGAGGGAAGAGAACACACTAAACTACCCACCATTTCAAAACAAATAATTGCAGGTAGCAAAGAAGTGTCTAAATAATGTGCACAATCTGAAAGTCCATTGTGAGTATCACCATGATTCTTCTTATTGAAGAGGTTTTTAGTCTCATGAAAAAAGCTGTTGCTGACATTTTATTGTGAGGTGATAAAGCACTGTTTAATACCTGGCACTTGCATTCTACCTTCTCTACACCCTGTTTTCTGCTTATGATAATAAACATGTTTTATTTAAAATTGTATCAGGGCAACATTAAACTTTGCTAGTGCTTGTCAGCCTTATGTGCAGTCAATAAGCTGTGAATAGTAAAAGTTTGTAACAATGTAAAATCTTGCTGAAGTTCACACCATCTCTCGAAACAGAATTGATTAAAACACTGGGAGTGAGAGCAGTTTCAGTGCTCCATCACCGAACAATGTCAGGATTGAGACATACTGGCACAGCAGTGTGGAAAACACGCTGGTGCTGATCTCCCTTTTATAGCAGACACCATTTCAACTTCGATAACATATCATCAGATTGGCCTCATGAACAGTGACAGCTTGTGTGTTTGGCAATGGAATTAATAACACCTATTTTGGGTTTTGTGCAGAATGAGGAGGAAGTGTAGCCTGCTGTTGGAAATTTTGTATATACATATAACTTCAAGCAAACAAATGGAGTTACATGCCTAAAATTAGGCATCTGAATTACTAGTTGATAAGTGACTACACAGTGTGATGCTGTGTTGCTCCAAGACAAGGTAAAACCCCTAAATCTGTTACAAAAAGCAAGAAATCAATTTTTTTGTGTTTTACTTGGTACAGTTTATTTCCCAGGCCATGAGGAGTCTGTTCAGTGAAGAGGACAACCATAAGGTACCCATGAATAAAAGGTAGTAGGCAGTCTTTCTCATAGTGTGCCCTGCAAATGTTCACAGATTTCACACTCCTCTTAGTCTTTAGGTTAGTCACAAATGACAGGTCACAACCGTAAGGACATCTGTAGCTTGGTCCCTAGATCAATCCTCTTTTCCTCTTTTTTTTTTTTTTTTGAGTACTAGCAGATTAATTCTGGGATTGTGCCCAAACACAAAATGTTTGTTTACAAAATAGTTTTTGGAGTAACCAAAGGTAAGTAAGACACTTGCCCTTTATCTCAAGCCGCTTCACAGCACTAAACATAATTCTGAAGTTTATTGCAGAATTATTAGTCTTACACACTTAAGACATCAGAAGACAACATATTGCAGTGAGGCATCTTGCCAGAGACTGGTGATTTAAATGCTCTGATGCCAACAAATTTTAAAGCACACGGTTTAAGTGCCATTGTTATCTAACCCTTATTTATGTCTTATACACCCAGGTACAGAACAGAACTCTGCACATCACACAGGTACAGCTGAAAATATAACACAGCCCAAGTATTGTCATTTCTGAATGAGCTAGAAACCTGATTTATTAAAGGTATTCTATCAGTTTTACCAGGAATGGAGTGGTTACAGAACCATTTTCATTGTAAGAATGTATAATTATGATTCCTCCTTAAGAAGAAAGAGAATTTTTTAACAAAATACTTAGTGTTTTTCAATATGTTGGGCTGTGTAAAACTGATAATGAGTTGAAAATTAAGACTGTCAGCAGTACATTTTACAAAAAAGGACATAAATCAGTCAAATCCAGAAGTTATAATAAACTTTTTATTTGGGTTCTTCTGGAGGGATAAAGACTGAGCTGGGTGGTTTGGGATTGGGGGTTTTTTCCCTTGTTTGGGAGGAGGAACAAGGAAGCGAAGAACATGAGGAAAGGAAATTGATTCATTCATTACAGCTTTAGAAAACATCCCTAAAATTACTGTGACAGAAATAAAAATATGCTCTGCCATTTTCTTACAATTTAAACTACTATCATAAACATCAATATTCAAAAGACAGAAATCTAAAGCCCTTCATCACCACCAATTCCCAATGAACTCAATGGTAATCTTGCATTTGTAAGGCAGAGGGTGACATACACCTCTCTCTGAAGGAAGCCAACACAAATTTTATGCAGAGATAAAATCTATCATGTATGTTGTTTAGAAGGCTTATGTCCAATTTAGATGATGTTTGCTTTTTTTTAATCTCAACTCAAAACCTGCAGAATTTGCTTAGAAATTATTGTTGCCTTGGAGTTTTTTTTCATTTTTTAATTTTTGTAGATTTTAGAAGTAACTGCATTCATTGTATCCCTCACCCTTCAGCGCAGTAGTTACATATACCCAACCCTATTACCCCATTCCATACCAATTCCCCCTAAGTTCCAGTAGTATATTTAGTCTCTTTTTCAAGGTACACCTTCATTCTGTTTAAGAACATCTGCACCCTGACCCGGACAACAAGATATCACCCAGGCAAAGCAACCTTCGAACCCAGAACTTTGGAAAGCCTCCAAGGACTGTACATGCTCCAAGGAAGATGAAGATGAGGAAAAGGGGGTTTTAAAAACTCTCCCAGACTCAACTCCCGAGGGGCGGGGGGGTGAACAGGGCAAAGGCCGGGGGTGGACGAACAGGGATTGGTTGGACACCATTATAAAAATTGTAACACCTGGGTCAGAGGGCGTGTGCATGGTTTGTACTCCCAGTGCCTGAGAGGCTTCATTAAAACCTTCCCTTGTCTTACCTCCTACTCAATTTGCCTTGGAGTTTTTTTTCTCCCTCAGTCTTTTAGGCAACATTGTGCTTACCTCTCATATTATAGTAATCATCACCTTTTCATAGGTTTTTAGTTAGTATTGCAGCATTGTGTCACGTGTGTCTCACTTTACTGGTGATAGCAGTCTCCTTAGACATAACTTGCTAATTTAGTATTTAAATCACTTGTGCTATGTTAATGTAAAACAGGTAGGAGAACACAAATTTTATAGGATAGTTATATGAATGATCAGTGAAATATTTCACCCATTCATTCATTAATAATAATAAAATGCAAATCAGTTTTACAGAGACAACTGCAACAAGATAAATGTTCTTGGCATTAAACACAGATGTCCAACTACTCTATGAGAAAAGAAGTCTTAAAGTTTTTTTTTAGAT
This sequence comes from Manacus vitellinus, assembly GCF_001715985.3. Lineage (NCBI taxonomy): Eukaryota > Metazoa > Chordata > Aves > Passeriformes > Pipridae > Manacus > Manacus vitellinus. The sequence continues at coordinate 14,794,236 of NW_021939396.1, forward strand.
CCATCTGCAAGTGTAAATTATCTTAACGCTCATGTTCATTATTTTCAGTTTTTAGCTACTCAAATATTTATCAAATATTTTCTTTGATATTGGCAGCATGTTTTACTGCGGCCATGTTCTGTTTCACTTATTCACAGTTACTGGACATATTCTCTTTGCATATTTTATTTGCATTGAGCTGGACATCTTGAGGAGTAAGACACTATTCAATGAAATGAACAAGTTGCCAGAACATGTCTCCAAATGCTCAGGTAATTTGACATTTGGTCACAGTTTAGCAGAAAACATTTTCAGAGAGATGATAAATAATCATGGGACTCACATTTTACACTTTTATTAATGTCAGATGCAGAGCATTTTTCTGAAAGAAGTCAGGGGATTAGTAGGCAAAGAGAACTAAGAATCTAAGGTAAGGAAAAAAACACCATCCACCTACAAAGGATAGGAATATTAGGCCTGGACTAATGAATAAACAATACCTGCCTTTTGATTCAACCTGTAAATGATTAACATATACTATCAGAGAGATAAGTAGAAGCAATGTTGTAACATGGACAGGAAATCTGAACTGATCTGAACTGGACAGATGAATAGACTAAAAGGTTTTGGTAGTAGTTGCATGTGAATACTTTTTGTTTTCAGAGATATGGGAAGAATCACAAGGACTTCTGTGTAAGTGGGAAAATTAAATAAAAATGTACAAAGAACATTTTGAAAACTTGAAAGATCTGAGAATTGAATCAATATGGGAGAGTCCTATGGAGAAAAATACATGGAAAAAGATTGTCAATAAGAAAATACTTGCACCAAAAGGTCAGGTAAAGTATGTAGAAAAGGTCTTAACTGCTGTACCACCCTATTACCCAGGATATTCATATGAGATGGAAAAAAACAAAATTCAGCGAACAATTTATATGTGTAAGCATATGGAAGAAAAATGTTCACTCTTACCTACTTAATATTTCTAAATCCAAAAACTAGAAAGATCTCTAAATTGAGTATATAAGAGAACTATGAGTGCATCTGGGATTCCATACATTATGTCCACAGAATCATCATCTTACATCCCACAATAACTTTTTTTAGTCTTATTCAGTGCTTCAGATACTGTCATATATGTTATAATCATAGTGTGACAGACACCTGTATAGTGATCAAAAATAAATAAGTTTGTTAAAACACACAGGGGAGTTTCTTATCTTTTATATCAGTGTGCATGTTTGTCAAAATGACAAGTTAAAAAATTACATTAGAAATAAAGACATTAGAATAAAGAAATCATCAAGAGGACAGGAAAAACAAACAATAGAGAGATGTCTAATACATTCGAAATTAAAGACCGAAACGGATGAAAGTGATCTTTGGATGTTAGACATGTGCAAGGCTTACATTGCTTTGGTGGAAATATTATCCCTCAGTCCCTTGAAGCTTTAACACTTTATAGAGGAGAATGATGTTCTTATTTTGGTTTTTAGTCCACTATAGCTTTGGTAATCTCTGAACACTTGGGTTTGTCTTCAGTGGGACATATACAATAAGACGCAAATGAAATAATGTTAAACTGATGGACTAGATAAACACATATGACAAAGCATATGGTTGGCGTAGTATTAGTGTATCACACCAAAATTATTACACCATGGAAATATTAGATCCATTTCATTCAGTAACCCAAATAATTAAGGATGAAACTTTCTGTTGCTCATTCAGCCAGAACATATTTTTGTTTTGCTTATTTAACACTGTAAATTGTGAAAGTATAGAGAATTCGTAGAATGGAGATCATTGACAAAAAAATGTTACCAACTTTCAAATGGAGCATGTAGAAATACGCATTATGCTGGTGCTCATGAACAACTTCATATGCTTTTTCTGAGGTAAACACCACAACAGAGTTCACAGTTGCACAGAGTTCATAATTTTCACCTCTGACCCTGCCTCCACAGCTCAAAACTGTGAGCACTTCATGTGGTTGTCTTTCTGAAATCAAATGGAATTTAGGAACCAGATATATTTCCAGCTTTTATTTCAACATACTTAAGGTGAATTCTTTTAAGATTTTAGTTCTGAGTCCCTTAAGTATGCATTTACAGAATACCATGGTTTAGAGGAGCTACAAAATACGAAATAAAGCTGCTTATGACAGCAGTGTAAGTCAGCCTGCAAGCATAAAACGTATTGGAACTGATAGCCTTTGAATCTTTTTTCCAGTTAGTGATTTATTCATTTCTGTGCACACCTATTTTTGTAACCTCGTATGAATAGATACATGGGCATACTACTATCCCTGAAGCTTATTCAAAGCTTTTTGAAGCTTATTATTAATGGGATTTGTAGAGAAGCATCTCTGTTGCTTGCTGTTAAAGAGTAGATTGACCAAAATATATATGTTCCAAGGAGAAGACACACATATAAATCCTTCTTTTTACTTGTATGCAGATGCTATTAGTGGAAGAGATGTATCTCATCATTATTAATCTTTGCTCTTATAATATAAAATTATAAATAGTTCTATGTGTATTATACAGATAGGGGATTTTTTTTTTAATGGTAACCAAGACAGACATTGAATCAAACGATTTTCACCGAAAAAGACAACCATCTCTTAGGACAGTCTTCTGACAAAACCTAGAGAATTTAAGCTACAGCCATGGAAGTAGCAGGTTATCTGGGTTGTGCCTGTGTATGCTCTCACTGCACTTAGTCATTAATTTCCTGTATGATCTAGGAGCTTCCAATTTTTTCTGCATGGAAGAGCCAACAAACCGACTTGAGACAAAGACTCACTTGCAACAACCTGAGATTCAGGTAGCCATGAAGATTCACCAGGCAGTTTCTGCTGCACCTGCACCCACTGACAGGCGCTATTTTCGTGGTTGCTGTGTTGATTAACCCTCTGGATGGAGAATGTGGCCAGAGGTAGCCCTGGGCCATTCCTGATATAAAACTGACAAAAAATGTACCTAAAAAAATTCTTGTAAATAGGCAGTGGAAACTGTTCTTGCAGATGCAAAATTTCACAATCCTTTGTGAAAAGATGAGATGGTTTAAAGATGTTTTGTACACAGTTAATACAAATAACAGAAGTGAATCATGCATACTCTGAGGAGGTCATGTGGGACCACGGCCCAGTTGGACATAAGAACTGAGCAGATCAGCAGTTCAAGGAGCCCCATTCAATCCAACTGGATGTAATCTCAAGGACTCTTGCAACAAAGACTCCCATCGCCCTCTGGGCTGTGATCAACCCTCCTGTCATAGAAATTCAATTCCCATTACAGTATTCAAAAGATTGCAATAAATTAGCTTTCGGTTGTTGGTTGGTTCTGGTTTTGTGTTTTTTTTTTTTTAAAATAGGCATTCTGACCATGAGTGTGACAACATTCAGTTCAAGACTCTGAAAAATGTAAAAAGCAGAACACTTATGCAATACACACTCACAGACATGTAAATTCCTGTACAACCTTTTTTTATGCCAACACATTTTCCACTTCACTTCCTACCTGTGCTCAAATTGTTAAAGTAAATGGCAAACAATGGACAGCAGGTAAAAAAAAACCAGTATGAAATTAGGAACAACCATTCCTAAAGTGTAACATTTAACTGTAGCAATCTAAAATTTGGATACCAGAAAAAGAAACTGCTGGGCATCAGCAGAATGTCTTAGCTGGGAAAAAAACCTGCATTTAAGGACCAGACAGGATGTCACCCTTTTGGAATGTCCTGCCAAGATACAGAGGCACAGTGTTGTAGTGTTATCAAGCCTCTGCATAAAATCCATTGTTGTATTCCCCCTTCCCGTGTATCCTGCGTATTCTGTAAACATTGGATATCCCTCCTCCATGTAAATCCCCAAAAATACAATCCTAAAATAAGTGGGTTTTCTCCATGATGTAAGTGCTAAATCCAAAAGGTGTAACTTGGGTTTTTCCCTTACCTCATCCTTGTAAAATGCTCTGTTTGTAATAGGTCGACCCCCCTATGAATATGTAGACCCTAGACCCTTAAAATATCAGCCTGTAAGTCCAATAAACCATTCCAGATTCTGCCTCCAACTGGGATCATGTTAGTTTATTGACTCTTACAGTTTAACATCATTTTTTAAAAGAGCTGTACTTCTCTTTTTTTTCCTTTTATGAGGAAAAAAGTAGTGATTATTTGTTCATTCGAATTAGCAGATTTTTTGCAGCAAACTTTATGTAAATAGTTAGTGCTGTCACAGGTCTTTATGATGACTCCTTTAGAAAGAATACAGATGAAAAATTCAGCACATAGGAAGGTGAGATAATTGGCAGAATCTTCTCTAGGAGCTATTCCACCAGAATGAGGTTCAACAAGGCCAAGTGCTGGATCCTCCACTTTGGCAATAACAACCCCATGCAGCGCTACAGGCTGGGGACAGAGTGGCTGGAGAGCAGCCAGGCAGAAAGGGATCTGGGAGTCTGGATTGACAGGAAGCTGAACAGGAGCCAGCAGTGTGCTCAGGTGGCCAAGAAGGCCAATGGCATCCTGGCCTGGATCAGGAACAGTGTGGCCAGCAGGACCAGGGAAGTGATTCTTCCCCTGTACTCAGTGCTGGTGAGGCTACACCTGGAGTACTGTGTCCAGTTCTGGGTCCCTCAGTTCAGGAAGGATATTGAGGTGCTGGAGCAGGTCCAGAGAAGAGCAACAAGGCTGGTGAAGGGACTGGAGCACAAGTCCTATGAGGAGAGGCTGAGGGAACTGGGGCTGTTCAGCCTGGAGGAGTCTCAGGGGAGACCTCATCACTCTCTACAACTACCTGAAAGGAGGTTGTAGCCAGGTGGGGCTTGGTCTCTTTTCCCAGGCAACTATCAGCAAGACAAGAGGGCATGGTCTTAAGCTGTGCCAGGGGAGGGTTAGGTTAGATATTAGGAAGAAATTCATTACAGAGAGGGTAATCAGGCGCTGGAATGGGCTGCACAGGGAAGTGGTGGATTCTCCATCCCTGGAGGTTTTTAAGATGAGACTGGATGTGGCACTTAGTGCCTTGGTCTAGTAACCACGGTGGTGTTGGATCAAGGGTAGGACTTGATGATCTCAGAGGTTTTTTTCAACCCAGTTGATTCTATAATTATGTGATTCTATTTCAAACTAAAGTTCAATAAAATAACAACCAGTATTCAGGAAAATAGATCCATACATTTTTGGAATAAGTTATGAATGTTACTCAAGAACCAGTCACACTTCAATGTGAAGTTGAAAAATCATACCACAGTCTTATGCAGCAAGATTATCTATCAGACTATAAGAAATAGACTGATAAAATCACCATGTCACAAAATTATCCACTGCTAAATTCATTGCATCTATATTTTTTCTGTTTGTCCTTTTTTAAGGTGTTCATAGTATATAAAAATAAATGAAAAGTAGTATTTCAGACTCCTTCATTTTTATTTAATATAGTACATTAGATTGTATTTTTTCCCACTGAGAAAATCCCAGTAAAATCAGGGATTTTAATGGATCCAGTAATTTTATAACATAGCCTTATATATCATAGGTTGCAGTTATAGATATGCAGTCCAAGAGCTGCAAAATTTCTCTTTTCTTGTAGAAAATTTTCGATCTGAAGAACAATCCAAAATAAAGCTTAGATTATTTTGCTTTTGCAGGATGGTTGGAATTTTTTGGTTGTGGTGTAGTACATCCTAGGGAAAAAACTTACAGCTGTCAAGCCTTTTCTCCTAAAATTTCTACATTGAATTTGAAAAGCATTTTTCATTTTGTTAGTGCAAGTGTGGGCAAAGAGGACCCCAAAATCTTGTAATTTTTATTGTTGTTGTCTTTATATCAAGAGGAGAGAGAGAGAAAGAGAATGAAAATTATTAAGACTCAAATTGAATTGCTGATTTAAAAAAATGAGAAGGAGGAAGTGGGGGTGTTCCAGTTCAATATCCTGGTCATAAAACGAATGTGAATGCTTCAGGAATTAAATATTCTTGAACATACAGACAGGTTACAAGTGGAACTTACAGTCAGGTTTGGACTTAAATTTATTATTCACACCTGGAATCTCCATCCTCTATTTTGCTTTCTAAGCACCTATGAACGGTACAATACACTAACCAAAGGAGCTCTTGGTTCCACATGTACACAGTTTCTTGTCCAGCTGCTTTTGGTACCTGGGGGGTCATATCTGTAACAGCTTGATATGCAACACCTTGGTGTATTTCTCTATTACTTCAACAACAAGGTATCTTTAAATTTTTTCTCTTTCTCTATGTCTATCAATTCGTCAATAAATTGATTTAGTTTACTGACGGTGTAATCATTTGGAACAATTTGTGGATTTCATAATTTCTTTGCCATCCTCTGTCATTTTGTTACATTTAGTTACCTGTTACACTTTACTTGGGTTTTTTATTAAACATTCCATTTATGCTAGTGTTAGTGTACCTCTTTCTTTCAAAATCTCATTTTCTTGTCTACAGGGTCTTTGCTTAGACTTCTATTTTTCTAAAGTATACAGGCAAACCTTTATTTGTAATTCAGACTTGTAGACCTGAATCATTTTGTTTGCCCTATGTTGTACCTTTTCAATCTCAACAATGTACTTCTTCTATTGAGAAGAATAAAATTGCATATGATAAAAAAAAAATCAATTCAATTTTTCAACCACTATCTGGGGACCAACATAAAGTGCATTATGAGCAGTGTATTTTTTCTTTGAAATCAGAATCTATTGTTAGATGAATTTAGGTCTCCCTGACTGCGGTAAAAATAAATGGAACATAATGGGCCAAGGTGTTATGCAGTATAAGCTTTTTCAAGCTAAATTTTATCTCACTGTTAAGTGAGCCTGATATGTTACTACAGGCATTAGTATTTGTAAGATTTATAGTCAATGCAAATTCCAATAAGAGATAGAATGCCAAAACAAAAGAATTGTGCAAACCTGAAATAATTCATTAGATTTCTACTATAGTCACCAGCTGCAGGAATGTGTCATCATTAACAGTAGGTTTTAAAGGTTTCACAGAACAAATTAAGTCAGGAAAGTTTAAATTTTATGAAGTCTTTGGCTTCAATCATACAGATCCTTGGAGTTGAAATTTATGTTATGCATTAGACTGAAGTAACATTCAGAAATGTAGAAAAGGATGGCAATTTAAATGAGAAGAGAAAAGGATGATGAAGGAAAAGAGAGTGAGATTATCCTAACACTATTCTTATTTCATTTTCATATTGTAGTCTTATTGTTTCACTAAAGTAGCAGATGATTAATTAATCCAATGAGAAAACAATATGAAGACTGGATCACTTCATCTCTACCCTGCTCTATTAGCTGAACTAATTGATGGCTGTATTCCAACATAGTGATGTAATTCGTTTGTATCTTGAAATCTTAAGTATGACCCACACTGTTGGGTTTTTTTTCATCTGAGACAACAGTACCATTAGATGGCACTCTGGGTAAAGTGGAAAAATTACTTTGAAAGGCTCATGTATTTAATCAAAGATAGTAAAAGAGAAAATAGCAAAAGTCTCATAAAATGAAAATATATTTTCTATTCATTATACTTTTAACCCTCTATAATGAATGTCAAAGAATTATTTAGATATTACATTTGAAATCAATATTTTGTACTTTTTTTTTTTTAGTTCAAAGTTAGTGAATGTTTCCTATAAAGAAGATATACTAATTTGTCCCTTTTAGTATTATTTTCATCTTTCTATAGGAGATATTAAAGGCAAAGGAAAGAATGTCAATATCTAATAATGTAAGGCAAGTATCTCACAATATGAATGCTTCACAGTATTTGAGAAAGCAAGTTACCTTTTAGTTATGTGTGATTATCTCATACACATTTTATCGGAAAGTGCAAGCCTGAAAAATTTTTACTAATATCAAGCTTGGCTTTCCTTACTTTGTATGTATAAGTATTAGAGTGCAATAATAACATGCTTTTGAAGGACATTCCTAGATGTTTTGTTTTTTTTTTTATTGACAGAGAAAGTTTCTATGTGAAAAAGAAGCAAGAAACATTTCTGAAACTCAAAGCAGTCAATTATATGAGGGGAAAATACTGCTCCTAGAACTTCTAGACCAATCTATCTTTTTGTCTGCGTCTACCTCTACAAATGTCCTAAAATCCAGTGGAAACAAACCCAATAGAATGTTTAAGTGATGATACACAAAATAAATATTTTAAAAAATGTCCTTTAACTCCAAAATTTCCCTGAGTTGAACTCAAGCAACTGTAAACCCTGTGAAACCCCATACAGTTGCAAAAGTACACCCATGCAGAGTTGGGTGAAGGCCTTAATAAATAAATTATTACCTGGCTTGTTTCCTATGCAAATTTAGATTGCCACAGTTAGAAAAACTTACACTTCAGAGGTTCAATTTCATTTTCAAGCTGTACTTAATAACTTATTTTCACCCACTATTCCAAAATGTTCCAACAGCTGTAGATTTAATCTCTAGACACCTCTATCCCAAATAAAGCACCAAGCATATTTCAAGCAAGTGCTGTGAATTTCAAATTAGACTTTTTATTGTGAACACTAGCTAATGTGCTTTACTCTACTCTATGTTGTGAAGAAGAGCAAATGAAATTTAAAGGGCTGGAAATGTCCTCCAATATGCATTTGGGGAGCAAAACATTCTCAGTAGTCTTCTGCTTCAGCCATGTGAAGTTAAGTTACTAGAAAATCACATTTTGGAAGCTGTCCAAATTTTTAGGGTCAATTTGTCAAATTATTTATGCCACGTGAATTTCTGTGTGCAGAGGAGTTCCTTGGGAAATTTTACGCAGTTGATGGTGAGAAGTGACACTCTCTCCGTAACATAAGATAAGGAAAAAATTAACATGTTTTAGTATCCATTAATAGCATGTATTTAGTATTAGTATCCACTCACAGCATGACATATAACAACCCATCTAATATTAAAGGAAGATCTATTGAGCCCTGCATTTTATAATTCTTTCTATCCCCACTTTTGGTAAATGTTAATTTCTTCTCCTTCTCACCCACTAGTACATTGCCACGAGAAGTCCCATTCTCCAGGAATGTTGGTCTTACTTGATATTCAGACATAGGTGTGAAGCTTCCTTCTATGGGAAATCTTCACAAATTATATTCCATTCAATTCTCTATATAGGGGGCAATTTCATAATTCTGCCTCCACTAGGGCATTATATACTAACCCAAGTCTTTAGTCATTCCCAGGTAATCCAGTTGAGCTCTGATAGTGTTGTTATTCACTTTTCAAGTCTGTATTAAAAAAGTTAGGTAATAGATAAATTAAACTACAAAAGTATTTCAAGGGAAAAGCTTTTAAAATTGGAGAATTTTCATTCACCTCACAGAATTGTTTTCTGCATTTTGGTTATAACCTAGTAAGATATATCCTCTCAGAGAATTTTTTATTCTTCTTCCTTTGCAATAATCCTTTTGATGTCTTTTGTGAGGACCTCTTCTTTTCTTGCCCTTACACACACCCGTAGGTCTACCATCTTATTGGCATCATGGAGATGTGATGGAACGACTCCTGTGACTGGAATGAAGGAATGGAAGGATACAGGAAGGACAGGCAGGGGGGATGAGGAGGGGATGTTGCTCGACATGATGGAGAAACATGGCAGGAAGCTTGGAACAAGATAATCTTTAATATCCCTTCCAACCCAAACTATTCTATTATAATGCTAGAACACTAGCAGCAAACATATCAGGAATGCTTTTCTACAAAACTCACAAAACCCCACATGTATATTGGTACAAGGGTAAATTAGAAGCTTTTGTTACACTGCATAAATGAAAATGCAGAGATATTAGCTTACTTAGACTAAGCAGAGCTTAAAATGACCAACAGGAACCAGATGGCACCCTGTCTTTGTTTTAAGGGTGGAGTTTGTCTACAGTTTATAATGCACAGCACAGTAGCTTGCAACATATGCGCTTCTAACTACTGACTGATGCTTAAAAAAAATAAATTAAAAATATGCTTTTGTTCTCCTGTTTTTAGTTCAAACATTTTGATTCTTTTTTTTCTTTTTCCCGGGCTGATGCACATGTTAGAGGAAGCAATTAATATGCTAAACAATCCCCTCTAGTATCTTAAAAGAAAGGGCAACATTTTATTATGTTTAATCATATAGAGTGAACTGCAAACTGACAAACTATCTGGGGTTGTCACAAATCTTTACACCTAAATTGCACAGGAATTCAAATACTGTAGCTTTTTACTGTGTACTTTTATAACCAGTGAATATAGCAGTGAGTTGTCAGCACTTGTTAAGGTAAATATATTTCATTATCTTTTTCAAAATCTTCAGTGAAACTATATGCCAATTGTCAAGGCTTGATAGATGTTTACTGTTTAACAATTTTTCTTAGGCAGGTGGCATAATCACCATCATTATTACATAGCCATTGGGATTTTTATATGATAAACTGTATTTCTGTTGTACCTATGACTAGACTCCCTCAAAAATAAGAATTTTATTCCATAAAAAAAGTCAAGGTTTGGAACAAATTTTCATTTTACATCAGGAGAAAACAAACCAACCAAAAAAAGCCCATATACAAACAAAACCAACAAAAACAACACAATTCCCACCAAAAATAAAAAGATCCAACCAAACAAACAAACCTCTATGAAACAAAAAGTGAGAGAAATGCAAAAGGAGTCCAAAATGACAAAAAGACTAAGGAACTAATACACCTACAAACAAGCAGCTGGGATAGTACTGATGTTACTTACCATGTAAGAAGCATTTCATCTAACTCCTATAATACATCTTGTCCATTTCTTTTTCCTACATTGCCACAAACAGGAAAAAGTTGTAGAAACATTAGCAGTGACATGAGTTTATAACTGGAAAAAAGTACAGATACTGCTTTCTCTCACTGCTGTCTCCTCTCAAAGCAGTTACAGAATGTTGATTATCTAGCCAGCTGGAAGGAATATTGATTATGTTTGGTTAGTCAGAGACTTATGCAAATCCTGGTTGAATGACCAGAAAGAATACATGGGGGGATGGACCAGCCAGCTTAGAGGTCTGAGCTCTGTCCAACCTGCTAAGCAGAATCAACAGCACATATGATCTCCTAGTTATCAGTGGACCCAGAAATAACTAGTAAACTGTATCCATGCACAGAGTTATGCAACACAGAGACTATTCCTCTATCTAATAACCGGAATGACGGAAACAGATGTTAAGGGACTGGGTGAAAAGAACAGAGGGAGAAGAAAACAAAACCTTAGGATATGTCTATATTAGAATTTAGTTTGGCCCTTGAGCAAAAGATCTATACAACAAAACAAATGGTGCTCAAGATCCAATATTAAACATCTGCTTTTCAGGGGGCTTCTTCAGATTAGCTGTTTTCTGATCCTAAGAGATGAATGTTCATTAATGCCAAGAATGTATTAGTTGTGCTCCTGGGGTGCATTATCGTGTTTAGTTTCATCTAAGAGGAATCTGGTTTGTGAGCTCCAAGCCTGCACTGTGATGCAGTCCAAAATCCAATGGTTGGGAACAATAAGTAGCGTTAGTTTTCACTCTTAACCTAAAAGAATTGTAACCACACTTCTAGGCATTAGAAATTACTTATTCCTTATTCCTTTCTCTGTCTTTTATCCAGTACTTGTAGACCATGTATAAATAGTACATTGAGTGTCAATGAGTATTTAGGCTATCAGTAGGACTAATGGAAATATTTTAATTCAAGGTAAATTCATTAAGAATTAACTTAGTAATTAAAAAACTGTGACTAAAAAACTGGTAGATGATAACTCTCTACTTCTTGCTTCAAAGATCCAGGTTGTGAAAGAGCAACCAAAATGTTCATTTAGCATCATTACCATTTGTTTCCTTGTGATACATGGAGAAATGTGAAGAATGTGTTCATATCCTCTTAGTTCACTGTATTTTTTCAGTGTGGGCATTCCCTCCCACATAGACTAAGTTTTGCTAACTAGGTCTGAAATTCACAATATGTGATCAGCTTGTTGAAGTTGTCTGAAATGATCTGAAGAGTGTTCAACCCTAAATTTCTTGAAATACTGTAATAGTTCAGAACTAAGCAAGTGAATATGGTGAGAATTGGTTACCAATCATATTTTATAATGGTAGAAATATGATTTTATTTTATCTTATTGAAGAAAATAAATCTATGTCAACACTTGAAACTTTCACTGAATCGGCCCTGACATGAGTGTCAGAGGCCAGTGCTTTGTTGTGAGACTGTAACTCCTTGCAATATTTTGCAAGAGGAGCGATAGCTCCAAGAGGATCTTTAAGTTCACAAGCACAGGATTCATAAACAACTTTAGAGATTTTGAAGATGAACAGTGAGTGCTTCTCAAGTATTTGCAGTGAAAAAGATTTTCCATTTAACAACACAAGAGTATGCAGCTTCAGAAATTTTTATTAGGCATTACTGGAAACTTCTTAAAGCTGGTTAACAAAGAGATTTAAAAATAAGCAATATGATATTTTTTAATGTTCAAAAAATCTTTTTACATTACTAAGAAGATCATCACCAATACAGAATATACTCCCATGAGCATATACTGTATAAAGAACTATTATCCCCAGATTAATAGTGCAGGAATATATACAGAGAAACTAAGTGACTTCTCTATGTGCAAAATGAAAAGATAGAAGCAGATAGATCATACTTAAATGTATTCTTACTCTGTTAATTACACTATGTCTTTTGGAATTAAAATGTCAGATTGAGTTGCACAAAGTTAACAAAGTCCCCAAAACATTGCCTAAGATTTGAGCCTTAACAAATGAAACATAGTGAGACTTGGAATAGCTCCTTGATGGAAAATTATATTTTCTCAAACAAACAGAAAAAAAATCAGAAAAGGACGGAACTTGACAAAATTACAATCTGATGTTTTCTGTATTTATCCATTCTCTGGTATTAAACTGGTCTTGGAAGTTTAATTGATAAATATGTTTTCAAAATATCGTATTAAAGAATTCTAATCAATTCATCCCCTCCAATGCTTAGGAAAGTCTTCTCCTTACAAAGATAAAAAAAATAACCAAATGAGAAATTCTTCTCAGAAACTCTTCAAAATGAGGAAGAGAAAGAAAATAATCTAAAAGAATGGGGGGAAAAGTGAACAAGTCAAGGACAGTATTTGATTTCTTACCTGAAAATGTTTATACTCTATATTCAGTATTTTCGTTTAAGAAATACAGTACCAGAGACATATATAAGCAAAATGTGACACAGCCAACAGCTTAAAGCTACTTGCAGTGGAGAATGCTATATTTAAAAAAGTAAGATAACTCTTCTTATGTAACCACACTGATCTGCTCTTCTACCACATCAGAACATACTCTAGATTTTTACCAAGAGAAACACACACAACTGATAACATTTTCAGGAGAGTGAATCAGGTAGAACACAGACTACAAAGGATCCGTAGAAAAAAAGTAAAACAAGAGTATAGGATGTTGAGGTTGCAGATGAATGAAGATGAAGACATGAAGATCTTTGTAAACCATACCTTGTATATCCCTTCCTTCTAACTTTGTCAAACAGATGAGAGTTCCTAAATTTCCCTCTCAAATTTAGTCTCCAGCACCAGCTCTAAATACTCTCTACTCATTCTCCCCATCTGAAAATTCTCATTAAGGGTGTTAATTTAATGAGATAAGTATAAGAAAAACTATGCACTTTAATTTAAATATACTTGAAATAACTGTAAACAAAGTAACTGTATAAGAATTACTCTGGATGTATCAGTGCAGTAGGTGTGAACAGTAGCATAACCAAATAGGACTTTTTTCTTTATCTTAATAATTTATCTTTAATACTAGCATCTCTATAGTACATGGTATGTTCCATATAAACGCAGCACTGAGGTGTTGGACCCAGAGGCACAGACCTTTTTTCCTTACAAGGATGTCCAAGATCACTCACAGGCAGGACTTAATTATTGAAATAAATCTGTTAGAATCTAGTAGTACACACTTTAAGTACTGGTTATATAAAGTTAGCAATATACATACATATTGCAGACAAGATGATATGTGTCTCAATTTCAATTTTAAAGGAACTTAAAATTCTAGTGAAATAATAATAAGTAATAATTTTTAGGTAGTCACACAAAGATAAGTGGTGCTAATACTCAGTGAAATACTTTATTTCATTCAAAAAATTTTCATGAACAGTACAATAGTCACACAGTTATGACAGCTTCCCTTTTCACACATGGTGTTATAAATCAATTTTCATTCAATATTCAAAGTATCTTGAATAAACATTAACAGATACTCAAGAATTGTTTTGACTTTTGTGTATGAGATGATAGCTGGAAAATGAGCAATCCAGAAGGTATCTCCAGAAGGAGATATGCTGGAGTTATACCCGGGATGGGGCAATCCTGGTTGTGTGTATAGACTAGGGAATGAGAGGCTGGAGAGCAGTAGAGAGGGATGTGGGAGTCCTGGTCGATGGCAAGTTGAATATGAGTCAGCAGTGCCCTGGCAGCCAGGAGGGCCAACTGTGTCCTGGGGGCATCAGGCACAGCATTGCTCTGTTCTGCACTGGGGTGACCTTGCCTTGAATATTGTGTGCAGTTTTGGGTTCCACAGTATAAAAGAGACATTAATGTATTAGAGAGCATCCAAAGGAGGGCAACAGGAATGGTGAAGGATCTGGAGGGGAAGCCGTATGAGAAGTGGCTGAGGTCAGTTGGTCTATTCAGCCTGGAGAAGAGGAGACTGTGGGGACACCTCACTTCAGTCTTCGACATCCTCCTGAGGGGAAGAGGAGGGGCATTACCAGCTTCTCATCTATGTTTGCTAGACAGCAACATCTAAGACTGATATAACATCTTGTTCTATGTAGCAGATAACGAATAAAATTAAAATTCATGAAGGAAGCAAAGTAAAGGTTAATTAGGATTATTTTTATCAATAAGTTTACTATTTTATATAGTTAATAATTTCTTCTGTACTATTTGGCAAAGTTTTTCATTTAGGATACAATACCTATATTCTTAATAATACTAGAAGCCTACATTTTAAATAATTGATTTTTACTCAGGCTATTTTATATTCTATTTTTTTAAATGTAGGTAATTTCTATTTTGTGCTAACTAATTAGCATAGAAAATTAATTTGGTAGTGTCCTAGTTAGGACAGCTGAGATCAGTTCATCATGGTGGGTGTAACCCAAAACTGTATTCTATAGCCTTCCATGTCATTTCCCAGAAACTAGACTATTGTTGTCAATAGACTATTCACACCCTCTGCCCATAGAGCCTGACTCCTCAGGCTATAAACTAGGTGTTAAGAGGCCTGTGAGATAGGAGGATGTTTCTGTCCTCACACCCTTTGTGGAACTCCCCGCCCTGAGGGGAGCACTGAACATTCCTGCCTGAACTGGAGGATATATAATCTTGGAGTTTTGGAACATTTTTCAACCCACTCGTGGGATCCAGAGGACGGCTGCATCTCATCGCTCTCAACCAGACTTAGACCACCACTGGACTGCGATCACCAGTTCTGGCCAGACTGCAGCAGCTCTCCCACCAGCAGGTTCTTCCCCTCTCCCTTTACTTTGGACTCAAACGGGGCCCAAGGAACACCACTTTGTTCAGGCCCCAGGGTACTGGGTTATACATTTGGGTTTTTGTGGGTTGAGACCAATTGTTTGTTTGTATTATTGTACTTACTGTATTATTTTAATAAATTGTTATTCTGACTTATAATCTCTCCTTTGAGTTGAGTTCATTCCCCCTGCTGGTTAACTTTTAAACCAGCACAGGTAGGAATGCATAAGACTTTTTCCGAGGTCATTTTCAACATATATGGATTTAGTGTAAACAACAGATAATTGCATTGCCTTGAACTTGACTGGGAATGTAGAAAGCAGAAATTTTACATCCAAAAGCCTCTTTCTCTGTTGTTTATATTTGTGTTATTTAATAGCAGTAGTCATTGCAAAGGTTGCTGTCATGAGCAAAGTGAATTTGATTCAACTGCTGCTAATCTTGTACAAACACAAACCTACTAATTGAAAAACTAATTATGATGATGGAATGATGAGAAGCACGTTGGGCAGGATGACATAAAACCCATGAAACATCTATTATAAGCCAGCTGGTATTCTTTGAAGATAGAAGTATTATAGATTGCTTTCTTGTGTTAAAACAGGGATATTAATGTTATTACTTGTACAGTTGGCCATTTTTTAGAATCCAGAACTCTCAATAACCACAAAGTGGACTTTAAGCAGCTAGAATAGTCCATAATAATAATAATAATAATAATAATAATAATAATAATAATAATAATGTATAGGTCAGCTTTATCAGTGTTGATTTTAATAGAAATGTTGAATAAACAGGAAAACGGGAGGCATATGAAGCTCTGATAAATATGATAAATGAGAAGACATCAAGCAAGAACCCCATATTTGCTTCAGTTATTGAATTTTGGCAAGATGTTGGTTTATATTTGAACATTATTGTACAGGAAGGTCAAATGAAGAAGGATTTGAATTCTTTTCTATTCGGATGTTTGAGAAAGTGCTTACTAGGTTACAGTAGAAGTCTGTGCTAAAGAAGCACCTAGTTGCAAATTTTCTGACTTGGTGTGGTAGTTATTGGATGAGCCTTTTTCCCACAGTATGCCACCTAATTGTCTAAGTACCTCCATAGTACTATAAATCAGAGAAAGAATAGAAATGGAGATCAGGTTCTTTTTCTTTAAATATTCTAATGAAAATAAAAAAGGCTTTTTAATTTAGATATTATAAAAAAAACCCGTAAATTATATTTATTAAAAAAATAAACTTCTAACTCTGATAGGATTGATAGTAAAAAAAAATAAGCTGCGTAAGTAGCCCTGTTAAAGACTAAATTTTAGGTATATAATCTGAACTGAACAGTGAGTATTACTTCTTGGTATAGCTCTGCTGAATTTTCACCAAAAATTTATTTAGACTGTCTTATCTGGAAAAAAAAATCTTGTTAAATCTTTTAACATCATCAAGTAAAGTCTTTCTGTTTGAGGGGTCACTAAGGTTAATTACACATACTCTGCCACAAGAAGAAACATTATTGTTGTGGATATTCTCATAAAGCCACAAATATTCTTCATTTTCAATATATTAAGCATTTTTATTGGAAAAAAACTTTGTCTGAAGAACTTAGTAAGAAAATATTTGCCAGAAATTATTGCAATGTCATGAAAAAATTGTGACTAATAAACATCTAGACAGAAATGAGAAAATGCAATCAAAACACCTGGGGAAAGATTTTAGGCGTTCAATACCAAAGCACATCATATTTTCCTATGTAGACCCAGATCTCACTTAAATCAGCATAAAGTTGTAATTCAGTAGCTACTGGTAGTAACATGCTTAATAGAATTAAGAAATATGTAACAGAAAGCATAAGCTAAACCAGAATCAAACCTGAAATTCAATGGCTTCTTAGTTTTATACCATTTGCTAATGCAATTAGCAATTACCTCAATTTATATTACAATGTAAGAGTTTGTCTGAAATAAAATATGTAATTATGAGAGGCATTCAGTTTTTCTGATAAAAGCGGTCCAGCTCCACCTAGTTTACATGCAATATTTTAACACCCATGTCTGGAGTGCTGTGTCCAGTTCTGGGCTCCTCAGAACAAGAGAGACATGGAGCTCTGGGATCAGGTTCAGTGGAGGGCAACATAGATGACTGGGGGACTGGAGCATTTGTCTTCTGAGGTCAGGCTGTTCAGTGTCAGGACTGAGAAGGGACCTCATCAATGTCTGTAAGTTCCTGAAGGGAGGGTGTCAACAGGATGGATCCAGGCTCTTCTCAGTTGTGCCAAGCAACAGGACAAGAAGCAAGATGCAGAAAGTGATGCACAGGATGTTTCACCCGAACATGAGGAAGAACTTCTCCACTGTGTGGGTGACTGTGCACTGGAACAGGTTGCCCAGAGAGAGTGTGGAGTCTCCCTTACTGGAGATATTCAAGAACTGTCTGGTTGCAATTCTGTGCAATGTGATCTGAGATGACCCTGCTTGAGCAGGAGGAAGTACTGTGGTCCCTTCAAACTTACCCATTCTGCGATTCTGTGACCCCATGTTTTAGTAATAACAACTATTAGTTTATCAGAACTATGAGTTATGGAGTCAGAGAACATGCATCTGAGTGCAACTTCTTCAATTCCATTGCCCAATTCTATGATTTTATATTTAAGGTTCAAAATGTGTATTTCCAAATCACCACGAGAACAGTTCTGTACAATACTATCCATGAAATATATTTTATAAAAACTTTTGTGTATATGCCTTCACTTTTATCCACAGATTTTTGCAAGAAGGACTGAACTTCAGATGTACAGCTTGAACTCTTCCAATCTGTGTGACGTGATTTCAATCATTTCCCTGGTATGGAGAAGCTAACTCAGATCAAATAGGTCAAAATCATTGAGAATTGTGTCCTTCACCCAGCCTCCATAAGGATGGAAGGTTTCTAAGTATGAAGGAAACCTTCAGGGCTGATAGATGATTTCCTATATCTGTTTTACTCTCATACAGAAAGCATTTTTAGGAGATCAGTGGTAAAACTAATCAGATCTACAAGCTATCACCTGATTCTCAAGGAACTAGAAAGTCTCATGGACAGATTTTGATGGGAGTAGTTCTCTTAGTCTTTTTGAAAGAATCAATATTTTAATTTTGCATATCAAAAAAAATTCAAAAATGTTGATTACATGTATCATATTTTACTTCTCTGAATTCTATGTGAATGTTTGACAGCTGTACAGGGCAAAGAAAATTTTGTGGATGTACATCTCTTAAAGAAATTGAATATTCAAACTTACTGATAATAGACCATAAAAATCCAGTTTCCTAAGAAACCCCCTTTTAACATATCAAATTTCATGAAATTACATGTTCTGTACTGGTATATTTATACTTAGACCTCTTTATCAAACTTTTTCCAAATATATCTGTTGTTCCGTCCTTGATGAAGGCACAAGACTGCCTGAGTCTAATGAAATTTGATTGAACTTTGATTAAATTATTTGCAGAGGGCTCTGAAATGCTAGCCTTGATAAAAGGACCTTCAGTGGTCTCTAGATTAGTAAATATTTGTTGAAAATAACTTCAAAACAAAAAGGAGAAAAGGAAAACTATAGCCTCATTCTCTGGGGAACAAAAAAAAAAGTCAAATGCAGAGTTTTTTGCCCAGAAGCAGTTTCTAAATAAAATAACATCAAAACCATTCATTTCGTAAGAGACAGATCTGCTGAACTCTGTTCAGCGACACCATAGGAGAAGTCAAGAAGATTGGTGAGAAAATGGAATTTATGTCTTATATTTCATAATGTTCCACTATTTCTGTAGAAATCACTGAATTATTAGTGCTATGCTAGTAGGGTCAGTTGGGTCATCTGAACAGTTGGGTCATGTGACCAATCTACTTGCTATGTAATAAATAATTTAATAAATTACTCAATTTCATTTATTTAGCTAGCCAGTAATTAACTGATATCTAGGCAAGTAATAAGGACTGTGCTGCACAGTCAAAAATACATGAAAACTACCAATGTAAATTCTTTAGGGAGAAAATAAGGGAAAAAGATTTCTAATCAATGGCATTCTGAAACACTCTTTTAAAATAATAGGATAAAAAAACAACAAACAAAACCAAACAAACAAAACCAAACCAACCAACCAACAAAACAAACAACAAAAAAACCCCCAAAAACCCAAAAAACCCAAAACTGACTACTTTTAAGATATAGATTTATCAGTCTGCATAAAGAAGTACTAAAATATCATCTAAAGTCCTCCTTGTTCTACAGTTTTCAGGTTTTTATTCAATATATTCTTAAAAATCAGACGTCAATGTATTCTCAACAGTTACTGAATAGAATTCGACTGTACTCTGTTATAATCTGTTACCGAATAAAAGAAAGTTATACTTTAATAATGTAATTTCTACAAACATGCATTCTTCCTGAAATTGCAAAGAGATAAAGTACAAAAAGACCTAAAAGGTGACCCATGATATTATAGTACTCAGAAGAAATGTCACTTTTCCATTGTTTTTGTACAAAATATTCAGTTTCTAACAGTTATCTGAAAAAAATCCCTTAAATTAGTATTTAAGTTCTGTGGTTAGCCAATTGCTAGTAACTAATAGAACTATGGTACTCTACTGTAACTTCCAAGTTAAAGCTGGGTGGTGGATGCCACATTAAATTTCCTTTGGAGGTTTTCTTCTAGAGAAGGGTAATTTATTTCATGTATGTAACATTCTCCAACCTTGTTTATGCTTCATTGCAGGGACTGGAGAGTTCCTGAAATGCAGAGTTTTAGCCAAGGAGGACTTTCTGTCTTCTTCGTCTCTGAAGTAGGTCAGTAATTGAGTAAGGCAGCAATTACACTGGAGGTTTCTAGTTGCTCTGCCACTTCTGAGGATGCATTTGCTGTAAGCAATTACAGTCATCACAGATTACAATTTTCACTTTGCTTTTCACAGGTAGGTACAATATTGCTGTTTTGAGAAGGTGGTTTCTGAATATTGAATGAGAAATATTCCCCAAACAGTTTTTCTTTCATCAAGCCAGAAGTAAGCTGAAAGAAATACATATCACTGTCAACACCCAAAGCTTTTCTTTTACAACATGACAGGAGTATACAATCTCTACAACAGTTTTTCCAATGAATGAAGAACAGAAAACAATAATATGGCTTTTTTTTTGCTACTCTGAGTATACATTTTTCTATTATCTGGCAAAGACAATAGTAGTAATGTCAAAGCAAAAAAAAAAAAGGGTGAAAATTCAATTATAAATGAGGTTATGAAATAGTATCTTTTTTTCCTCTGATTTCTATTCTTCCGGACGAATATTTTCTAGCTATCATTGTACTTGCACATTCCTGTATGTACCATTTTGTAAGCCCTAAAGAGATAGTAGCATCATTATATGCTGGTATATTTCGTAAGAGTAACAGAATTTGGGGGAAAAAAAATGTTCTTTTACAGATAAAATGAAATTACAATGTGTAAGGAATACAGTAGAGAGATAATCAGTATTCCAGGCCAAGGTTTATTATGTAATTAGTCCAAAGTAGAAATGATCACCATCTCACAAGGAAAATTTTTCTCATGCATTTGTGGTGGGAAAAATGAGCAAGAACCAGCTGAAGTTACGTGCACATTCCACCTCCCTCATGTTGAAGTTCAGTTTTTTTGTAGCCTTGAATACCCTCTGACTCATCATACCTCCCAGGAAAAAATCATGGAATTGCAAATTCAGGTGGAACTTACTGAATAGCTCTCTGCTGATCTCAAGGCCCCGCCAAGAGTATAGGTGGGATGAAACAATATTTTGCAACATGTATATTGTATTTTTGAATCTGCACTGAAATTCCTATGACACCTGGAAAGGGTTGTGTGAATTAGCAGAGGTTTTCTGAAGAATGTAACCTGTGTTGTAGAAGAAAACTAGAATCTGAAGGGCACAAGTAAAAAGGAACGTATATCGATGGTCCTATGAAAATTATTTAATTTTTTTTAATCTGGTTTAAAATATTACAGAATTTTAATACCTTTCTTTTTTCCTGGTAATGACTTGTCACCATTGATTTTATCCTTTCCTGACACTTTCTATTTTGGTATAACAAAAGTCCTGCAGTAAGAGCAGTAAGAGCAAGCACATATGTGTTCGAACTCTCTCAGTTTCCTTAACAAATGCAAGAGCTCTGTGCCAGAAAGGGATTTCTAGTGAATTGCTGCAACATGATGTTCTATTGGAAGAAAGGTGTGGATGAAAAAATAACATGATTTGCCATGTTTATTTTTTTTTAATTTTAGTGTGCATTTTCTTTTCTGTGATGCTGTCAATGTCGATGATGATTCAGTTTGCAAAGTGCACTTGAGAAACACCCAGTTCCAGTTAGATTTATACCCATCAACTCGGTACTATCTCAATCCACAAAGACAAATGAGAGAATGCTACAGTTGCCTTCTTTCACCACTGCTGAAAGTTAAGGTCCCACATCCTGTTTTTGATCCATTCGCTATGTCACCTTTGCTAACTATGGCACCAGCAACTAATTATCATTTGTGTTGTCCAAGACTTCATCCTTCTGAAGTCTTAAATATGCATCTAGACCAACTTGAGCATGTCTTTCCACTGAAAATGCAGAGTGAGCAGTTATTGCCTGTCTGTGTTAACAGGTTATTGCCTTCAGATCTGCCACAAGTGTTCAGTCTGGTTTGCCTTCTTTTCTTTCTAATCCTTACAAACAGTTAATGTCCTCTCAGACAATTTATTCAATCTTCTTTTGATGTGCACAAGAATGTGAGAAGGATGAGAGAAGGGAAGATTAATTTACTGCTCTGTGTTTGAAGTAGATTTAAAGATAGTTCTTCCAAATTCAAATGCACTTATATATATATATATATATGTGCTTTCCAGTATTAGTTTCTGCTTGTGTACTGTCATGCACATCTACTTTGTCCTAACAAAACTTCTAATTAATATTGGAAATGCATGAGTCACTTATTACTGACCGTGATTCACATTACTTGTAAGTATTTGCCCAGTTTTAACTGTACATATTTCTTTTGATTAAATCTCTACCAAAATAATAAGAAGCAATGGCTCAACACAAATATTTCTGATTAACAAAATCCAGCTACAGGAAGGACAAACACTAGAGGTTAATAGGGTTTTTATTGTTTGGATTGATTTAAAATGTCTCCCAGGTTTTTTCAAATTCAATCAGGGTTGTGGGACCATGATTATTGCAGTAGACTTCTGTGTTGTCTTATTCTTACGAATTCATTTAATACTTGATAGTAAAACAACACTAGACTTACTAAGCCTGACATGTGCCCTCTTACTTTGTTAAAGGATGTTTTAAAATAGTAGACATACTGAAAGTCTAATGTAATAAAGAAGTCTACAGACAAGAGCAAATTCACAGTACTGATGATGAATGCAAATAAAATGAGCAGAGATTGAAATGCAGCCAAAACAGTGAAACAAAAATTGAAATTTTCTTTGAAATTCTCTTGAGATCTATTCATGTTTATCATCATATGTCTCATTGAACAGAAGCATTTCCTATCTCAGGCTTCATGCCTATGGAGGAAAATATTGCTTTTCTATTGTTAGTCCTGAAAAAAACCTAAAATGAATAATTAGCAATGGAGAAAGTAGTTTAATTTCTAGATTATCAGTGAGAGAAACATAAGCAGCTTAAATCTGTCTCAGTCACCAAGTCAATCAAAGTCTAAATGAAATCTGATGCTATCATGGATAGCTATGGGGTTGATTTTTAAAATATACAACATTAACTATTGTCACATTATCTACATAAATATATTTAGGAACAGTCACCTTGAGATATTATAATTATCACTCTAAACAATCCTTGAAATATCAGTTAGTGTTTTTCAAATGTGCATATAAAGATAATGCATTATTCAAAATGTAAAAGGATATTTTATTTCATTTGGTTCATTCTATTAGTCTGTAAGTAAAGATAGCACACAAGTTAAAATTCAAAGATCATAAAATTACGTAAACACTAGGAAGGTTGCAAAGTTTCAAATGTCTCACATGGTGTGCAAAATTTTCAGCTATTATTAGCATTTTCAAAGGTGACTAATTATATTAGTTGAATTTGTAATGGGCACCACTATAGGATCAGATGTTACTAATTAGGAAAAAGTCAAGATGAATCAGACTCTGAAAGTGTACTTTAAGATCAGATCATAATTAGTATACGGCCATGATTATTATGGTAAAGGGTGACAGATTCTGCTTTCTCACACTATGCAAATCTAGAATCATTGCATTTTTGGTAATGCAGACCTTTATTTTCTCATCAGCATGGAAGAAAACAGGATACTGGCCAAGAAAAATTAACTGAAAGAAGGAATATAAAGTAAATATGCCTCAAAGTGAGAATGACCAATATTATAAAAGACAATGAAATATTAACTAAGCAAGGAAATAAAAAAATGGTTATTCGAATTCAATAGTCAGAAAATAAAATATACTGTAGGAACTGACAAAGAGAAAGGGTACAATTTAATAAGCAGGTGTTTCACAAAACTCAACAGAACAAAGTGATCCCAGGTGGAAAAACTCAAAATGTTTCAAATAATAAATAAAAATAATACAGGTCCTACACTGAATGCAAATTACAGAAAATACAACATTCAAATGATGGTCAGGGTGAAGTGATAAAGCATGCCTTGAGAGGATCTGGTCATTTATTTTCAAAAGGATGTCAGAGAGATAGGGAAGCCTCAGAAAGGGACATACACTGGAAACTTAAAATCTTCAAGAAGACTGGAGAAAGCAGGCTTTATTTTTAACTTTAAGAAGGCAGCTAAGTTGGGATCTTGCTGCAGACAGCTGTCTAATGCCAGGTGTACTGTACGTGTTATAGAATCATGGAATGCTTTGGGTAGAAGGGACCTTTAAATATCATTTAGTCCAACTTCCCGTGCTGTGAACAGGTACAAGTTCCACTAGATTATGTTGCTCAAGACCCCATCCAGCACTTCAATGATTAAGGGGCATCTCTAAGTTCTCTGGGCAGTCTGTTCCAGTGTCTCACCACCCTTATCACAAAAGATTTCTTCCTCATGTTCAACTAAAATCCACCCTTTTTTAGTTTAAATCCATTGCTCCTTGTCTTGTCACCACCAGCCCTGGTAGATGTCTTCCTCCAAATTACTTATAATACTTTTAAGTATTGAAAGGCCACAACAGGGTCTCCCTGGAACTTTCTCCTTTCCAGTCTGCACGACCCCAACTTCCTCAGACTTTTCTTATAGCATAGGTGATCCTCTGATCATTTTTGTGGCCCTCCTCTGGCCCCATTCTAATCAGTCCCTTCATGGATGTTTTCTATGAAAGGACAAAACCCAATAACAAAAGTTATCAAAACAGATACTCAGGAAAAATTATTCTCTGTGAGGTTGTCCAGTGAGGCTGTGGAATCCCCTTCTTTGAAGATATTCAAAATTGACTGCCCAAGGCCAAGTGGAATCTCCTCTGATTTGACCCTGCTCTGAGCTGAGATTTGGACTAGATGATTTTCAGACAGCCCTTTTGACCTGTCTTTTTCTATGACTGAATGGAACTGAGAAAAGGGTGTGTCAAAAGAAGTGGTCAGCTTCTTCTACAAGAATATTTCCTTGTTTAATGACCGTCCAAAACCAAGAAGAAAGTTGGTAGAGCCCAAAGTTTTACAATGCTAAGCTCTAAAATCCAAAACTACTCCTCAAACTAGACAGCATGATTAAAGATCTTACTGCACATGTGGGAAATTGGCCATATTAAGTATTTCTCATAATGACTTGAAAATGTCTGGGTTACTCTTTTGAACCTGAAGACTATTTTCTTAAGGATATTTACAAAATGAGCCAAGTTCAAGTTTCTTGCTGCAACAATATTTCAGTTTTCTGAATGTAATTTTCTAAAGTAAAAGAAAAGCATTTTTGATGTCAGAGTAACTTAAAAATTACTACTGTTTCGCTGAAAATTTTCAAAAAGAGAATCCATTTTTATCATTGTTAGTTTGAACTTAATAAAATTTTATGGTAGTATACTTAATATCAACAGTTCTTGGCCTGTTAACAAAAATAGAAAATGAGATGGAGTATGTTCTGGTGGATACAGCTTTATTTCTGTCTGTCACATCATCCTGACTTGTAAATTTTCTTGCTTAGATTTTTCTCTACACACTTGATTTTTCACCTTTTGTTCATCTTAGACAACTATACACTGAATAAAGACACCACGCTCTTGTTTGTTTTGTTCCTAGTATAATAGAGCTTCTGTGGTTAGAACATCTAAAAAATGCTGTAATGAAAATTAGCAAACAATAGTAATGTTACAATCTCAGATATTTTTCAAGCACTTGCACAAATTCAGTTTCTCAAGTAAATGTAGCACAATAAAATTGTCCTGTGAAAAGAGCTTTTGATTTATGTCACTGCATTACCTGAACTCTTCAGCCAAATAAAAGCAGTTTAAAATTTTCTGTTGCAACTGTTGTTAGAGTTCTCAATTTGTTGTTTAGGCACTATACAGACACGTAACAAGACTATATGCCTAAATAACAAGATTTCTGGAGATCCTGATGTCTAAGTGAATTAGGTAGATAATATTTAAGAGGAGTCAAATGCAAAATTAATAGATGAGGAGTGGAAAAGCACAAAAAAAAAAGGTCAGATTTAAAAGACATTGAAGTCAACGATCCAACATCCCATGCAAAATAGACTTTGGATCAGATTTTTAATCAGCAGAGAAGAAAATCTGGCTCTCCCACATCCCATTCACTAATGAGTATGTCTCCCTTGGAAACTCTAAAATAATTTTATAGGATACAAATATATTGAAATAATTCTGGTTGGTCCATAAATTGAAAATACAAGGAAAATACATATTTCTTAGGAGACTGAGCAATGAATAAATTTATGAACAGGCAGTCATAAGTGTAGCAGAAGCATAGAAAGTCCTCCATGATGTCCCCTCCCATCTTCCCAGTTTCTTCTACCCACTACTGAGATAAGCTGTCAGTCAAAGACTTTCAGGTTTCAGTGAATTGGTCACCAGTTTGTCTTTATAATATGTCTGCAATGATCTATATCTGCCAGCAAATACAAGAAACAGCACTAGACCTCTGCATCTAAGTGTTTTGGAATACGTACATGTCAGTATTGGTCTCTTTCTTTAGCAGAACTGATTTTCTCAAAAGGATTTCTACAGCTTACAAATTCTTTTGAAACCTCTTATTACCGTGTACGGCATTCTTTACCCCCACAGTGTTTAGGTGAATTTATGTGATCACTTTGAAAAGCAGGATATTGGCTTAAGATGTAACTTCATTCTCACACCTACAGCTCTGTTGTGGTAACTGATTTTCAGATCACCATTAATCCCTCAGTACAAAGCAGGTTTTTACAGCTTTAGGGTACAGTTGTATATTTTCTTGGATGGCTAAGTTCATATGTGAATTCCTGGACCTCTCCTCCCCTGGCTTTCCTTTCTAGTTTCATTCTGCAGTTCCTTATTTCTTTAGACAGTCTGATAAAATCTGTGAAGTGCCTCTGAAAAGCTTGTTGTTGATATATTTTGGGTAAAACTTTCATAGTGATTGTGTGATGACACATTTAGACTATTATAATTTTCATGGTGTGATTTTTTTTCATTTATAGTTAAAATTGCTTGGTAACTTTTCTAAGCACTAACATTGTCGTGGTTTGAATCTTGTTTTCCCCCAGAGGCTAAATTAAGTGGTAGACCCCAAGGGGTGGAAACCCCTGGAAGTTTTGAAGTTCTGCCCAATGGGCGCTCCTGCATAAATGTAAACATATCACAAGCTCACCGGAAGAGATGAGTTGTAGTTTTTGGTTGTTGAGGAGAGGTGGCCATGTTGTGAGCCACGAGGAAGGGGCTCTGAGCCCCTTGGGCCCTCTGGGCCCTCCCAGCCCCTGGCTGGGGGGGGCTGCAGGGACCTGGAACAGCATAAAGCTGGGCTAGGTACCTGTGGTTATGCCGGGAGATGTTTTCTCCATGGGCACAGAGCAGCAGCCGGTCCTGACCAGAGAAACGGTGGCAGAGAGCCAGAGATAAGACCTGAACTAAGGAGCAGCAGAAGCAACATGCAGCACCAGAGAAAGGACTCCTGGAAGGAGAGCCGAGGAAAAGAGAACCAGCAGCCTGAGAGACAGAGTTCTGGGGGTAAGACTGTACCAGCCCCCCAAAACTCCTTTGAGACCTCCGTGGAAGGAGGAGTAGATGGACTCCTATTTTAGAGGAGCCTTGGAGTATGCAGCACCAGAGAGAGAGAGGAGCTGAGAAGCTCAGAGCGTCCCGGAGCTGGACCGGGACGGCCAGAGGAATGCGGGGGGAGTTGACCTTGGTTCTCCCCCCCCTTGCACTGCTGCCACGGTGGCAGCCTGAGAGACAGGGCACAGAGGCCCTGCAAGGAGCTGAGTCTCCTGGAGATACCAGACCGTCACGAAGACCCCCCTGTGTCTTCGTGATATGACGTGGTGATACGACCTTGTCTGGGGTTACGAAGCCCACGGAAGACCCCTCGGTTGGAGGCGATGGGGCCGAGAGAGGTTGGATACCTCCCTCGTGAGTGCTGGCAGAAATCCAGCTATCAGCTGCTGCATGTGGAGAAGACAGACTGCTACCTCAGAAGATCCTGCTGCTTAAGGACTGGAAGGGATCTGTCCTTCTTTCCCTCCTGGACTTTTATTTGGAGGGGAGAAGAGATCTGATCCACTGTAAATACTATACGTCATGGTAGAGATAGTTTGTGATCATGTGTATAGTGTGATGTGGTATTTATTTGTACAGTCATTGTAATATATTCCCTTTCCCCCTCTTTGAGTCTGGTGTGTTTTGTCTGGAAAAACCCATCTCACATTAGGTTGAGATGTGGGAGGGGGGATGGAGCTAGGGAATTGGATTTTGGGGCTATCTCAAACCATGACAAACATACATTGTGCCTTTGCCCTGAAAACATACCTGCAAAAAGGTGCAATGGAAGTTGAAAAGAGGCAATTTGATCAGGTAACAAAAATACTCTGTAAAATTCCTAAAGCACAATTTTCAGTAATAATATAGCCAACAAATTTGCTTGATTGCTCCAAAGGGACATCTGAGTGGGTGGAAGTGCCTTTCTGAAAAATCTTGCTTCAGAGGAGCTCTCCTGTTACTATGAAGATGTTCTATGAGGTTGTCTCTTAGGGTATGTAGTAAATTAAGGAGGTCTCTATTTGTGTGTCTCTTTAGAAACTCAGTCACATTCTTCTGTCCCAGAGACTTACCCAGTCATAAATTTTTATTTCAATGATTGTGATCTGTGCTGACTTTATTTTTTTTATTTTTTAATATTTTATTTTATCCCTGTTACAGAAAAGACTTATGTGGTTTGTATGGAACATATGAAAGGTTTAGGTGTGGAAACAGATATGGCAAAGCTGGAAAGCAGACAGCGGGAGGCTGACAGCTGCCAGTGTGAAAGAAGCAGAGAAGACAAGAGCTGCACTAAGCAGTGCAGATCTCTAGGGTCCAGGAATCTTAAGGACATTCAGGCCCTGAAAAAGTGTGAGGGATTTTATATAGCGGGATTGAGGTGTTTGCAGTCCTGGAGTACAAGGACGTCCAAAAATTCTGGGGCATGAAGAAGCAAGGTGTCACTATGACCCTT
Source organism: Manacus vitellinus (assembly GCF_001715985.3). Classification (NCBI taxonomy): domain Eukaryota; kingdom Metazoa; phylum Chordata; class Aves; order Passeriformes; family Pipridae; genus Manacus; species Manacus vitellinus. Next base: position 14,823,452 of record NW_021939396.1, read on the forward strand.
TACCCTTCCCTTCCCGGAACATTTCTAATAGCTCAGTCTGGGACACATATGTAAGTCACTATTGCCACATTCTCTCTCACACTGATCCTCATTCAGGTATCAATATGCTGATAAAAAATATTCAACTGTTACAATTTTTTACAAATTTATTTTCTATAATGCCTAAGGTCTGTCATATATTTCATTGGAGAGGTCAAGAGCATAGATGCTTAAAGTATTTAGAGTGAACTAAACTTTATACAAAATTGCAATGAATTGCGTTATTACACCACATATATGCAAACACAGTGTTACAGGACAGGTCTCTGCATACTAAAGTGAAGCTTATTCTTTGTTACCTCTGCAAAAGGGGAACCCAGACCTGAAATAGCAGTAACCATAATTTTATGTGCAGATGAAGATGGATACATACTTCACCCTACAATTTTTATGCTGTGTAAGAGGTTAGTCATTTGTTGGCTACCTTTGTTGGTTTTGTTGTAGCATTGTACAAAGAACTTTTCCCATTTAGTATCTACCAGAATGATACTAAAACCTGTTCCCTTATCTATCAGATAATTGAAATCTGCTGTATTCTATGGTGGTCTCATTGACATAATCCCATCTTAATAATATGTTTGAACCTTGCACAGAAATTCTTATTTTTCACACATACAGTAATTAAAGATTCCATATAAATGCTCTAAACGCATGTAGATACAGTTTTATGCACATATGTGTCCATGCAATAGAACAGTAACACTTAGAAAAACTCATAATGCTATAAGCACTTTCCCATTCCTGAAACAGATTTCCACATTTCAATTGAAAAAAAAAAATTAAAAAAAAATTTTTAAAAAAGTTAAAAACTGAATTCACTTCCTATAGGACTAAACATTTTAAGCTTTGAAGAAGAGGAGTAGGCACTGATCTGTTCTATCTGGTGACTAGTGACAGGACCCAAGGAAATGGCCTGATGTTGTGTCAGGGGAGGTTTAGGTTGGCTATTAGGAAGAGGTTCTTCACTCAGAGGGTGGTTGGGCACTGGAACAGGCTCCCCAGGGAAGTGGTCTCAGCATCCAGCCTGACAGAGTTCAAGAACCATTTGGACAATACTCTGGGCACATGATGAGACTCCTGGGCATGGTCCTGTGCAGGGCCAGGAGTTGAACTCAGTGATCCTTGTGGATCCCTTCCAACTTGATATTTTCTGTAATTCTGTGATTTTTTTTTTCCTGTAGAATATAAGAGGAGATGACTCAAGCTGTTAAGTTTCACATAAATCTCATCATTCAGTACATATTACATCTGGAAGTAGCCAATTATTTTTATTCTTCATAGTCACATTGTGATACTGATTCCCAGAAACTGTTACAGATTGTAAGCCTAGACCAAAAATCTCAAGAACCACAAAATGCTACAGGGGGAGTCCAGAGCACATATTCACAATCCCAGTGTCCTTGCAGTAGCAGAGTGTGTCTTAGTTAAGAAAACCAAAAGGCATGGAAGAAAGATTTTATGGAAAAAAGGAATAAACTTACCAAAAAAATAAAATCTTCTGGGAACCAAGTTTTATATTCTTATTCCAAATTAGAGCATGTGAACAACAGTCAGTTAGGCATAGAAATGATTTCTCAACAGTGTTCATTGTACGTGACAGGGTTTTCTACTTCATTTCTTACCTGCAGCTATGGAACATGAAAGATATATGGCCTTGAAAAGAAATGTAATATATTTTCAACTCAGTTTTCTATTAGGAATTAATTAGGAATCAAAATAGTTCAGCAAAATCTCTCATGTTCCCAAGACAGGCAAAAGGAAATCCCCAAAGCTTTTTTCCTTTTTCCAATAAAAACATCTTCCTGGGGACTGTATATAATCAAAACAAGTACAGAAGCATTGACTCAGAAACTGAACTTTTACGTTGACATAGAATTCTGAAATCTCATTCATAAACATTATAGATATAATCATATCTATGATTTTCTTTATTCTAACACATTGTTAAAGATAAGTTTGTGTTTCTAGGAAAAACAGCAAGAAATTATTTGCTTATTAAATCTGTTAACTTATTGTGTATTTCACAGCATTGCTGATATGAGCAAAAAGACAATTCATCATTCAGTTAAAATAAATAGATATTTGTTCAACAAAGGATATTCAGTAGTCTGACTGTCTAAATCTGCTGTTGTCTAAATTCAGTGAACCAAATATGAACATTAACTTGATTTCACATGTGTGGTTAATCCTAGTAGTATACAATTGCACTCAGATCACAGAATCACAGAATGGGTAAGGTTGGAAGGGACCACAGTGGGTCATCTGATCCACCTTCCTACACAGGATTGTGCCCAGATGGTTCTTGAATATCTGTGGTGAGAGAGACACCACAACATCTCTGGACAATCTGCTGCAGTGCACGGTCACCCACACAATAAAGGAGTTCTTCCTGATGTTCGGGTGGAACTTCCTGCACATTAGTTTCAGCCTCTTGTCCTGTTGCTTGGCACCACTGAGAAGAGCCTGACTGCATCCTCCTGACACCCTCCCTTCACATGCTTGTGTACATTGATGAGGTCCCCTCTCACTCAATTCTTCTCAAAACTGCCTCAGCCTGTCCTCATAAAAGGGATGCTCCAGTCCCTTAATCATCTTTATGTCTCTGCATTGGAACTGCTCCAGGAGCTCAGATACTCCAAGTTTTTCAGCATTTATTTGCTTTAAATTTAAAATTTTCATCCCCTAAGAAATCCACTAAATAAACAAAATCACCTAAATAAATAAAACATTCCTTTGCTTCTTAATGCTTACAATGACTTTCTAATCAACTGAACTGTTGTCTTAATTAAGAATTGAAGAGTATGTACACCCTTTTAATATAAGAAAGAAATTATTGAAAATAAAAGGAAAAAAAATCCCTACTGGTGTATTGGCAAGATATTTAGGTAGCAAGGTGGATACATACATAAATTTCTTACCCTGTTGCTCACAGTCTTATATACTGGCTACTAGCATAATACCTAATTCTATTGATTTCTGTTGGAGGGAGAGTATTTTTAAAGATGTCAGATGTTAATCTATTAATATGCACAATTAAAAACCTTAAGATATATCTGTAAGTACATTTTAAAAGATAGCATTAAAAATTATTATTTTTTTTCGTTCTTTGGCTTAGGAATTATATATGATGTAGTTTGGATTTTTACCAAAGAAAGTCAGAGACTAGCTTTTTTTTGGTGAACTTTCCATCCTTAGTCACTTTCAATCTACCAAGAGAATGTTGGCAGTATTTAGTTTCTGGAAAGTGACTATTTTTAGCTTACTCATCAGTCTCCATAAACAAGTTTCTGTAACTAACTTATTTTAGTGTCAGACAATTACCATGTTAATTAGTAAGCCTCTGCAACACTTAAATTAAAAGAGGAAAAAAAAATATTTTGTCTTTTACTTGTGTATATATCTAACTCAAAGGGATAAGACCAAAATAAGATTCTATCATAGGCACAACGCTTGGGAAATAAAAGTAAGTTTGCTGTTAATCTTTCTTCCTTCTCTTTTCCACTATGTATTAAACATACAGAAAACAATGAGTTTTCGTCTACCAATTTTGTACACATGCAACTAGCTGCAAATGACAGCAGTAAGAGTTGCACTCTAGAACATAAAATAGGAGTATGACAGTCAAGAATGTTTTATTTTCTTCATAAAAATGAAATTTATCTCAGGTTACACCTAATTTGCTTTGGTCTTACTTACATTTGAGAAGCTTTAGGAAACAAAAACCACGAAATATTAGGGAAATATGAAAAAACAAACACAAAGAATGCAATAATCATTCATGCATGTTCACATCCTCTGCAACGAAAAGTAATACCAAGCAATATTTAAACAGAGCCATTGTAACTGTTTTCATCAGCTGTCACTCCAGAAATCCCCACCCAATTGCAATCCCAGTTTCAAACACACAGACACAGCAAGAGTTTCTGCACAGCTCTCTTCAGCCACTTCGAACTCATGCACAGACGTCTGAGCAGCCAGGAGGCATTGCTCTACAAGAGTTTATGTATCAGGAAGGGCCTGTTCTGATATACAATTATTTGATCCAGTTATTTGATATAAACTCTGAAATCTCACAGTCATGTCATGATTAGCTCTACAATCACATATGTTATACATTTACTCACAATGTTAGATAAGATGAATAGACAAAAAATCCTTGGAGTTTTTTACTCAAACACACCTTTCTTAGTATTTATTGGCTCATGGTAGAACCAATGAAAGAAGTCTCTGCTTTTTTAATGAATATTTGGTGACTGGAATAGTTGGTGTACAAAAAGAAAAGAGGAGAGGAGGTGAGGGAACGGGAGGGGAGGGGAGGGAGGGGAGGGGAGAAGAAACATACATAACACAATTGTTTTCCTATGGGATAAGATCCCTCTTCACCCTTCTCTGTCCTAGGCTGAAGAATCCCAGTGCTCTCAGCCTCTCCTTATAGGGCAGAAGCTCCAGTTCCTCAATCATTTAAGTAGCCCTTCACTCGATGCACACTTTTACATCCGCGTCTTTCCTGTTGGGGAGCTCAGGCCTGTTTACACACATTTGGGTGCTGTGTCCACACAGTAGTGAACACAGCACCCAAATGCTGTAACAGGGCTGAGCAGAGGGGAAGGATCTCTGCAGTCAACCTGCTGGCAAAGTTCTGCCTAATGCAGCACAGGAGACCACTGGCCTTCTTTGCTTCAAGGCCATATTTCTGGCTCACGGTCAGCTTTTTGTCCATCAGTACCCCAATGTTGTTCTCTACTAAGTTGCTTTCTAGATGATTAGACACAATGTGTATGATAGCATGGGGTTATTCTTCCCAATTTCATGAGGTTCTTATTGGCTTATTGTTCCATCCTGCCCAGGTCCCTCTGAATGGTAGCACAACCCTAAACGTACCAGCCACTCCTCCCAGGTTTGTCTAATCTGCAAATTTACTGAGGATCTGCTTGGTCATACCATTGCTGTCATTAATGAAGATGTTAAGAAGTACTGGCCCCAATATTTTTCTCTGGTATATTCCAGCTAGACTTTATGCTACTGATCACAATCCTGTTTGTGTTTGGTTTTCAGTATACTGAAACTTTGAGATTTTCAAAAGATTGGTTGAAGACAGAAGGAAATGAGAAAAAAAAGAATGGCAACTTTTGATTTTGAAATTTTAGCTCATTTATTAAGTAAGGAAGGAAAAATGTCAACTATCTTTAAATTTAGCTGTTCAAATCAAAACAAATAATTCTGAGTGTTTAAATAAATATTTTTTTACTAGTTTTAGTGTGATATATTAATTATATGATAGCTTCTATTAGTACCAATATGTTAAAATTTCCACAGAAGTAAACACTTATTTTCCTTTAAATACAGAAAAGGGTGGGTTTGAAGCATGCTTACTTCCCTTCTTGCTGGTATCTATCTTATTATAAAGATTTATGAACAGAGGTAATTTAGGAACTGAGATAATCTTCTTCTATAAAATTTATAATTTAAAATAATAATAATGGCCCTACAGTGACACATGCAGTTCTTGTTAAAACTTGGAACTGAAAACCAGCACTCTGCAGAATGAGATCTTTTAAAGTAAACAAGTGAAACCAGGGAGCTTCATTACTTTTAAATCCTGTTTTCTCATTAGGACTACACGTCCTTGCCAGCTGGAAGTGATAAGGGTCTAAGAAATGAATTTGTTCTTCTACTACTTTAATTTTTATTTGTCAGTTTGCCAAGACTTACCTCTGGCTGCAGCCGCAGACCTGAGAACAGATAGGACTTGGCCCTGGCTACCGTAGTAAAGAATGACTCTTGTCAAGACTTCTTGAAAAAATTTAGTGCCAGAAGAATTTGCCAGGGAGCAGCTCATGCCCTTTTTTTGATTTTCTTTGTTTAAGTTTCCTACTATTTTCATCCTGGGAGAACAATGAAGAAAATAAACCTTTCCAAAAGTATGATGAGAAAGGTAAGACCAAACACAGCAATCAGCTTAGGAACCTATCAGCTGATCAGAGGACAAGAGTCTTATTTCATAAAAATTCTGAAGTATTGCAATTTGTTTTTATGTCACTTGAAATAAAGCAGAGACATTTATCCTTTTTCACCAAGGAAAAACAAAGTAAAATTAAGGAACAAAGAGTACACACCAGAACAGCTGACCTCAAGCTGGTATACCAAGACTAGTTGTTTCTGCAACTACATTTTGATGTATGAATTAAACTGTGATAGAAATTGAAATTTGGATCTCTTACCTCTCAGTGAAGTGCTTTTTATTGGCCTTTTGTGAGAAAGAATACTGAGCAATGAAAGCACTGCCATAAGTTACCTATGTCTTTCCCTGCAGGAGAATTAAGCCACAATCCCTATGCTAGGTTCAGTTTTGCAATACGTATGATTTGTCTCCTTCAGCTATAAAAAGAATCACTGGGTCTGCTTTAGGATTAACTGCTTTAACAGCTCCTTCTGCCAAGGCATAGGATGTATGAAAACGGATATATATGCATGGCTAGCACACTGCCAAATGAGGTCACACCCTACTGCCAGAATAGCCAGTTGGTTTGGGAACATATAGGATAATACGCCAGGAACGCAGTACCCATCTCTAAGCCATGCAATTCAGAGGTATGAAAAAACGAAACCTGTTTTTGTGAACTGTTTGTCTGGCACATAGATTAGCTGGCCCTGAGAAACTAGCTTTTCTCTCCATAGGAAATACATTTGTCCCAAGCTTTGCTGGCATTTTTTTCTATTCCCATGGTACCAACTTTCTGTTCGCAATTTTATTCAGATCTTAATCCGGAACACATGATTGTTGTTGTTGTTGTTGGTTAACATGCTATGACAGATAATATCTAGCAACTATGGTGAATAACAGCCTGAAGTCTCACAATCTTTTAGGATATCGCTACAGTTAAGTGATTGTTCTCTCACATTCTTTACCTTATCCACTTCTTATGGTTTGCTGCTACTGTGACTGTGTTCATTGCTGATCCAGAAAAATGTGCAATACAAAAGTCTGAGCTAACCCAAAATGATTTTAATATTAAATGCATATTTATGTGTGACAGGTTTTTCACCTATAAATATCACTTAATTAATAATTAGTGGCTAATAATAATATTATCAAAAATAATAATTTTAACCCTCCCACCTCAACAGATGATATATATATAAATTAATATAATTTCTTAGACCAGTTGACTTAGTTAAAATATATAAAATTGAAAGCTGAAAAGACCTTTTATTTGTAATACATTTGTAGAATTGTAAGTGTTGTTAGCACTTATGACAGTGATTATACTGGAATTAGACCAAGGATAAGCTATCCGAATTACAAAACTTTCCAATTCTCCTGCCTGGCTGCCTAGGCATTTCAATCTTTAGTTGGCATGCCCTGTATATTACAGATCCATACATCTTGAGGATGAGTTCTGACAACTTTGATGGAAATATAAAATACATCTTATTCCAAATATGTAGTATGTCATATATCAAATTTCCCTAAAAAAGGCAGTCAGCCAAACTACTGTACAGTGTCCAGCTTTGTGAGTTCTAAACTTGAAGGTAGAAGTCATTGAAGGCAGAGGGTGATGAAGAGAGTAAAAAGTTTACCTAACTATGTACTGGGAAGAAAATGGACTGTCCAGCAAGGTCTGGGAATGTACTTTTGAAAGACTTTTGGTCTTCACTATGGTTACAATTAGGTGTAAACTGCTTCTACAAAGCAAATGTGCCAATTGGGAGGACATAGTTGAGAATTTCAGAGTGAATGGTTACTTGGATGATGGTGAAAATAAAATGAGAGCTTTCATGGAATTTAATACAGAAAGTAGAATTTTATCAAAATAATAATAATTTTTAAAAGTCTGATTATATACGTAATAAACTTAGTGCATTTATTTGAAAATTGTTATAATGGATCCGTCTAAAACAAATCTGGAATAAATTTTAAAAGTATAATAAAAGAACATTCAGCCAAAAGATGAGTTCAGTATACCACACAGTCACAAAGATTAAAAATACGATTGCAAATGTTTACTACAAACTCTGAGAGAAAAAATCAAATGAGGCATAAAGATATAAAACAATACCCAGAAGCCAATTAGTAGCAGTGGAGAAAAACTAAAATAGGCTCATGTGCCGCTCAGTGGAGAAGAAAAACTATTGACAGTTGATGCCAAAGATATGAACTAATTTTCCCATTATTTTTTATTTAAAGGTCAACTGAACTCAGTTAGGGCAATTATTCTCAGTTGAAGAAGAAGACTAGAAAAAAAAAATAAAATCAGAACAGGTTAGAGATGTTAGTGAGATAAATTCAATGTATTCCAGTGGACTAACCCTTTCATTGTAGGACATTTAAGAGTCTGGCTGATGAAATTGAGGAAGGCATGGCCAGACTAAAGAAAGTCCAGAAGAGGACCACAAAGATGGTTCAAAATCTGGAAAACATGATCAATGAGAAATAACTGGAAGGGTTAGGTCTTTTCTTTCTAGAGAAGAGAAGGTTCGGGACAGACCTAATTACAACATTCCAGTTCTTAAAAAGCAGCTACAAAGAGGATGGAGGTTGCCTCTTCCCTGGGAGTCACACAGAGAGGAGTGGGGGCAACATGCAAAAGTTACATAGGGAAAGGTTTCATCCCTACATAAAAGTTATTTTTTATGATAAGAACAATAGTTCGGTGAAATGGCATAGAGTCCCTATTACTGGAGTTTTCGAGATGTGATTGAACAGGATGCTAGATTATCTCATCTAGGCTTCATTTCCCATGAAAAGCTTGATCAGATAATACCAGGTTACCTCCAACCTGGTCTGTTCTACAATGTTATAATACTTTGGTTCTGTGGTCTTATGAATCTCAATTTACCAGTGATTTTCTTTACAAAGTTATGAAGGACAGGTGAATTTCCAGAGAACTTGGAAAAAAGTCATAAATTAGTGTCTTTAAAAAAAACCCCATGAACAGATCACTGATATTAATTTAAATTTTGAAAGAAACACTAGATAGCATTTTTGAATTAGAAACCAGTTAGCAAACAAACAAATAAACAAAACAAAAAGCCACTCATCTTTAAATATTTCATATGGGACAAGGAACTAAGGAAAAGAAAATAGAGATTTATTAAGAACAAGGTTGGTCAAATCCTGATTGCTTTACATAAGAGAGTAACAGCATTACACAGGAGGAGGAGTGCAGGGGGGGGGTGGTTAAAAACCAAAACCAAGATCAAACACAATGATTCATGTACTAGATTATGTTATTCAATAGAAAGAAAAATTCAAGATATTACATGTAGGAGGGAAGACTCTGAGCAAACACAAGATGGTGAAAAATTAGCTAAGTGTTGGATAATGATTAGAGCAGATCATATCTGTAAACAAGCTGACAAATGAAATGATGTTGCTGAGAAGGAAGCTGTGCTGGGCTTTGTAAACAACAGTACAGCATGCATGAACATAAAGTAATATTTCTACTTTACTCAACATTAGTAAGACTCAAATAAAGTAGTTTAGAAAGATGTGGACTTACTAATCAAATTGCACAAGAGATTGAAAAAAATGATCAAAACATACTGTCTGAAAATTGTTATCCTAAAAAAGAACAAGGAGGGATATGATAACTATTTCAAATCATGCAAAAAGTGCCTCTGAATGGTTTATTTTCCCATGTTTACAGTGGAAAAGAAAAAAATAGAGATTTAAACTACAGAAAAAATCCCTATAAACTAAACTTTAGGGAATAAAACTTTTTAGTGGAAATGCTGGTGAGACTTAGAAAGGGATTGCCTGGGAGACTGTAGAGTCCTCATTATGGGAGATCTCTAAGAACACATTAAACAAACATCAGTTAGAAACAGCAGACATGTTTGATCCTTTTTTGTGTTGGAGGTAAAGCCTTTTCTGATGTCTTGAATGACACTGAAACTCAAAAAGTCATCCAAATCCTTCAGTCTAAGTACACCTATGCATGCTATTGAAATTGGAAAAGAACTGCTCGCTAGTGTAAAATTCTGATAGCTTCAAAGGATGATGTTCTTTGCTACACTGCATGTACTTTGTCGCTATCTTGACAGATCTTTATAGGGACTGAAAAGTACTAACGTGAAACTGCAGTGTAAGACTGAACTGTTAGTTTGGAAGTGACAAAGTTCCTTCTTTAATTCCTTTGAGTATGTCGCATTTAGTTTTCACAGAGCTGGTGGAAGTTGTGGTCGCCTGTTATACTAGTATGAATGTCCTGCTGCTGTTCCTAAATATGTAAAGATAGAAAGAGTAAAGGAAATTTATTAGGTGACATAGTATTCAGGAATTTTGATATAACTCCGTGCTCCAGAGAAAATCCAGTTGCTTATGCATCGTTCAACAGATCTAAGAAGAGTAAAGGAAGTTTACATATCAGCAAAATGACCAGTCATTTTGGAAAGACCATGATCCTTATCTCAGAAAGGAGAAATAAAAAAGATGAATTAGAAAGGGCTTAGGTATGAAACTGGGTCATTTGGGGAATATTCCCTCATCTGAGTGCCTTAGTATTTCTCTTTGTTCTAAGGGGTACTCTTATTTTCTTCTTTTTATTTTTCTCTTTCCTGACCCCCCCAAAACCAAACTACATTCCCCGAAAATCACAAATCGTAATTGTAGGAATGAAGATAAGAGTGACACATATTAACTCTAATATCTATCTCTAGAAGCATATTGGGGCAATAACTCCTGCATATTAGTAAAACTCTGATTTGAAATTCTCATCACATATCAAAACATAGAGCAACACACGAAGTTTAAAGTTCTGTGCTAAACTTCTCTCAAAGCTCTAACTAAACAACACCCCCTCCAAAGTGTGGAAGAAAAATACTTCTGAACATTTCTTTCAGTGTTGAGTCATTTGAAATCTGAACTATTCAGAAATACTGTACTTTATTAGATTAGTTGAATGGTTGGGATTTTTCTGTGTGTTTTAGTTGTGTGTTTTATCTTTTTGGTACTGCTTTCCAATGCTTTCTACCAGTTCTGCTCTTTCCACTACCCAAACTCCAAATTTTACCTTCCCTTTCCTACCTGAAACACTGTTATTAAAAGAAAACAAACAAATAAAACCAAAACACATCCAAAACCCAAACCCACACACATATTAGTTTTTGGACAAACAGTTCTGTCTCTTCTCAGTAGAATCTCAGGAAAGGTGGAAAATCCTTGAATTTCCCTATGTGATACCTTTTAAAATTGATTTTATAAGTGTCATGGTATAGGAATAGTATCCCCCACTAAAAAGACCACACACTGCTCCCCTCTCCCCTCCAATGAGAGGTGCAAAAGGTGTTGATCTTGGGTTAAGAAAAATGTACTGGAAACAGCAACGAAATAAGAAAATTAACAGTAATAGCAACAATAGTAATAACAACAAATAAACTATTTACACAGAAAAAAACCTGACAAGGTAGCCTGAGATTAGCTCAGGTGGTTCAAACAAGGTGCTAAAGGAGTCAGAGCGCTGTGCCAAGGATGTGGGTTCAATCCCCGTATGGGCCATTCATTTAGGAGCTGGGCTTGATGATCCTTGTGGGTCCCTTCCAACTTAGAATATTCTGTGATTCGATAAAAATAAATACTGAAGTGTTCTGCCTGCCATCTTTCTCCACCAAAAGGAACACCGTTCTCCCTGGAATGAGAGAGACTACCTTTCCCCCGTCCCTGGCAATGACATGAGGTGGTACCAAATAACATTAGGGTTCTTGCCATACCCCCTCCTGGCTGTTGTAAAAAAATTAACCTGTTTTGACTGAAACCAGGACAATGGTTTACTGCAGTTGTAGCTGCAGTAAATGTGGATTTTATGCAAAGTGAGCAATAAAATTCCATCAGTAAAATCTCATTAAGTTGTTCTCTATCTGTTTGTGATTAAATTCCTGTTGCAGTCTGAAGCTACTGTCACTGCTGTCTGCCTTCAGATATTTACAAAGGATAATGTGAACAATTTGTTAATAAAGTAATACAGTTAAGATAAGCTTTCCCCCAATTTAAAAATTATTATCCATTTCAAATATGTAATATCCAGTCTTGGCTTTATGGAGCTGGATTAAAAGTGATAATCCCAAACATGCACATTATTTCAAACACTTCTACCTCATATCTGAATTTTCTTGTATGTCAATTGAATAATAAGTGGTACAACACGTGAAATCGTACTTACTTCTTACATTCATACAAGATTTCAAAGCTTTAATGAACAATATGTTAATACAGTCCAAAACTGAGTTTCTTGCTGCAATGAAAATATCTTTCGCAAGTGAACATTTAAATATGTATATGCCTTTGTTATCATTTTATAAGACTTCTTTCTAGGAGGTTCCAAATACTTTCCCCTTTAATCCAAGGAAATATGTGATACACAATTCAATATTGTGCTAATCCTAACACATAGGTAATGCTGACTGAAAGACTTAAAATAAGGTTTATATTTATGTGATTTGTTGCGCTGAACTAAACCCCTAATGCCTCAAAAGATAATGTTCTCAGTAAATTATTTCTCAGAGTGTCAAAGGTTGGAGGACTGGTATTGGAATATACTGATAATGATGGAAGTTTGGTCAATAATTCATACTTTTGTTGATATTAAGAACATTCCCAGCTGAAAGAAATCAAAAACTAAATTTGGCTTAAGACGATAAGTCTTCCAAGGCTTTCTATACTCCTTAGAGAGACAGTCCCTCAGAGAAAAACTCAAAGCTCCCACATCAGTTTTGGATTTTGAATCACTCTCTCAAATAACAGATTCTTTCTGTCAGTATTGTCTAGCAGTTCAACTCTTTCAGGCTAAAAATAGTTTCTGCGCACATCGTGATGCCAACTGTAGAAGAAAATTACTGAATATTGCAACTGTTGAAATAATTTTGCATATATTTTTTTTCCTGTTTAATTTTTACAAGATGTTAGATCGAATGTAGTAAAATAATTTCTTTTCCCTTTTCATCTACAACTACCCAAAGTGCTGAGGAGAAAAAGATTGGACCAGTGTCAGGCACTTCTGTAACCTGATTTCTCCTTTAAGATCTTTGTTTCTTTCCATGTCCAGTGGTTTAAGTTTGGACCTTTAGAGTCTGGACTGCATTATGTAAATACTTCTCAATGCATTAAAATATTGCTAAACAGAAATGACAGTGGTAAAACTCTTTATGCAGTGTGACAAGTTTTTTCTTGCTTGTTTAATTTCTCTCCTCTCAAAGTGGAGAAAAGACTCAATGAGAATACAGGTAGAGATAGGACATTTTATTACTTAGAATTTTTTGAGCCCTGGGATTGAGCCACATATGAGGAACCTTTTGAAAACAAGGAACTTTGTAAGAAATCACCATTCACACAAAACTCAACTGCAGATTTTTTTTTTCAGTAATATTTAAAATATTCTAGCTTATTCAGTTAAAAAAATTACTAATCCTTCAACATTTTTTATTACTACTTTTCCTTCATTTTTCCTATAAAGTTCCTCAAAATATGAGGAATACTAATTTATATTTTTACTTGATAAGAGAGATGTCTCCTCTTCCTATATTAAAAATGTCTCAGAGGTTCACTCAGAGGAGGAACAGTATCGGGATCCAGCCATTCCTTCAGCATTTATGTACATCATGGTAAATTCCCACCTAAATACTGAAACTCAAGATAATCAAAATCACTCATTTTTTGAAGATTTTCCCAATGTAATTTAATCCCACTCTGCCTGCACTAGTTAGCCTGCAAGTATGTCCAAACTATCAGTAGGTCTGTAATTTACCATCTAAGTTTCATTATATTTTTTTTCCTTTTAATGTACTTTTTAAATTTACTTCCTTTTAATTTTTATTCTATGTGTTAAACTGTTGATTTCCTCACAGGATCTTAAGATTCCTTTCTTTCACTTGTTCTTTTAACACTAAAATTAGTGATAACTCTTTTTAACTGGAATCCTGAGAATTTACTAGCAAATTTACAGGTTTTGATCTGAAGCTTTGAATCTCTCTTTAGACCTTCAGAGAAAGAGATTTGCTCAGCAGTTCCTGAAAAATAAGCTATCAAAAACAAACTATAAAAAAAAAGGTGGTGGTGTGTGGATTTACCACAGGTTCATCCAAAATAATTAGTCACTTTTTAAAATCTTGATATAGGAATCTTATCTGAGTTATCCAGATGACTGAGTCTCCTACTATGTGAGAGATGTTAAGCAAGATAAACATCTTCCATTCTAAGTACCTTGACTATCAGCAGAATCACCAGCAGTCACAATTCAGCTGTCAGGCAATGACCATAGATATAAAAATTCTATGTTCATGAAATAATTGATCAAGACAGCAATTTTTTTTTTTAATTTGCTACAACTGTCATTTAGGTGAAAAGCCAGATGCATTACAAGCAATTTCAACTTCAAATGCTTGTCTTCAGAGGACTTGTCTTTGAAAAGACAACAGTTCGAAATTTTTTGATCACGGTACTATTTGTTAATTGTAGTGTGCAAATCACTTTGTTCCAGTCACTGGCTTTCAGAAGCCATTTAGAATTATCCAGTATTTGATATAGAAACTTTTCTGTCTTCTACCAACTTATCGACACAGTCAGAGACAAAACAACAAAATCCTCTGAGAAGTGTTGAGGTCAATTGTTGTGAGCAACAGTTCCACTTCAGTTAATTCAAGCTGTCATCAAGAACACTTCAGTTTGATCCTTGAGTAAACAAGGCAAAAAAAAAAATAGACCCTTTTGTGAAATATGAAAAACTTCATCTGGAATTTTAGTAGGAAATTATTATTTTGCACAAAAATACTTTTAAATTTGAAAAATAACTGTGAATTTTCACAAATTCAACAAGAGACTAAGGAAGATCAGAAGAACATCCTGTGGCAAAGCACCCTGGATTGTAATATTAATTTTACGTTGATGGTCAGGTCTTAATTTTTACAAAGGTATAGTCACTTAAGTAAATTAATAATGAAATGCAGAGAGGAAGATACCATTTCTTACAGTTTCAAATATTCTCATAAAACCGTAAGAATGACCTCACATTTACATAACACTTTTCATTCAAAAGATTCTTGAAGCTTTTATCCAGTGTTTTCAGAAAATAGCTAAAATTTTATATTGACTGAATGCATGTTGAAAGCTCAAAACATCTAACTCATGGTAACAGCAATTACTGGATAAAGAAGAAATCAGCAACATACACAATTTCATCGTACAGGACACAAATGTCTATTTGCACAGTAAGTGCATAACATAATTTGAAGGGCAATAGTTTCTTAACAGTGCCTTTTACTGCAATCCACTGAAAAACTTAAGAATTTTCTGAGCCATCCTATCAGTGACCAAAAATCTTGTCCGCTAGAAGTGAAAGGGTTGCAACTACTATTTATGCCCATGTTACAAAATAAAACAGGGGTTAGGGGAAGCTATCTGTCCCCGAGGCTGAATGGCATCCAGTGTTGTGGCAAAATCTACAACACTGTTTTGCCCTGGGCCACCACTGTGTCATGAGTGACACAATTGTAACCCGAAGGCAAAATCCTCTTGGTTCAAAAAGTCTGAACGTTCTGGTTTTCACAGAACAGCAATAATGCTGTTGCATGATCCAAAGACAAACAATTGAGTATTTATAAAGGGTACAAGGCTCATTAGGATAGCATTTGACATTGAATAGCCAAACTAAGCCCAGACCTGTCCCCATAACATCATGGAAACAGTCTGCGACCAGATGCCCCAAACACTACATTGGCACCATCACTTAAATCCTCATGTTTTTGTGAATTTTAGAATGCTAGTAATAAGTGAGATATAAGGATAAGATTGAAATTTATCCTGTAATTACACTGTCATTCAGTATGAGGGCATCATGGATATCAGACTGTGTGCACAGCGCATTTCATTCCAAAAGTGGTCTATGAACTCCTCATCTTGTCTATGAATAGATGAGACAATGAACTTATTTGGCGAAAGGGACTCACCCAGGACAAGGTAATTACCTGGACTCCCAGCTACCCTCTCAGCAAAGCATTTGACTATTCTTGCAGGTAACAGGCATTGTGTGTACATTTGATGTGTTGATTAACCTCCTGGGTGAAGAACTTATCAGTCCCAGGAATTTATTTTTTCTTGTTGATGAAAATTTCTTATGTTTCTTCTTTTGATGTCTCTTTATTTTTTTGCCAAACTTTGAGTAAAAGACTTACAAGACATAATATCTCTAAATTATACAGGCTTTTTAAAATAGTAATATAGATATTCATTAACAGAAACACTTGTGTTGCAATATTATTATTAATCAACATAATATTAATAAAATAATACAAGAATAATACTCATTATATATAACAGTATAATATATATGATAACCAATAGTCAAAAGTAATATAAATAAACATAAACAATTTGATCTAGAGAATTCATTTGGTGTTGGACCCATGATGTTTAATTTTACAGTCCATTCTCTAGTGTGGTTGTGACTAGAATTAATTTACCTTTTAGCTGATATTTAAATTTGGAATATTAACTAAGAAAAATTATCTTTTACTAACATTCTAAAATTTACAAGAGCATGAGGATTAAGAATCTTTTATTTCTATGAAATGTATAAGATGTTAGTTATATATTCCTTTCAGGTAATAGCTATGTTTTTTAAATTAATCTGATGATTTTTATCTAAATGTTTTTGATAAAGCGCTTTTAAACTTAGTTGTATGGATTCCTTTATTTTGGAGCAGGTTCCTTACACTGTCTGGAACTCACTTCTGGTAGCCAAATTAATTTTCCTGTACCAGATTACAGACTATAATAGCCATCACAAAAGAATATTACAAGAGTATTTTCCTTTTCTGACTATTCAAGGGAAACATTGAAGCCATAATGTATAATTAGATTTGATATATGTAATGTACATCAATTTTGCTGCTCTTCTAGCAAATTACATCCCGAGGACTGATCAAGCATTTTGGCTTCTCTGATAACTGCCACAATGGAAGAGGGAAGTACTGGGTATGTTATTCATCTTGATAATAGAAAGGGTTTCCACTTAGTATCTTGGAGTATCCCTGCAATTGATCTATAGAAATGTGATTTTGATAGTAAAACCAGGAATAGTATGTGGAAAACTGACTGTACATATTAACTGAGAACATCTTAACTTCCTCCTGCTGACTGTGATCAGCAGGAGGAAGATCAGCTGATGTACAGTTATCTTTGGTATTGCTTAGAGTGTTGATGCTGTTAAACTTCTTCGATAGCGACCAATGTGATGTGACAGAAGGCACCTTTTGAAAGCTCATAACTGATACCAAACTGGGTAACATTTGATATGCTGGAGGGCAAGGCTGTGATCTTAACAGGCTGGAAAAGTTTCTGGCAAAATATTAATTAATTTCTTCAAAGACAAATGTTATGATCTGGGACAAAACAATCTCATGTGACAGTACCTGCTGGGGAACAACTGGTTAGGAAGGAGTTTTGCATAAAGAAGGCCTGAAGGTCCTGGTACAAAACATGTTGAGAGTGAGTAGGCGGTAAGCCCTTGTGGCAATGGGAGACTACAGTAAATATAAATATTTTGCATAGATGTGCCACACAGGACAAATATATAATCAGAAATATTGGTCCTCAAATATTTGTTGTGGGTTTTGTGTTTAACTGCCATTAAAGATACCTGGAAAATAGATTCTATCTGCAAATGTGGATATCCAGGTATGTGTTTTATCCTGGAACAAATGGGAGAAGGAAGGGAAGGGAAGGTTTGGGAAGGGAAGGTTTGGGAAGGGAAGGTTTGGGAAGGTTTGGGAAGGGAAGTAATCAGAATTGCCTCTTTTGAATGTGTATGGGCAAAGCAACATATTTTTTGCTAGCCCTTTTTGGAAACAGCTGAACTATTTTATCTGAAACATCTCCAAAAATAGTTAACCTGAAGGAGACATACACCATGTAAAACATTGGCCAAATGGTGAGAGATTGGCAAAGATACAAGCAGTTATATGAATGGTCTGGGTTTTAAAACAGACTATTAAGAGTAATGGAGTGGGGAAAAATATCTGACAGTTTTTGAGAAGAACTTGATAAATGTGGAATTGTTGAGTTATGATATAGCTTTTTGCGAAAGCTAAGCTCTGATTTTGAAGAGCCACTGAGGTCTTGTCAGCTATTCAGTCACATTTCAGTGTGTAGTTATAGAAAGTTGAAAACCATAGACATTGGTAACAATTACCAGCTCCCTTCATAAACAGTATAGAATATCAATGTTCTCATTTGAATATATAGAGCTGTCAGGGAACACTTGGAGGAAATTTGAAAAAAAACCAAGAATATCAAAACATACACAAAAAAAAAAGCAAAACCAAATTATGTCTTGTGATGTAGAAATTAGAAAGTTACCACAATTATGATTCTGGCATTTCAGTTGGTTGTGGAAAAGAATTAAGCAGCAGATTGAACTTTGTTTGTTTTCTATTATTTTATAGATTTTGAAAGGTGGTCACTCTTTGGGCCACATAAAAAGCACTAAACACCTGAAATACCATAGGAACTATCAAACAATATTTATTTATTTATCTATTTATTTATTTATTTATTAGAATACATTGGAAAGTCAAGATTTCTAAAGTGCTAACTAGAATGGTAGTAAAACAAAGTTTCTTCTAGGTACTTCTGCACCAAATGATATATATGGAATTCAATGAAAATAAAAGTATTTTTTGAAATCCCTATCTTTAGCCTGGACCTGAAGGAAATAAATGTATATTCAAAGCACATTCTAAACAAAACGTGATGATTTTTTTTTCCCCATTTGAAAAATGAAGCCTTTTATATTAATGCTTAGGAATTACTGGTAAATAATATTGTCTACTTTCATTATTTCTTTTGGTTAAGTGTGAGTATGGCCCATATTAACCTGAGATAACTAAGAGAATAGCAGAAAAGTTGGCATTACTGATCTTGTAAGGAACACATCAGCAATATTACTTCTTTTTTCCATTTAGCACAGTTGTCATTGTATGTTGTCACAGAGATTTAAATGTATTTCCTTCCATTCTTAAAAAATACTTAGGAAGAATTTATTGTGTGTTGTTGTATAATAGTTTTTCATTTTTGCTTTTGTCAACAGATGCTATTCTAAGGATCCAACTACAAGGGCTTGGTACACTCCAGCTACATTGAGATGAAACTGGTTTACCTGATAACACTGCAACTACTGACTCGTAAAATTCCTGACCGGATCAATATCAGCAGCATCTATGTACAAGTTACTAAACTAGTTTTAAGAATCCAGTACTAATTATGATTTCCTATTCTAGGCATAAATAAATAATAAGTAAAATATTTCCTTGACATTTTCAGTTAATAACATCACACATGTAATCTTATAACAAATTATTTTTGTTTGCTGCTGAGTATAATCTCCTTAATATCTGAAATGTGATGTCTTTTTATGTGCACTGGGACAAATTATTTACAATACTAAAAAAACAAATAAATTGGCAGACTAGCAAAAGCTAGGTGCATTCTTTTCAATGCAGATGATGTTTAAGGCACTCTAGTTTTCATTCCTCATCCCTTCCCTCCCCACTAAAAAAAAAAAAAGAAAGACTGGCAAAAGTACTTGTCTAACATCAAATACAATTATCTCCTCTCACAGACTTTAGAAAAGGATCTAATATTTCTGTATTGATATTTTCCATTAACATTTTTCTCGTACCTTGCTACTATTGATCCCTGTAATAAATCATTCTTTCAATTAGCATTCTCCAGTAGTATTCTTGCCTTCTTAATTAATGATATTTAGTTTTTTACCACCAGCTATTAAACAAAGCATTCATTTGGCATAGTCAAATACATCTTAGTAGTTTGTGGTCTGATCAGCATTTTGAAAAGTAAAATTAAAGTTGGCATCTGGAATTTATCTTTTATTTTAGATAAAACTAGTAAATCAGAGATGATGTTCTGGAAAAGTATCTCAGACAATCATAAAACACTATCTACTCCAGGGTTTGGTTTTCAAAATACTGAGCAGAAGATGATGGTATCCTAGTTGTTCTCTTCTTGCATATTGCAGTGCTGTCAACATCATAGTCAAAGCCCTGAAAAGTTCCTAAGGCTTAAAAAAGGAACAGGGGAAAATTTCAGCTTTGAAACAGGGACCCTTTTACCAATAAAATACAACTCCTTGACAACAATGCTGAACATTGAAAGATTGATAGCCTTCTTAGACTGAATTCACATCAAAGTGTAGATCTACTTAATTAAAAGAATGTTATTTTAAAAAGCCAAAGTCAAACCGTGGCATATTTGATGCTACAGGGTACTGACACCTTTCTATAGACCCTGAATGTCTCAAATTCAAGTAAAAAAGCTTGCAAAGACAGTTCAGAAAAATGGAATTGCAGATACTTATGAAATAATCATCAGTTACTTTAGTGTTTAGTCAGAATCAGGTAGAAGTATACTCTGAATTCTGATCTATGGCATAAAACAGACAAAATAATTACATTCATAAATTCTTGCACCATGACCCTAATTTCTGGTACAGTTATAGTATGGTACTTAAGAACACAACTAATCTTCAACCAATTCAGTTTTAAAATTTCACTTAATTAAACGTCCTGTAGCTCTCCAGGTACACTACCCAAAGGTTAATTATATTCTTTGTTAAAGTATACACTGTATTTCTCAATTGAATTAGTTTCTCTTCCATTTCTACTCATTCACTCTTTTATGTTGTTGTACATATTCGAAAGCACATTAACATTCAGTTTGTGTTCTGCACCATTTTTATGTTTTGGTTGTATTAAATGTATGTACTCATGACTACATTTGATGGAATCATCTTAAATATGAGGCTGAGAACATCTGTTGGTTACAGCATCCAAGATAGTTTGCACAGTTTTAATTAAGAACCAGTAAACCAATTTTGAATACAAAGAATAATATTTTCTTGTCCTAACAATCACAAAGTTAGAATATAAGAAGACAAAATTATTTCTTCACTCATCCTTTTTTGTAATTTGTTGAAATAGGATATGGTTATGATAACAAAACTTTTCCCCTTGTGTCTTCATGAGTATATCAGAATGTATCATATGACCACTACATAAAAAGGTCAGTGGATTCCCCTCAGTTCATAAGCTAAAACTGTGGATTGGAAATCTGTAATTACTTTTATAGTTTTTATTTTTTTTAAAAAAGGCAAAAGATGGTAATAATTCTTCCTCTTAAGGCTAATCTTATGACAAAGCCTGAACTTCTCTTAATAGTAAAGTAATGATTGCTTAGAAACCACCTGAAAATAGCTAGCCCTCCTACAGAAAAACATGTCTCCAACAGATACTGAGAAAACTTTTGGAGACAACCACCGTACTCAGAAGAGTCTTGTGGATCAGAAGAGGCATTCCCCTCTGTCACAGAATATTTTTCTTTTTTTTTCCTTTTAATATCCTTTCAAACTATATTAATAGAAATATGTATTTTATTGATATGTTAATTTGATGTCCAATTGCATATGGGATCATTTAATTCTCAAGCTTGTTAATAATAACATATCATTAAAAAAAGCTGCAACAAATTTGCTTCTTATTGGTAGCATTAGTAGGATTACTGCTTTCTATCCCTTCAATTCTCTTTCCACTCTTTCCAAGAGAAGAATCATATTATAGAATGATTATCGTTGGAAGGCACCTTAAATATCATGTAGTTTCAATCCCCCTGCCACAGTCAGGGATGCCTTTCATTAGATCAGGTTGCTCAGGGCCACATCCAATCTGGCCTTGAACACTTCCAGGGATGGGACATCCACAACTTCTCTGGATAACCTATTCTAGTGCTTCACCACCAATACAGTAAAGTATTTCTTCCTAACATCCAATCTGAACCTACTTTTTTTCAGTTTAAAACTATTGCTTCTTTTTCTGTCACTTCCTGCCCATAAAAAAATCCCCCTTCCTTATTTATATAAGCTGTTTTTAGGTACTAGAAGGCCACAGTGTGGTCTTCCCAAAGCCTTCTCTTCTCCTGGTTGAAAAATTCCATCTCTCTCAGCTTCTCTTCATAGGAGAGGTGCTCCAGCCTTCTGATCATCCTTGTGGCCCTCATCTATGTCACTCTCACAGACTGACATCTTTCCTGTGCTGAGGACCCCAGGATGCAGGACTCCAGGTGGAGTCTCACAATGGCAAAGGAGAGGGTCAGAATCATCTCCCTTGACCTGCTGGTCACTCTTCTTTTGACGCAACCCAGGATGTGGTTGGCTTTCTGAGCTGCAAGCTCACACTGTTGGCTCATGTCCAGCACTTCATCCACAGAACCTCCAAGCCCTTCTCTTCAGGACTGTTCCCAGTGGCTTCTCCCAGACTGTACTCATGCCTGGGATTGCCCCAACCCAGGTACAGCATCTTGCACTTGGACTTGTTGATCTTCACGCTGTTCTCGTTTGCCAACTTCTCAAGTTTGTCCAGGTCCCACTGGATGGCATCCCACCCTTCTGTTGTGTCAGCTGCACTGCTCAGCTTTGTGTCATCTGCAAACTTGCTGAGGGTGCACTTGATCCCTCTGTCTATGTCACTGATTGAAGAGTGCCAGTCCCAAGATAAAGCTCCATGGGACACCACTCATCACCAGCCTCTATCTGGATGTAGAACATTGAGCACAGCTCTCTCACTGCATCCAGCCAGCCAATTCCTTACCCACTGAATAGTCTATCTGTCAAACTGATGTCTCTCCAGTTTGGAGGTTGTTATTTAGAAGAGTCATTTATTTACACTAAAAAGGAAGAAGGTAAGAAGAAAACATGGCCTATCTGGGCCTGTTTGCTGGATATATCAATTTGATCTCGCTGCACAGAGAAATAAAGGAATTTTTTTACTGCCCCTGCAGAATGAACAACGGTAGTTAGGGATGAACCATATATTGGCACCACCAGACAGATGCTTCCAGCAAACAGTAGAGAGGGTCAATAACATATGTCCAGAAAAGGATTTTTCTTTGTTTTTTAAAAGACTTTTTTATCTTTTTTTCTTTGAAATGTCTAAAAATAAGAACTTCAAGATAAATTTGACTCCATCTCAGTCTGAGATTAGACCAAATATCATGTAGCCTATTCAATTCATATAAAAAAAAAAGTAATCAAATGTGTGCAGTTTCTTGCTTTTTAAACAAAAACCTGATTTTAAAAGTAAAACCTTTGCTATCATTCCCGGAACAGAAACAGGAAAAAATTAGACATTTTATTCAGCAGTATTTCTGCTGGGTTTGAACTGTTTAAAAGGAAAAACAAAAAAAGAAAAAAGGAAATTTAATTTTTATAAAGTATCTTCATTTTATAGGAAATTACTTTTTATTTAAATGATAAATTCTTACCTACTTTTACTATCCCTACTTAATTTATTTTTAAATGCTAATGTTTCAACCTACATTTAGATGAGATACTTAATTCTTATTGTGCAATCTACTCATCAATCACACAGCATTTGTAACAGTGATGCTCTGAAGTATACATTTCTAAAGTAATAAATGGAAGCCTCAACAACTGAAAACACCACAGAACTTGTAGTTTTATTCGACTAATAAAAAAAATTTAAAACCACAAGTTTCACATATCTTAAATGAATTTCAATTTTCATGGTAATGAGGCTTGACATAAACAATGACTAAAGATGTAATTATTACCTACTACAAAATAAAGTCTTTCCATTATTAACTGCATGTTGGGAGTTTTCACAGAAGCTCTCAAAAATTCAGTACTTTAATTGAGTTTAGATCCTTTCCCTAGGGTATGATTATTAACAGCACACAAACCCTTTCCCTTGCACACCACTGTCTACAACTCTGGAAGGTTTCCCCTCTATCTCTCTATGGTGGAAAGGAAGTATACAATATAACACACTTATTCTGGATTCTGTTGCAAAATTGCATCTTCTTTCCACATCTTACTTCCTGCTAATGTCTGCATTAGTAGGAAAACTACAGTAAAACTGCAAATAGTAAACACCTCATTCGTTCACAGTTTCAGGTGAGAAAACAGATGATTTTCAAAGGGGGTAGACTGAATACCATTACAGAAAAGTTATTTCTAAAATATATAGTAGGAATCTGTCCCAAAATACGTATCTTTTGCGTATTTCTTCTTTTCTTCCTTTTTCAGGAAAATATTGTGTTCTATTCCCTAGGTTATTAAAAAAAAATCTAGGTTTACTGCAAAAGATACACTTGGTTTAATATTTATGAAAATAATGAGACTGAAACTATCTTTGGGAAGAAAATAAAGGAAACTTACAATTAAAATTAATGATCTTAATGATAATTAAAATAAGATGTTTAAATCATGATTAAAAATAGTATATTTAAATGACTCTTCATAAAAATTAAATTCTAGACTGGCACACGACAGTTTTGTTCTACATAGAAGTCTCACACATAGCTAAGCTCAAATTAAGTTAAAATTATTGGAGCTAGAAAACTCATCCTCAAAGAACTATAAGTTTCAAACATCCCAACTCAAAATTATGATAACCAGAGCAATAAAAAGAAGTAAATATTCTGGTGGGCAATGGAAGAAGACTTTAGTTTATGTTCTCTTCACTAACGTTTTCTTCAGTCCTACAGCAAAAGAAGCTATCTTCAGATTTTACACACAGAGGTGGAATTTGGAGTGTGAAGATTTATTGCACTGAAGTCATAACTGAGACAAACTTCACTGCTAGCTAGTATGCTAGCCTAAAGACACATCCACTTAAGGATTATAGACCTGAACCTGTTCCTGTGTAACCTGCTCTAGGTAGCCCTGCCTTGGCAGGGGTGTTGGACTAGATGATCTCCAGAGGTCCCTGTGATAACCCACTCTTAAGGAGAAGGAAGCACTTCCCTTCCAATCCCAACTATTCTCTGATCCTGTGATTCTGTGAGCTTGATGACATTTTACCTTTTCATGTTGATTTTTGTCTTTGAAATGCAGAATATCTTTGGAGTTTTGTTAAAATAGAAAACCTAAAAGAACATGTGAACCATGTTTTAATCAGTTCCTGTTGGCCAGTCTCATGTTTTGAATAGTTCCAAGCTTAAAACTTTTATCACTGGTGAAGGATACACAAAATCAACGCTCAGAGTGGTAAGATTTCTGCTCTATCTGCCCAGTCCTAACTCATTCATATGTTTAGGTATTTGCTGGAAAAATAAAGTACAGAAAATAGTTATGGGAAAGTTTCGTCCAAAGTTTTGTAGTGTACATCTGCTTTACTTCAGTTGTGGAAGTTGTGGATGCCCCACACCTGGAAGTGTTCAAGGCCAGATTAAATGGAGCCCCGAGCAACCTAAACTAGGGGAAGGTATCTGAGCACATGGCAGGAGATTTGAAACTACATGATCTTTAAGGTGTCTTCCAACCCAAATTATTTTTTTATTCCATGTACTATTGAGTACCTTGCCAGCTGCAGCGTGTTATTCCCTTGAATTGACAGTACTGCTCACAGTTGGACCTTGACTCATGTGAGTTTGCTCTGTAAGGTGTGACTGTGTGTATGTGTCTCTGTGACACACATGTACCTGTTTTGTAGAACAGAAGTGAAAACTCAGCTAGTATATCTCCCATTTGGAAAGCAAATTTTGAGAATTTTTTTGTTAATGACTGCTGTGCTCCTGTTCTTGAGGTTTCCTCACTCCTAAACTCCCCCAGAGGAAACATAAACCTATGAGTTATTTGCACTATTCACTCAAAAAAAACCAGAGCAAAGTTTCTGAAGCAGTCTTGGAAGGGTGTTTCTACATGCACACATTTTGGTATCCCTGGATGGCACAAGAGAATGCACATAGCTTTCATTAATGAAACTGCCCCCCTTGCTGCCCAGTTCAAGTCTGTGATAACACTTATAAGCTCATATGTTACTTTAAACATATAATAATTAGCTTAACATTGCTATCTAGATACTTTTAAGAAATTTATGAGTTGAATTAGAATTTATTGTCTGTGTCAAATGCAGGGTAACAGGAGCACAGCAGGAGTCCCCAAGAACACAGGAAAAAGAATTAAATGAAGATACTTGAGACACAATCAGATGCTAAAATCTCCTCATTCAGCAGCAATAAAAGAGAGAGATTGCTTCTCATTTTAAAGGTCAGCCTGTTTACCAGGGAAATAAAAACATTACTTTTCATTGGTGTTTGATTTTCTAAATTATTAAATACTTGGTTAAATTGGGACAGTTTATGTTTACTGTGAAATTAAAACAATCAGTGTGCCTATAAATAGTTCTTACATTAACACATAACAGTGTGACTCTTCTAAGGATTCTCTAGTACGTGAATGATTAATGTGCCTTTTACATATTAAAAATGTACTTATGCTTTTTGTAAATTATAAGCTTTCATTTAAGTGCAAGTGTGCCAAGGAAATTTTTTATAGTTTAATCTTCAGTTTCCAATTATTTATTTTCAGTATACAGCTAACAGGGTTCAAATATCTCTTCAGAATTTATGTAGATATTTGTTCTGAACTAGTAAAGTTGTTTGTGTCCTAAACCAAATAACCTTCTTGCAGTGCTGTATATTTGCTACTACGATTCTCTTCACACATTATTCATCTGAATTTTAAAGTTCTCATTACCTTCCAAATGATAAATCACATTGTGTTCTTGGCTTTTCGAACAGATCTGCATTGGCATATATTGTTTCTCTTATTCTCTTTATTTAGATTTGATTAAAGACAGTTTTGCATGAATAAGATCATAGAGAAAGTGTGCTCTCATGTGTATTTATGACTTTGGGGTACTGGTCTTTCATATTAGAACTGATGAAACAAAATACAGAATTATGATTTACTATTTTTATATTTTAGTAGAAATCACACCAAAATTAAGACAAGATTGAGGGTTTCTTGGAGACAGATAAACACCTTAACAGCAGGAGCAAATAAGTGAAAGAAAAACAAACCAAAACCAAAAAGCCCACCAAAGAAAAACAGTCAAAAACCCAAAACAAACAAAGCAAATACCCAAACAAGTGAAAACCCAAAACAAAATGCAGTAACTTCAGAAAATCTGAAATATCTTTCTGTTTTATAGAATGTTACCTATTCTGTCTCTGGAACTGTGATCTGGTATGGTCAAATGGTTGGCTCCCAAATCATTGATTTGGAAAAACAGGTGATTAGATATGATTAGGTTAAGTCTCATAATAATTACAAAAATATATATTAGTAGTAAATTCCTACTGACTGAATTTCAAACAAAATGATGTCATTGTATGTCTCCACACACGTGGACTTCTTTTTCTTTTGTCTCTCACAAATCACAGGGAACTCTTCCACGCTCTAAGTTATGTGAAGATGAAGACTTTCTGAGTAGCAGTGCTGAAACTCCATTTAAAGGAAATTAGCCTGTATATGAGAAGCAAAATAGTGTATATGGATATATATATATATATAGTATGCTGAAAATTATGAGGCAATTATCTTGGCATATGAACTATATAAGCAGCCAAAGTGGCAAAGAGTAAAGAAATACTTCTGACTCTCTACATAATTTCTGCTCTTGTCCTGAATCCTGGACCTTTTACTTTGGAGTTAGGCAACAGTCACAGATAACTCATCAAGCTGACAACAGAGAGTATTTTACAGAAACCACTCAACCTATCAACTGCTGGGTACAGTCCATCTTGATTTAGAAAAGGAGATGTGAAACTTTGACATACAAGAGGTACTTTCCACAGAGTAAGAAAGGTTAATTTTTGTCTGCCTAGAGAAAAGAGACACAGAGCACCTGTGGCTTCAAAGGATAACTTGATGAGTTGGTTCGTTGCGTAATGGTATCTCTGCTTGAAGGTTTTGGAAAGGGAGAAAGCACAGTCTTCCTCTCTTACCCCCCTCTCAAAACTAGCAGACGTCGACAGGACAGGGACAGTTTGGATAAGTAAGAAGACAGCACCAGAATCCACTGTCCTGGGAAAGACAACAACTGTTCCTCACTCACCAGATATACAGAGCTACCAAAAGACAACCTAAATTTAGACAGTACAGAAACCTGCTTTCTTTCTTCATGAGATTCTGCCTTTGCTCAGGAAGTTTAAAGTGAGTGTTGTTCGTAACCCACTCCTTGTTAGTTAAAAAATTAATTCTGGGATGAGCTAAGATATGGTAAATATATGAACATCTGTGATTTTTACAACATTGCACAGCATTATAACTTCTGATACACTAGGAGTCAGCCTAAGTGGCTGCTACTGCTTTATTGTTTCTATCTCTCACCATCAGCTGTTTAATTCCTTACACCAAGGTTATCAGATATTTAGAGCCAAGTTTACGAATTTCATGCCAATTTTATTGAATAATTCTCAAGTGTTGTAATGTGAAGTGTTGCTGTTGCAGCTGGTGTTTAATGTTAAATATATATTTTATACTTACAGTTTGTCATATGAATGCTTTTATCCCATTGACTTTCAGAAATAAAATTGCATCTTTCATATTTTTTATAATACATGTATCTGCCGGTATCACAGTAGGTTAATCAGCCTAAAATATCTTCATAGCCCATGGAGGACACAAAGAATTCTTCTCCTTTTAAAAATGATACCTAAAATACGTCAGATATGTGTACTCTGAAAGTTTGTATATTTCTCTCTACTGATTTCGAGGGACTCTAGGAAGAACAGCTTAGTCACTGTTGAGATCTGAGGGTAGGTAGAATAAAGCCTACCTACATGATGGAGCTTGTGATATTGAATTTCTCCTATGTTGTCATTAGCCTTTTGGTAAGACACTGACAATATTTGTTTTTTTAAAGGAACATGATCATTGCTTTGAAAGCTAATTTAGTCATTAATTTATTTGCAATATTTTTCTGAGTAATGTCTCAGTAATTTTCCTACTTCTCTGCCAAATAAATGAGCACCTGAAGAAAGACTATCTTTTATCATCTAATTGCCTTAATAAAACAGATTAGGCACATTCTGTAGGTAACTTTCTACTTTGGGCATCTCTCGTATTGGTCATCTCTTAAATCAGCTTAAAAGATGATATGTTCTCAGCACAGAGGCTGAGTCAGTTCCTTCTGTGTTCAAGACGTACTCAGATTCTTCGATGCTGTGGGATAATGGGAGTTAAAACAGAAATAAGATCCTACAATAGAAATTATGCTCTTTTTTTGTCCTTTTTGTTACAAAAATAGTATCATGTTACAAAGAATATTCATATCAAATTAACATACATGTTCTGTTACATGATATTTTTAGAAAAAGAATTCTACTGCACAAATGTTTATAATATAATACTGAAGAAAATATTTAAAGCCATCAAAAATAATCTTTCATTTCTAATGTAATATTTAGAAATTTTACCCTCAAGTTATAGTAGAGATGTTAATAGAAATGTTTTATTTGAGACTTCAGAGGGACAGGGTTGCAAAAGACAAATGCAAAAAGCATTTCTTAACCACTAAAAGAACACTTTAAAAATATTTAATGCATGACTGAGTACTCTAATATTAAAAAAATATTTGTATATGTAAAAGTACGTATACATATGCTTCACTGTATTAGCATTTATAAATTGAAGTAGAAGTTTTAATAAGTATAGAATGTAAAAATGTAAACCGGAAAGATATGCCATAAAAATGATTTGTTCAGCCCATGGATGATGTATTAGTCATCAAAACTGCTGTGGGGCAAGTGAAATCTCACAGCTAAAATATTAAGAAAAGAAACTGGTGTAAATTGGCTTAACTGTTTTGACTTCAATGTTTGAATTCAGAAAATAGTTACTGATTAACAAAGATCAGTAAAGGAAAGTCTTGTGAAGTCCAGTAGAACATTTCAAAGATGTAATTTTTATGATTGAGGTAAGTATGGTCATCATAAACACTTCGTTCTTTCCAAGTCCTAGTCAGACAAAACTGTTACAAATTGTTTTGAATATGGTAAAGAGTAGGATTTTATACAATAGTATCTGCATTGCACATTTTCCTCTATTGGATTTAAGAAAAACTTTGCTATAGAAATGTTTTTTATTACCAGTTGAGTCACAGAAGAGGGCAGGAAATTTCATAGGATTTTGCAGCAAGGCAACGGAAAACAAGGATATTAATTCAGATTTTCTGCATTCCAGACCATTGTACTACTAAAATGACAAACTTGTACTGCAACTAGAGCACACATAATTGGAGATACTTTCCATTTATCTTCCTGGAAAAATATTTCTTAAACTAGACTAAATAAACCTATGTGATATTTCATTTCCTTTGACTCAGTCTTTAGTATCAAAACCAGTTGTCCTCAGGATATTCAGCCCCCAGCGCTAGAAGTTAGGAACAGGGAGATAAGTGAAGCCCCCACCATCCAGGAGGAGATGGTTAGTGACCTACTAGGACAATTAGGCACCCACAAGTCTATGGGTCCTGGTGAGATCCACCCCAGAATAATGACAGAACTGGCAAAAGAACTTGCCAAACCACTCCCAATCATCTACCAGCAGTCCTGGTTAACTGGAGAAGTTCCAGCTGACTGGAAAGGAGTGAATGTAAAACCCATCTACAAGAAGGGTCAGAATGATGATCCGGGGAACTACAGGCCTGTCAGCCTAACTTCAGTTCTGGACAAGGTTATGGAAAAGATTACCGTTAGTGAGATTATATGGTACATGCAGGACAACCAGGGGATCAAGCCCAGCCAATATGGATTTATGAGAGGTAGGTTCTGCTTGACCAACCTTATCTCCTTCTACAACAAAGTGATCTGCTTTGCAGATGAGGCAAAGTCTGTGGATGTGGTCTATCTTGACTTCAGTAAAGCATTTGACACTATCTTTCGCAGCATCTTCCTAGAAAAACTGGATTGATGGATTCTTCAATGGGTAAAAAACTGACTGGATGACTAGGCCCAACAAGTTGTGGTTAAAAGGGCTAAGCCCAGTTGGTGACCGGTCTCTGGTGTTGTTCCCCAGGGCTCAGTATTGGGGCCAGTTGTGTTTAACGTCTTTGTTGGTGATCTGGACCTGGGGATTGACTGCACCCTCAGTAAATTTGCAGATGAGAGACAGAGAGACCTGAACATATTCAATCACTGGACTAAGGACAACTGCATGTGGTACAGTAAGGCAAAGTGCCTTGGTGCACATGGGTTACAACAACCCCATGCAGTGCTACAGGGTGGGGTGGACTGGCTTGAAAGCTGCTCAGTAGAAGGGGACTTCAGTGTGCTGGTTGACAGCCAGGTCAATATAAGCCAGCAGTGTGCCCAGGTGGCCAAGAAGGCCAATGGCATCCTAGCCTGTATCAAGAATAGCTTAAGAGCAGGACTAAGGAAGTGATCACCCCCCTGCACTCAGCATTAGTGAGGCCGCACCTCAAGTACTGTGCTGAGTTCTGCACCCCTCACTTTAAAAAGAACATTGAGGTGCTGGAGTGTGTTCAGAGAAGGGCAAAAAGGACCACTTATGGAGGGTCTAGAAAACCTTCTTATGAGGAATGGTTGATGGAGCTGTGTTTATTTAGTCTAGAGAAGAGGAGGCTCAGGGGAGACCTCATCACTTCCTATAACTATCTGAAAGGAGGTTGCAGTGAGGTGGGGGTCAGTCTCTTCTACCAGGTTTGCAGTGAGGGGACCAGACAAAATGGCCTTAAACTGAGACAGAAGAGGTTCAGACTAGATATTAGAAAAAAACCTTTCACTGTTAAGGTGGCCAGGCATTGGAATAGGTAGTCCAGGGAGGTGGTGGAGTCACCATCCCTGGAGGTGTCTGGATCTGGTACTGGGTAATGTGGTTTAGTGGTTTAGGGGTTGCAGTGGTAGTGCTGGATTTGTGGTTGGACTGGATGATCTTGTAGGTCTATTCCAACCTTGATGATTCTGTGATTCTATATCTGCATATTTGTGTAAGCTCTCATGTGTAATTTAGACTCATGTTTTGTTTCCCAGACAAATAAACCTTATTTTGTAATGTGGGTTTTTTTCTACTACATTTTAATTTTACCTCTTCTGCCTCCTTATTCCTGCTTATATTTGGTTGTCTAATAGAGAATAACATTAAGAGCAAGGTTCTGAAGATGAAAGCTTTTTGTTGTGTAACTGATGGAAACCCATGAAGTTTTCTCTATTGCAGCAGGACATAGAAAAGGATCTACAGGTAAGAGTTTCAAACGTAAAGCAAACACGAGTTTTACTACTGAGAAAAGTGTCAGTTACCATAGGCATGTTGGTGTATATGTTGGTAGACTTACCACCCTCTTCTTTTTCCCACTTTCTCCTTTGATTCTTCTACACTACTTCTGGGAGTTGGACTTTTCTTTGAAAGATATTTTAGTCATTAACTTACTTATTTTTCATATTTTTTCTGAGTAATGTCTTAGTAGTCTTCCTACTACTCTGCCAATTAAATGAGAATCTGAAGATAGTCTTTTATCACCTACTTGCCCCAATACAACAGGTTAGGTGCATTCTGCAAGTAACTTTCTATTTTGGACATCTCTCATATTGGCATATTCTTCACTATAAACTTGCGAAGAACAAAGAGAATAAGCAATAAGTAGAGATGAGTTTACAGATATAGTTTGTCTCTCCTATCTCAAAAATATTCTTTGTCTACCTTTGTGTTAATAATCACAAGAAGTGAAAATACTTCAAACAGTTAAAACATTTATCTATCCTCGAGTGAAATTTTGTGCTCAGAATAGACAAGGATTTTCATTTTTCTTTGTCTTAACATTTAATTGTTTTATTGACTGTAACAGTCAAGAAGATACTTTTTATATGTGGCTGAAATGACCAGTGGAAAACTGCTGAGGACATAACTTACTGAAAACAAAGCCCACAATAAAATAGAATTCCTTCCCATTTCAGCAGCAGTTGCATAATATTCTTAATTCTTGCATAGTTGCATTTATTTAAATTTATGCCATTATTTTGCCAAGATGTTTGTGCTGGTTTTGTTACTTATGGTCTGAAGCTTACTGACAGCTGACCCTGTAATAGTTTTAAGCTTGCTTTAGTACCATGATTGATCCCAAAACACAGATATTTGTTCACATGAAAAAGTCACTTATATTGGTGGGAAGAGTTTAATTTGACATCGTAGCCTAAAAAACCTCACAATCTGCACTTCCATGTAGATGTAGCTACTTAAGTTTCCTTTTTTTTTCCCCTTTTCTTGCCTTTTTCTTTTTGTTTTTTAAGTTTAAAAAACTTCCATAAAATGCAAAAGGTATCAAGATGTTTTCTTTAGGAAGGTTTTTTAGAGAGAACATAAAAATAAGCTATCCCCGTACATGGAATGCCACTAGGGCAAAGCACTGTGTCAAAGACTTTTATTTGCCCAATTCAGCCTGATCACGGATGAGAAGGTCTGCCCTAGATAAGTCAGGAAAGATATTGAAATCAGAGGATACACTTCTGGATCAGTAAAAGTGTCCCCCAGCCTGAAGCTGAACACAGGCCACTTACATTTTCCAGAGGCAACAGCTCAGAGTTCAGTCAAAATTTTTCACAAAATTCCATTTTTCTGAGAACACTGTTTCCAGGAAGGTATTCTCATTGTTCTACTGTGGAAAAAAAAAATCAATACATTTCAAAACCCAAAAACTTGCTTCAGAATGGCATTGATTCTCAAGTCAGTTCTGGTTGCAGCACATGTTCTGTAGCAGAAAGTTTGGGGGAACTTACAGTTATTGTCACACCAAAAACAAGGCTTTGAAAATCATAAGACAAGTCTCTAAATTCATTGAATGCTTACATGTCATCAGGTTTTTACTATATTATTTCCTGAGCCATGATTTTTATGTTTTCTGGTTATTTTGCACATTGCAGCATGTTTTTGAATCATAATTACTAGAAACTTCAGAAAAGATTTTAACCTTTAAGGGGAGATTTTTTAGAGAGAAGATGACATTATAATTTGGAAACTGTCCTTACAGACTCACAGACATTTTGGTAAAATCCTAAGTCCAATTACAGCAAAATACTTAAATAAAAATTTCTTTTTCAATATCATCGACATCTGTGAGTATCAGATGCAAACTTTTTATCCTGGTCCCTTTTACTGTACTTTAGGAATTGGCAGTGGTAAGGCACAGACAGGCTGTGTCGTCCATCCTGGGAGTGTGGCCACAAAAAGGTATCTCCAGAACTGGGAATGACCTAAAGTGAACTTTTAGCTCCTGTGCACTGAGGATAAAAAATTAGCCACAAAAATTCACCACATCCTGTATCTTATTTCTACTGATTGAAGTTCATGGCATAGTTGTTCTCTATACGTTTTCCTCTGAACATGTAAGGTTGTATTTGATTTTAGACTCTAAGAGAAGGTATTTGTAAGAGGTCCCAAAACCACTCGCCCCTTTGGTTGTGTCAATAAACATAATACATAAGTTAATTTGCACATGTATAACTTCATTATTTGCTTTGGAGAAACTTAAAAGTTTGGCTGTAAAAATATAAACCAAGGCAATGATCGCGTAACTAAAACAGCTACATTTTAAAGACTTCAAATGCTGATGAAAACAGTCATGAGTTTTTTAAAAGTTATCTTAATCTCTATCAGGTGATTGATTTACAAAGTAATAAAAGGTTCATTTTACAATGGTTAAAGGAGTTAGAACCCCGCTCCACATTTTGAGTTATTGTGCAATTCTTATTTCATTACTAAGAATATAAAGATGCACTCTTTAGTTAGTTTGAATTTATAAAAAGGAAAATAAGAAGTATAAAGAGAGGATCAATTTCACAGATAATGGAAGGCAGTAGAGATAAGGTCATTTGTTACAACTGATAAAACTACAATGATTCTATAAAGTGTTCCTCTTCCCAGCTGACAAGTATGTAAATTAAAATAAACACATGGAGCGTAATTATGGCTATAAACCAGCTGAGAGACTGTGGTATGATTCACGACTCTTGTTGCATAATCAAGGCAAGGCCAGATGCAGTTACAATAACCATATAGATACTATATAACCACGATGATATCATTGATCCAAGCACATGGAAGCACTGAAAGCTGGTGCTAATTAATATTTAAACTATCATATCCCCCTGAAGACACTCAGGGGAATAGTTATTCTACTCTGCCCCTTCAGGTATGAAAAATGGTACAATACTTGATATCCATAGGTGCCAGCCCCAGCAGTAACTCTCCTACATACATGGAGGAAGCAGAAAATATTCACTGCCTCCTCATCTGTGATGATAGACTGAAGTCCAACATAGTTCCTGACTTTGTCAGCCATCTGTATATTGGGACCCTACACATGTATCCTTATTCCACTTGTATAGAAAATAACTCATCTCTCTTTCCCCACATACCTCTGCATGCTGTACCATAGCTCCCATTTACCTGTGCTCACTAACACCACATCTGTTATCTCAATTTGCCTTAAATGTGTTGGTGCATCCTTAGCAGGGCAAGCAGCCTGTAGAAGACATTGAATCAGTGAATCCTCAGGTGGAGGATGGAGGAAAATGATGTCCAGAGCCTACTCCAGAAGGATAGAAGTCTTTCCTACAGCTATCATATGTATGTTATTAATTCTTAACATTTGAGTTTTAACACTGTTGATGCCTCAGCAATTCTCTTAGAATCTCTTATGTAACTCAGTCATTACACTACACAGATATGAAACTCAGTCAGCCAAATTCATGAACTGATTCAAAAAAAACAACCTCTGAAAAAAAATTGTATGCCTGCAGATGAAGGACTAGGGAGAGAACTGAATGAAATTAAATTTATGGTGCACCCACATGAGTATGAAAATGAGCTATGGCAGAGTTTGCAAGATCCTTTCCACTTCTCTCTCCTCTAGTACAGAGTTGAAAAACATTCTTTCTGTAGCAAATGTTTTGTCATGCAAAATTCAAACTTGTCAAACAGAAGCTCCTGTGGAGCCACAAGCAATCCCCTTGAAGTATTGAGCCCTAAATAACTGTTTTTATTTCCTGAGTGAGAGATTTTGTTATTTTCTTATCTTTTATTTCCATCCAGCGGACAATGCAGTGTTCCCACTAAAAGAGGTGGTGAGAATGGAGATAAATACGGAAATAAATACAATGGATACAGATACAACTTTTAGAATGGGGAAGATATGTGTGTGTGTATGTGTGAGCCCTAGGGTATTCTTCCACTTAAAAGGGAGTTGGGAAGTGAAAGAAAAGAGATTTAGTGTATTATAAATCATATTTAATAACAATAGTTTTTAAAAAATAGCTTCTAGCTCTAAGTTTTAGGTAATTTGAAAAAAATACAATTTAGAAAATGGTAATAGTAACCACGTTTCTACTCTTAGAGGCTCTACTTACCACGTTATTATTTCACATAGAAATCACTAAATAGATACTATCAATACAAAACAGAAGAGCTCAGAAAGTCTAGATGGATAACACCTGCACATGTTCTACACTACCATCTGTGAAAAACAGTACAGCCATTCCAGTTCAAGGACTGAGACAGAAAGGAGTTATCTGAGTTGGCTTTTGTCAACATACCTACCCTGTCCTTAAACTAGGAGCTGGATTACCAAGAACGATGTAACCAGAGCAGGTTATTACCAGTAAAGCATGTGTTGGAAATTGAATAAACAGCTGTGACTGAACTTCCTGCTCCTACTGCTATACTTTTCAGTTCTCCAGATAAACACTGAGTTCATGTATTCCTCTTGAACAAACTCATCCCAAGAGCTATGGTAAACCAGTCAGCTGGATGGGGATTTGCCGTGATCTACACCACACAAAACTGGGGAGAATTCCCATTGAAGGCCTCTTGAGAGGACTAGGTACCAAGGTGGAACCTGTGTATATTTACCCATCAGGAAACAAATGTAAGGGGGAAGAGGTGGTGAGGAAGAGTGGGAGAGAAAAGAAGGAGAAAGAAACAAGGGGATGGTTAGAAGGGGGGGAAAAAAGCAAGAAGGGCAGATGGAAAGAGAGAGGGATGAAAAATAAAAGCGTGGGACTTTTACATAAAATTGCAGAAGAGAAAAAGAAAATAGGTACCAACGCAATAGAGGGCATTGTCTAATATGTGGATATGACACGTGGGATATAACACTTAACAAGATTTTTATGTCTAATTTATACTCAGATTGTCACTTGAACACTTTAATCAGTTAGGCATGCTCAAATGTATTAAGCTTTATCTACGCAGGACTGACTTACAACATGTGGGAATTCTAAAGGATGAAGTCTTTTCCAAAAGGAAGAAGAAAAGGCAGAAGCCAAGTAAGAATCTGGAGAAAGAATCTGAGAGATCATAAGCCTCAGTCTCAAAGCAAGAGCAGACTTAACCTAATGGACATCAGAGAAAAGAGAACTGAACATTTCAGAATTGCAGTTTCTAGAGGGAAGAATGGCTGTTTGATCAATAGAGTCATACAGCAGGTTTTCCCACTCTAAAGTCACTAGTAAAGGAACTTCCCTGTTTTAAAAAGGTGAATCTTAGCCATTTTTTACTTTTATTTTAGAAGTTATCAGAGACACAGAAAAGATTATATTCAAAGAAGAATTACTGCAAAGGAAGCAAAAAAAAAATTTGTCTGCTTAGTAATTAACTAAAAAGGATATATTATGTCTCCTTCTTTTCAATATTTTTGTTTCCTGATATTGTTTTTGATAAGAAGCTGCAGTGATGAAGGCAAGAAAAGAGAAGTGGGGTGCTTCAGAAGGATCTGTCATCAAGGGAAACTCCATGAGGATTGCTGCTTACAGCAAATGTGATATCTACTTGAAAAGATTGCACTATGGAACTATAGAATCATGGCGTGGAAGGACCTTAAAGATCATCTGATTCTCCCCCCTCCAGCCATGGGCAGAGGTAAATGTCATGAGCTGGAGTGCTGCAGGGGGTCTTCAAAGTTTGTTTTTATTTGTGGAAAAAAAATCATAGAATCACAGAATCATTTAGGTTGGAAAAGACCTTTAAGACCATTGACTCCAACTGTTAACTCAGCACTGCCAAGTCGACCTCTAAACCATGTCCTTAAGTGACACATCTACACAGTTTTTAAATACCTCCAGAGATGGTGACTCCAACACCTCCCTGGGTAGCCTGTTCAAATGCTTGACAACCCCTTCAAGGAAAAAATTTTTCCTAATCTCAAATGTAAACCTCCCCTGGCACAACTTGAGGCCATTTCTTCTTGTCCTATCACTTGTTATTTGGGAGAAGGTACCAACCCTCACCTTGCTACAGCCTCCTTTGAAGTAGTTGTAGAGAGCTCTAAGGTCACTCCTGAGCCTTCTTTTCTCCAGGTTCAACAACTCCAGCTCCCTCAGCTGCTCCTCATTAGACCTGGGCTTCAGAATCTTCACAAGCTTCATAGCCCTTTTCTAGACTGATTCGAGCCCCTCAACGTCCTTCTTGTAGTAGGGGCCCAGAACTGAACACAGGATTCAAGGTACAGCCTCACTAGTGCTGACAGGGGGATGATCACTGCCCTAATCCTGCTGACCACACTAATCACTATTGATGAACAATTAATAACTCCTTGACTGCACTTATCACCCACTTCAGAGCAAAATGTAAACAGAATCTGTGATTCTTTCATCCTTCCTCATATAGAAAATAGATTAGGTTGTAGATTAGACTTCCCAATAAAGAGAAGGATAAAGAGTGAGCTTCCAGGTGAGTATTCAAGAGAATACATTGTATTAGCAAAACAAAGAAAGTTAAGTTTCTTATTTGAAAGAAAATTATATACCAGTCTTCTCCAAACTGTGATCTTGATGGAAACAAGAAATAGTGTGATACTTTCCATTCTCTCTGCTTTTGTCTCTGTATTTTTCTCCTACTCGTATGACAAATAGACAAAGTTAATTTTTGCAAAATGAATCTTCAAACACTAGTAAATTATTACTAGACCACATCAATATGCAAACTTTGTGTAAAACTTTTCAATGAAAGGTAAAGGAAGATGAGACAATGATATTTTAAAAGTAAGCCAATTAGGCCTAGATACAGTGTAGGATTTCTGGGTTTGTGACCTCTGTTTAAATATAATTCCAATTTTCTTTGCCACTCATCTATGAACGTATGCTATTGTTTATGTTGCTTGCAGACAGATGGACTATGCATTTCACTACAGGAATGGACATATAATAAGAAAAACAGCTCCTGAAACCTGTACAGATTCAGGATTTCTTTTCAGAACTTTTTATTTCAACACCATCCAGAAGCATTTATTAGATCACTGGGCTGGATTCTGTACAAAATGTGGACAGAATATATTCAGTGAACAGCTCTATCCATGAATTTACAGTACAATAATGACTACATTTTTTATATGCTTTTGAAAATCTATCTATACATATAAATTTATAAGCTGAGGAGAGGTCAAGAAAAGTATCTCTATAGCTAATTTTCTACATTATCATTATTATTATTATTATTATACTGTGTGAATAAAATAGCTCATACTTTCATGAAAATACTGATGAGTCACTGGACATGAAATTCAAACTTAGAGAATCAAATCCAAAACTCTTGACTGTTCTGCAAAACTGTTGTCAGAGCAAAGTACAGTCAGATAAAGTAATCCAGCAGACTGATTACATTAATCAAGTAAAAGTTTAAAAATTTATATGATTGAAATAGTACAAACAAGATATGAAGTCCTGTTCAAGGGTCTTTTGTTTCCAGATTATGTATAACCACATCTCTGGCAATGCCTCCTCCAGATACAAGTGCTGACAAGGCAGGAATCCATCACTATGTCCAGCCAATTCAATAAGCCAGAATCACTAATGGTGGATGAATGCATATGTTATGCTTTTCTTAAAGCCAAGATTTCCAAAGCTAGCTGCCTAAAGTTTTGCTTAGATATTTGTTTTCAGGTGCTGTTTAACTCAACTCACATTAATACCAATAAGTAATTAGAAACTCAATTTATGCATGCTGTTTTTAAAAGCTCGGGTCTCTCATTTTTGCTTCTTTGTGTGGATGCTAATATAGGAAAAATATATGCTTTTCCTACAAAAGAATTGAAAGTTTGTTTCCTGTGCAAAATAAGAATACTTTGGAGATTTGTGGTTTTGTTCTCTTCTACACATTTTTAACATGAGCTTAAATTGTCTTCACAGCTACGTTAACATTATTGTGTTTTATCTAACTAAAAATTATAAAGCACATGAAAGAAAAAATGAAACAATGCATACATATGAAATGGCTATAAAGACAAGATTAGGTAGGAAAATTGAGGGAATTGCAATTCCGCTTGCAGTATTC
Organism: Manacus vitellinus; assembly: GCF_001715985.3. Taxonomy (NCBI): domain Eukaryota; kingdom Metazoa; phylum Chordata; class Aves; order Passeriformes; family Pipridae; genus Manacus; species Manacus vitellinus. The sequence goes on from NW_021939396.1 coordinate 14,863,639, forward strand.
TGTATCTCGACTGAACCCGACTAATTCCCTGCTTTTGGCCAGAGGCTCCAGATTTCCATCCCCACCTTCAGGCTTGCCAAGTCTCGTTCATCTGGCAGCTCTGCCGTGCATCCTTCTGCCCAGCCGAGGTATCGCATGTCCCGCTGGCAGAACAGCAATTGCAGCCATTGATTGCCAAGGGCCTCGATGGCACCTGCTCAGCCTGCAGCCATCTGACCTCCTTTCCCACTATCCCCAATCCCCTCCAGCAAACCCCACAGAGCCTCAGAGCGGGTTTAAGGCTGTCCAAGATTCTGATTCCGTTGGTGCAGCCTTTTTCCCAGGCAGTAGGTTATATATCAGTTAGCCAGCCTCGCAGCAGCCCTGTCAACCCCTTTTTTGTCTTACCAGGGCTCTGTTTTACCCACAGCTTCCAGTTCACCTGATACAGAGTGTGCCTGCTGAAATAGCACTGTGTGCACAAGTTGCTCAGCCCTGTTGTCAGGTTCATATCAGTCACAAGTTTCATTCTCTGAAAACAGCCGTACAACAGCTTCAGTTCCTAGTGGGTTGTCAACAGTAATTTGTCAGTCTGTTATTTTTCATTTGGATTGCAATGCTTTTGAACATAAAGTTTTTGCATTTACTTGATTTCTGGTTTCTAGATGTCCAACCACAATTTCTTTTCTTGTTCTTATTTTAATTGGGATTCTCAGATAAATTCCAATCCAAACTACTTCACATTTAATAGCAGGAGAAATCATTCTTTCCATTTATTGTATGACAATGGGTACTATGTTTAAACTAGTGGCAATCACTTTTCCATGATCATACAGAATTAAGAAAGAAACCTTCCTCCCAGTGAAAAAAATACCAAGTAACCTACCTAGAAATGAAAGCTTTTCTATTCCTCTGAAGGAAGAGATTGATTATAGAGACACAGACACCAGCCACATGCCTGCAGCTGTGTCATATGATGCAGAAGGGCACATATTACTCCGGCTGAAGGATGGGGACTCCCTCTGCAACTTGATAAATCTGAGTCTGATTGATGGTACCCTGAAGCATTCTTCTGTATGTGACCTCATACCAGTGTACTGATCACTGCTACAACTAGCTCTTATTATCGACCAGAGGCAGTGCTAAAATCCTTGATTCAGCAACAACTTCATTTACAGGTTTTCATTTGGCTGTATGGCAAATGAAGAATGGGAGAGGGTTAAGGACTGGTTTAAAATGTCTTAATGTTTCACATGTAAATAATTGTTAATTAACCAAAACTCCATTAGGAAGTTAATAGTGGACAATTAATTTAAATGGAAATGTTCTCGCTACTTCTCAGTTTTGTCAAGGTGCAGTACAGGCAGCATGTTAAATCACCACATTTTTCCAACAAGCTATTTGAAATCTGTGGCAGCCGGATTTGATTGATGCAGTGTACCAGAGAGCATAAGTATTGCAGAAAATGCTATTTCAGAGTTCAAAGCAGTTGAAAAATTGCTGTTTAATAATTTAGCAGTGAAATGAAAATAATGTAAAGAAGATTAGCCATGATCTTTTATTGGGTGTTATTCATAGTAACGTTCTCATTTCTAGACCTGTTTTTTTTTCAAATTATATTTTTAATCAAATTCTTTGAATGAAAGCTTTGTTCTTTTTAGTGAGAGTGAGGCCAAAGGAGGAACCTCTTCTAAAAGAACAAACCATCTTTTGTTCAGCAATATGGTAGAACTAAAATTTGCTCTGTGTATCTTACTTTCCTTTTGTTTCTGTCACAATGATACACAAACAATTCAGCAGAAATCTCTGTCCCTCTGGAAGCTATTGTTTTCTTTGTGTGAACTCTTCAAAAGCACTTGCAAACATTCAGCTGCATCCTGTTTTAATATAGCACAGATGAGAAGTGGAGTACTAGGATAACTATTACATTTCAGTGTTTCTCCTGTGCCCAGGGCTTCCTTTACACTCAGGATGAGTTGCTTTGTCAGAGTACACAATGTCTCTTACACATGCCCATTTCCACCCAGTTACAGTTCTCCTTCCAGAAATCCTGAAGAACAGGAATCCCAGGACATTTGAAATATAGTAAATTCAGACTGCAAACCCTTATATTGGACACATAAAGTAATAGATTCTTGTGTCAATAGCATCCACATCTCATATTTCCAGGAAGATCTAAAAATTATTTAAATGCATATCTTTGAAAAAGCAAAACATAGTGTTATCTGTTTGCAGTTTTTTTCTGTACAACTGCCTCCACTAAAATAAATATTCAAAGCCATTTGAACATGCTTATCAGGCAGCTGGACAATCTGGTGAAATCTCAGTTCTAAGAATTTCCACAATTGTTCAGCAAATTGTTCAGTTTCAAATGTTGATTAATCTGGTTGAATATCCTGGCTAATGGAAATCCAGTTTTCAATAGAGATTATTTGCTAAATCCTCTCTATATTTGAGAATACAAACACAGGTTGCAAATGTATTTGGGTCATTGTCTCATCCTATAATTTTTCCAGCATTCAGTATACCTGGCCTGATCCTTTTGCTTGCTATCTAAGCACAAAAGAACAATTTCCATAAGAGTAGTAATTCCTGTCAGAGTGTTTTTAAATTTGAACTGGTGAAAACATTCTGTAAATTAATTCAGACATTATTTTACTTGACAACAGGTTTATTGATGAAACTGATATTGATTACTGGAATTCCAAACACAGCTGTAACAATGGAGATTTTTTTGCTGCAGTGTATATCCCCTGCTGTGCAAAAACATCCACTAAGACATTATAAGATTAAGCCAGTCTAGAGCTGTTGTTTAAAGAAAATCACCAGCAGTCACTGCTTTTTTTACAGAGTCTAGAACAGCATTATCTAGCAACTTGTAGTACTTTGATGCTGCTCAGAGATTGGAGGGCCCCATTCATTACATCCGTCGTTCTAGATTCATCTTTTGGCTCATCATGCTCTCTGATTCCAGAATCTTCCAATTTCTAAAAATCTTCCAGTTTCTAAATACATTTTCAGTAGGTTTTCAAAAAATTTTCAAAGAGCTGCTTTTTTTTTTCCTTAGTTCCCATTTTTTGTCTTCCTACATACTGCAAATTTACTTCTGTAAAATAAAATTAAGAATACAATTTTATATATATTGTTTACGTATGGAAGGTTATATTTGAAGAAACTATTTTGCTTTCTGTTTTATAATGAAATAAAAGAATAAACCTTATTTCCAGTCAAAATACAAGATATCAAACATATAAATTGCAAAGCTGTTTTCTCAGTTCTGTAAGCAGCAATGTATACAGATAAAGCAGTGCATGTGCAGCAGTCTGAAAATATCAAGCTGCAGAGTACCTCATATGTTAATCTGACATAAAGTGAAATCAAGCAGCAGCCAGCAAATACTTGTTCTTATCACAGATGCTATAGCATATCTTACAGTTGCTAACAAATAGCTTACATTTTCTTGTAAAAGAAATAGGAAGAAAACATGCTGACCTTTTTAACAGACAATAGAATCACCTTCTGCTGGGAATATTCACACATTTAAATTTACCAAGGCGTTTACTTGCTGTCCTGGAACCATGTCAGCATGTCTATCTTCTTTCTGTATTAAGTACATTGGAAACACTGCCACAGAAATTACTTAATTTTTAAAAAGAGACAAAAACAAACTTAAGGAATTCTAAATAGAGGTTGTCAAAGGGCATATACCACCTTGTGTTTCTTGGTCATGTATGACAAAACACTGAGAAATATGATCAGGGAACAGACATCAATTTAAAAGAATCACTGATTTAAATTAACAAGAAATACTATCCACAGTATTACCCACCATAGGAAATTATTCAAGATTTTAATTAAGAATAAACCTTATAGGAAATGAATCAGAGAGTATAAAAACAGTTGTTCATAAATCACATTTTTTTGCATTGAGTTTCTTAAAGAATTACATGCTGGATTTTTTAACATCAATTCTTGGAATCCCAAAACAGTAATAAAGTTCATTTTTGAAGAATTCCATTTGTCATTTTCCCTATATAAACTCTACAAAGCATTCCCATAATGTGAACTCCTTCCTATTTAATTAATGTCTGTTTAAATCAAAAGGAATTGCTAGTTTGGGATTTGGGAAGAAAAATAAAAAATTTTTTATGTAGACAAAGATAACTGTACTGTGCAGAAAGCAGATGCAAAGTATTTTATTCTGATTTTTATTAAGACAATACATCAAGGTTTTGTAAACCTGTGCCTACTAAATGGGCCTTTTGAAGCTGAGACTAGGCAATGCCACTGAACTGTGAATTAGCATGGGAATTTAATCACTGCTGTGGTATATGTGGGTGCGTGTTCTTCAGAAAGCTCTTTAAAATGCCTCAGATTTTACATCTGCAGAAATAAGTGCTGATTTACTAAATTACTGATGGTTGTGAAATATTCAGTTAATGGAAGAAAATTACAAAATAACTTTGAAATTACAGTATAATTTGTGTTGAAAGCATCCTGCTGAGCTTACCCAGACCAACAAGCCTGCTCGAGCAGGGTCAGTTGTAGCAGATTGCCTCAGATTGTGTTCAGGCTTTGAATATCTCCACAGATGGACACCTCACAACCATTCTGGTCAACATGTGCCAGTGTTGTACCAACTTCACAGTTCGTTTTCTTAGATTCAGATTAAACTGCCTATTTTTTTAATTTGTGGCCATTGTCTCTCCTGCCATTGCGTAGAAGTGAGAGGAGTCTGCCTACTATACCTTCAATTCTCCCATCAGGTGATTATATGCATGGGTGATAACCAGGTCAAAGAGTCCCACCTCACTCAACCTGTCCACTCCAGTATCCTAATAATTTCTGTGGCCCTTCATTGGGTGTGCTCCATAAAAGTTCACATCTTTCTTGTACTGGGAAGTGCAGAAGTGGCACTGCACTCCAGACATGTTTCATCAGGGCTGAGCAGAGGAAAGGGACAACCCTCCTCAGCTGCTGGCAACAACCCAGCAGGCAGGTTGTTGGATTTTTTTTTCTTCACAGGAACATTGCTGGCTCAGGGTCACCCTGTTGTCCACCAGGACCCCAAGTTTCATCCCTGCAAATCTGCTTTACAGGCAGCATAAAGTGTGTATTAGTGCACGGGGTTATTCCTTCCCCCCAAGTTCCTTAAAATGATCATCTCACTCCATGAGGATCAGCACGGCCAAGTCAGATATGGCAACACACTTTCTGAGCCCTTTTTAATTAAAAATGGTGTGAAACAAGTCTGCGTTCTCGCTCCTACCCTATTCACCATCTTCTTTAGCATGATGCTCCAAAGGGCCACGGCAGACCTAGATGATCAGGACGGTATCTACATTCGATACCGTACTGATGGAAGTCTATTCAATCTAAGGTGACTGAAGGCCCACACCAAGACCTTAAACCATCTTGTCCAGGAGCTGCTTTATGCTGATGACGCCGCCCTTGTTGCCCACACAGAAGCAGCTCTGCAGCATTTGACATCCTGCTTTGCAGATGCTGCTGTGTTCTTTGGGCTGGAAGTCAGCTTAAAGAAGACAGAGGTCCTCCATCAACCTGCACCTCAGGAAGTCTTCCATCATCCCCATATCACCATTGGCCAATCAGAGCTCAAATCAGTCCAACAGTTTAATTACCTAGGTAGCCTCATCTCCTCGGATGGTAAGATCGACAGAGAGATAGACAACAGGATAGCAAAGGCATATAGTGCTTTTGGAAAACTCCACAAAAGAGTATGGCGTAATAAACACTTGAAGAAAAGCACCAAGATCAGTGTTTACAAAGCCATAGTGTTGTCTACTCTCTTATATGGTTCCGAATCATGGGTCATCTACTGCCACCTACGTCTCCTAGAACGCTTCCATCAACGCTGCCTCCGTTCAGTCTTAAACATCCACTGGTCAGATTATGTGACCAACACATCTGTTCTAGAGCAAGCAGCTGTCACAAGTATTGAGGTCATGTTACTGAGAACGCAGCTGCGATGGGCAGGGCACGTCTCAAGGATGAAGGACCACCGCCTCTCTAAGATCCTGCTCTATGGTGAACTTGCCACTGGCTGCCGCATGAGAGGAGCCCCAAAGAAAAGATACAAGGACACCCTGAAACAACATCTCAGCCTTGGCCATATTGATCAACATAACTGGTCTACTCTGGCCTCCAATCGGGAGGCCTGGAGACATGCCATCTATAATGCAGCTGTCTCCTTTGAGAACACACACGGGATCACTCTCGAGAAAAAAAAAAAGGCAACACAGAAAGAACCGTGTATTGCAGAATACACCATCTAAGGAGTCTTTCTGCTGTGCCTTATGTAATTGGATATGTCTGTCACGTATTGGCCTCATAAGCCACCAGCGTGCCTGTAGCAAATGCGGATAGAGCCCTTCCCAAATCTTCGTTCGCGAAGCCCAGCCATGATGATATTCCTTCCCAGGTGCAGGATTTTTCTTTTCCCTTTGTTGAACTTCATAAGATTTCTGTTGATCCATTTCTCCAGCCTGTCTAAATCTATGTGAATGGCAACACAACCCTCTGGTGTCATCATACATACAGTTTATCTCACTTTTTAAATCTCTGGGATTTAAGGGATACATCTCTGAAACATTACTATTTACCTAACTTGGAATACAGTCAAGTTTTTGGACTCTTAATCCAAAGCAGTAATCTATGTTACAATTGTTAAAGTTGTATTATTTTAATTTTATTCAATGTCGCTGTCTGTAAGCAGAAGCTCTGAACTCTTCCCTAACCTAAATCAAGATTATCAAGCCTAGCATAAAGCAGAGCATCAGCTGTGTTCCAAAACATTGTGGGGGGCAAGAACAAGCCTGCCAAAAAAAAGAGCTGACTTTTGTATTAATCTGGAAATTACAGTAATCACCCAGAAAATGGAGAGGTCTGGTCTCTTGACCTTTTCATCCCAAAATGATTTATACCAGCATTTCTCCTTCCTCAGACAGTCTCATGTTTTCCAATAAAACCTTGACCAAATAAAAAAAGTACAAATCAAGAAAGAAACTTAGCAGCAGAGCTGAGGTCTGTCCTTTTTTGATTTTTTTTTTAACAGATTTCAGCCTCTAACTAGATATTTCTCTTCTCTTTCCATGATAAATGAACTCTCAATGGTTACTTGATAAGCTATTATTTAGGAAACACTCTAGAAAAATGGTTTGGCTCCTTTTAAAATGAGACAGGTCTATAACTAGTCTTCATTAAATGACATTTGAGTACTACAGAAGTGATACCTCCTGGAAACCATACTTAAATCCTACTCACTATACGCACTTGCAGAGAATTACTTCAGCAGTATGTTCCAAGGGGATGAGCATATTCATCTTGAAAACACCATAAACTTTCAAGGAAGCCAACCTTTAAGTTCCAAAATTGAATTCAACAGTACTGATATAGATAGCCCTGCATTTGGCCTTTCCTATTGATTAATGCTAGGTCAGCCCTTCCACAGTATATTCATCTTTTTGGATTGCACTTTGGAAGCAATGGATGTTTCTAAATGATTGTGTGGGGAGCACAGAGGTCTAACCCTGACTTTCTTGGAGCATTACTCAGAGGAGAATGTCGAATTAGTCTCTGTGGATTTCACCTGGAGTTCGAATTTATCAGATGCAGCTCTTTACTTTCTTGCCTTGGGATTTAGGCCATTGTCAATATTTAACATCACTTTTAAATGTAAGGAGAAAAAAAAGTCATTATATATATCACAAACCAAGCAAATAAGAAATGTCCGGAATACTAAAATATTAATTATTTTCTGATTCAGAACATAACCTTGTAATACTTACCTAATAGCTTTGACGTTTATTATACTAGTATAATCACTACTGTTTTTATAACCAGAACTTTCACAGTGCCAAATTTCATGTTTTTTTCATGATGTATTTATTTTAAGTTCACTATTAAGTTGAAGCAAATAAAATGTAAAGGTATATCAAAGAACACTGAGGGAAATAATGACAATTTATACGATAGGAGTAAAGTCTATAAATCCGTACCATGAACATGTCTAAACAGCCAGGTCTTCTCTTCATAAACCTACATGCTCGGGATGAAGTCCTGCAACAGCAAAACTTCAAATATATTAAAAATTAAATTTATTCTTAAATGTTGCAGAATTGTTTTGGATCTCTAGTTTATCACTGTATAAGTCTGTATTCATACATGTTCATACTTCTTGAAAAGGTACATGAAAATTGTGGGAAAGCATGTCCTTCTCATGGAACGCTGTCAAGAACTGAGAAAGTTCTGGAGACTGCAGAATGTGGTTGGGTGAAGAAGAGTCCTAGCACAGTGCTGAAACCCATGTCTGAAATGATGGAAGATCTTGCTAACCCATGGGGCCTTAACATTGAGTTTGTTGCTACTCAGGAAAATTACTAAAGCTATGATGACTCGGAGACGGCATGCCCATCTGAAAGGACATAGATAAAGCAGGAGATATTGTGTGCCAACCTTTTGTTCTGTTCTGTCTTCTCCAGTTGCAGAAAGTGGCAAACACTTACAGCAGGTAAGTCAACAATTTACGAGTGCAAGCTTTAGCCAGAAATTGTATTTCAGTCAATGCTCTTTGTTATCACCCATCTCTGATGGCTTTTTTCGTTTTGCCAAGTAGACTCTGATACATGGATTGACCTGCCAGGACTAGGTTTGCCTATGCCAAGAATTCTCACGTCTCTACCTGTGCTCCTTTCACTGCAATACTCACATAAAAGCAATCAACTTTTAATAATAAAACCAGCTGAATTGGGCTTAAAATTTTAATTATTTGTAAATGTGAAAAATGTTTTCAAATTATTAAAAACAATTAATTTTTGCACATAGTTAATCAGTGTAACTAAATACTAGTACTACAGTCACTGTCATCTGCTTTCTTTCCTTCCTATCTGCTGTGTTCAAAGGGCACATTTCAAATTAGATGGTAATTCCTCATGGAAGCTTTTCCTCATGTGCAAGTCTTCATCTTCAAAGGGTCAATATGTTCTGTAAAGGTAGAAGCTATTTTTTTAAATGCAGAAGCAAGTCTTTCAGGATCAGAGAATAAAGAAGAGATATATGAACATATTTTTTCCTGTAATGATAATTCAGTGCTGATTCCAGAAGAATATACCAGATACTTATCCTTACAGTATCAGCTCTTCCTATTAGCAAAGATTTTGCTTTGGCTTTAAAATTTGAAGTTGTAAATATTTTTTGGACTATGCATATTTATGATGTGTCAGTGGAAAAACTATTCACATGGCAAAAATCATTTTCATAAAAAGGGTTGATTAATAACTTCGGTTGAAGTCTCAAAAGTATGTATATAAACCCTCAATTTATAGGAGCCTCATTTTCTATTCCTTTTATCCTTCACAGAATGACTCCACGTTAGACAATTTCCTGACGTCTTTGTGTGTACTCTCCTCAAAGAAGCCAACCAGTCTTTGTTATGCCAAAATCCTACTCACATTTATCTATCTCCAAGTAATCATTCCCACGAGATGAAAGTATTGTTTACTTCCACAGTAAAACAATGTATATGTAATTTATGGCACTCTCTACACTACATTTCCAGTAACATAGTCAATGTATAAACTCTCTTTCTAAACCTTCCTGGATTTTTATGACTGTATCAATAGCTTCATACCCTAGCATCTATTTAAGGAAGCTCTGCAGCCGGGGATAGATCTTAAATTCTAATTCTGTCTGCAGCATGGTGTCTACCTCAGCAGCTCTTGAAGACATAGAACAGCCATTTACTCATCACTTTCTGAAATCAATAGTTTGTTACCTGAAAATAAAAAATAAGAAAACAATGTCAGATTGCCAGCACAAGGAGAAATGTTCATGAATCTATCTCTGAAAAATGCCACAGGGGCAGCTACTTTCATCTTTACCCACCTCTCCATCCTTCTCCAATCTAGCAGGTCCAAACTTAGAATAGGTAATTGGGTTGTAACGTAGTTGGATTAACGTTTTCTGTGCCTAACGGAAATCAAAATAATTTTTTTTCTATAGAAATGTTTGAAATAGGTTTTGTTCTAACTGATCAACAGAAAACCTAAATGATAATAGAAAATAAGCTACATGAGAGAAAACAACCTGTGACATTCACAGTTTACCATGTGCACTGATGTAATTTTATTATATGCCACATAGAAACAGCTGTCCCTGACATGACTAAGTGAAATCTTTCAATCTTCGATATTTAAAGATGTCAGCCAGATGTAGGGTATCAAGCCATGCTACAGAAAGGCTGAGTGCTCACAGAGAATCTTGTTCGGAATAATTAGATCTTGATTCATTAAGGTAGACACTAAGTAAAGTAGAGCTGTAGACAGTAAGAATCATGTTTTATGTCAAAAAGTTTGACTAGACTTCTCAGTACATGTTACAAGAAGAGAAATGTCTTGCAACATGGATATTAGTAAAGCTTTACATGGTTTGTGATGTTCATGATAGTTGGAAGCTAAATAACTTCCCTTACGTTATCCACTTCCTAGTATATGTATTTACACACACATACATGCACACACGTATATATACACACGCAGATGCATTTGTGTTTTTCTAAGGTCTGAGCAGAGGTAGCACATATAACTCTTTTAGACAAGATCTACTTTTCAGCAAACAAAATTACAGAAATATAGCAATGAAGCAGATTTTAGTCTTATGTCCGAATTCTTTGATACTTAGAAAACTGATGCCTAACTAATTCAGGAGCACAAATCCCATTTGTTTAACCCAAATTTTATAGAATTTCAGAAAGAAACTACTGTCAGAAATCGGGGAAACAACTCAAGCTTGACTGTCAACAAGAAAAAATAAGTGAGTGGAAAAGAATGGCTTCCTGGGGAAAAAAAAAAGTGTAGAGAAGTTCAACAAAAACTAAGTCAAATGAACAAGAAGGTTGTAGACAACTGTTTCAAAAGTTCACTCAAGATAAAATGAACCTTCCAAATTAATTGTAATAATAATATCAATTGAAATGTTCAGAAAGGACAAATTTGAACATTTGAATAGAGTTTGATTCTCTGAGTATTCACGTATCATCTATTGATTCCCCCTCAAGCAAAGAAAAAAAAAAAAAAGTTCTTGAGATATGTCAAAAACACACAAAAGTCAAATAATTAAATATTCATGAAAATCTTTGTCATACTTTAGCATTTTCTGAGTGAGTTACAGTACCAGATCTCCAAAGAACATGATTTAGATTGATTATTATTATAGTAGCTTCCATACTAACACAGATCAGACTGAAAAAACCTCTCTTTCTTACCTGTCCAGCCTAAAGGCTGGAATGTTTTTACATGGTGTACCTAGTATTCCAAAATCTATTCTGATTCATGGACTGTCCAAATGCTACTCTGTGAGTGACATAGCTATTTTCTGAAGTTTTATCTACTATCACAGTAAAGTCTTAGAAATACATGTGAATGGATAGATGAAAGTAATTCACTGCAAATACAAAAGTTGCCTTTCTCTTTAAAGAAAGGTTACTGAAATCAATACATCTTTTTGTCCATGTACTTCTCCACAGATAACACTGGGAATTCAGCTCATTATAATACATGACTTTGGCTCAGGTAAAGGGTAGATCGTGGTGTGTGACAGGTAACAACGTGTGCATTAGAGCACAGCGAACACAGGTCATCATCTTATCTGTGGAGCACTTGTATCTGCAAATCAAAATATCTGATGGACTTCTCTTATAAGTGGAAAATGGAAGTAAGATAGAAAAATATTTTAAATCAGACTTCCTGTCATAAATTCAAAATAAGCTTATTTTTAAAACTCTTCCTAAGATTGATGCTCTGAGCTTGAGATGCAGTGCTTGTAAGCATCTCCGCCAATTCTGTAAAACTGGTGTAGAAACTCTCCATTCACACTTGATAATGCTTTTCATTTACTTGTGAAAAAATTTCAAAGTTTATTCATACATTTACACATCATCATTGTTGCTTTTTCGATGAAAGAAACATCATTCATAAAGTTGCAGAATAAATATTTGGACAATTTTTTTAATTGTCTCAGACCTACATATAAAGCAGATGTTTCTCTAAAATAAAATTTATAAACTTCTTTTTCACTGTTCTTTTGAAACCTTTGGAAGAAGTATTATTTCTAGTAACAACTGTATTGATCAGAAAAATCTAATGAAGTTCTTTGGTCTCTGCTTCTACTTTTTGGTCCTAGTTGCCTTTATAAGCTTAGAAGTATTCAGTCTTTCTCTCTCACTAGGCTTCAAAGTAGAAAGAAAAACTACAGTCAAAGACAGTATCTGGAAGAGTGTTTCCATTTCCAGCTAATGTAGATAAAAGAAATACTTCCGAAAGTACATCTAAAACTATTTCTTTTTGAGCAATGATTTATACTGGAATAAAAGGGAAAGTCTCCAGTAGAACTTTACCAGTAAAGGTCAAGTCATGGCAGTTGGAACACTCTGTAGAAGAAGATAATGTACATAATGAAATACACATAGATAAATATATGTATATACATATACACAATCATGTATATAATAAAAACTTTTTTATTATCTACTTAAAGTTAATAAAATGAAATTTATCAAATTTTTATTTCAGGAATTTTTTTCTTTTAAAGTGTATTTATCATAGATTCATAGAATCAGATAGATATTCTATCTAGTGCATAAAAAGAATGACTGTCCAGACAAAACCAAAAATAAACACACAAACAAAAATCAACCCAAAAAACAACAACAGTAAAAACAAATCTCAAAACAAACAAAAAGTGCAGATCAAGGCAATCATTGGGAAAGGGGAAAATGGCATAAATCCACCAACTGTTAGGAAGAAAGATGGAGAATACAATGCTGGTTCAATTCTGATTTTTCCCATCAGAGATCTGCCACATATGACCACCTTGACTGGTGACTAAGAGCCACCAAGGCTCTTAGGACCACAGTCATCAATTCTCAATGAATGGCATCAGCTGTGGGGTGTTTCGCTATCACAGCTAAAATAGGATATGATTCCAAAAGAATAATACTTTTGTACCTATAGTGATGATGTTCAACAGAACTAAAAACTATGAACTGACAAAGTGTGCTGCTAAGGAATTAATTAAATAACATTTAGTTATAAACTGGACTGATTTTTCAATCATTCCCCTTCAAATGACTTCTAATTTCTTAACTGCCATATAGATAAATTCGTATGTATGTATACACACATTTACTTGCAATACTGGGGAAATACATATAAGTACAGAGGAGTTTGGTGACAAATGGACTGTCTTAGTGTGTAAAATTTATTTTTACTCTTTTTGTCATTTTTCCATGGTACTTTACATTCTTGGAATAGGTTTCTAAAGTAATGTATGCCTTACTCCCTTCCTACATTTTATTAATACATTATTAAATAATATAAGCCAAACATACACTTTTATAATACTTCATTCCTGGGCTCCAAAAGGTAATCAAAATTGATACATGAAGAAACACGCAAAGAAACAATCAGAAAACAGATATTTTGGGTGTAGATTCCCGTTCACTGCAAATCACTGACTGATAAGCATTGATCTCTTGCTTCCTCACATTCTGTACTGAATGTCTTGCTTGCAAATCGTGTACAACTGTGTATAAACTGTATGGCAGTTCATTCTTGGTCCTGCTAGAGTATTTGTTCCACTGGGAGAAAAAAGTCAGTCCTGAACTCGTTTCTGGCCCTTTTCACCTGAACCATTTCACAATTTCATGGAAGGATGATATCAAAAGCTAATCATATTATGACAATGACTAACTTAGAAAAAGTTAACATATGTGTTGGGTATGCATGGCAAGGTTTAGGTAGCAGGGAGACTAAAGGGGTGACTTCTGTGAGAAGCTTCTGTAATTTTCCATTACTTCAGTTTTCTAACTTTTTTAATTGTGATTATTACATGTTATCACTTAGCTTACTGAGCAATTGTAGCATATGGTCAGCTCTTTATGCAGGTCTGCACTGGTTTATGTTTATGTTTTAAAATTTCTGGATCAATAAAAGTAAATTTTAAAAAAATGCAACAACCACAATACCATAAAACATCTTCCCTTTCATTATTTTTACATTCATTCTCTGAAAGTTTTCTAGAAAGTGAACTTTTTCAATCATTCAGTCCCAAGTGTAAAGTAAAACCAATGAGTACATTAACATCAAGTTGGTATTTAATCTCTCAGAAGCATGGTAGACTAGTTTGCAACTGTAAAAACTTAGCAAGCTCACCTGGCAAATGATTTCTCCTTTAAATAGTTAGAACATCTTAAGCTGTCCAAAATCACAAGCCAATTGAGAGATTAACAATATTTGTGTCTGTTGTTTTCAAATATTCATTAAATATATTAAAAGCCTTTCAGTCTTATTCACTGTGGGAGTGTTGTTTGTTTTCCTCTGGATGATACAAACAATGTTCTGATATACTAATTGGAAAAAAATAATATATATGATGTGAGTCATCTTCTACTGTAAAATAGTAAAGGCTCCTGTTATTGTTCAACTGCCAAAATGTTTATAGAAAATGTCTGATGCACATCTATGAATCTATCACTCATTCTGAAGTAGGTAGGTTGAATGATTATAAATCTTTAATCGATGTAACATTTTGAGATGTCAGAAACCAGTGCAACTTGGAAATATATTAAAACACATTCAAGGAAGGAATTCTGGGGCAATACTAGGTTTTAATAAGAGTTCTATCACTGAATTTTGTTGATCCTTGTTTTCCTCTTCTAAAAGAATGTAAAAGATATGAATTGTAAATTTATGGACCGATGAAATAGGTGACAGGTCAATATTGTGGCGAAAGTATTTATCAGAGAATATAGTTTTGAAAAAGGCGTGATAGTTGCTGGTGGCCACTTAAGTTTATGAAGATAATGTTAGTCTTCTTCATTGTCTAGAGGTAATTACCAATGACAATGAACTGAGAAGTTTAATATAAAAAATTAAACATTACTGTAGAAGTGGACTGCATAAAATTGAGTGTCTTGAGAAACAAGAGATTTCCTTATGCAAGTACACCTGAGTTATAAATCACTAGATACTTAAATTTTTCACTGTAGCTGGAATCCAGCTTGGGCATTCAAGGTAATGTTGAAACATAGTTATGTTCCTATCACACTGTGCAGAAAAATGAAATCTCTTTTCAAGGTTATATGTTGCCCATCATGTCTACCTACTGCCATAGTTGGAAGTAGAGGACTAACTATTGTGCATGGAGCCAGTGCTCCACTCACCAATTTTCTTGAATACTGAAGGTCATAACACAATCAGAGCTAACAAAGGTGGTGCTGTGAGGGTGGAGAGACGCTGACACAGGGTGTCCACAGAAGCTGTGAGTGCCCCATCCCTGTAATTCTTCCAAGGCCAGGTGGGAGGGAGTTTTGTGCATCTTGGTCTAGTGGAAGGTGTCTCTTACCATGGCAGGGGGATTGGAACTATAAGCTCCCATGGCATAATCTTTAAGATCCCTTCCAACACAAACCAGTCTTGAGTTTGCTCAGTCTAGAAAAGAAAAGGCTTAGGGGTGACCTAATTGCTGCCTTCCAGTACCTGAAGGGAGCCTACAAGAACAATGGAGAGGGACTTTTTACAAGAACAGCTAGGGACAGGACAAGGAAGGAATGGCTTCAGACTGAAAGAGAGTAGGTTTAGATGAGGAAGAAATTTTTTACTGTGATGGTGATGAGGTATAAATTCTTTACTGTGAGGGTGATGAGGCACTGGAACAGGTTACCCAGAGAATTGTGGATGCCACATCCCTTGAAGTTTTTAAAGTCAGATTGGATGGAGCCCTGAGCAGCCTGGTCTAGTGGAAGGTGTCTTGGTCCATGGTAGAGGAGTTGGAATTACATGATCTTTAAGGTCCCTTTAAGCCCAAACCATTTCATGATTCTTTGATTCTATGATTCCATGCTGTGCAAATATCTAGGATTCTGTGAAAAATAGTAGCAAGGGGAACAGTGTAGTAAACTCTTTTTTTTAAAATTTACACTGTTTTTAAAAGTTTACTGGTTAATTTCATGCAATTTAGAATTCAGCAATCAAGTTCACCCTAAGTTATTTGAATGAAACTAGTCTGCTGTACAAACATATTAATGTTTCAGTCTAATTTGTCTCTTCCAAATAAGGAGTTAAATCACAGATTTCTGAATGAGTCTTAGTGCTCCCTAGGTTTGTCATGTCGCTCCTGAAGGTGTTCTTCAATCAAAGCACTCATCAGTTTATATAACAAAATGTTTACTAAGCCATACCCTATCCTGTGCAGATTCATAAACATGTTGGTTCATGGATAAGCACTGGCTTTCCTAAGGGCATACCCATCTTCTGCTATCTAAACCTGAATTAATTATGTAGTGTTCTTAAGAAAAAAATATTAGGCCAGATACAACAGCCCAAGAAAGGTGTCAGTTGCCTCATTTCCCTCACTCCTGGTTCAATAAGTGACAAGGCTGAAAGTGTATTCCCAGAAGACATACGCAACAGAGCACATGGACATACCACATCCATACCTATACACATGGCTGGCCACACAGATAATGAATAGACACACGGAGTGTTTGCACACAGACAGCATCAATGACCTCATACTTCTCTCTCTTGTTGAGCAGATGGAGACCTACTAGTGAGAAAACCTAGACATCTGTACAATTTGTACCCCTCCCAATGCAGCTGCTGGAACCCAGGCCTCTGTTGCTTCAGTTCCTGACACCATAGACACATGGGTCCCATGGCCTAGTGAACCACTCCAATTGCTGCCACTTACATCCACACTCTTCAGTCTCTCCACCTGCTGGCACTGCAAGTACGCTGGCACTCTGACTCACGGTCCAACTCCAGTTGTAACACTGATATCCCCATACATACACATGCACCTAGAATAGAGTCCCTCAGCAAGGAAGGAGTTAGAAAATAATTCAGTGAGAAGACGGGACAGATGGTGTATATCAGGTATGATCAGACAAGTGTATTGACCACTGAATTCTTTATATGTGTCTGGACCTTTTTACTCCCTTATCCTTTCTTTTCTCATACTTATTTCCCCCCCAAATCAGCTGATTATATAATTTTCCCCACCTTTGGTTCCCTCCGTAAACATTCCTGTAATAACACTCTTCCAAAATGCTCTTTCACTGCATCCTACAATGTGTTTGGCATTTGCTCATTGTGACAGATTTTGTACCCAGTCACTGGGCCTGAGGTAGTCCTGGGACTCATCTGCAAGGCACCCAAACGGAGTGTCCCTTTCTCTGAATCCTTGAGTCAGAGTCCTATCTGCCATTTTGCCTCTGTGCTACTCTGGACTTGTGAAGATAAGCCTGTGATAAACTTAAAACTCCTGTTGTGGGCCTGGTAATAGTCTGTCAGAGTACCATTCAGGCTTCTTTGCTCCTGTGTGAATTTATAGAAGAGCTTTTCTCACACAGCCTAGCATAAGCAAAGCACAAGATGCAAGGAAAATATTTTAAAAACCTGGAAATAAGTAATTTAGAGTCCTCATTTATTGCTATTGATCCTGTTCCCTTTGTTATTCAATAACTCTTTTAATGGAATAATTGCTACAATGGAACAACCATCTTCTTACAAAGAAATAGATATGTATATAAGGGGCACTTAATACGAAGTTAGTCAGAAATGCCACATTGTCTATGCAGGAGTTAGACATTATTTTCTAGATAGTCTGTGAAAACTGGAGGAATTTCATATAATTTTAGTCAAATATGATGATAATCCAGGTCTTCTTCATAGTTATCAGGAACAGACAGGTATCTCTTAAGAGCAGATCATTCTGTAATGAGTGGAATAGAGTTAATTTTCTTTATAGTAGCTGGTATAGTCCTGTGCTTTGGACTTAGAGTGAGAATAATGCTGATAACACAGTGATATTTTAGTTGTTGCTAAGCAGTGCTTACACTGTCAAGGTCTTTCCAGCTTCTTATACCATTCCACTGGTGAGAAGACTGGGAGAGCACAAGCAACTTGGAGGGGGCACAGCCAGGACAGCTGATTCCAGTTTATACCACATGTATAAACTATAGGAAAAGCTGGCCAGTAACTACTGCTAGGAAAGTGGTTGTGCATCAGTCAGTGGGTGGTGAGCAATTGCATTCAGGTAGCACTTGTTTTGTATATTTTATTATTATCATTATTATTGTTATTGTTGTTTCATCCACCTTTTCCGTTCAGTTAAAATATTTGTATCTCAATCCACAGATTTGACATTTTTTCCCAGTTCTCTCCCCCATTCCACTGCAGGAGGGAGGGAGTGAGTGGCTGTGTGGTATTTAGCTGCCTGACAGGCTACAGCACAATACCTGGAAATCTACCTTTTGGAAGTTAGAGATTGGTGTTTGTTTTCATCACAAATGCTGATCCTACATGTACATTGTGTAGGGGTTTCTTCAGAGGTAAGTCCATGCCTTCCTGGGAATGCCTCTTCCAACATGGATGACATCTGCTGGCTCAGAGTGCAGATGGGAGGCAAAACCACACCACTTTGGGGTAACAATAACAGTATTTTTCACACCTAGTGATATTTGAAGGTTGTAAAATAAAATAAAATGCCATCTCTGCCTGAAGGGGGAAAGCAGTATGTGATTCTAGTCTCAAAGGGGTTTCCATGAACAATGTTGGAGACTTAAAGCTTCAATTTTTCCAATGATTTACAGAAAAAATATGGTTCATCAAATCCTTAAGGAGTGTGCTACTATTTAAACTAAAATTTGCAAATCTAGCCTTCTGAAGATTCAGTTGGTTTCTTTTCTACTTATTTGTTATCAATAATATTTCTATTAGTGTTCTGCATTAATATCCGTAACGGTGTTACCATTTTGCATAGACTGTGCTTTTAGAGAACATTTCTGAGATGCTATTGCTCTCGGTGAGTAGGGGTAGTGATGTACATGATGAACAAAATGCAGCAGATTCCAATTAACTTTCTTTTCTACTTTATTGGTAAAGCTGTGCTAACAGTAAGTAATAAAGTATTAAACTTATTTTCATGGCTACAGTCAGTAATTATGATTCGGAACACACCACAGGGCCAGTCCTCTCACAACAAATGATGCCACTTTAATAGATATTTTTATTTATTTTTTTTTAGAAATAGAGGTACTCTTTTAATACTAAGACTTTTAGAATCATAGTATCATAGAATCAACCAGCTTGGAAAAAACCTCTGAGATCATTAAGTCTAACCCTTGATCCGATACCACCATAGTTACTAGACCATGGCACTAAGGGCCACATCCAGTCTCATCTTAAAAACCTCCAGGGACAGTGAATCCATCACCTCCCTGGGCAGCCTATTCCAATGGCTGATTACTTTCTCTGTAAAAAATTTCTTCATAATATCCAACCTAAACTTCCTGTGGCACAGCTTAAGACCATGCCCTCTTGTCCTACTGTTGATTGCCTGGGAGAAGAGACCAACTCCCACCTGGCTACAACCTCCTTTTAGGTAGTTGTAGAGAGTGATGAGCTCTCCCCTGAGCCTCCTCTTCTCCAGGCTAAACAACCCCAGCTCCCTCAGCCTCTCCTCATAGGACTTGTGCTCCAGTCCCTTCACCAGCCTTGTTGCTCTTCTCTGGACCTGCTCCAGCACCTCAATATCCTTCCTGAACTGAGGGGCCAAGAACAGGACACAGTACTCCAGGTGTGGCCTCACCAGCACTGAGTACAGGGGCAGAATCACTTCCCTAGTCCTGCTGGCCACACTGTTCCTGATCCAAGCCAGGATGCCATTGGCCTTCTTGGCCACCTGGGCACACTGCTGGCTCCTGTTCAGCTTCCTGTCAATCCAAACTCCCAGGTCCCTTTCTGCCTGGCTGCTCTCCAGCCACTCTGTGCCCAGCCTGTAGCGCTGCAGGGGGTTGTTGTGGCCAAAGTGGAGGACCCGGCATTTGGCCTTGTTGAATCTCATCCCGTTGGAATCAGCCCGACTCTCCAGTCTGTCCAGGTGCCTCTGCAGAGCTCTCCTGCCTTTCAGCTGATCGACATCCCCCCCCAGTTTGGTGTCATCTGCAAATGTGATAATGGTACACTCAATCCCCTCATACAGATCATCAGTAAGGATATTAAACAGAACTGGGCCCAACACTGATCCCTGGGGGACACCACTAGTGACCGTCTGCCGACTGGATGCAGCTCCGTTCACCAGCACTCTCTGGGCCCGACCCTCCAGCCAGTTCCTAACCCAGCAGAGAGTGCCCCTGTCCAAGCCATGGGCTGCAGTTTTTCAGGAGTATGCTGTGGGAGACGGTGTCAAAGGCCTTGCTGACGTTCAGGTAGACCACATCCACAGTCTTCCCCTCATCCACCAGGCGGGTCACCTGATCATAAAAGGAGATCAGGTTGGTCAGGCAGGACCTGCCCTTCCTAAACCTGTTTTGGCTGGTTCTGATCCCTTGTCCATCCTGTAGGTGCTCTGTGATTGCACTTAGGATGATCTGCTCCATAACCTTGCCAGGCACTGAGGTCAGGCTAATGAGCCTGTAGTTTCCCGGGTTTCCCTTGCAGCCCTTTTTGTGGATCAGTGTGACATTCACCAACTTCTAATCATCTGGGACCTCCCCAGTGAGCCAGGACCATTGGTAAATGATGAAGAGCAGCTTGGGGAGATCTGCCACCTCCCTCATCACCCTAAGACAGGGGGTTATTTTAGAAATAATTGCCAATAATTAAGGATGAAAATATATGGCACAGAGATTGTTTTATTTTTCAATTTATTTTCTAGCAAGTTTCTGAATTATAACTATTTGGTAAATATTCAAAGAGGGAGTGAATATTGAAAATTTTACACTTACTTAAATGTTTAATTAATGTCTTTATTGTGACAAAATACATCACAGCCTTATCCTTTAAGTAGAAATGTGGGCTCAAATTAAGTAACTATGCCTATGTAAAATCATCACCCCATACACTACAGTCACAATAACTGATGTTGTTAGACATATCAGTCTCACACCAGATTCTTACTAATTAGGCACATTTGAAATGAGATTTTTACAGTTGTCACAATGCAGGCTACAAAAATGTATAATTTTAAATCACCTCAGCATTGACTATGATTTTTCCATCTAACAAGTCCAATTGAATGACAGATTTAAGGAGCGTAAAGCTGTTGATTTACCAATACAGTGAAAGACAGGCAGTGTTCAACTATGAAAATGGGGAAAAGGTATTGAGGATGAATTATTATGTGGCTGAGACATGCAGAGACCCAGTGAAATAGCACTTTGAAGGAGTTCCTCTCCTTGTGGAAATCAAGTGTTACCTTCTCCATCTAGTAATTATCATAGTACCATTTTATATCCAAGGAGGAAGAATAGGTGTAAATTAAAAAATATTTATTTTTCATATATTTCATATTATCCTAAAATGCCCATGTAAAATAAGTTCTTTTAATCCTTAAGTAAGGATTCCTCCTTTGACTATAAACGTAGCCTAGTGATCTTCTTATCTGTTTGTGCCTGCATTGCAAATATCGTGTGACAAAATTCAAAATTTAGAGTGGGATTAATTTCTCCAAAATGGAGGTAACAGGTGACATTTGAGGCATTCAAAGCTTCTTTGCAAGCCTGGAAGACATCACAGAACACATCCTTGAGGATCTTGGGGTCAGGCTGCTTGAGGTCAGGCAGTGTACATTATACATCTAGAGTTAAAATATCTGCATGTCTCTGTGCAGGCAACAAAACCTCATCCTTTTTATTTTTTCATATTCTATGATTTAAAATGTAATGAAAAGAAAATGAAATTATTTGGGAGACTTTGTAAATAGTTTCACCATTTCTCAAGTATTGTTAGCTCCGCATGGCAAAATGTGATGAGTAAGACTTCAGAAAAAAGTTTAACTAAATAGATATTCTCATACCAACAAGGTTTCTTTTGGTGGTAGAAGCTCTTATACTTTGTCTTTTGCCAAAAATGGTCTGAATGTGTTCATAAAACCAGTCTAAACTATCCTTCAAGCCTTAAAACTCAGCCAACCACTGACACATCACTAAGGACTAAAGATTACTGAAACTGATACTGATACACACATATGTAATAAAAAGAATCTTTCTTCTTTCCTGTGTATGTGCTGCCTATGAGAGAGAGCTCTGGAATTCTTCTGAAGAGAAACTACACCAGACTCTGACACCTGATTTCTTATGTCTATGTATTACCTAAGAAAATGCTGAATATTTAGTGTTGCAGATAAAAGTGAGTCTTAAATTAAAGGTAAAATTATTAAAGGCAGAAACACGCAGGCGACAGAACAAAATCCTGATTTATTTTAAGGCAAATTAAAAAAAGGGTAGTTATCTCACTGTAAAGGATGTCTAAATGCAAACTAAAAACTTGAAATTCCCCTCTGCCCCCAGGGGAATCCCCTCAATCTCCAGGTCCTAGGGAGACCTGACCCTATACTGTGCCTGACACAACTGTACATTGACATCTGCCTGGACTTGAGGCAGTATTTCACAGTTCAAATACCTAAATATCTATCAGTAGAGTATAAAATATTTATTATTATTATTATTAATTCACATTGATCCCATAAATGCCATGTAAGCTTTATGGAACAGATAAAAAGACATGATCCATGAAATGGAAATCTCACCATCTAATTTTAAAGAAGAGAGAGCACAAGTAACCAAATAAGTCATACTGCTGAATTGAGTCATCAGAAAAGGTTTCCAGCAAAAGAGGTAAGCTGGTGTGAAGCAGAGCTGACATCAGAGGGAGGAACAGAGAATAAGACAGAAAAATCTGGCAGAGCCAACAGGAAGAGGTGAAAGGGATAAAAAACAGGGATGCACATGTAGGCTAGGAAAATGACAATATGAATCTCTTTATGATGAAAAGGTATACTGGCTAAAACTCAATAAGAATTAAAAAAATAATATATTTTCATGTAGTGGCACTGAAATCAAGAAAATTACTCTTTGTATGTGAACATCAAGCATAAAAATAGGATTAAGGGAATGCTGACTGTATCATTCTGACTTCATAAATGTGCAAATTAAATAGTGAAACACAGCAATTTTATTTTAACAGAAATACACTGAGAACACACAGGGTTCATTTCAGACAAAACCATTGGAGGAAATACTAAAATCTTCCACAACTGGCTCTCACTAAGTACCTACATAATGCCAGATTTTTCATATCACACGTTAAATAGTTTTTGGCAGCTCATACTAGGCAGCATTATTAAGGAAAAGACTGTTTTAAAAATTGGCAGACTTAGTGTGAAAGTGAAAGTAATCATAATGGTGTGCTATGGGAATTATTTCAAGACTGACAGAATTGCATTTTTTTATTAGCAGGGAGTAATTTTAAAAGACAAAAATACACAAGAAACATTCTTGAAATAAATTAATCCAGTAACCAATTAGATGTGACAACAACTTCCTGTGAATTTGTAGTTTTATAGACACTCCATACTGAGAAACCTATAAAAATATGACATGTATTAAACCAGTTGTATGATTTCCAGTAACTATTCCAATTTTCCAAACATTTTTCTTATGCAGACATTTCCTTGCCCTTGTTCAAAGTCTCTCCAATTTTTTTTCTACATCATATAAGAATAAAGCTCAGTTCATGCTTCAGGATAGAGACCAATTCTTTGGAAAAATCTATGGACTTGCTTCTGTTTGTATACTGAGAGTAGTATGTCTGTGTGTTATAGGTAGTACTCACTGCATGAGGAGGAGATTTTATGTTTACAGCAATGGTGAAAACAAAGCAAAAACACTACCAGGGAGTGCTGGAAGTAGAGATATTAGAGACAGGAAAGGTCATCCAGTCTGTCACTTTTTCAATGCACATTGCCCACTCCTGCTATTTTCTATAGGTTTTCCCAGTTTGGTTTTAACAGATAATTGTAGGTTTTCTTTCAGGTCATTATTCAGAACATCATTTTCCAGCAAAAGAAATACATTCTTCTTGAATCTTTCCCATTATTAACTTTAGCATTGCTATCTTAATAAAGTACTCATTGTATCTTAATAAAATACATACCAGAGTATTCCTAAATATTGTCCAGAATATGATCCAATCGTGGATCCTTTTAGACACACCCCAGCTGTGAAGTCCAGATTTGCCTTAGGCCCCCAGACCAGACAGCAATCTTTTTCAATCTCAGGACTGCTGTAGATGTTGAAATTAGTGTTTTATTTCTCTTTTTGTTACGGGAATGTATTGCAGTGAAATATCTTCTGCAGTCTTCTTCTTGGTTAGAGAAATCTGAAGTTGATCATCCATGTGTGCTTCAAATGAAATATTCTGCACTGCAAATTGGTCAGTTCCTCATATGGTATCTACCACATTCCTGTTACCACGTTGCTGCCAGCCTGCCCACAGCTGCAAGGGGAAGCAGAGCAGCTCCTTCTGGCACTGATGAAACAACCTTCAGCATCTGCTTGCTCCTGTAGGGCCCAGCAAACTACAGCCACAGTGATCACTTACTAAGTCCTGCAACGCTGAGGTGCACAGAATGCTCTATGGTTGAAGGGTCAAGATGATACATGTTTTACACATATTTTATCCTATATGTGAGGAGACTTTATTGTTTCTTTGACTGTCTCGCATGGTTTCTGTATTCCTGCTGATATTTTGTCCTGTCCAGACGACTTGAATCCAGCACAGTTCTCATCTGCAGTCCTGATGACCTACAGTCTAAATCATGATTCCCGGTGATTTCCAGAAGATATTAAGTCTTTTATAGGCTATAGAGGGATAATTCATGGCATGTCCCTTTGGGCATCTGATTTTTACTGAAATAATGGTTTTACAGATGAAGACCACAGTACACATTTTCAAGAGGAATTTTGTTCTTCTCTAATATTGCAATATTTCAGAGTATTTACATGATTCCTGCTGTTCTAAAGATGGTGTGTTGGGTGCTCTTTCCCAGGTGCTGGCAGAGAGGACTGCAAGGGAGGCTAGTGGCTGTCCCATGATGGTCATAGGTGCCAGTCAGCTCCAGTGAACCCACAGCAGGGCATAGCTGAGCCCATCAGTGACACTGGTGGTACTTCTGTGATAATATAAAACCCAGCAATTAATTTCAGGTCTAACATCTGAATATTGATTAGGTCTGTAGATATGCACTGTAGGGCAATAATATGTCATTTTACCAATCATTGTGCCATGGCAACAATGAAGAAAAGTGTAATTGAGTAATATGCAAAGTCTACCTCCTAAGTTCTTCCTTTCAAAAGTGAGATTCCTTCTGCATGGCTCTTTTCCATTTCATCTGAAGTACTTAAAATGATATGAACTCCTAAAAGAGCAGATATGTATACAAAAAAAAAAAAAAGTTTTCTTTCCATAGTGTGAGCATTTAAGTTTATTCCTTTCAAAAGATATGTGCCAAGTTCTGAAACAGACATAATTTTACAGTCATGTTCTAGGTTACTAGAAAGACAAAGAGTTACAGTGGAATCGCTGACACTTAGATTGGCATAACAGTATTGGTACAATAACTAAAATATCTTTGTAGGTTACAGTGAATTCTGAGAAGCTTTAGTTTTTCACTTATTATTTCCAAGAAAAACTGAAATGGACATATTCAATACCTAAATATTTCCCATTATAGAGACTAATACTGTTTATTCATGAACACTTCTGTTGATTTATGGTATCATATAATGCAAAGAGCTTATATTCTTCTGATAGATTCAGATAAAGAATATTGGAGGCTAAAGCATTTTACAGCATATCTTGAAAATGTGCATAAGCTTAATGAGGAGAAGCTGAACATTTTTGCAATTGCAATCTGAAGAATGAAGGATGAGACCCTAATATTATATATAAGATTCAGTAATACATTTGGTGGCCCTTCCTTACTTTTTTAAGAATCAGTATTTTGCCCTTGTCCTTTAACTTCTGTGGACACAGACTCTTGAATAACCTCCTTCTAAACTTACAAAATTATGCTAGGGAATGGAACCACTCTGCATACTACCCACCAAAATGTAGGATCTCAAAGGTTACATGGTGCCACTGTCTGAGAGATTTTGACAAGGGGCAGCTAAATTCTGATTAGTTTTGGCTCCCCTGTGGTCTTACAGAGATTGCAGAAATGCAATTTCAGGTGAAAAAAAAGCATGGTGAGATGTATCAAGGTTCGTACGTGAAATACAATTCTACATTATGCATATCAGGGAAAGGTGGAAAATAGAATAAAAAGCAATCTGAGCTGAAACTACCACTGTCTGGGAGTAGCTCAAGGTCTAATAATACCTGCCTACAGGAAAACACCGTGTAGAAGCTTGCATGCAGAGGGCAAAGTATCATCCAAGTCCTCATTTTTGTCTTTCAGCATACCAATAGCATTGCTAGTTCATTGAGAACCAGCTATGGTCTAAGAATTTAAAAGCATGAGACACGATTGTAAATCAAGGAATTAAGAACATTAGCTTAAAATTTAACTCTGTCAAATCTCATTTCGCATAATACAGAATCACAGGATCACTTAAGCTGAAAAAGACCTCCAAGATCATTGAGTCCAACCTTTGACACACCACCTCTTGCCAACTAGACCATGGCATGAAGTGCCACATCCAGTCATTTCTTGAACACCTCTGGGTATGGTGACTTCACCACCTCCTTGGGCATCCTGTTCCAATGCTTAACAACCTTTCCCATGAAGAAATTCTTCCTAATATCTAATTCAAACCTTCCCTGGCACAACTTGAGGCCATTTCCTCTTGTCCTATTGCTTGTTATTTGGGAGAAGAGACCGATCCTCACCTCACTACAACTGCCTTTCAAGTAATTGCAGAGAGTGATAACATCACCCTTGAGCCTCCTTTTCTCCAGTCTAAACAATCCCACCTCCTTCCACTGCTCTTCACAGGAACTTACTGTCAGGAGCCATCAGTAGGGAGTGTACTGTTTGTTGTATGTTCTCCTCAGGCTGAACAAAGGCACCAGACCACATGTCAGGGAACTCTTGTGCTTTTATTGTACAGTCGCCTTAACTTGGGCAACTAGCTTACTATTTAGCTGTGTTGGCTAACAAGTCCCTAAATTCTACAATCACTGTGTCAAAAGTGGAGGCTAACAAGCCCTTAGATTTTGTGCAGTACACTTCAGTATGTTCTCAACTCCCACAACACCACTTCTCAAAGGATGCTGGCTCACGAGTCACAACACACCACCAAATATGCTTGCCAAGAAGCCACAACACATTTCTACAAGCTCCCCACTCCCACAACAAAGTTCTGTTTGGTGTATAGAGTAGAATACAGTAGCTGTGCTTCACCCAGGAAAAGCAAGGGAGGAGAGAAATAAAGACAGAATAGGGAGAGAGAGAACAAAGAGTATCACCAATCCTTAGATGCAATGTTGGTCCTGCCATTTGCATGGTCTGGAGCTGGGGTTGCAAGACAAAGAAAGCGAAAAAGTGAGCAAGGGGGCCTGATCTATTTCATTTTATAGTTAACCTGGTGCACATCTCTTGTTACCAAACAAGTTATATTTTTTAAAGAGGAACCTATGCAGCAGCAGGAGAAAATACTAAGACTAATCAACAAGAGAGGAGATTTAATCTGTGAAATAGATAGCAGCTAACAAGCAAGCTCTAAGCGATGTCCATTTGTTAAAAAAACAAATTAGAGTGTTGGGCTTTCAGACCTGGAGGAGGAAGTTGGAGGAATGTTCCACTGATAATGAACAAAAAAGAATGCAGAATTTATGGGCAATCAGGACATCTGGCAGGACTGTCAAGATAAAGAAGAAACTAATAAAACCCACTCAGTAATTATGCTGAAATCAGCTCCAAGTGGGTGAAAGGTAATTCTGGTAGGGATATCCCCAACCACTGACCCACAGACCACCGACCCAAGAAACCCTCCAACCCAAAAGAGCATGCAGACTAATTAGCATGAGAAGTGAGGGAATCATTTACCAATAGAAGGTAGAGTACTAATCAATAAGAGAAGTATGTAACTTGTAACCAATAAACACTAAACTCATTGTTTGTTAGAATGCATAGTCAAAAGTTTTGACAACTGATGTATATGTTTCATGGAGTTATCCCCATGTACCTTACATATTGATTAAAGTCATGTCGACATTCTAACCTAATAAACTGGCTAGAGAGTTTATTTCACAACTTTTGGTGACACTTATGCAAATTAGATTTTTCGTGCTTGTTGTTCACGCATGCACAGCCAGCCCTTTCAACCCTCTTCCAGGAAGTGAGGGGGCACACACACACACACACACATGCATGACTGAGCATGAGTCTCAAAGCAGAGCCGGAAGTTGGCTCAGAATAGCGCTGCCCTGCCTCCACGGGATCCTCTCCTCCTCAGAATGACAGAATCAACTAGGCTGGAAAAGATCTCTGAGATCATTGAGCCCAATCTATATCACATCTTTCCTGTTGTAACAGTCAGAATGTTTGAGACAAAACATGCTTAGGCCTGGTCCTCCACTTACCCTCTAGACCCTTCACCAGTTTCATTGCCCTTCTCTGGACTTGCTCAGCACCTCAATGCCTTTTTTTGAAGTGAGGGCCCCAAAACTGGACATGATACTTGAGATGCAGCCTCACCAGTGCTGAGTACGGAGGGACAACCAATTCACTGGTCCTTCTGGACATACTATTCTTTGTATAAGCCAGAATGCCATTGGTCTTCTTGGCCACCTGGGCACACTGCTGGCCCATGTTCAGCTGCTGTGAACCAGCAGCCTCAGATCCTTTTCCGTCACTCTTCTCCTAGCCTGTAGCACTGCAGGGGATTGTTGTGACCCAAGTGCAGGACCCGTCGCTTGGCCTTATTGAACCTCATACTACTGACCTCAGCCCATCCATCCAGTACACTAAAGAGAGTCAAAGATGCAGAGTGTATTGGGACAGGTTGGCTATTCCGTGTAGACTCATTCACTCTTCTGCACTACCTTTCCATTCCAGATGTTAACTATTACCAGGGCTAAAAATATTTGTATATTTTTGGGTTCGATTTTTCCAATTTTAACCTTAAGCTCTTTTGCTAGATTAAACTGACAATTTACATTAAAGTATCTCCTTGCTACATATGTATTAGCTGCTCAGGTTACTGAATAAATCTTTGTTCAATAAAATAAATGGATTGCTTTCTTATGTTTGCACTAGAAATTTTGTTTTGGCAACCCAAATACTTAATGTTGCAGTTCTCTGCATCTACAACAGTATCAAAAATCGGGCCAAATATGGGCATCACAACTAGACTGTTCTAGTGTATTCACACATAAGCATTATTTTCTCTGTAATAATTCTTAGCTACTTGAAGAAGAAGTTGTGGAAAGATTCCTTTGTCTATTTTTCCTGAGTTGGATGTCAGTAGTAGAAATGATAAATTATCCAGTTCCCTTACAGGGTACCAGGTAGCTTCTGTCTGCTACTTTTTGAATTGTTTTAAGGTTGCTTGTGTCATGGTTATTTCTGAGAGAAAAATAGGCTTGTCTTTGCACAGTAACCTGATAGAAAAAAAACAACTTACCCCTTGGAATTTTACTTTGAACTGAAATAGGTGAAAGAGAAAGTGGGTTTCAGTTCAATTTTTGTCATGAGGGAGATTTTTAGGATGAATAAAATCATATTTAATGCATTTCTTTTGTTGTAATGTGTAACTACAGTTGTATAATTGTACATTCAGTTCTATCTTTTTTTTTCTCTTTTCCTTATTCTAAATGGCATTCATCTAAATGGAAACTTCATTGGAAGCTTCCTTAGAAGCTTATTAAAAACTTTATCAAAATGTGATACACATTTCAGAAAAGTTTTCTTTTTTAGAAATGTACTCAAATTTTGAATATTTGCAATAAACATAAAATATGACAGATAGTATGGTGTTTTCCTTTCAAAAAGTAAATCTTTTTATTTCATTACAATATTTTGCATCAAAAAGCAAAATTGAATATTGCCAAAAAGGCATTCAAAGTCAGTTTACAAGAGAAAAAAAAATAAAATAGCAGTAAATATCACAAATATTTAATGTAATGAAGTCTCTTACCATACTTCAACAGTTTTGCCAACATCTCACATGTATTTTAAAGTTAACTGGAAGTGGCATAGGCAAGATAATGTTCAGAGTTAAAATATAGCATAAATTATTAGATTTGCCTTTATTCTTCCATGTCTATACCTAAAGGTATCATTGTCTGATTGATTAGCCATTTAATGATGGTTTATGGTAAGTAAACTCTAATACAAACAGATCTAACTCTGCAAATTTGATGTGGTACTCCCCTCCTGAACTTCTTTACCAAACTGCCTATAGGCATTCAAAAATGGAAAGTAACTGTACAAAAGGGCATACACACACAGCATGGAAAATATTTAATTACTTCAACAGTGGTTTTGACCTTGATGGACCAGAAACGTAAAGCAGAGGGTCATTTACACAACAGAAAGAATTGACAGCAAGGGAACTGCTATGATGTTTGTCTTACTTGTTATTTCTTTTAACGAAGATGAATATGTGATTCACCTACATCCTAGATGCATGAGGTAAGAAAGAATCATGGTGTAATAAAAGCCAAGGAGAACAGCAAGAAGAAGAAAGATGTGCAACTTCAGAAGGATCAGGCTGACATGAAGACACTGTATTAAGGGTGGTGATCAGGAACTGTATTCATTACATTCATAAAATTGAAAAGCCATTGCCTGTGGCTAAAATACAAATCTAGTAAAATCCATTTGCAATAATTTTTTAAATAAAGGAGAAGACTTTTTTGTAAAAAACATAATTGTAAATAACTCTGTGACTGTTCTAATTTGAACCAGTGAAAATATCATCCTCTAATTTCATTTGGAATTAAAAAAAAAAAAAGGACAAGAATGGGCAAGAGAGAAGAATATAAAAACACAGGTTTGTGAGTCTGGCCTAGCTTTAAGATCTACTTAAATGTTGATATAGTCTATCTCTGAATTTAATATATTTACAGGATAGGAGTTTTGATTTAAGGAAAGATAGATGTAAAAACTATGTAGTCCCTATAACTGCATGAAGAAATACTGAAAAACCATCAGTAATTCTGGTGCAAAAGAAGAACTGGAATTATTTTCTTTTTCTGCAATATGTTTCAGGTTTCCATAGGAGGATCATATAAATGTATGAGCTACAGGCTCTTTTACCATTTTGAAATATTACTCTGATTATAAATAATGGGAAATCTCATACCAGTAGCTTGCAACATTCTTCAAAAATGCATGTAAAGTATCAAGTGCCACTGCACCTTGCTAATAAGTCATTCAGACTCTAAGGGCAACTGTAGGTACAGAATTCAAGCTCTTTGCCTGAATATTAAATACTTGTTAAACAGACGTTTACAGACAAAGGAAATTCACCATGTGTTTCTGAATTACCAAGCATGATATTAATATTCAATTGGTGAGCTGCTGTGTAGAAAGAAAGACCTGCTAGAGGCTTAAAATGCTAAATGCACATCTCAATCTACTGTAACTGCATACTAAAAGCATTGCTCTGTTATACATTAGAAAGAAAAGTTCAACAGCTGCTATAATGTAGGAGAAGTCTAAATGTAAGGTACTTGGTTTGAGTTCTTAGAATTAATTGAAGTCACAAGCACACTAAAGGAGGGGAAAAAATTCTTTGACTATGTGAATCTGCAGTACTTTTCTTCTTAAAATTATATCTCTCCTAGGCTTTTGTATTAATCAGTACTTGAAAGGATTTCTGTTAGGGTAGAGTGAACTGTTCTGGTTAAATTAAAAGCTAATTCAAACCTTTTGTCATTACCTGCACTTTTTGAACCATACTTGGTAACACTGAAGTATGTTGGCTACAGATTTCTGCTTATTCTAGCCAGGGACAACAGAAGAAAATTAGTCTTCCTACTACATTGAGTCCATCCAGGTGAATTCAGTAAGATCATATGATCTCAAAATATGCTCGGGGCAACCACCTGAGCTGAATTCAGGCATATACCATGAAAATAATTATATATTTTATCTATGCAGTCAATCTGGGAATGGGGTCAATGTAAAAGATATATGACAACCAACACCAGGAAATTGACATTGATAGGATGTGAATAGAACCTAATTCTCCATTCCCTTAAAGACAAGGGGTATCTGCCAGAAGCACTGCACTCTTCTGTTCCCTGCTCTGTTCTCTCAGAGGAGGAATTATGAAGGGTAGTTTGTCCTATACAAAGCAGGATCTGAAAGCTGGTGCACTGCAGCCTCTGTCACTGTTACAGCATTGCAGGCTCCATAGAAATGTCTTGGAATCTGCAGTGCTTCCTGGTCCATGGCTGAAGTTAGCTCAGACAGTTGCATTTCCTGTGGTTGTATGTCATGACACTATGGCTCCTGATTATCAAATACATGTAGAAGATTAGGATATCATATGTGTGGTCTGGCTCTCTGCAGAGATCCCAAAATGGCTCAGGGCACTGTGGGCCTCCTTTCTTATCCCATATGCAATAAGGTAATGGGTTACTATGTGACCCGAGGACCCCTGGTGGTCTAGTGGTTAGGATGTAGCGCTCTCCTGCTGCGGCCTGGGTTCAATTCCCAGTCAGGGAACTCCTCCAGGCAGATGGAGCTCGTCAGCCCTGTAAGGCCATCCATCTAAGAGAAGGTCACTCTAAACAAACCTACGTCCTGAGGACCTCACTACCACCGTCCGAGCTTCACTCCGGCAGATGAACCTTAGGATTAAAGGGTGGGCTCAGTTCAGCGCACGCTGTGTCTCACCTAAAAAATTCACTGTGCAGGTTCGAAGGGTAATGACCTTTCCCAAAATCTTCGCTCGCGAAGACTGGCCATGATGATATTATGTGACCCTAGTAGCTGTAATGGGCAGTGCTTCCAAGCCAGGAATGTGAAAAGTAGCATGAAAAATTTGTTGAGTGTTAGCATTTGTATTGAGCTTCCTGTTGTGTCATAAGACATGCCTGAGGCAAAGTCAAACTGGTCACATACACTGGCAATCAGTGCTGAGTAAACAAGGCCACTGGAGAAATCTTTCAGATAGTGATAGGTAAGGAGGGCGGTTCACGGACATAAATAACTGAGGTTCTTCTACTTATAGGAAGGAAAAGGTTAGGTCATGTTATGTCATGTCCTGCAACCATTTAAAGCTGACTACCTTAGCAAGCAGTGCTTGCTGATCACTTTGTTTCTTAGGACTTCATTACCCAAACACGCACTCACAAGAATGTTCCCTGGGATGCCAATAGGACATAACTATGAACTGGGAGTGCATGCGATTCATATGCAAAAGCAAAGTCCAATTAATCTACTTTATAACCAAAATTATCCTTCCAGATTTCCATCATATAAGGGTTTAGTACTATAGTAGTGGTAGTGACAATGTTATTATCATCAATGCTGTTCTAATTGATTAGAAGTTTACAGTACACTCATCAGTGCATTGTGCAATTCTATTCAAATATTAAGGAAGGCTTTAACAAATTTACTTTCTTTGAAGAAAAAAGAATGGCAGAGCCTGAACAAAACCAGCATTTTATTTCTTCTGAGGTAGCTTGTCTCTTTCTCTGTAGTCCTATTTAAAAAGAAGCATATAGCTGTATTGCCTCAGGAAGCACCAAGAAAAGATATTATTCTATCAGAAAGGCGAGATTTCCTCCCTGTTCTCTCATTACTCCCAGAGGTTGACAATTTGTTACTAGCTCTGAACAATGTCAAATGCTGTTTCAGCAACACTGAATACCACATGGGACTTGGAGAGAGGGAAGAGGGAAAATCGTAGTTCCAGTTTTCCTTTTGTCCAGTTTCCTTAGAGATGTAGAGACTAAGCAAGTTCTAACTCTGCCCTTGCTCTGCCCAGATTAGTTGTTGCAGCTAAGAGGCTGGGAAGAGACTTTGAAATTTTATGTCTGAACATAAACATGGATAATAGCCTGAGACCCAGAAGTATTATCAGTCTGTAGATACTGAATTAGTAATTCTGTACACATTTGACATCAAGCTAATGCCACAGAATCTTTGCACTTTATTTCATGCTACTTCTATCTTTATTGAAATCTCTCTAATTCAGAAAAATTTTTACTTGTAGTCAGTTGTTTGAGGAGTATAACTGCTCCTTTCCTTCTCCTTCCCCTTCCCTTTCCTCTTCCCTTTCCTCTTCCCTTTCCTCTTTCTTTTCCTTTCTCTTGGTTTTGTTTTTGGTTTTGTTTAGATTTTTTTTTTTTAATTTTGTTTTCTCCTATAACAGGTGTGTCACTTGGTCAGTTTTTGAGGTAACATTTCAAAGAACTGTTAGATGTGCTGTATAACTATAATTTAAACTTTATGGTTAAATTTTACAGTTATTTATTTATTTTTATAATGATAGACCGGAAAGAAAGACCTAGAATTTCAATTAAAGTAGTCTTAAATACAGAAAACTTGTTATGAGGTAATAGTTTATTGAATTCCTTTAGAAAAAAACAAAGTGTTAAATGGGTTCATATTTGTAATATTGGCTCAATAATAAAAATGAGAGGAGTGGCTGATTCTCCAGAGTGCTGTGCTGCCATTCAGAAGGATCTGTACAGGCTGAAGAGATGGGCAGAGTGGAACATTTTGAAGTTCAACAAAGGCCAGCACAGGATCCTGCACAAGGGGACAATAACCCATGCACCAGTATAAACTGCAGACTGACTTTCTGGTGACCATCTCTGCAAGAAAGGACCTTAGGGTCCTGGTGGACAACAAACTGTCAATGAGAGGCAGTGTGCCCTTCTGGCCAAGAAGGCCAGTGGTATCCTGAAGTGCATTAGAAAGAGCATTGCCAGCAAGGCAAGGGAGGTGATCCTGCACCTCTAGTCAGCCCTGGTGCACCATATGAGGAGCAGCTGAGGTCACTTGGTCCAGTCAGCCTGGAGAAGAGGAAACTGAGGGGAGACCTCATTGGAGTTACAACTTCCTTGTAAGGGGAAGAGGAGGCACTGGTCTCTTTTGTCTGGTGACCAAAAATGGGACATGAGGGAATGGCATGAAGCCATGTGAGAGGAGATTTAGATTAGATATTCAGAAAAGGTTCTTCACCCACAGGGTGGTTGGGCACTGGAACAGGCTCCTCAGGGAAGTGGTTACAGCACCAATCCTGACAGAGTTCAAGAAGTGTTTGGACAATATTCTCACATGTGATTCTTGATGTGGGCCTGTGGAGAGCCAGGAGTTGGACTTCAATGATCCTTGTGGGACCCTTCTAACTCAGAATACTCTATGTTTCTACAATAAAAAGAAGTACAAATCACATGCAAAGGCTCAGGCTTGGCCTGTGCAAAGCAATAGGTCTGTCTAATGCCTTTTAAAAATCTGAGTGATGAGTGTAAACTGGAGTCTGAAAGTCAAGATTAATTTTGTTCAATGAATCTACCAACAGTAAAAACACCAGTAAATATTTAGTGAACAGTCCTGTTGTCTATATGACCAGAATAGAATACAATTCATTTTTCTACACATATATTGATACCACCGTTCTGACACAGTAAGAAGGATGCTGATTTGATGTCGATCACTAAACTGGTGGATATGAAGCTGAACACACAAGAGGATCAGACCATAGTGGAAGCTTTGCCATTTATATTTTTCCAATCAGCCTAGTTAATTCACTTTCTTCTTAAATATGCTATGTAGGAACAGAATCAAATAGTTGCCACACTAAGTGTTTCAAAAAGCATCTCACATTTTTTTAAGTCCGATCTTCCTTTTTTACAAAATGTGTCAAATCATTAGACTGTTCTAAGCAGACCATATAAGAACAGGGCTGTGCTCTAGACCTTAGAAATATTTCACTGGAACTGCACTGTCAATATTCAGTACAGGTTTTAGTGACAAGTGATTTAACCATGACAAAATACCCTTCTCCAGAAACAACATTGCATGGAAACATACTATTTTTTATGATTAATGCAGTGAAGTGTGTGCTGTAAGATGCCCAATTCAGTTGTGTGCATTCAGAGAACTATCATTACTGTAATATATTAAAAGGTTTAAGCTGCGACTGAAAAATTGCTGTGAGTTACAGGGGACAGGAGCTCTTACAAGTCTTTTATACAAACAGGAGAACTGAATGCTGCTTCTGAAAGATATTCCTTTGAGCCATACTAAACATAGGTCTATACATCAGGGTACACTGCACAGAACTTTCACAGACAAGCAGCTGTAGTAGCAGACTTCAGAAGAATTCAGTTTCATTTTTCATCGCAGTTGTAATGTCAAAGAGCTGTCAGCTTAACAAATTTCCAGGTGCTACGAAATAACATAATACCAATAATTAAAGAATATTTAGAGACATTCTTATACTCATATTAGTATAGACAAACCCATCAGCTTCAAAAGAGAATTCTTTTAAAATAAAGAATTACAAATACTAATAATGGGGGTTTTTTTAAATTCTCTGATGTGAGTCAGAGTATTCAGTCCCACTTCTATAGTTGTAGGAAAAAACAAATTGTAGCTTCATACTGACAACAGCCTTTGAATAGGTTAGTCTTACAAAACCCCCATAAGATTGCTGAACGTCATGGTACATTGGTCTTATAACAATCTTTTATTAAAGGTTCAATTTTCTCACAAGTCTAACTTTTCTACAACAATTTTAGAAAGGCCTGAAAAATGAAACAAAACTTAATTTTATTATTTATCATCTGTTCTCATATGACTTCTGTAACTTATATTATGCTTAAATGACACTCTTAATCTGAATCTGGCTGGGATGGAGCTAATTTTCCTCATAGCAGCCCGTATGGTGCAGCATTCTGGATTTGTGACTAAAACAGGGTTGATAACACATCTATTTTTTCACTGTTACTGAGCACTATAATGTCTAGATTTTCTCTTTTTCTCACTCTGCCTCTATACCAAGTGAATAGGCCAGGAGTGGGCAAGATGATGGGAGAGGACACAGCAGGGACATCTGACCCGAAACGGCCAAAGGGATATTCCAGGACATGTGATATCATGCTCATCAAGAAAAAAAAAATGGAAACAAGGATCATTCAATGTAGTTGCTGTTCAGAGACTGACAGCACATCAGTTTGCTAATGGGAGATAGCTATTGCCTTTGCATCACTTCTTGTGTGTTTCAGTTGGGTTTGGGTTTGATTTAGTTTGTTGTGGTTTGGGGTTTTTTTGGGTGGGGGGAGTGTCTCTCCTTCCTTTGATTACTAAACTGTCTTTATCTTAACCCATGAGTTTTCTTGGTTTTAGTCTTCTTATTTGCTCCTGAGTCCAGTAGTGGGTAGAAGTGAGTAGTGGCTGAGTGAGTGCTTAGCTGCTGCCAGTCAGCCCACTGTAACTCTTCAAATGTTAGTCAGGGTTGCAGGCAGGAGAGTGGACTGCTGACCTGGCCTTTGGCTGAGGTTAACTGTACAGGATGGGAGAAACTAGACATGACAAACAGCAGCCTGAAAAGCTGCCATGTGTTAAAGACAGTGCTGTGAAGCAGAGATGCAGCTCTCAACTGTGTAAAGACATAAAAAGGAAAGGACTCACAGATCCCTCTGATGAGCACTGAGTCCCACTGGGAGTGTGTTTGCCCAATGCCAACACTGCCTGGATAACGGTGCCAGTAATGGTATGCACCACTGTCACCCATGTAGTGATAACAAAAATACCAAAAAACCAAATATGGATGTAGTGATGTTGAGACTGAAAGAGAAAAAAATTAATAAGGGCAGGTTCTTTATATGAGGGTGCAAGGGTGGTAAAAAAAAAGGGTCAAGAACCAGAAAAGTTTATAAAAATATATGTAACTCATGTCATTGGTGCTGTCCAGGCATACTTGTCAGGCGGTCCTGTGTTTAATGTCACAGGTTGTGACTGACTAAACTCCTAGAGATGTAATGGGACATTACAACGGAAGAAGGTTCAGTGGAAATGGGCAAGGGTGATGTGCCCAGAAAGCTCAAGGAATAACCCAAAGAAGCTGATTTTATCTCAAAATAAAGAGGAATGGAGGATGGCCTTTTTTTTAGCTATCAACAGGTGAGTTTTCACCTGGAGATGTAAATGTTTCTCCCTGAATTCATTAAATGAGTGTGGAGTGTGGTAATACCTCATCAATATTACGGAGAAAACTCCAGGTTTCCTGACTGCAAAATCAAGACACCTATGTTGCGAACAGAACAGGTTTGTTGATCTGCTCCAGGCTTTGCTGGTCAGGTCAGAGATGCTTACCAAGGACCTCCAAACAATGCAATTCCTGTGCTTTAATTCACTTTATAGTTAGGTTTTTCCCCCTGTTTCCTCCTACTGGATAAATAATTTTCATCCTTTTTTTTTTTTTTTCCATTTGCTCCAGTTTTACTGATTTTACATATTTGCTTTTTAATTTTGGCCATAGACATCAGACCCTTCATGAACCAGATGTACTGTTTCATAATTTTTCTTTTTTTTGTTTAGTTTCAGCTCCTGATACTACCACAACTTCTGTAATTTCTGCCTTTCCTGTCTTGGTAGGTTAGGCCCTGGTCAGCCTTGGCCAGCTACTTTTCCCCTTATGTTTTCTACAAGATCCAGAAATTTCTCATCTTGAAACCCTGTTGGTTTGGCTGTGG
This sequence comes from Manacus vitellinus, assembly GCF_001715985.3. NCBI lineage: Eukaryota > Metazoa > Chordata > Aves > Passeriformes > Pipridae > Manacus > Manacus vitellinus. The sequence continues at coordinate 14,902,146 of NW_021939396.1, forward strand.
GGCAGGACTAGCTCCCTGCACCTGTGGCACTAAACCTGCATTATATGGGAAAACTGTTGTTTAAACATGTCTTAAAGTGCCCCTGTGGTCTCTTTGCAAACACATGCTTCTTCTTCCCAACACCCCCCACAACAAGTGTTATCCCATGCAAGAATGTATCCTGAGGTGTTCTCATTGGCCCCCTTTTAACCCCTTCCTATTGGTTGTTAACCCCTTCCTACAACCTGTAATTGGTTACTCTGTGAATCCTCCTAACCCTATAAATGTAACACCCCCAACAATAAACTCTCTCTTGCCTCCTCTCCACGCCCGGTGTGCTGTCTCTGTGCCGGCCATGGGACCATGTGCGTGGGGGGAGGGGAGGGCACCTCTCCCCTCCAGGCTCGGGGCCTGAGAAACCCCTAGTGCTGGAGTTCCCTTTCCCCATCCCTCAAGACATCAGAATGGTTCTTCAGATGGAGATGGAACTAGAACTTGGCTCCCCCATGTCGTGGGTGGGGAAAGGGATCCAGATGCACTCATACTTTAATAAAGACCAAAGATGTTTTCAAGATCAAAAGAAAGTTTGAAAATAAAAACTAGAATAATTAATGCTTTCTAAATAAAGAAAATACGCTGCTACTTGATTCTTCCACAATCCATTTTGCACTTTTAGCTTTCCAGATTTATCATTAAGATTGTCTGTCTCTGCTTCACATCATTGTTTGGAAACCTAAATTCAACATAATTGAGATTATCACAGTCTGTTGCACATACTTACCAATTTTCTACTCTAGCTATGGTCAGTGTCAAAAGAAGTACATGAATGTGCCCAACACATTTTGTTTTTCATTCACTTCTTAGCGATGATCACCTTAAAGGGTGATTTCTTGTGTTTTAATGTTCGTCTGTAAAATCCCATGTATACAGGAGGTATGTTTACCAATATAAAAAGGAGCAATAGTCATATCTCACTTTAGACAAGAAATAATAAAAGTTTTTAAACACAATTCTAGAATATTTGCATGGTGCCTTTACTGGACACTATGCTTATTACAATTCATCAAAGAAGCATGGCTACTATAGAAACTCTATTTTCTACATGTTTCATAGGCAATTATTGTATTTCTAGTGAAAAGCATTAAAGTAAATTCAGCACTCACTTATATAAAATTGAAGTAATTTCAGAGATTTTTAGTAGGACAACTGCAAGCCATCTTCACATCATCATCATCATCATCATCATCATGGCTAGGCTTAGTGAATGAAGATTTGGGAAGGGCTCTACCCACGTTTGTTGCAAGCGCGTTGGTGGCTAAAAAGGCCAATACAAGACAGGCATGTCCGGTTGCAAAAGGCACAGCAGAAAGACAACTCAGATGGTATATTCTACAAGGTACGATTCTTTCTGCGTTGTCTTTTCTCCTTGAGAGTGATCCTGCGTGCTTTCTCAAAAGCATCAGCAGCATTATAGATGGTGTGTCTCCAGGCCTTCTGGCTGGAGGCCAGAGTAGACCAGTTATGGTGATCAATATGGCCAAGGCTGAGATGTTGTTTCAGGGAGTCCTTGTGTCTTTTCTTCGGGGCTCCTCTCTTGCGGCAGCTGGTTCGGCAGCACATATACTAAAATTGGAACGATACAGAGAAGATTAGCATGACCCCTGCGCAAGGATGACACGCAAATTCGTGAAGCGTTCCATATTTTTCAGTCGTTTTTAGCATGATGCTTCAAAGGGCCACGGCAGACCTCGATGATCAGGACGGTATCTACATTCGATATCGCACTGATGGAAGCCTATTCAACCTAAGGCGACTGAAGGCCCACACTAAGACCTTAAACCACCTTGTCCGGGAACTGTTTTATGTTGATGACGCCACCCTTGTTGCCCACACAGAAGCAGCTCTGCAGCGTTTAACATCCTGCTTTGCAGACGCTGCTGAGCTCTTTGGGCTGGAAGTCAGCTTAAAGGAGACAGAAGTTCTCCATCAACCTGCACCCCAGGAAGTCTTCCATCATCCCCATATCACCATTGGCCAATCAGAGCTCAAATAAGTCCAGCAGTTTAATTACCTAGGCAGCATCATCTCCTCGGATGGTAAGATTGACGGAGAGATAGACAACAGGTTAGCAAAGGCATATAGTGCTTTTGGAAAGCTTCATAAAAGAGTTTGGCGAAATAAACACTTGAAGAAAAGTACAGAGATCCGTGTTTACAGAGCCGTTTTGCTGCAAGAGAGGAGCCCCGAAAAGGAGATACAAGGACTCCCTGAAACAACAGAAGTGCAGGTGTTTAGCATTATGAAGTGTTGATATTAATAGCTGGAAGTTATCTTTTAGGCATTTATTATGTATTCTGTGATAATTAATGAGAAGGAGATTGGGTAAATTTGGGAAAGAAATGGTGTATGTTGGTAGAGTAGCGATTGTCACCATTCAAATATGAGTTCTTTCTCCTCTCAATTTACACAATAAAATTTACTAATGAATCTTTGTAGAAACAGCAAAAGAAATACAACTGTCCTATTTCAACAGTTATGTTATCCAAATCACTGCAGATGAACTATGGATCACCACTTTATTTTAATTTTTGACTTAACTATGACAGGCATTCCTCACCTCTCCAGGTGAGTAGAATGGCCAGTGCAATGGAGAGAGAAAGGAAGCATTGCTTGTTTTAGTCATATCTGATGAGTCAAACAAACATAAAAATCTAGATAAATGAAATCATTGTCTCTCTTAAAAAAATGAGTCATGAGCTCTCAGATGAGTCATTGTTCATAACATTAATATAGCATCACAGATGTGCATGCACTTACAGCGTTCATTTAGAAAAATACCGTTTCATCATGATCATGCTCCTAGTTTCACAACATCGAATGTGTCTGCATGGCATTCTAATCAACCTTTGCCCAGAAAAAATTAGTAGCATGTTTCTCAGAAGTGTTAAGAAAGCATAATTCTTTTTGGCTGATGCTAAAACTCCTAGCAAAGCAGAACTACCCTTGCTATCACCAAGGCATTTCTGGAAAGATAAAAAAAGCCAACAAAATCCAACTTCACAATCCAGTTACATGACAGCAGTATTATTTTAAGAGAAGAGATAAAATTTATTATTGTCAGCAGTGGCACTGTCTTCATGTGATCCTTTTCATATGTGTCTTTGAAACCCATATACTGAATATCAGTGAACTAAGAATATTTATTTTCAGTTAAAAATACAGGTAAGAAAATTGATTGAACACAGGTGATTGAAATTTTAGCTTCCATCCTGGGTAAAAAGAATAGGAAATATAAAAAATAAGTTGTAGCTCTTGTTGATGCACTTTATTACCAGAAAATCCATCTGATCTCATAGGAGGGCTGATCACAAGGCAACTAAGACTGCTGTCTGTTTGATGGGTAGGGTAACCTTCCTCCAGATGGAATAGAATTAATTACAATCTGAAAATGTTCTTAGTGAAGAGTATTATACTAAACTAAGAGATTTGGTAAAAAGTACTAGATAAAAAATTACCGAAATTTCATTAAAATACTATAACGTCAATGCCAAAAGTAAAAACAGTGTGATGATTTTATTTGAAGTGTGGAATGCTGCTTCTCAGAAGATTCAACATCATTATAAATGGTCATGAAGATCGAGAATTATCTGAGAGTGATATCAAACTACTGATAACAGTTGGCAACAGATATTCTGATAGTATTTTGATGAATTTTCTGTGACAAGAGTAAGCAAAGTGTATATGAATTTCATGACCGATTTTGAATTTTAATCCCAGATTATGAAAAGGCAGAATAAAGATGGACATATAGTAACAACAAATATCAATAGTCAATCATATTGGTAGTGGTTATCACTGAGATGATATCATTGCAGCATTGCTACCAGTTTTACACTTTATGTATGAAGCAATCTGTCTGTACATTGCATGTTAGCAAATATTGCCTTAAAAATGAAATGTAAAATAGTTACAATAAAAACATGGGCAGATAAAAGAAATTCACCTTAGGAAAATGCAAATTGGTATAGTTAATGTGGAAGAAAATAATCTGAAACCAAAGCAATAATTATACTATCTCAATAGGTAACTTTCTAAGAATTTTTTTCCTTCAAAGATGCCTTAATTTGGTATTCCAGAGGAGCATTGTCACTAGCTGTGCTTTCAGTTCTGCTGACTAACACACACATGTTTGACAGGGTATTGATTCTGGTAATTCCTTTTCATCCCAGAGACAGTCATAGAGAGATATCCCTGTGCTTGAGAATTGCAAGGACTGTGTTTCTGTCTAGGAATTCACCAGAAGATGCTGGTCTGACAGTGAGATCTGAGACACATACCTTGTGAAGAAGGAAGGGGAGAGACATTTACAAAATCTTTTATTCCCACTGAGTTTCTCTGAACTAAGAAAAAAACCCAACACAACTAAACAAAAAAACACTTTTACTTTATGTTCAAATAAAAGGTTTAAAAAAATGTGGAATTCTTCTGTTCTTTTAGGAGATAATGTAAAGAAAAGGTGACAGAAGCTTTGGCTTAAAATGTTGACTGACTTGGAAGCCAGTTACAGAGGTACTAAGAGGTCTGCTCCTCGATGAGGAAGATGGTATCTACATTCGATATCGTACCGATGGAAGCCTATTCAACCTAAGGCGACTGAAGGCCCACACTAAGACCTTAAATCATCTTGTCCAGGAACTGCTTTACGCTGATGACAACACCCTCATAGCCCACACAGAAGTAGCTCTGCAGCATTTAGCATCCTGCTTTGCAGATGCTGCTGTGCTCTTTGGGCTGGAAGTCAGCTTAAAGGAGACAGAAGTCTTCTATCAACCTGCACCTCAGGAAGTCTTCCATCATCCCCATATCACCATTGGCCAATCAGAGCTCAAATCAGTTCATCAGTTTAATTACCTAGGTAGCATCATCTCCTCGGACGGTAAGATTGACGGAGAGATAGACAACAGGTTAGCAAAGGCATATAGTGCTTTTGGAAAACTCCATAAAAGAGTTTGGTGAAATAAACACCTGAAGAAAAGTACAAAGATCAGTGTTTACAGAGCCATTGTGCTGTCTACTCTTTTATATGGGTCCAAATCATGGGTCATCTACCGCCACCACCTGCAACTCCTAGAACGCTTCCATCAATGCTGTCTCTGTACAATCCCAAACATTCACTGGTCAGATTATGTGACCAATACATCTGTTCTAGAACAGGCAGCAGTCACAAGTATTGAGGCCATGTTGCTGAGAACACAGCTGCGTTGGGCAGGGTACGTCTCCAGGGTGAAGGACCACCGCCTCCCTAAGATCTTGCTTTATGGTGAATTTGCCACTGGCTGCTGCAAGAGAGGAGCCCCAAAGAGGAGATTCCAGAACTGCCTGAAACAACATCTCAGCCTCAGCCACATTGATCTTCCTCACTGGTCTACTCTGGCCTCCAATCAGGAGGTCTGGAGACACACCATCTATAACGCAGTTGCTTCTTTTGAGAATGCACGCAGGATCACTCTCGAAGAGAAAAGACAACGCAGAAAGAATAGTGTCTTGCCGATACCATCTGAGTTGTCTTTCTGTTGTGCCTTTTGCAACTGGACTTGTCTATCTCGTATTGGCCTCTTTAGCCACCAACGCGCTTGTAACAAATGTGGGTAGAGCCCTTCCCAAATCTCTGTTCGTGAAGCCTAGCCATAATGAAAGTCTGCTGTACCCTCTTTCCAAAAGTTCCTTTTCTTTCTTGAACTAGACAGCTCAGAACTGTACACAGCACAGCAGATGCAGTCACAACAGGGCAGAGTAGAAGGGGAGGATAACTTCCCTCAACCTTCTGGTCACACTCTTCCTAATGCACCCCAACAGTCAGCCACAGAATTTACTGCTGCTGCTATTGTCTGCCTCACTGACTTTGTTTCACTGAATTGATTTTAGTTCCATATAGTCAAAAATGTCTTCTAGATTACTCTTCATGTTATTGATATGCTTCGGTTTTGTAAGGCTGCTTGAGCAGTGAGGCTGGACTAGATGACCTTCCAACATAAACAATTCTGTGAATCTGTGATTCTGTGACCATGATTTTCAAATAACAGACAGCTCCATCCATCTGTAACTAAAAGTATTGTCAGTGTTTGTGGGTTTTTTCACTATCCGAGTATTTTGAGAAACCAACTTACAACTAAATCACTTTGTAATCAACATACCAAATCCAATCCATTCATTCTGCAGAAAGGTGGGCAATTCGCATACATTTGTCTAATATTGCTCAATACAGTTGTGCTATTGATTGTAAATTTTCAAATTTTATGGGGGTTTATATCTATTCCAGTCAGTGAATTTCACTCCTACTAGGAAGAATGACTAGGATTAAGGAAATCTTATAGGTAATGTGTGCCCAGCTCAGCTAGTACAGTGACATAGAGGATACAAACTTCTAACTCCATTAATCCCTTCAAAACAAGAAATCCATCCACAGGTAGCAAGTAAAATGTCTATAATTAACTTTAAAATAGTTTCACATACTTTTTCATTTTCCTTTGGTCAGGTAAGCCACATTTTCATAAACTTATGCAATTTTCTTAAGACCCTATAAACTACCAATTAAAGCTAAAGACTTCCATTGATAAGGCATTCCAGACAATTCAAGTCAGCTCCCTTTACAAGCAGCACAACATGCCATCCATCTTTGCTGTACCTTGAGATACAATTGCACTTGACAAGTGCCCCTAACTAACTACTCTGAATGGCAGTAATATTTTGAGACAGATATTTCTGGATGGCAAAGAAAGGGCAGCTGCCTTCTGCCTTTTGTCAATGTGATTCAACCTGGAGGCCCAAGTGAAATGTTAGCTTTATTTGTTTAGGAGCACAGGCAAATGAAAGAAAGCTAAAGTGTGTGTCATGAATATAACAATACACTTTTTTGGCACATTGAATCTCTTTTTCTATTGCTACTTTTATCCTGTGTATGGGTGGATTTCCCTTACATCACACACGATTTTCAGATAAATCTTTGGACTTTATCATTGTTGTCATATAAAAAAGTACTTGCTCCCAAGAAAATCTCCTATAAGGAGACTTCCTATTTATATATCTTGTATCCTTGGCTGTATTCTGTGCTATTGCATGGCCAAAGGAGAAGGAAAAAGAGAATATAAATGTCAGAGCCCTTGTCTGAGACTAGGCTCTTGAGAGAGATTTCTAAGGTCTTCCTGTGTACAGACATAGTGAATGTAGTTAGAGAACAAAGCAGCCATGCATATTCAATATAAACACATTTTTTATATCTGGAAGAGCTAGGTTTGATCAAAACATGTTCAGTGTCTGCATTTTCAGATATGGGGCAGCTCGGTCAGGGAAGATTGACATATTACTTTCAACAAAATCCTGTATAGAAATGTAAACTCCTTAGGAACTGACCAAACACAAATTTTGGGATAGAAAAAACAGTAAGTGGATACTTAGTCATTCCCATCACCCTGGAAAAAGTCTAGAAACAGATTGAAAAAAAAAGGAAAATGAAATAATCTGCATATCCTGAAAATTCATTAACTTAATTATTTTAAAAATTTTCTATTACTGAAAGCTGAGGCATGAAAATGTAATTTTCCAACAGTATTGCATACAAAATCATAGTTATTTTAAAACTTAGGAAATTTACAATACATTTTGTCTCCTGAAGTCCTAGTTGAAGATTAGGAATAGTAGATGCCAGTCAGTCAATTGAGAAAAATCTTAAACACGGTGTGACTAAGAATTCTATTTTTTATTAATCGTTTTCTGACCAAAATTGACTTCAAGTGAATTGATTTAGAGAAAGAAAAAAAACAAACAAAAGTACAGTAAAGCACTCTCACATGGTATAACACAGAATCAAACACTGAATTCTCTTAACATTTTTAACAAAAAAGGAAATATTGCCAGAAAATCATACCTCAAAGAAATTAAAAGTTTATATTTAAACTCAAGTAATTAAACTCCTGTAAACTATTTAAGAAAAGAGTATCCAGCAAATTTTCTCTCATGATGAATATTTGTACATGCAAATAGAGCTAGTAAGATATGTGTCAGAATATCTGGAAGTATTAGGCAGAGGGTGGTCTTTTCCGACTAGTTCTTCTTCTAAATTCAGTGTGCCTTATTTTCTTCATTAAATTTGTTAAGTTCTACTTAAACTACTTTAAATTTACTTTCTTAAAACCTTCCCAATTTTTTCCTGAATTCTGAAAAGCAATTAGAATGTTTATGATAAAAGACAGTCTTTATGGCTTACTCAATTTTTCCCCCCTACACTGCATGCCTTTAAAAAAAATTTTGAGTTCTTATACTGGATGTTATATTCTAGATGCTTTAGAAAACAGTTTCTGTGATGTATTCTATGATTTATTGACTCAAGGTTTGAAATTCTTGTAAATCATATATCCATATTATGTTTACAAACTAAATTAATAACATTCCCCAGAACTATAACGAGAATCTCTTAATAGCATACTACATTATAATTAGCTGTTTATAATTGAACCTGAAGGGAAAAAAAAATAATTTCATATGTTTAAACGAAATTAATCTGATCTGTAAACGAGTAAGAAATCATTGTAAAGTTTAGATAGCCATAACCAGTTGTTTTTTCATCAGTTATGTGAATAGATAGTTTAAAAATTCAAATGGCATCACCCTTCAAAGAATTCATTCCTATTGTCCAAAATTTTATCTCCAATTTTATTTCAATCTTTTTTTTTTTTGAGTGTCAATGATTTTAGGTAAAAACTCATATTACAAATGCAAAAATACCAATTCATATGAAAACTTATCATCTTTACCTGCTAACTACATTTCTCTTATTTCCTTCCATTTGTATAATTCATTAATTAAATCACACGTTCTTGTGGCAGTTTAGGTTCTGATGGATCATCATCTTTACAAACCTTTTCAAAATTCTTAACCAACTTCAACTCAATAGCACCATACAAATTTACTCATGTCAAACCATATTAAATCACAGTTGGTAAGGCAATAAGCATATTATGTCATCAGCTAATGTGTTTAATTTAAAATAGCTTTTACTGTTTGTCAATCAAGGCTTTACATGACTTCTCTGTGGAGCAGGAGTTTGACATTGAGTTATGCTTTTGTATTGTGTAGTAATGAAAAATGTTCAGAGCATTGGTATCCATTTCAGACAACTGCCCATGATATATTTATTGACACTGGTGCTCTAATACAGCTCACTCCTGCCATACTCTTTTAATCCTATCTACCTGGATTGAAGAAAACATTTAAGAAAAAGTATTCATCTTTATGCTGGCTCACACTACAATTATTGAGGGCGAGAAATTGTAACAATGTGCTGCAGCCCAAGTGTTATATGTTAGTCATCAGCTTTGATCAATGTTTTAAAGCTTCACTGCTGACAGAAGGGATGGAAAGCAATTATATAGCATTACCATTGAGGTCCTATTCTAACTCAATCATGTTTTTCATTCTTTTTTTCTTTTGCTCTAGAAAATAATAAGTTTTACAAGATCTTATGTCCTTTTACATTGTAAAAATCTTTCTTTTTCTTTCAGTTATAAACTATTAATAAAAGTGTCTTTGTTACTTAATACATTATATGAGATATAGGAATAAGACATAGAAGACAGATACATGCTTCAAAAGGGTGAGGACATTTTTACATCTTCTTAAGGACCCACAGGTTCTTCTCCTCAGGGCTGCTCTCAATCCGTTCTCCCTCCAGCCTGTATTTGTGCTTGGGATTGTCACAGCCCAAGGGCAGGACCTTGCTCTTGGCCTTGTTGAACTACATGACATTTGCACAGGTCTGTTTCTCAGGTTCCTCTGGATGGCATCCCTTCCCTCCTGTGTGTCAACTGCACCACACAGCCTGGTATTGGCAAACTTGCTGAGGGCGCACTCAGTTCCAGTGTCTATGTCGTCAACAAAGATATTAAACAGTGCTGGTCCAATACCAACCCCTGAGGAACGTCACTAGAATATGCTTAATTGTTCTTCATTGTTCTGCACCTTTAGAATGTGGCTATCTTTTCCCTACTGTTTTGGTTACTGTTTTGGTTATTGTTTTGTATGACATGCAATCATCATGGGTTTTTTTGTTTCATTTTCAGTGTATTCTGCAATCTTACAGAGTTTCAAACACCTCTTTTCCCTTTTAAATTTTTTATTTTTGTGACTTCTAGGAAAATGTTGACATTCATACCATGGAGGATCTGTCATTCAGTGTGGGATTCGGTACCATGAAAGCCTTCCCTCCCACGCCATTCCCGTACATAAGATTGAGTGAAAAGATAGGGATGGCTTCTGTCAGAACTTCCCTTTGTCAAGAAGAGAAATGAAAATTAAAAAAGGACCACAAAGGACATATATTATGGCTAGGTATCTAAGGCCACGAGTCATCATTATTGAAGGCTCAACTCTCAGCACAGTTAAAAAGTCATTTCAATTTGAAATGCCATATCATCCTGCTCATATCTAAGCCAAAGTAATTCTCGAAACAGTGTGATAAACCACTCCAACTGTCTGTCAACAGTGAGTGCCTGTTTCTAAGAGACTTGAAATTTTGTTGGGGCTTTTCCTTGTAACCTAGATCCTCTAGATCTTCTCTCTGTTATGTCCCTCAGAGCTCAGAAAAGACTCATGGGAGAGAATCATAAGGAGATTTTAGGATAAATTACCATTTCCAATATCCAGGTAGTCTTTTTAACTCAACTGTCTTGCTCTTTGTCCCCTAAGGTGTAAGGAAGGTGAGACTGTTGTGAGAAGAGAAATCTCAAGCTCAAATATTAGATTAGAACCCAAATCCTGCAATTGCTTTGAAAAGATTAACATGATTTACACATATACATCTTTGGGGCTCCATGTTTTCTTTATGAAGGAATATAGCATTGAGAAGGAAATGTAAAGGTTATTTAAAGAAAATTATTTTTTTTCTTCTTCAAAGCATATGTACTTTTACAGTAAATCCAAGAGAAGAAAATAAATCTAAAAAGGGATTTTCTAAATCGTTACTTGATATAAATACTTTGGAACAAATGTAAAAAAAATCCATCTCAAAAATGAGATATGAATGAATGTCCTAAGGTTCATATATGTTAACAAACAATATAAGAACAGCTTCATCAACATTTTAATATTTTTATAACATATACAAAATTTCTTCATGATAGCTATGATTTTGTAAAAATTTTAGTTGAGACACCAAATAAGCTTAATAAATTTGTGCAAGAATAAGAATAGCTGTTAGGCTCCTATTTCATTTATATTAAAAATTCATGCTACAGAGAGTTCATACTTGAGTTTTTCCAGGTTCTGTCTTTGAATCTTGAATGTCTGGGCCAGCTTGATGTAATCCTTGCTCTTCCACTTATGGAGAAACTCTGTAGATGTTCTATCCATAGTGGCAGACAAAGATATTTTTAAAAAAAGTGAAAGGTTTATCAATTTGACTAGTAACTCTATAAATGCCTCAAAACAGAAACAGTGAAGCAGAGGCAAAAATACCTGAAAAAAAATTTTCCACAGTGAAACAAATGCAAAAATACCTAGAAATAAATTTGCTAATTGGCATAGTATGCAGATAATTGAGTTACCTTTAAATGAGATGGTTTGGCAACAGAAGTAAAATACTCTATCCTGGACTCCATGTTGTTTTAACAAGCTTACTGTAAACTGATTAACTAGTTCTAGTGTTTCTTACGTCATTCTGTAAGATTCTGGTTCTCAAACTGGATCTCTTGTTTGTGCAAGTCCATCTCTGGGCAGGTGATAACTTGCTCATCGTCACATGCTATGCCCTGGCCTGTCTCAATTACCTCTCTCACTTCTCTCCCATTATCTTCATGTCTGACAGCTTTTCCATCGTTGTATTTCATTCTGTGAAGACTTCCATCTTAAGAAGTTATTTCACAAAATATGAAGAAAAAGGTGAGAAAGACAGATTCAGGGCAGTTTAATTAATTCATTTAGTATATATAACAATAATATTAATATTATAGGAAAGTAATAAATACCATCACCTCCTAGACAGATGGAAGACTCATGAAGGAAAATAAGAACGGTATCAAAACATGGAACTGAAATTGTGTCTTAAAAGAAAAATGAAACGCACTTTTCCATTACTGTTTTCCTAAATGCCTTTTCAACTGGCACCTAATGGATGGTTATACATCTGAAAATACTACTATTCACCCTAAACAAGACATAAATCACTTTCCCAGAATGGAAGTCTGATCCTTTCAAGTATGGACCATACTTTTATTCAGAGGATGATGAATTTCAATAAAATTGATTTACTTATGAAATCCCCTTGTTGGGCCAAAAATATAATGAGATGTCATCTTTTACCTAAGTAGAAACATTAAGAACTGACTCATGAATTCTAATTTACAGATAATTTGATGCCAGATCCAAATACTGTCCCTAGTTATACACTTGAAAACACCCTGAATAAGACTGCCATCCAACTAAAGATGCTATATGTGGATAATGAAATACATTGACAAAATTTAAGATCCGAAACTTTAACTAGAATTTATTAGGTTAAAAAAATGCTCTTCATATATCTTTAAAGTGACAATTTATTTTTGTCATATAGACATGGAGTGTGAATAGATCACCCTAAAAAATCACCCTAGGTTTCTTACATCTTTCTTTATATTCTTAAATGTTGAATAATTTTAAATATTAATTTAAATTATATTTTACTGTTGATGCAACAAACAACGAATTTGCATTAAAATGCATTGTTAATACATCTCTCTGTATTTCCTATCTTACTTTCTGATAGCTATTATACATTTGCTAACCCTTAGTGAGTTAAAATATCATCAATTTAAACAGTTTGTTCAGTGAAAAAAGATAGCTAATAAGTGCTGGGTGAAACATCAATTACTATTTTAAACTTGGGCTTTATTTTGAGGTATAATAATACTAAATAGAAATATCTACATAAAGTAAGTTTGAATAAACATCACTACTGTTTTAAAACAAAATGGATTAGATTTTGCATGTGTGGAGCACATTTTTAAAATGTGAACATACAAAACTCAATTTTTAGTTTTAAACTCATGTCCATTTAATACTTTCTCCATAATGTCTACACAAGTAAAAAATGGGAGATCAAGAACTTGAAAAAAGTCACCTGGATACCTCTTGGAGGGAAATGCCAAATTATAACAAACCTGTCCAATTTCCACCAGCTGCTGCTGCTTCATTATGGGCGTGCTGTTGTCCTAGAAAAGAGGTGTTGCCAACCATGTCTGTCAAACAACATTTTGTCGTAATTCTTTGTTCCTAACCAATATGTCTTATTTCTACATTTTCTATTTTTTAGTGCAAATAAAAAAATAAATAAATCTGTCATCCATCTATGTCAATACCATACATCAATGAAAATCCGCATATTCTTTTTAATTATAGTTGAGAAAGTGTTGTCATACAAGGCAAGCTACACGGTCTCATACAAGGCAAGCTACACGGTCTCCTAAGAGTAACTTCCAGTCAGAATATGGCTGAAATATTGTAGGTGATAAATTGCAGTCAATCCCATAAACCAAAATGTAATTCTTAATCTATGGATAAATATCCAACTTTTGAGTGTATTGCTCTCACACTGCACATAGGAACAAGCCAGACAACACTACCAACACATTTTTAACAGAAAAATTTCAGGGGAATGAAAGAACTTGTACAGGGAAAAAACATAGTGGAAATCCACTCATTTCCTACTTAAGATCTCTTGCTTGTTGAGCCTTAAGACTTAATTTTCTGCAAGTCTTGGTAGAATTCTAAACATACTGGTACTCTAGACAAATCAGAAAATTAATGATTTTCTTAGTTAATGAAGAGAGATATCCTATGGAAGAAACAGTTTCATGTCCATATTTTTGTCTAAAAAATATTTTTAGACTCCAAAGGAGTTTACCAACTTTTGTTGATTATACAGTGAATATTAATAACACTGAAAACACATTTTTTTACTAGATTTACTATGCAAGAGTGTTTCATTTGGGCCAACAATTACTTTAGACAACGGTGTTATATTTTAATAACTTATATTTCCATTGTTTGAATGTTATTTTAAAAGGATGTGAAGGTCCTTGGATGCCTTGAGACCAAGCTGGTGAAAGGGCTAGAAGGTTGTCTGTGAGGAGTTGATGACGATTTGGGACTTGTCTAGTTTGGAGAAAAGGAACCTGAAGGGTGACAACATAATTCGTTACAACTTCCTGAGGAGGGGAAATGGAGAGAGAGATGCTGAGCTCTTCTCTCTGATATCCAGAGGCAGATGTGTGGGAATGGTTCAAAGTTGCATCACAGGAGGTTCAGATTTGATGTGAGGAAACATTTCTTTACTAAGATGATTATCAAATACTGAAAATGGCATCGCAGAGAATTGACCAATGCCTGTCAGTGTTTAAAAGGAATTTGTACAATGTCCTCACTAACATGCTTCAACTTTCGGTCAGTACTGAAGTGGTTAAGCAGAAGGACTAGAAAATCATTGTAAGTCCCTTCCAACTGAAACTATTTTATTCTATTTTTTTTTTAAATAAATTTGCAGTTCTCCTAGATTCAGAAAAAGTCTTAAATGAATACTCATAAGCTCAAAGGTTCAATCCTAGAAGTCACTGAAAAAAAAATCTGTTATCAATTCATTCTTTCATTTATTCATGATTTTTAAGACTTTTCATAAATTTAGAGACTTGACTAATAATGTGTTAAGTTTTGGTCCTGGAAAAAGTTTAAAATTATCCTTTTAGAACACATTATTTTCCTGAATTTTAGTTGAAGATGTCTAATTTGGGGCTGGGTCACAAGTTTCTGACCCCTATGTTTGATAAGCAGTTCATATGTTGTGCACCTTCCGACACATGGTAAGATCCACAAGGGGAGAAATACGTTATTGTGGCAGCTGTGGCAGCTACAAGTTATCACATAATCTTCCCAGGCAACCTGAGTTTTCTTAAAAGAACTATTATACAGCCAAATATCCTATAAACATTTGTCCTGTGTTGCTCTCTGGATTATTATGGATCAAGGTTCTTTAGACCACAATAACCTTCCCCCCGGGCATTTGATCACTGCGCTGCATCACAGTGACTGTGTTAATGCTTCTTCTCAACAGGACTGTTTGCATTTTCTGAGATGTTAAGAAATTCTTCTTAGTGTTACTCCTTTGTTCTTTATACAACTGTTGCTATAGGAATTATCTAAAGTAGATTAGCTGGTTGATAAAATTTTATACTATCTTAGAAACAATTATTTTCTTCTTTTTATTAAAAACAAAACTCACAGATTTAGAAAAATTGCTTCAGTGAATGTCCCTGTATAATCTTGTTTTATACCTACCTACTCTGAGCCAAGATTTTAAAGAAAGGACAATTTTTTTTAATGATTTGTATATTGCTTTCATTTGTTTTTCCTTTTTCTGCCTCCGTATATGTTCCTGCAGAATTGCAACCTTGATTTACAGCTGGTTTGCATTGATTAAGTCTTTTTAATATTCTAGAATATGTGGCCCCACAGCTTAGATTTTTTTTTCCCAGTAGTGAAAGTTGCCAGCTGAAATTCCCATTTTTTATTGCATTCTGCCTTTAAACACTTGCTTCTGGGAAATGCTTGGATGCTTTTAAGCAGACTTCATCACAGAAAAGACATTTGTAGTAAAAAGAGTGACTTGTCTCAGCAGGAAATGCAATTTTCAAAGACATCAACCATAGGATATGCCTACATTCAACTATGTGTTATGACAAAGAATTTGGTTTCTACCAGCAGGAATATCTCTGAGCTATAAGAAATCACAATGCTCTTTGAAACTGGAGAATATGAAATCTGTCCTTTGTTGGAGATATATTTAAGAAGTGATTAGGCTTCTTTGTATTAAAGGTTAGTTGAAACAATGTCTGGCACCATATAAAAAGTTAACAGACTGTGAAGCTGGTCAAAAACTAAGTATATGGGATAAAAAAGGTTTCAATCAAATGTGATATTAAAAATAATGGATATGGATATGTCTGAATGAGGGAGCAATGCTAAAAGCGCCAAGAGAAGTACAGAGGCAAGTAGAGAAAAAAACTAAGATGAGAAAATCCACAGTGTAATGGGGGGGAAAAAATTGTTTGCAATCCAAGAGGAGGGTTTTGGCTTCCTTTAGGCTACATGTTCTGAAGAATTGAATTTTGTACTTCTATGTATATGACAAGAACTGTGCCAAACATATTTCATCACTAATTTCTTCCTTTATTCAAAGATATTTTAAAACGACTTTATTCAAAGGAACGTTAACTAATTAGCTCAGTTGGTTAGAGCATGGTGCTAATAATGCCAAGGTCTCAGGTTCGGTCCCTGTACAGGCCACTCACTTAAGGGTTGGACTTGATGATCCTTGTGGGTCCCTTCCAACCCAGAATATTCTAATGATTCTAATGAAATAGAGCAAGGTGCTGTACTATCTCACAGAAAGCTGCACAACTGCTAATATGGTTTAATTGTTAGGGCTTCACTTGCATGACTTATCCCACGCCCAACCTCAATCTCCCAGACAGTACCTGAGCATGGCTCAGGAGAATAATGTGCCAAAAGGTAGGCAGAATGAATGAAGTTACGTTTTTTTACTGTGAAAGAGAATATAACCGTATGGAGATGCAGTAGACTGGATCACTTGTTCTCTAACAAGCAACAGGGCCTTTCCTCTTTTACTTAATGGAAGAAGCATAACCTATGAGTCTTCACAGGAGTCAGCTGAAACTGTACATTGTGTTAGGTACAGGGTTGATATTGCACAGTGCCAACCGGTTACAGTTAAAAACATTTAAATTGTCTTCTCCAAAACTATTGATACTGCACATTTACTGTATAGAAAAAAACTTTAAGGTTTCAAATCTTAATTAGTTAATTAAGTCAACTTTTAAATGAACACCTCTAATGACTGTGTAATTCATCCACCCTTTTATTTTTAATTTCAGGATTTACAAGAGTTTAAAAAAAACAAGAAAAAATGAAGAGAGAAGAAAACAGCAAACAAATTAGTTGGTTTTTCTTTTATTTTGTTTTGTTTTTTGGTTTGGTTCCTTTGTTTGTCTGGGGGGTTTTTGTTTGGTTTTTTTTGTTTGTTTGTTTTTTGTTTTGGTTTTTTTGTTGTTAATTCATTTCTCCTCAATATATTCTGATATTTAGTTTAAGGTTGGTTTATGCTACAATATTCCTGAAATAAATCAAGTCAGTTTTCATTTATAGCCAGCAATGTACATGATTATAGCCAGCAATGACAGCAGAATGCAGTCCTTTTTGTTCCAAAGAGATCCCAGATAAATGTGTGTCATTGCTGTGATTGTGGACTTGTCATGCAGGAACTTCTTAGTCCTACCTTGCAGTATTAACTCAATCATCTTTCTTGGTTTTTCCCTGACATGAGAGTCCAATGATCAGTCTCCTATTTTTTTCTTACCTGTCACTACTAATATTTATTCTGACATAAATATTAAATACTTTGGCACCCAAAACATTTTTGACTGGCCTTTTTCCATGCGTAGGTCCATCCTGAAGAATACAGAGAAAAGAATGATATCAAAGAAGAGTAAACTGAAAAATGCAATAAGCTCTTGTCCTACTGGATAAATGCTTTTCCTAAATTTAAATTCTTTAAATGTTCCTTGCTACATTCATCACTCTGCTATATATAGAGCTGCCTGGCAATGAGATTTTCTTAGTCGGATGACCAGAAGAGTTCAGCTGCCCCAGTAAAGCTTCATATGTCAGAAATTCTGGTGATGACTGCAGTAAAACTTGGAAATCCAGTTGAATATATTTTATGCATATATAATGTCGTGACAACCAAAGTTCTTAAAAGGTGTTGACATAAATCCAGAGAACTGAAAAAAATTGTTTGTTTAGTCTTTAAATCAAACAGTCATTACCTGGTATCACAGTAAATCCATTGTTTCCCAGAAATGCTCATTGGAATTTCTACACATGCATTTGTCTAGTGATTTTTGCATAGAATTAAACTTCACTCTTCACAGAAATATCATATCTACTATTGCATGGAGAACAAATGTAAAGTATATTCAAATGTATCCACACCAAAAGTAGAGGAGAACTAACCAAATCAGCCTCTTTTCTGGCTAGTTATCCTCATTTCCAGTTCACTTTTATTTACAACTCTCTCAGCATTATATCCCTCTAGTCTTCCTGGGTGGGTTAAGTAAATTGCAAATCAAATCTCTAAAGCTGATCTAGTTGACAAAAACAATTAGCAAATGGCTAGAAGACAAATAAGACATTAGAGGTACTAATTTTTTCTTTCTTGTGCTTCATTAGATTACAAAATAATATCTAATTGCAAAGAAAGCATAGAATTGTTATGAAGTTCCATGCAAGGTTTAATACTTATGGCATGTATAACAGTGTCTCTTTCTCTACCTTTTTGTTTCTCTGACAATGAAGTACAGAAGAGTTAAGTCACACTTTTCTGACCCAACAGGAAGGCAGGAGATCAGGGAGGCAACTGAAGGCAATCTACGACATTAGCAAGATGAACTCTTTAGACAGTAAAGCAGCAGCTCTGTTAAACTGGAAGGCAATACTGTTTCTTTTAAGCATATTACTAGTTTAAACAGATCTCTTTTAAATAATTGAAAAAGAATCCTTAATTTTGTATAATAAGGAAATGCATACAAGCAGTATGTAGTGTTGGAAATTAATAGAAAACATCATGTAGTTCAGTGTCTTACACAGTACAAGTTATGACAAGTTGAAAATTCTTGCAGCCTGTCTCACAAACCAGGAAATAATCAGAGATCTAAATTAATTACACCTATTTGATATCAAATATGACATCACATTTTGTTCCTTGTCTGGAGGTTGATGTTCTGAGAATCTGATTAGGGCCTCTGAAACAAGTCCATGGAATGTAGGCAGTTAAGTCCCTGAAAAAGAGAATTCCAACATTAATGTGTTAGCCAGGGGAGTCTGCAATTCAGTCAGCATTAGCATTTATGACCATCAAGAGCTATAAGCATATGGGTTACTTTTATTTTTACTTTTTTTTTTATTTAATTAATAGAGTCCCTAAGCCTTTATGTGTTTCAGTTTTGCTGTCACCTTCAGACAGAACTTAAGAGAGATTTTCAATTCCCAAGAGAGTTTTGATATTATCTGAACCTACCTAAAAGATATTGAATTAAACAAAAAAAGCACATTAGCTATGGTTTCTTTCACTATCATTACAGGTTAGAGAAATAGTACTGCCTATATAAAGCCTATAAAGCACTGCAAAAATTTTGTAGGCCAGACTTCAGCTGTCATTCCTTTTTAAAGTGTTTCACTTTCTTAGGATGTCTCAAGCTCATAGTTTTCACTTCTTACATGAGTCTTCTAACCATATACTCCTTCCTGTTCCTTCTCCTAGGCAAGGAACAATGAAGAAATAAGCAAAAGAAAGACTAGCTCTTTAGTTCTATGACTACCCCTTAGTTCCTTTTAGTGTAGCTTACTATATTTAGGTTCTAACACTTCACTGACTCAAATGGATGCTTAGTTCTGGGTTCAGGACCAGAATGTAAATATACACTGCTGGAAAAATTTCATAAATATTATTATATATCCCTGGGTTGGTACTTCTTTGCTATTCTATTAGACTATTGCCTCCAACCATCACATCTTTAGGTGTTAACTGTCCCACGTAAAATCCAACAGCTTTTTGTCCTTCTTATTATTTTCTTTGTCACAACCTGGTAGAAAAAGCTCTATTTTTGGCAAGAATTTCGGGTAGTTGGTAAATGATGTTCACAGCTAACATTTCTGATGAGTAACTGTTGCAGTCGCACTAATCAAAGTACTAGAACATTGAATCACCTTTCCAAAGTACCTCTCTCCATCCTTCAGCTGCTTTAATAATCTAAACAGCAAACACTCTGAATCACTCAGTCATACGTAAAAATGTGCATTTTGGTAATGTCCAAATTGGTGTTCTTTATGGAACAATTACATTGACAGTAATAGATTAATTTCAGAAACATAGTCAATATCAAATATATAAATGAGATTGTATGAATAGAGTTGAGTATAATATTTCAAGAAAATGCAGACAATATCAAAGGTCAAGACAGTATCAAAATCAGAATTGATATTTGAAGGCTAAACCGAACATGTCAGATAAAGCAGTGACAGGCATCTTCAAAAGACCTGTACTTAGACATGAATTCTGATTAGTTAGCATTTAGAAGAAGTTCCGAAACTGTTCCTAACGCAGTGACTAGAACAAGAAGAAAACAGAGTTGGAGAAGATTGCAAAAAATAATTAAGAGATATCATAACATAATGTGAAGAAAATACATTAAAAACTAGGTGGAGAAATGTTCACATGCATACACGTGCATACGCATACACACTATATCATGTGCTCATTAACCCCTGTGAAGCCTAAGTGTAACATCAAATAGAATAAATGTCTATATACGCAGTATGAAGGAATTTCCAGGCTCAGTTTTTAAACAGAAATTTCTAAATATAATTTCGTAACTGTATATTTAGGCATCAACCGTATGTTTTGCTCATAAATTACCACTGACTAGCTATAACATATATTTGGATACCTAAAAAAATACCTGCATATAATCTCAAATACAATGTGAACCAAGTATGATCTGAATTTTGATTAAATTTCACTTAAAATAAAATACAGCTATCTGGAGCTTGGATTAGAAGGTGCCAGTGAAAGCACTCATGCTTATTCCTTCTAATTATTCTAAGCTCAATTAAAAAAATGAAAATGAGGAAAGAAGATGAAGATGAAGGATCACTATAAATTGTAGACATTAACAGTGCCCTATGCAACAAATATTTGTAAAAAAAATCATTAAAAGGACAAAATATCACAATAAAGTTCTACAAAAAAGAAGCCCTAGGGCAGAACCAAGGATGACTGCAATAATCTTATGCCTTTTGATATTATCAGAATAGTTTTCTGCATCATTTTTATTTTTCTCAAATGAGACATCTCAATTGTGTCATCTCTGAGAAAGTTCAGTTGGCTGAGAAAATTGTTTTTCCAGTGCAAAGCTTTCATCTTTGCATCTCAGCAAAAGGTTTTGAATTTATCTAGCACATGATCAATAAGACAGGAAACAAAAGACACTACCATTTCTAAACTGAATCAATTGTGTACTATTGCGTTAAATATTAGTCTCATTCTCATCTTAAAGTGGTGCAAAGTTATCAATTTACAGCATATTTAATTTTATAAATGCTACTCTAATTATATATATTAATGCCAATGAAGCAGAATTGTAAGCACCTAGAAAGCTGTGTCAGCAAGGGAATCATGCTCAACGTGTTTGAAAAAACAGTACATGACACATCTGGCTAAGTTACAATACCAATACACTTAAAAGATCTTGAAGCGGGGGACAGTTCATAGCATCTTGTCACAGCCCAAGCGCATTACCAGCTTCTCCTGGGACCCTCACTGACTCCTGCACACAGGCTTAGGACAGCATTTCATCTCAGCTCCAGGGTTGTCAGTCTCTGCCTGAGCAATACTGTAGAAGTACTGGTCTGCAGCTCTCTCCTGTTCCCTTGGATAGATCCCACAGCCCTATGACTTGGCTTGCCTTCATCTGCCCCTGGTTCCTTCTCCTTTTGCTCTCAGGTGAGGTCTTGGAGGGAAACTGGACCTGGTTCATTGCTTCACTTGTGGATGGACCCTGTTGTTTTCACTCAGCTCTGCCTCTCTGTTCAGTTCTTGTAGGACTGTTCCACCCTGCCAGCAGGGGAATAACCTGCATAGGGTCAGCCTTGGCTCCTAGATTCCCATCCCTTCAGGAGTAGCTGGCCCTCACTGCTCCCTGGCATTCCACTCTTAAAAACTCTTTACCTATATGTAGTCTGAGTTCCTCTAGTTTCAGATTTTTGATAGCAGTTTTTACAGTGCTGTAGTCATTTGTCTTCATTTCTGTTATAAGCAACTATAGATCATAATCAAGTTACTCTTTAAACTTAATGTTTACAATTCCAGACTGTTTAAAGTCTGAACAAGCCTTACTTGCAGGTTAAAGAGACATAAGCATTTTTCAGAAATATGGGTTAAGGCCTTTGTACTCCTGACAAACAGGCACCTTAAGCACCATGAGCTGTACATGGTGGTTCCCCCATCTCCTTTCCACAGCACTCTTTCATCCAGCAAATTTCACAAACATGTCAGTGCTCTTGTAGGTGAGGCCTCCTCCCGTTAGGAGCTTGTGTTCTTTACCTGCCACTGATAATCTGAACCAAAAAGCAGTTAATTCTCTGTCTGTCTTTTCCACTTGTAAAACATTAACACATTTAAGTATGGTGCTTATAAAAATAATAGACACGGTCTTCAGGGTTGGTAACCTAAAGCAGAGAAAGAAGTGAAGAAATAAAAACATAATTAAGACAAATGTGGTAGGATACAAGCTATGATGCTTATTTCACATAGAGGTACCAATAGCAAACATGAGGGTGGAAAAAGGTACACAAAGGTCATACCTCAAACATTGCACTGATGATCTGGCAAAAAAGTAGTTCATACCACTTACCTGGTTGCTTAAAAGAAAAGAAATACCAGTTATACACTCTTAACAAATTTTTCAAGATGGAAAGACACCTCTAGAGATTGTTTAGCCCATTTCTATGCTCAGAGTAGGTAAGATTGGCTATGGTGGGTCATTCAGGTCTGTGTTAGTGGGTTTTTAATATCTCCAAGGATGGACATTCCACCAACCACTCTGGGCAACCTGCTCCAGTGTGTTTTTACTCTTCCCCTTAAGTAATAAAGCAGAGGTAGATAAATAAAAATAGATTTTTTTCCCCTTGTGGGTTTGTTTTTATTGATAAAGCTTCTATGCTACAGATTTTGCAGTACAACCTGATACAAAATGTTAAGAATGTTTCCAAGAATTGAATTTTGCTTATGGCTATAGATGTCTGAGCAGGATTTTTGGAGGACTTTCCTACAAAAACACTTCTGAAAGCAATTATTTTCCAATGACATTGTAAGGATGAGAAACACTTACTTCTGCTACTTCTACAGACACAGGGAGTTGGTGATGCATTAAATGTTACTAACACTTTTGAATCTGTACTAAGCTAGCAACCAAATTATGATGCTAGAGGGCACAGACTTGCTAAAAACATCATATTTTGCATGAGGCATAAAACCTTGAACCTATGATTGTAAAAGTCTCAGATTTGCGCAGACATGAGGAACATTTAAAAAAAAAAGCACTTTTGAAAAATATTTTAACTTCTTATACTAGAAAAATCCATTTTCTTCTTTTTGTTAGGTTTCTGGAATCCTGGAGCATTTAGGTGACATCTTTATTAACTGAAATTCTAATCTTATTTAAGAACATTACTTAAGATTGCCTTACAAGTCTCTCTCTGGTATTGAGCCTTTTGTATAACCCAAAATAAAACATATGTGTTCAGTTGAGGGTAAGGAACTTCTCATAACTGAGCAATGCAGGTAAAAAGTTCTGCTGTGCATTCTCACCAAGTATTTTCTCTGCACTGCAATGGTACAAGCATGTTCCTCACTCAAATGAGACCCTGGGTACTTATGTGGGTCCTTTATTTAATCAAATTATGCACATTATAAATGTTTTCTGTAGAAATTATTCTCTTCCACTGAACACATGAGGGACTGTGGGGAAACACTGCAGAACAAAGCACAGAGGTCTTGGCAGTGTCCAGCAGGCAAGGCACTATACCTGGCAGAAGTAGCCCTTGAGTTTTCACAGTAAGGGTGAAGACTGAGATGGATCCATTTGTTATACTGTAGGTGGCAAATTTAAGAGGGGAGAAAGGGCATATTAGGAAAAGCTATGCTGGAGTCCTGTCTGCAGGCTCAGAGAGCACAGAAGTGGTGACAGAATAAAGACAAAAGCCAATGAGAAATAATAGTTTCACATGAAATTAAATAAATTAAAGAAGGAAAAATCAGTGGGCTTCACTGTAGTTGTCTAAACCTAGGTTTCTGCTATGTATAATTGTCAATGTCACGATGGTCATTATGGAGAAAAGGCAAGAGAAAGGGAACGGTAAACTGATAGCAAAAAGATATTGTAACAGCATGCTAACAAATAAAATGGGTCATCAACCTTTCTGATAGTTTATATTGCATTGCCAGTTTAATTTAAAAGAATTTAGGGAAATCTTGTTATGAAATTATTTCTAAAATTCATTTAAATTTTACTGTGCCAGTAAGGACAGAGCCCTTCTGTATTTGCAACTACTCATAGCAGTAATAGAAATTACTCTATTCATTTTAACCAGAGATACTGGTCATATTCATAGCTCTGTAAAGTCAATCGAAAGGGTGTCATTAATTTTAATAAGAATTGGACAAAAACTATGAACTGTCAGCATCTGTTTCGTATGAGACAAAGACTCACGTGTGATGTTATTTGGCGTTATTTCCCCTAAATCATCTAGCTTAGTTGCTTAGAAGTTGTCAGGAAGGCCCTCCTTGGTATATTTTTCCAAAACATAAGTCATATTTCAACTAAAAGTTGATGTTAGTTGACATAAAGTTCTTCATAACCTGGTGAAGAGACAGAAAATTTACACCCTTCTTCCCTTCTTAATATCCCCCTTTATGTTGTAAGTCCCAGTCAACTTTTTCTTTACATTATTTAATCCATTACCATAATGAAGTTAAACTTACAATATTTTTGACTTAAAATTTCTTCTTCTTGACTTTAGAGAAGTGGAAAGGGTTGTTTGTTCAACCTATATTTTTTTCCCTCTTCCACCCTGCAAGATATATTATTTATATAAAAACTATTATCTTCTTCTACAAACCCTGTCTCACTTTTATCCACAGAAATTCATGGCTTTTACAAGAGCAGAATTTAAAATCAGACCATTGGTTACATGACTACCTTTTGAAGATCAAGTGAAAAAACACAGAGTGTAGTTGTCAGTGACCATTGGAACTACCCTGCTGATCAAATAATTGCATATTTTTTGCCTGCATTCACAGTGTGTCCCTTTTAATTGAAGAAATAGAATTTTAAAATTTTTGAACTTTTGGTATGATTTCACTTTATTGATTATTTCCATGGAGAAAGAAAATATTTAAAGTGAGCAAAAGATAATGACAAAACTGTATTAAAACATGTCAGAAGTTCATTCTCCAATATGTTCTTTATATTATTTCTGGAAAAATAATCCAAGAATTGTTGATATGCTGTAGATATTGTGGATGTTATACATTTCTTGTAAATAGTGTAATGATAAGTGAGAACTAATTAGACCTACTAATATGGTTTCACTTTTTTTTACTTTTATGTCATAATTTGTCTGTAGAAGAGAAAAAGAACCAAAGTTAGCAGTGTAAATAAATAGGGATATTTAGATAAAGATTTAGAGAAATGAAATTAATAAGACTGAAATAATGTAGCAAATTTCAGGTATTGGAAAGGACAATATAAATAATTAAAAAATTTTATTTAGCAAAAAACTGTTCACAGGGTTTTCACATTAACATTGTGGAATTTTCCATTAAACAATTACAAACAATTTGATTTTAAATATAAAATGTGAAGTTACTTCGATAGGAGGACTATTCTCTCTTAGTACCCTCAGCACTGCATGGACTTCAGCAGAAGAAATTAATTGCTTTATTTAAGAGAAACAATAAGTTTTCAGCTAATATCATTCTGTGAAGCTGTATCATAAAGTACGTTTTTGAGGATGAGTCTTCACACATAAAAATGTTTATCCTTGGAGAACACTTATGTAAAATTTATGAGATTATGGTAGAGAGGCCTGGTACATATTTTAATATGAAAAATAAATCCTTTATCTGAATCCTCATGGTGCTGTTCTACTTTCAGTTACAGTTTTTATTGAAGAATTTATTTTCCTTCACTCCTTATATACTTTTTTTTTTTTAAGAGTGTAAAAACCATAAAAACAACACCTACTTCAATGAAAATTGAAGCCAAGGTTTATCTTATCGCCCTTGGTGGCCAATGCTATGAAGTTTGATGTCACAATTTACACGTTGGGATTTGGCTTTGGTTTTAACAGTCTTGACATTTCTGACATCCAGTGACATTCAGCACATCTTCACTGAATTATGACAAGAACTGATCCATAACTGAAACTAAGAGCACATGCCAATCATTTATCGCCTTTTTTACCAGTCCATCTTTACATGGATTTTGACAACAAAATAACACTAATTGAATATGGTCACTGCTACAAGTACCATTTCATTGGGTTTGCATGGCAAGGTTTTGTTAGTGGTGAGGCTATAGGTTTGGCTTCTGTGAGAAGCTGCTGGAGGCTTCCCCCAGGTCTGACAGAGCCTATACCAGCTCCAAGATGGATATTCTGCTGGTCAAGGCTGAGAAGTGACAGTGGTAGCACCTTTGCGATAATGTATTTCAGAACGGGGGCTAAAAGATGTGGAACAACAGGAGATGAATGAGAGGAGTGAGGATATGTGAGGGAAGCAAGCCTGGACACACCAAGGTCAGCGAGATAGGAGTAGGAGGAGGTGTTCCAATCGCCACAGCAGAGCTTCCTCTGCAGCCTGTGGTGCAGACCATGGTGAGGCAGTTGTGACTCTGCAGCCCATGAAGGGCCACAGTAGAGCAGAGATCCACCTACAGCCCATGGAAGACTCCACACTAGAGCAGGTAAATGTGCCCAAAGGAGGCTGTGACTCCATGGCAAGCCTGTGGTGGAGAAGGCTACTGGCAAGACCTGTGGTCCCATGGGAGGAGGATCCCACTCTGGAGCAGATTTGGTGGCAGGAGCTGTGATCCCATGAAGGCCTCACACTGGAGTAACCTTTTCCTGAAGGACTGCACTCAGCTGAAGGGGCTCCCGCTGGAGCAGTTTGTGAAGAACTGTCTCCTGTGAGAGGGACACCACACCAGAGCAGGGGAAGAGTGTGAGGAAGTCTCCCTCTGAGGAGGAAGGAATGGCAGAGAAAACGAATGATGAGTGCAGCCCCCATTCCCTGTTAGAGCCCTCTCCAACCTGACCTTGAATGTTTCCAGGGTTGGTGCATTCACAATTTCTCTGGGCAACCCAGTCCAGTGTCTCACCATCCTCACCATGAAAAGTGCATTCTTATGTCCAATTTAAATCTACCCTTTCTGTTTAAACTCATTGCCCCTTATCCTGTTCTAGAGGTCTTGGTAAAAAGTCTTTCTCTGTCTTTCTTATACCCTCTTTTTGTATATTGTAGTCCCCTTTATACAGACAGCAGCAATGTAAACATAAATGCAAACCATATTTAGATTTTTAATCTAATACTTAGTCCAGTTCACAGTTAATAATTCCACATCACAGTTTTTCAGAGATCTGATTCCAGGCTTATGGTTTTGATTCTTATTATCCTCCATTGTCCTCCACTTCCACATAAAGTACAGAAGTTTTACACATCAGAAATGAATGGGTAAATCATTACCATAAGAGAGAAAATGTCAGATACATATAGGAAAGTTGGTCTTAAGTTTTCTTTCAAGTAATGTTGGTTCAGAGTTCTCCATAATAGACAGAAGGTAGGTAGCTGAAAAATTCGATTAAACAAAAGACAAAACAGAGATTTATTTTTTTTTTTATAAGGAGAAAAGATGAGAGAGAAAGAACAAAAAGAATC
Source organism: Manacus vitellinus (assembly GCF_001715985.3). Taxonomy (NCBI): domain Eukaryota; kingdom Metazoa; phylum Chordata; class Aves; order Passeriformes; family Pipridae; genus Manacus; species Manacus vitellinus. The sequence continues at coordinate 14,929,777 of NW_021939396.1, forward strand.
AGACTGTAACAGAAAAATATCCTTAGGCTGCAAGACAGATCAGCTACCTGTGTTACACACAGAGCACAGAATGTCTTCATGTTCACACTGTTTTAAGCTGATAGAATTTATGAATGATTAGCTTGACTCCCAAGGACAATGTTTATAGAATTACTCTACAAGGTGAATCTCAAGACGTCCATTGGCCTTATTTGTTTTACTCTAATAGGGTAATCTTATTCATAATATCAAGGAATCTATCAATTTAGCACTTCAATTTTTTCACGTCATACTAACTTTGAAACTTTGTGTATTACTAGAAAAGTAATGCTAGATGATATAGAACAGTAATTACTAGAAAAGCATTACTAGAAAAGAACTTATTAATAAACATACCAAGCGGGATGCATTAACAAAAGAACTCCATGTTTATATTATTTTCTTTATATTTATATTATTTATAGTTTGTGTTTATTATTTATACCTATACATTTAAAATCATATTATATAGAATATATGTTAGTATCAGATTTTCTAATTTGGTATTGTTTCTAGGAAGCTATTTTTCTAATTCACTCAGCTAAAATTGAAATAGTTTGAAAAAATTTTATCAAGTCTAGTAAATCAGAAAAATAAGGTTAAATTCCTTATAAACTCTCTAAATTGCAGGTAGCGCATTTATGATTTCCAAGATTCTGACCTTCAGAAGTGTTCTTACAGGCACTAATTCCTTACTCAGCTAATGCAGCAAAAATAACTTTGTGCTGGTTTTGATTGTTTAAGTGAGCAACACAAGTAGTGGTAGTGCTCTTCTTCATATTTATTAATACTATTGATCAGTCTTAATGTCTTGCCATACAATTACAGAAGCTTAAAACTGTGCATTGCCTCTGATGGACTTCTTATTAGGATTTTTTTTTTAATTTTGTGTTGTTAGAAAAAGCAGTGTAAGATACACTAGACCTAAGGACATAGTTCTTGAAATTGTCTGTATTTGAGACTTGAAATGTTAAGTCTTTTTTTTCTTTTTATGGTGTGGGAGGTCTGTCTGCACTTATTTGTTGTTCTCAGTTTAGCAGTTTTATCTGTTTCTGTTCACGCTAACCAGAATTATATGTATAAATTTTGAAGGAACAAGTCTTAGAATAATGTTTCTCACTGAACAATTTAAAACATAATAATAAAGAATCAGGGTTGTTTCATTTTTTTTCTTTTTAAAATGTACTTACAATTTATACTCTGTTTTGGAAGACACAAATTAAGTCAATGGGTAGTAGCTAACTACTGAAAAACTGAATATCAGAGGAAAAAAAATCAATAACCTTCAATATTTCTCATTTAAAACACCCTATGAATTATTATTTGAACATTGCTAATAGAAAATGCCTTTTATTTTACAAATTTGTGGATTTTTTCTTCTATGTTATCTTTGTGACATTAGTTTCTGGTAAGTAGTTTAAGAATCTACTGAGTTCAATTAAACCCTTATACTCGGTCTCTTTGAGAGGTAGATTATCACAGTTTTTTTCAAATATTTAAGAAAACATGCCACCAACACAAGACAGATATAAAATATACCAGTCATGCTTAGTCCTGCAGAAGATCTTGAAAAGGACTTTGCATATGTCAAAATTGTCAGAAAACAGCTAGAGATCCTGCAGAAAAATTATGCCCTACTTGCTACTTGTAATTCCTCTTCACTATACATAATACTTTTCAACAGCTTTATTTTTTTAATACAAGAAGAAATTACATGACTTCTTGCATTTTGAAGGTATGGTCCACCTACTGCCATTTTCTTAACAAAGAAATGACAGATGAATATTGAAAACTAAATGAAAAGTGTTCAAATATAACTGGTTAGTCCTTATAAGCAGCAATTTGAAATAGTTTTGTAAGAAGCTCAGAAAAGTTAAATCTTGTACATAGTTACTTGCTTTTTAATTCATCCAGAAGCAACAATTAATAGCCAAGATATCAAAATCCAAAGAAATAGCCTATAATGGATATTCAAGAAGATTTGCAACTATAAAAGCATTAATGGTATGGCTGGAATAAATTAATCAGAAATAATATCTCTCTTATTTCTCAGGATGTAATGCTGTTAGCATCTTCACTGTCCATGTCCCTCCATGATTCATTACAATTTAAAACTTCTAGTTAAATATTATTGTACTTAATTTTTTTTTTAGAGATTGAGTAGGCTGACAAGTGTTACATAATAGCAATAAGTATTTTACAGATGCGGGGTAAACATTGTGTTCAACAGTTGAATATCAAAACTAGAGTCTACAGAATAGAGCTAATCCATCTTTTTACACTGGTTAAATCCCACTGTTACATCATACCTCTCAGTGCAATGATTAATGACTCTCCTGTTTATCACATGCATCCAAATAACGATACAGATCTATAAACAAGTTTTATGAGGAAAGCTAGAGATGTCCTCTACTTCATATCATTGTCTGTCTGTTTAGCTAATACATAACAGAGGACAGTTTACTCCTAAATAGAATCTGCTTCTGTGAGTTTCCTCATAATAATGAGGAAATCTGATGTATATTTATCATATATGTGTGATTAACTATGTTTGTTTGTGTATTTATTGACTGAGCTCAGAAGACGTCTATATTACCATATTCTTCTAATTTAACGTGGATTTTCTTAAGTGTTCTATGCTACTGTGTAATGCAAGTATGACTGTACAGAAATAAGAACAAAGTAATTTGCTTCTAGAAGGACATTGAAGTGATATCTGGTAAAAAAGACTCCCAATATAATCTGTCTTGCACAAATCACGCAAAAAGGCAGATGTTATTTTTATTTCTTTTGTTTACCCATAAAATGCTGTCTTGTATGGTTCATTACCTCTGTGCTTACCAGTTAGGTTGAATTAATGGATTTAAATGCCATTTTTACAGATTTTGTTCTCATTGTTCTGTTTGTGGGGGTTTTTTTTTGCTGGTTTTTTTTGCCTTTTTTTTTGTTTGGGGTTTTTTTGTTTTGTTTGCTTTGGTTTGGGGGTTTTTTTTGTTGTTGTTTGGTTTTTTGTTTTTTAATGTATAGTGATTCTCTTTTTGATATTGGATGAGACATTGAGCTATCTCTTTCACCTCTCAAAAACGTGTTTGATTAATACCCAATTCAACATCCAGGATGATAGACATATATAATAGATATATGATAACAAACAGTTTACATATTAGAAATTATCTCCATGACCATAGAAAAAAATACTTCACTAAAACATTTCATAAAATTATGTCCATGGTCACAGACAGTCTGTAAATGGTAACAAATATTTGTCTGTATTCTGCCTAGTAAGTGAAGCACTATATTTTATGTATATATATATATATATAATATATATATATATATATATTTTGCAATTGTTAACTGTTCAGCAAAAGTATAGTAATCTGAGGGGGGGCAAGGGGAAGAAAACCAAAACAAATAAAAGAAAATTGGCAGGAATTCCTTCCACATGCTATCTGCAAGATACTCAGCTTGTGAAAGCAGGGTTACTTACAAAATGTTAGAACATGTGAAATGAAAAATAGGCACAACTAATGGTCACAGAATCAAAGAGGTGTACTCTGTCTGTTGCCAACAGGTTTGATGTCTTGTCTCGTCTGACCCAAGAACCTCAAAATTCTGCTGGTGACACCAGGCATTGATCTGCTGGCTCTTTCTGTTTCCTTCTACATCATTCCCTGCAACTGGAAGGATAGAGGAGAACACTACTTGGGCGCTTGGTCCAACAAGGCTCTGAAGTCACTCCTCTTCGCCCTTGGACTTCTTGATGTAACTTCATCACTGCCTACCTGAAAAATCAATAATGGCTGATAACCTGACTTCAGGCCACTCCAAGACAGGAAGCTTTCTCTTCACATCTTCACCTGGGCCACAGGGAGGCAGCAGATTTCCCTAAGAAATGGATCTGGTCTGCATATTTGTCCTCTCTTCCCTTCAGAAGGGAATCGGCTTTCACAATGACTGATTTGTTTTTTTCTTAATGGGAGCACTTTTCACACAGGATATATGGTGACTTGACCTCAGTAATGTCTCCATGATAGATGAACCATCATCCTCATAATTGTTCAGTTTTGCTTGCAGAGCCTCATACTATAATGACAGGGAACCTGAGGAAGTGAGACAATCACAGAAAAGATGGGCCAGCTAAGCTGGGCAGGCTCTTGTTGCCATTGGCCCCTATCCCTAAAGTTGCTGTGTTCAGGCAGGCAAAGAGAGGAGAGCGAATCCTCCATGTTCTGTGCCCTGTCTGCCTGTGGGGCTTGTACCAGGCAAGGTACAGTGCCATTCCAGTAGCCTATCTCACAGAATAACAGAATTGTTAGGGTTGGAGGGGACCTCTCGAGATCATCTAGTCCAACCCTCCTCCCAAGGCAGGGTCACCTAGAGCAGGTTACACAGGAACACATCCAGCTGCATTTTGAATGACTCCAGAGACAGAAACTCCATGACCTTCCTGAGCAGTCTGTTCCAGTGCTCTGTCACTCTCAACATAAAGAAGTTCTTTCTCATGTTGAGGTGAAGCTTCTTGTGTTTTAGTTTATGGCTATTGCTCATTGTCCTGTCACTGGGCACCACGAAAAAGAGCCTGGCACCATCCTCTTGGCACCTGCCTTTGAGATATTTATATGCATCTCTTCCTTACTGTCCCTGGTTCTCCTCAACCTACTCACCTCTCCCCAGAGCTCAGTCACTGAGTGGAGCTCCTCTCTCCAGGTGCAATTCTCACAGCTGTGCTCACTCCTGCTATCCTATACTGCCATCAGAGCTGGACACACCTGCAGCTGACACTGAGGTGTCTGTATTCCCACTGGAGCTCTCTCTGAGCAGGTTCATCAGTCATGGTGGATGCAGATCCCAGAGAGGCCATGGCTTTCAGCTGGATGGATACTATTGTTCCCTGGACAGGCTTGCAGGCTTTCAACACCTGCCCTGAGCCCCTTCTGCACCAACTGCTGATATGCCACAGCCTGTTTTCCAGCCCTCTTGGCAGCACTCCCGGTCATTAGCATTTCCCAGAAGCTGCTTCTGTGTGGGATGGGGGCTTCACAGCCATTGCTCCTGGCCCTTATCTGGTCCCATCAGCCACTGCTGTGCAGGCTGTGCAACCTGGCAACTCTCTCAGCTTCCCTGAGGTTCCTCTGGTACAGAACTTGCCTTGTGCAGCATGAAATGCATGTTGAAAGTCAAAGAAATATTTTGGTGTTGTTTCTGTCATTTTAAAATTAACTTACTCCCATATGGGTCCAATGCCTTCCATTATTATTTCTTTTAAATATATTTATCAACATACATATGCTACTTTGCCCCTTTGTAAGCACCTTGTCACAAATTCACAAGACTTTCATGACAAAACGTCCCTATGAGCAAGGTACCTTGTTACTATCATAGTAGAAGAACGTTGAGTCTAGTTTCTCTTGGTCAAAACTCTTAGACAGCATTTATTCTCAAAAGTATAGTTACTATTTTACATAAGATGTTAAACTTTCATAGTACCTGTTGATAATACTTTAGCAGAACCAGACTGCATAATTTACATCAGTTAACTGTATTGAATTTCATAATATTTTTTTTGCCTTTATTCTCATTATGCTTCCTTCTCTCATATTTCATCCTGAAATTGTTGATGGGTTTTATGGTATCAAGGAAAGGCATTTATCTTTATTTTCTTCCCTCCCACCCTTTTCTTTCTTACCTTTATTTCTTTACCTTCCAACTTTGCCTCCCACTTTTCTCTTCATGTTGTCTGTGTCATTTATCAATTGCAAAATAATAACAAATGAATTATTATAGTATAGAGATTTGTGTCCCTGACTTGCAGTTGCACAGGCTTATGTTTCCAGTTCTAGCACAAAATAATGTTCCTGAAGATTTATATCACTTATGCATCACAAGAGAAGTCTGAATTGGCTGACTGGTGATGTCAAGCTCAATTACTAATGTCCTCCACACAACTTGCTCTTCATAGACATTATACATGTCTGATGATGTCTACACTGTCATGAATAATATGCTTAATCCCAATTTAAAGGATACTTGACCTCATCTTTGCCCTAATTACATTACATTACATTAAATTTTACTCGTTTATACAGCGTTTTTAATACCAAGCACCGAAAGTCTTTTTCATTTTCAGAGGCTGCCCTTCCAGCATCAAGCTACATTACTTTTTACCTTGCCAATGTCTAGTAATTGCTTGATTAGGGATACTTTCTTACTGAGTTATGAACTTTTATCTTCAATTATTAAATATGCTATCATGAACCCTCTTCTGAGATCACAGGTATAAGTTATTTAATAAATATATGGAAATAGATCAATACTCATGCACAAATATAAATATTTAAAGTTATATGGTGAAATTCTGTTAACAAAAAGTGGTTGCATACGTGGATAGGTTTGTGTCCTGATTTTGGCTGGGATAGAGTTAATTTCTTCTTAGTAGCTAGTACAGCACTGTGCTCTGGATTCAGTATGAGAATAATGTTGATAACACATTGATGTTTTGGTTGTTGCTAAATCATGTTAATCCTAAATTAAGGACATTTTTTTATTTCTCATGCTCTGCCAGTGATAAGGCCCACAAAAAACCCTGTGAGGGATCACAGCCAGGACAGGTGATCTAACTTGGTCAATGGGATATTCCATACCATAGAACATCATACCCAGTATACAAACTGGTATATAAACAGGTCCCCATCCATAAGGGGATCTGATCAGGATTTGGGACAGGGTCTGGCATCGGTCAGTGGGTAGTGAACAATTTTATTGTGCATCACTTGATTTTCCTTGTTTTGTTTTGGTTTTTTATTATTATAATTTACTATTTTTATTTATATTTTACTTTGTTTCAGTTATTAAAATGTCCTTGTCTCAACCTACAAGTTTTATCTTTGATTCTCCTCCCCATTCCACCTGGGGGGAAAGGTGGAGGGGTGGCCCAAGTGTGAGCAAGCAGTAGCGTGGTGCTTAGTTGCCGGCTGGGCTTAAACAACAACAGTTCTTTTTGGTGCCCAATGGGAGGCACAACAGGCTGAGATAATGGAATATCTACAAGAGTGTGTTAAAAGATAATTGTTATAAACATTCATTGTATTGGTTTAATAGTTGCTGGTTACAATGTTGATTTATTTGCTCTCACAGTTGTGTTTTATCTCACGGTTGGGTACTGTAATATCAGTAAAATCCTACTTGCAGTATTCTGCAGTGTTCCCTGCTTTAATGTTTATTGTCCTTGGGGCCTGGGCTAAGACAATCATTGTGGGGTATTTTGTAGTACTGGCTTATGATATGATAGCGTCACTGATCAGTAAACCCATCTGATGTACTTATTCAGTACAGTACTTTGGGAGTCATCTTCTGGGAATGATTAATAATCACAGCTGTGGCCTTTTCTCCTCAGAAAGACAACCTATAGGGGAGATACATTCCTACGTCTTCCTTTCTTCTTTCCTTTCTTCTCCTCCAGGCTGATTACAGTAGCATTTGAGAATTTTCAACATTTTGAATATCCTTTGAATATAGTTCTGAGTGATGGGGTGTGTGGGATGGTATGGGCAAGTACCTAGGGCAGTGGGCACCTCCAACGTGTTTGCACCTTACTCCTAAATAAATGCATAATCCAGAAACACTAGTAAAATATTTTAAAAAGCTGTGCTGGCACCCTGGCACCCCCAGGGAGATACAAATCATTGCAACATGCTGGGGCCTGGCCCAGGCCTATCGAGCCACTGTTCAACAATGTTCCATACCCTCGGGGGAGAAGAAGGTCTCTGGAACTGACCATAAGACAACAGACACTGCAGCTGCTCCAACTGTTGTGACAAACACTGTGACTGCTCTAACCCCAGCGACAGACACTGCCACTGAACCCAAGAACCAACATATGCCAGTGTCAGTTTCCCCTGTACAGCAGAAGAAGAATGCATACCAAAGTCACCCTGTAAAAAAGCTTTAGCAAGGATGGTAAATGAGAACAAAGAGGTCAGAGAAGAAGGAGGGCCATCACAAGGGCCATTTTCAGTGCCATTACCAAGGCCATTACAAGAGCTATCACAGGAACAGAAAGAAGAGACAGACGGGACAAGCACCACTCGATCCTTCCCTTGAGTGCACTCTGGGAGATATGAAAAAATTTGTGACTGGCCCAGAGCCTCCATGTATTCTTGTCATAGATTATCTCAGGAGAGGGTACTTCAAGGACCCAAAAGGGTATCAGGGAGCTTTTGGTATAGCTGCCTTGGAGACAGAGGAGATTAAACAGTGCCTATCTTGCCTGGTCTCTTAGACGACTCTTCTGTTGTGTGATTGGTAAAGGCTGAAGGACAGCAGATGACAATCACTACAACAGTGGTGCACTAGAAGCAATATCATACCAACCAAGACTCCATAATTCCCACCCATAAACTAATTCGTTGACTGAAGAACCAAGGAGTGATCAGCAGTACCCATTCATCCTTTAACAGCCCCATATGACTGGTGCAAAGGTCTAACAGAGAATGGAGGATAACAATAGACTATCGTGGCCTGAATGAAGTCACACTGCCTCTGAGCGCTGCTGTACCAGACATGCTGGAACTTCAATGTGAGCTGGAGTCAAAGGCAGCCAAGTGGTGCCACAGCTGATATTTCTAATGCATTTTTCTCAATCCCTTAGGCAGCAGAGTGCAGGCCCCAATTTGCTTTCACTTGGAGGGGAGTTCAGCACGCCTGGAATTTACTGCCCCAGGGATGGAAACACAGCCCTACCAACTGCTGTGGACTGATTCAGACTGCACTAGCACAGGATGAAGCTCTGGAACACTTGGAACACACTGAGGATGTGATTGTGTGGAGTAATACTGCAGCAGAAGCTTTTGAGAAAGGAAATAAAATAGTCCAAATCCTTCTGAAAGCCAGTTTTGCGATAAAACAAAGTAAAGAGTCCTGCACAAGAAATCCATTTTTTTGGAATGAAATGGCAGATTTTAATGGATGTTATTAATCAGATAACAGAAATGTCTCCACCAACTAACAAGAAAGAAACCCAAGCTTTTTTAGGTGCTGTGGGATTTTGGAGAATGCACACTCCAAATTACAGTCATATTGTCAACCCTCCCTATCAAGTGACTCGAAGAAGAATAATTTCAAGTGGGCCCCAGAGCAACGACAAGTCTTTTAACAAATCAAGCAGAAAAGAGTTCATGCAGTAGCCCCTTGGGAGTCTTAACCCAGCCCCCAACCATGACAGCTTGGAAACAGACTGGGGTTAAATCTAGAAAGAATATATACCATTATATCTGACTGTGAAATAAGACTCTTTACCTGTATTCTATGTAATATTTTTCCTGGGTAGCGAGTAAGACTCCAGACTACTTTGGACAGGGAAATTTTTTTTCTACTCATTTGTACACTGAATAACATGATGGCACTTGTGGTAGTTTGGTCTGGGCCTTCCTTGGTGACCAGTTTGTAACCAAGGAAGTGCCCAGATTTACCCAGTATTCCCTACGATTTTTACGTAAGCTGGGCTAGAAGAAGAAAGGAGGGAAGGCCTTTGCTCTCTTTCCTTCTGGCGGCTTGGAGGTGCAGGTTCCCTGCTGTTGAGTCTGTTGTGTTGGGGAGCAAGGCCTGGTAAGGCCTTGTCAACCTTGGGAGACAGAGGTTGCCGGCAATCGTTCCAGCACAACTTTCTGGTGTCCCAGGGAGAGTAGTAAGATAGTTTTTTGCCAATTCTTTTAGTTGCTAGATATTGGGCTACTAATTGGCATATATATATATTTTATTTTGGTTTTGTTCCTTTTCCCTTCCCCCTTCCCTTTCTCACAATTTATCCTAACACCGCAGAGAAACTTTCAGACTAGAGGCTTCTGTAGGGGAAGGGGAAAGTATATACATTTTTTTACACAAATAAATATACTGTACAAACTAAAAGCAGCTATATATATATATATATATTACATTTCTATCAGTCAGTCTTTCAAGCCCCTCCTTTAACTTTAGTCCAGGAGCAGCTTTTCAAGGCTGATACGTAACACAGTCTTCTGCTGTGGGAGTGTTCCGGGCTCCTGAACACTCCCCCTCACCAAGTTCCAGTTGTTTGTTGCAGTTTCTCTCCTCATGAAGTCCAAGAAGACAGTTTTGAGTCCTTGCTCTTCCGCTGCTGTTAGTGATTTCTCTCTCTCATACCTCGGTTCGTAGGCTGCTGCAGTGTAGTTCAGCTTATCAAGCGTCTGTGTCCTGGAATGTTGATTTCTCCTCAGGTTTTCGGTCGTCCTGCATTTTAGTTCACAGCAGAGACATCCTCTGGGCCCCCCTCCCTCTCTCTGGGGGTCCGTCTCCAATTCTTGCCTGGGATTTTTCTCCCTAGCAATCGAGCCTCCTCTGGCCTGTCCACTTGGCTCTGCTCCAATGCTGAGCCTCACATCCACTCTCACTAAACAGCGAGAGGGAAAACCAGCCCTCCTCTGCAGCTTGGCTGCAAAGGTGGGGGGGAAGAAGAAGAGGGCCTGGCCGCAGGGCCTGCCTCTCTCTCTCCCACTTACCAGCTATTTGTGAGTCACATCCCTCACAAACCTGCACTCATTCCAATGCTGTCTCTAACTCTGGCCTAGGCAGAGTTAGAGGGGCCACAGGGCTCCCCTCTTTCCCCCGGAGTGGGAGAGAGAGAGCCCATCCACCCCCTGGCCTTGTCCACCTACACGCAGCAGACACCAACAGCAAAACAACCAAGACTGCGATGCCAACCGTTTCTGGTGCTGTGATATATGATTTTGAGCAGAAGCGACCAACATGGGTGGTGATTGGCTCTCCAGGGAACACTGCCCTGGCACCCAGTCACCTCTGAGCCCCACCAGCCTCTCAGGGGGGCCAATTTCAAACTAAGACAACAATGGAGTCCTAAAAATTTCCTCATTCTCTCAAACATAAATTATCATAATGAAGTTGATTACTTCTTAAAAAAGAAAGCACCATATTTTCCTCTAGCTAGAAGTAATTTCACTCCTCTGTTTCATAACCAAAAATTAAGGCTATAGATAATAGGAAAAGATTGTATGACTGAACAGAATGAGAATTCTCTGATTTACTCTGTAAGGATTCTGACCAGATTTTTACCATGGTTTGGGAGTCATGACCTCAGAAGAGAGGCTAGGAGTCCAAATGCAAGTATCTGGCAAGAAATTATAGGTGGAATAGGCAAGATAACAAAGAGATTAAAAATGTGCAACAAGAAGGAATTATTAAATAAAATGGTAAAAATTTAAGAGAAAGTGATAGATGTCATAAGTACAAGTACAACCTGGAAAGAGTCACAGGAAAGAGGACATGATTTTAATCAGAATATAGCAGTATTTGCTCTTCTGAGAATAAATAAATTATCTTTTGGTAAAGTATACAAAGATAAAAAATTATTGAGACAAAAGAAAAAAAATTGAGAAAGTAATATCAAACCGGCAATAATTTGGAAGTTAGTGTAAAAGCAAGGTTAATAATCCAATGAAGTTTTAAAATTTAACAGCAGATTTTATAATTTTTGCTATACTTCTGCAATTTTTAGCTACATATATGAGTAAGGGAAGAGATTTCAGGCATGAGGCCCAAAAAGACACCATGACATGGTATGACCAGGTCTCTGCAGGTCTGAAAAGACTCATCTCCTGGATAAAACCACCAGGAAGAGAATCTGATTATGTTTATGTTAAGACAGAATTTGAAGCTACATTTACAGCTATTTTTGCCTTTCCTTTCCATGTTATTGACAATTTGTCTTACATGTAGGAGAAACTTCTTCAGCTATGTGACAATAGCACTTCCATTTAGTTTACATCCTAAATAAATTTGGATTAGGAAGACCTTTCCTGCAAAAATAGTCTCTATTAATATAGGTCACCATAATGGAGCTAGTATGTATTTGAAGGCACAGCTTTATATATTTTGTAATATAGAGGAGAAATAAACACTATAAATTTGTTGACTCCAGAAAAATTAAAATTTATGGGAAAAGAGATTCTTTCATGCTTAAATAATTATTGTCTTACAAAAGGCAAAATCATGCAAAAAATGGTTTGTGAAAATAGAACAAAACTTATATAAAAATTTTAACTTATTGTAAGTGGTTAGACGATATATCACATAAAATGGAACATGACTACCTAGAAAAACTAATAAAAATGAGATTTTCTTTTGGATTTGAGCGGCCCAATATTAATTATTTTTACATTAATTTATGTCATTTTTCTTTAGCTGTCTGTTGATAACTCCAGATAGAATCTTTACAACTAATTATTTCTGACTGATTTTCATGAGTCCTCAAGTAAAATATCACTCAGTGACTCAGTATCCTCCACAAAGCATTTCTCTTATCCTTTCCTGAAAGCTATTGTAAAAAATAATAACAGAAGTTTGCCTTGCCTGAGTTGTCAGGGAAATGTTCATGGTAACTGAAATCCTATTTTGACCAAAATAATAGTGCTTCTTATCATAATTCTGACATGAAGCTTACAGTAGACATTATATATAGGTCAGTATTTTATCTTTACAATTTTAAAGACAGGAAACAGAGAAACTGAAAACTGACTCACAGTATAATGAAATCAGACACACTAACCAAAAATGTATAAAAGTCAAAATTAGAATGGGTATTAAAATGCAGTAAAACCTTGTTTTCAAATAAAACAAAATTTGTGGGGATTCATATATACATTTTTATCCAATCTGTTTATATGTTTATTTCCAGGACTGGCAACTTTATCGTTATTTAAACATTCTCGAATACACTGGTAACAGAATAGACAAGTCCCAGTTCTGTACAAATAGATACACACCATGACTTCCTATGTTTAGATAAATCTTAAATCCAATGTAAGAAGAATTCTCTATCACCTTTCTTGCAAATATTGTTCATTCATTTCTGAATAGAGTCCATTCTGCACAGTTAAGTGTGAGGCTTTCCGAAATGTTTATTTGCATAATACAGTTCACTGACTGGTTAGTCTTACAGACAAGACATAAAGTAATTCTGAAAACATTCTGGATATCCTGATTATTAGATGAATATAACATTACGGTCTTTCACTAGATCCAACTAAAATCCTTGAAGGGTTAAAGTCACACAGTCTTGTAATGACCATTAGTCGCCTCAAAACTTGTTTTATTTCCCACTATCCTTGTTATTTTGTTTCTAGGACTAGCAAAAAAACCCCAACAACAACTAAAAAAACCAAAACGCAAAACAAAACCAAACAAGAATAAGACTAACAAAACTCAGAATGCTAAAAAAGAAGGAACTGACACCACTTCAATACTTAGATATATAATAATGTAGTTAAACACCTCATTCCTCAGAACTTCTTAACACACCCATTTCATCACCATTAGCCATTTCTTCATATTTCCTCCATGGTACCTTTGTGCTACACCCACATGAGTGTGTGAACAAGTTTCACAAAATGATTGGAACAGGGAGCTGACTTGAAAAATAACACAACAAAATACAATTAGCCTCCACAGAATTTCTCCAGCTTTTTAGTTTGTGCAATTTATAGTTAGTTCCACGCTATAAAGCCTGAGAAATCCCAAAACACCATATAATAAGGGCATTAGAGAATTTTTATGTGCAACATGAGCCCATGTTTCCTCAGACAAATAAAGGATTTGAGTTTATATCCTCCATGTTCCATCTGAATATTCTTTTCTTCCCTAGAGTAGGTGATGACTGGTACAAATTCTTCTCAGAAACTTCTTGCTAAATGGTTTTTCTCTGTTTTCTTTGTTTTGTTTACTAAACCCCTGACTCTTAAAAGGAGTCTCCCTCTGAAGAAAAGAGTTTAGGTCAACCTCAAAATAATCTCTTTTCTTAATAACAACAATAACAAAGACAACAGCCTTCTCAATCTGTTTAGCTCTTTTAAAAGCAAACAGTTTTCTTGTCTGTTTGTTTAGACTTGGTAATTGCTATGTATAATATATAGTCATATTGGTCATATCAGAGCAATTTTATTGTCATAGTCCGTCCACCAAGAATTTCTCTCTGTGAAAAATGTAAAGATATGCTGTACTTTTCCCAACAGTAATCTTTACTGTTTAATTATTCTGAGTATTTTAGGGAAAATATTGATTGCCAAAAATCTATATTGCTGTTAAAAGATCACAGTGAAAACTAAAATTTCTTACATTGAAAGGTTTATTCTACTGAATTGTTGTCTGCATAAAGTAAACAAGCTTTGATCTCCACATTATTTTAAGTAGTTTTATCTCCATTGTAAGATAAGCCAGTCCAATCTGCTATAAATAAACTATTTTACCTCTAAGTGAATTAAAATAACAACTAGGCAAAAAAGCAAACAGGAAGAAAAAAACCAGAAATCTCAACCAGACCACTATTTCGTTCCTCAAGGGCACATCCGCCCCTGAATCATATCATGTTCACATCAGTAGAAAAACACCGTTTTTCTTACCAGTATTACACATGAGATCGATTTGAAGACCCATATATCCCATGTTAGAGGTTGCTGCATTTTGTAGCCTGATGGAGATGATGCTGCTGTGCTCCTTGATCCCAGAGTCCCAGCAGCAAGGCTCAGCACACAATCCCCAACAGGACCACACATGCTCACACCACACTCACACTCTGCTGCATGCACAGCCTGCCACACATACACACATCCTGCATGCACACAGCTGCCTGCACAGATAACACAGAGAAAGCAGTGCCTTACCAGCACCTATGAAAATGTACAGCTTTCACACAAATATGACCAACACAGATGGCTTGATCCTTTTCCTCCACAGAACAGGGTTTGGGAAAGTCTGCAGGTAGGATGTATGTGTATAAGCACGGTTGATCCTCATTATAGCTGGGACTTCTGGTCTTGATGAGAGAATTGGTCTCTGATCTACTTTGTATGCATCACCTGAGCCTTTTTCTGATATCCAAGTCAAATTGGATCCTTCTATAGGCATTTATGGTTCATTTCTAACAATGTCTTCTTCTAACTAACATTTTAATATTTCCATCTCTGCATATGCACCTTCCAGAGCAGTAAGGAATCATCCCTGACATACAACTCCAACATACAATATACATGCCAAGCATGTAATCTGGGCAACAAACAGGAGGAAGTGGAGCTCTATGCTCAGTCTGAGAGTTATGATACCACAGAAGGAACAGAAACTTGGCGGGAAAAAATTACATAACTAGAAGACTACAATGAATGGAAAGGGAACTCAGATCACAGGATCCCATAGCAATGACAACATATTTGTTGACCCACCAGTAGTTGAGGAAGGGCTAGTCTGTGCCTCTTCAAGGGTTCAATCCATATAAATCTGTTGGCCTGGACAGAATCTGTCCCAGGGTGTTAAGAGAAGTGGTTGACCCTGTTGCAAAGCCACTGTCTTTAATATTTGCAAAGTTGTGGAGATCAGTGGATGTCCTTGATGACTGAGAGACAGCAAATGTCATACTCACCCACAGGAAAGTCCAAAAGAAGACCCAGGAGACTACAAGCCCATTAGAGTTACTTCAGTTCCTGGGAGAGTAGCAGAAAAACTCTTCCTAGAAACTATTACAAACCCAATGAAGTAGTTGATTGGGAATTACCAATGTAAGACTCACCTGATAGCCTTCTACAACAAAATAACACATTCTGTCAACATGAGGAGAGCTGTGGATGTTGCTTACTTGGACTTCAGCAAAACATTCAACATCATTTCCCACAGCCTTCTCCTGGATGAGCTGGTAAGGTACATCTTGGGTGGGTGGTTAGAGGGATGGGTAGAGAACTGCCTAACAGGCTGCACTCAGAGGGTGGTTGGTGATCAGTGCTCTTCACTCAGACTGGCAGCCTGATACAAGTGGGGTCCCCCTGGGGATCAATACTGGGCCCTATGGTTTTGAACATCTTCATAAATGAACTGGATGATGGGATTGAAAGCAGCCTCACCAGGTTTGCTGACAAAACCAGACTGGTGGTGAGGTGGATTTGTCAGAAGCGACAGCCATCTTACGAAGAGACCTGGACAGACTGGAGAAGGTGAGTAAGAACTCTATGAGTTTAACATAGACAAGTGTAGGGTTCTGCACCTGGGACGACAGAACCAAAGAGCCCAGAACACACCAAAATCTGTGTGGTTGGGGAGCAGCATCACTGAAAGGGACCTGGGGGTCCTGATGGACAACAAGCTGACCATGAGTCAGCAGTGTGTGGCTGCAGCAACCAAGGCAGATTGGCTCTTGGACTGCATCTGCAGAAACATTGTTAGCAGCAGTAGAGATGTGATCATCCCACTTCACCCAGAACTTGTAAGGCCACACCCGAAGTACTGTGTCTATTTCTGGTACCCAACATTCAAAAAAGATGTGGACAGACTAGTGAAGGTCCAAAGGGTTTATTTTGCATTACAACAAATGGCTCAATACCAGAGACAGACTTGTAAGGCAATCATAATTAATGATCTTAAAAAAGATTAATAAGAAATTTTTACAGTGAGAACAGTCAGTGACTGGAACAACCTCCCTAGGGACATGGTAGAGTCCTCATCACTGGAGTTTTTCAAGACATGATTGGACAGGATGCTATATAATCTCATCTAGGTTGAGGAAATTTCATATAATGATCTCAAAAATTTCACTATGAATATCCTGAAAAGCAGTACTTAAAAGTGTGAGAAACAGAAAACATTTGTAAACTCACATATCTGTGGAAAGATACCCCGAAAAAATAATTATTTGTATTATATATTTATTTTATGCTATTTTTCATAATATTTGAATTTTGATTATGCTTTTTCATTAGCACATATCACATCATACTAAATTAAATTTTAATCTTTTTATTATTCTTAGTTTTATTTACTTATAGCAGAAAAAAAATGCTATGTAATAAAATTATTGTACTTTTCTGACGAAAAGAGTTGCTTATAAGTTAGACATGACTCCTCTAAGCAGTTTGAATGGTACTATATATTGGTATGAATGTGAAATAAATACCACACTGACTTGCTGAAATCACTAAGTGCACTCAAGATTCATGAGTCATTGCTTTATAAAAGTACTTTCTGAGAAATCAAAAAAGCTACTTAACATTAAGGTATTGCAAAAACATGGGAATCTTCCAGATCATCTTTCCAAGACATTAAGGACTTCATTTGTTGCTAATAAAAATTGAGGCAAATGACAAATAAAATGTTTTCTCAGCTCTATAAAGAACTTTCAGTGAAATTAAAACTGAAACAGAACTGGGTGCTGGATATTATGATACAATTATTTTCCTCAGTGCTTTAGCTCAGTGGATTGTTAGGAAATTAACAGATTGGGAAATATATTCAATAACTAAAAGTATTTCTTAAATGATTAGCTGCCTAGTTTAAGTCTAAATCTACAGGCACCAGAAAGAACTGGGAACCTATAGAGACCAGCTTACCATAGTCATCCAAGTATGTCTCAGTTTTATTGAATATTGTTTACTTAGATCCTCACTGCTCTGTAGCCATGCCAGGGTCAGTCTGGGTTGTCCTTCCCCTGAAAATGTAAAAATATGTATCTGAGTATGTGGACAGTGAAGGAGCCAGTATATACCCAAAGGGGACTGTTAGGGAACCAACACAGACAGGCACGTTGGACAGTGCCCTGGACTATATTGACTCAACTTTAGATATCCATTTTAGGAAAACATGGTTATCTTCCCAGTGGGAGTTCTCTCATTCCATTAGTCAAAGCCCAAAAGTTACGTTTTATTAGATACGTAACTTTCAGATAATTTAATTTTTAGGTGAGCTGAATACCACTCTAAGCTAAGCCACTCCAAAGCATTTCAAGACAAGCTTGCTTAAGAAATTGAGCTTTATGCAGATACATTCTTGAGATGTTAGGTATCCTCTGCAGTTGGTTGTCCAAAGTTTCTGGGTCTGCCAAGACCCATCCATATTGTATCATACCAGTGATATTCATCAAAAGATTAAGAGACTCTGAGGAAAGAAATTACCACATTTTTCAATGTTAACAGCTATTGCATATATATTATGTAATATGTGACTATTCTGGATTAATATACAGTATTGCAGAAAACTAGACTACCCAGAAAAAAGTAATAACAGCAGATGCAGAGAATGAATTTAGTCACTGAACTGCAGAACATGGGAATTTAAATCCAGCTGCAGTGGAAAGATCTAAAAAAAATGTAAGGACCTATTAACTATGGATTTAATACTTATGCCTATATGTTTTTCTTTCTAAGTAGGACATTTTTTCTCTGTGTAAAGTATAACTTGATATTGATGGAACACTGTGCCTTTACTCAACATGTGAAATTTTAATGACAAAAACATGATTCACAAATTAGACATCTATGCAGATGTACATGATTTATGCATTGAATTATTTCTGTGTTACACAGAAAGGACAAGCAGGTCCTTTTGACCCAAATTTTACTTTGATTTTGCTATTGTAGCCATGACCTAATTTAGAGCTGTGTCAGGCATGTTTGTAAAATACTCAGCATTTAGACCATATGGTGTAGTTAGAGGCACAAAGCATCATTTGAACCTTCCTTAGAATTAGACTTCAAACTCTTTGTAGTGTTAGCATTAAAACTTAACTTTTTAATTTAGTAAATACTATACAGCATAGATATAATCCAAAAAGCTCCTCACAAAGCAATCCACCATCAAAGCTTCAAATTCTCTGTAAAAAAGTCCATCTCTTTCTGATCTCTATAAATAGCATGTTCATGAAAACAGGAGACTGATGTTTCTTAATTTACGTCTGAGTAATTAACCATTCATACAACTAAATATCTGTTTCTGCCTTTGACCTAAGAATTGCCTGCAAGTAGTAAATCACACATTGTCTTTAACCAACAATTAGATGTATTTACAAAAAATCCAGTAATGAATGCACTTAACTGCAAATAATCCTATTTATACCAAAACTGTTTACTACATAAATGAATAGAGAAATAAAACCTGTAAGTCAAAAAATTATTGCCTATTCTCACATACATTTAGATGTGCAAAGGAACAAATACATGGCAGGAATCTCAAGAGATTATCCAATCTTTCCAGCTGTCTCTGGTAGGACATTCTGTTCTATTATGTATAGACTATATAGATTTAAAATTGAGAGACACTTTTTACTTCACAGCTGAAGATCCATTGAGAAGAATCCAACTCATTCCCAAGTAGAATTTTTAGTTCTTTGTTGTACTTACTAATACCTCACATTCTTTTGGCAGTGAACTCAAGGCTACAACATAGACAAAATTTCCTTGCCAGATTTTCTGGAATTCCACCCTCAAGCTTTTCATTTGAACAATTTTTCTCAGCTTTCTTAGTACTATCATGAGGCACAATGTTAAAAGTTTTTAGAAGCTAAGTTACATGACTCTACTACTTCTATTCTGTCTACAAGGCCTATTATCCTGTGGCAGAATTAAATTAGATTGTTTTAAGGTGGTTTATTATTGATTTTTTTTTTGATAAATCTTTTTCTTATTTATAGGTACTATTGCTCCAGTCACTATTTAAAAATTAAAGTTGAAAGATGCATAATTCTGTGGCCCCGTCTCTTCCATATCTTTTTTTTAAATGTGCCACAACAATTGCCTTTGTCATCTTTGATCCATAAATTCTCAAAATAACTACTATTTGTGGTCTGATTTCATCAGTGAATTCTTTAACTGCATAGAATAAAAACCATCACTCTTACAATACGAGAAACCAATTATATAAGCAGTGTCTAGCCTATTCTTGATTTATTCAAGGCAGAAATCTTTCACTGTTGGTTTTATCTATATTTACTTCTAGGTTGCAGCTGGTATTTTAGTCAAAAATTATAAAAAAATTACTTAGCATGTGGACCTTCTTGTCATCATCTGCCAACGGTTTCATACTCTCATAATAGTGGACCCACTATTAACAAACTTTTTCATTCTCTGTATGCCTTCTTGTTTTTGCAGTCAGTTAAAAGTCAGCCCAGTGATCTCTTACTATATTTTAGGAAGAAGTAATTATTTTGTCCACATGCAAATATCTACTATGATAACACTTTTCTGTGTAGTTGATGTAGTGAAACAGATACTCCTAGAATGCAATTCAGCTCGTGCTAAGCTGCAGCAGATAGTAAGAACCAGTTTTCTTCTACTACCAGGGAGAGTGCTTAGAATTACCAGCTCCCATATAATGGTCTCTATTGTGAATATCTGTAGTGATGTGAGGTAGCTCACAAAAAGCATATTTTGTATGGTTTATGGGGAATCCTATAATGTTAATGTTCCTATTGCTTTTGCCCTGAATTCTTACCCAGAACCTTTCAGAAAGCTCCTTTTGAGTTTCAGTGTCAGAATTTGTCCTTTGTGTTAAAATGCTTGGCTAGTCCCTCTTCTGCTGCCTTCTTTCCTAGCAAAATATACCTCCTTGTCGACCACAAGGACACACACTTCTGGTTCATGGACAGCCTGTTGTCCACCAGCATCCCTAGCCCTTTCCAGCAGCCCTGAGGAGTCCCCAGCCTGTACTGCTGCATGGTATTATTCCTCCCCAGGTACAGACCCTGCACTTGCCTTTGTTGAAATTCAGACAGTGTTTCTTTGTCAAGGTCCCTCTGAAGGGCTGCACAGCCCTCTGGGGTATTGGTCACTCCTCCCAGATTTGTTCCATCAGCAAACTCGCTGAGGAGGCATCTGCCCCTTCATCCAAGTCAAGGGTGAATCAGTTAAACAACACTGTGCCCAGTGCTGAACCTTGGGGGACACCACTAGTGACAGGCCTCCAACCAGACCCTGAGCCACTGATTATGACGCTCTGGGATCTGCTGTTCAGCCAGTTCTCAACCCACCTCACTGCCCACTCCTCCAGTCCACACTTCCTGATTTTGTTTATGAGGATTTTGTGAGGGACACTGTTGAAAGCCTTTCTGAAGTTGAGGTAGACAATATCCACTGTTATCCCCTCATCTATCCAGGTAGTTGGTTTATTTTAGAAGGTAATCAGGTGGATTAAGCATGATTTATCTTTAGTGAATCCATGCTGACTACTCCTGATCACCTTCTTCTCATTCATGTGAATTGACACGGCTTCCAGAATGAGCTGCTCCATTACCCTTCCAGGAATTGAGGAGAGACTGACTGGCCAGTAGTTCCCTGTGTTGTCCTTCTTTCCCTCTTTGAAGACAGGGACATTTGGTTCCTTCTAGTTCCCAGGCACCCCTCCATACTGCCACAACCTTTCAGAGATGATCATGAGCGGCCAGGCTATACTGTCCTCCATCTCTCACAGCACTTGTGGATGTATCTTGTCAGAGCCCATGGCCCCAAGGACCCATGGCCCAAAGGAAGAAAAAAATAAGAATATAAAATTAATTAAAAAACTCCAAACCCAGTAACAACTTTAACTCGACTGTATATTGACAGGAATAGTAAATAAATGCCCTACAGTATCTTTATGAGATTTTTACGTTGAATTCTCCACTGATACTATAAATGTTTTCTAAACAAGCATCCTTTCCACACCTTATTCTCCCTCTGATACTCTTTTCCCTCTGATACTTATTTAGCCTCTGATACTTCTCATTCATGATTAATGAATGGTTACTGAATGTTTAGTGTCATAAAATAGTTGTTGGTAGTTGCCATATAAATGAGAAATACATTTATGCAGGTTTATCCCCAGTCTCTGCAGAAAACTGAAGCCAGCAGGGGATGGGGGGAGCTTTTATTGTTACTTTTTACAAACCAAATATTGTTAATGATTTTTCAGTGTCTGCACTAAATCTTACTAGTTTTCTTCCTAAAGCTGATCAGAAAAACTGATTTTTTAAAATTTATTAGAATCTATTTCTGTTACTTTTGACTTTGGTGAAAAGTTTCTATAACACCTTACTCAAGTAATGGATGCAAAATATTAATTCCTTTGTTCCACTGAAAAAAAAACAAACCACAAACAAAACCAA
Organism: Manacus vitellinus; assembly: GCF_001715985.3. NCBI lineage: Eukaryota > Metazoa > Chordata > Aves > Passeriformes > Pipridae > Manacus > Manacus vitellinus. The sequence goes on from NW_021939396.1 coordinate 14,951,714, forward strand.
ATGGAGTCCCTGAGAAAAGTCTTGGTAAAAATTAGCCTGATGTCTCAGGAAAGTAAGAGTTCTAAACTCCTCCCAGTAGTCTGTATAGTTGCTTTCATATGAATTAAAGTAGCAAAGAATGTATGACTGGAGTTTTGGCTATAATGAATTCATTATCCATGGTGCATTAAGTACCACATTTCCCTTTATTCAAATTACACAGATAATTTTATGTGTTCCGTACCTAAAACCTATGAATTATAACTAGCATAGATAATCTTTTCACTAGCACAAATGAATACTAACCATAGATCTTATTCTTTTCCAGTCAACCTCAATTTCCTCAGAGTTTCTTCCCGTTACTATTTTACTAGTTACATGAAATATCTGTGATGACAGATCTGAGAAGTAATTGGACATAGAGTTCAAAATTCTGTGAAATAACAGAAAACTTTTTGTTTGTTTGTTTTATCTTGAACCCACTTTATTACGTAACTTCAAAAACCATTTGCAAGCACAACTTTTCCTTTTGAAACACTCTTGCTAACAACTCCCAATGAAAATCTTCATTGTATACATTGCTTCAATCAATGTCAGACACATGAATATATGAATTTCTCTCTTTGTGTATTGTGTTTGGTATACTGTGTTGGATTTCTATAGGGAGATAAATGTTCATGACTTGCTTGCAAATATCTTTTAACAAACAGTTTGAAACATCTGCTAGTAATATAAACCTAACAGGACTCAAAGGACCACTGCTGAAAATTCTCTTATATTTCAAACAAAGATGGTTATTAGGCACACATTTATTATGTTTATACAAGAAACTGATGCAAGAACCTTTACACAAAGACCTTACACTAAAATGTTTCAACTTTTGCAGCAGATTAATTTTTCTGATGACAGTTGAGATTTCTCACTGCATTTCATAACATTTTTGTATTATTTCAATATCTCAGTAGGAATCTGTCACGTGAGCCAAAGTAGCTAAGGATCTTGATGCACTGCAAATGTCACTGCTCATGAATTTCTTTTGAAAAATCTATTATTCTTTGATATGTAGAACAGTTCTCTATATACAGAAACCAAATAATATAAAAATATTTAAATTATATTGCAAAATTAAATAGGCTTTCAAATTTTCCAATACTTAAAATTTTTAATTCACCCTGGTAACTGAGAATGAAGGAAAGAATGATGGACAGAGATTACCAAAAAAGACTCCCTCACTTTTTGATCTTCCTTAGGAAAATGTGGTATGTGATGTTAATACATTTCCAGGGGAAGAGTAGGAAAAACTGAACCAAATGAAAAGGTAACATTTCTCTTCTTGGAAAGAAAAAAAAAAAACAAGATGCTGAGTAGATTGAATATGGACAGAGTGATAGCAATGGAAGATGACATAAATGCTTCTTTCTCGCCTTCCTCATTTGACTTATCTTTGCCATATTCTGCAAAGGAATGGGCCAATATAAACATGCTATAAAACTGGCATAAGCCTTTGCATTCACATGAAACAGCCAGTCTTTAAAGACAGGCAGCCTTGTCAGAAACCCAATAACAAAACTGTAGGGCAAATGCCCTACAGTCCCCTTTAATGGCAATGCTCACACAGGCAGCAGTGCAGTATGAGACAAGAGTGATCAATCTGTATATGAGTTTCTCAAGCATATTATTAATCATTCATCTATTTTCTGTTGAAGTTTCTTGTAGTCTTCTACAGAATTTACAGACAGCTCTGCCCGTAGTCTCATGTATAGGTTCCTTCATTAGGGTGTGACACAATTTTATGTTGGTAAAAAGTCATTTGCAAGAACACCTTTAGAGCCTCCTGAAATTTCAATATCTCTGGTTTTGGGGTGGGAGTAGTCCAAGCAAGAGTAGATGTGTCTGCTACAGTCTTTATATAATTTGGTTACATGTACTCTTATTCCAAATATATTAATAATTGACAACAATAGAGTTCAGAAACATCTGTATATATATAACTTATATACATATATAACATATATATGAAACACATATAGTATAATACAATACAATATACAATAATGTTTATAGCAATTTTTAACTTTGATATTGGTATATTTAGTTTATAACCATGTATTGATATGAATTACAACTTTGTTGTTTTTTGGATGTAGCGGTGCTGGATATATCTTGCCAAATAATTTCTTATTCCACTAAGACTTAGCATTAGTAACACACACTGATTTTAAAAGAGGAACAGATCACACATGGCTACAGTGTCATACATTCTTTTATTGGAGATGCTGTGGAAAAGAATTTTTCATTACTTCTTTACTGATAGTCTGGAGCAGTGAGGTAAGCATCCTCAGAGACAAAACAAGATGGTTCTGCTTCCTTGGTACAAAAACATGCTTGTTCTTCTTTCAGAATTAGAAGACAGCTTCCCAGGCAAAATGTCAAACATTCTTGAAATAACATATATTCAGAAATTTGCTACCTCAGTCATAGTGTCTACTCTAAAGAGGCACTGCTAGACTCCTTCTGAAGGGTCTACCCAGGAACAAAGAGTACAGAGTGCTTTTCTTTGCTCTTTTTCAAAACTGTTAAAGTCAAAGACTGAAGCAAACATAAAAATGCTAATGCAGCTGCTAGTTCGGCAGTTAATTTTTGGCACCATCTTGCTACACTTATTTCATCATCCCAACTGACATTTTATTCACTTAGTCACAATTACACTGGAGGAAGACTGTAACTGTGCTAACTTAGAATGGAAAGACACAGAGCATCACACATTTTCACCTGTTAATAATCAACAGTTGTTGGTTCTTTCCACAGTGCTAAATGTAGAATCTTTAATTCCTAAATTGTATAATATGCTTAGTCTTTGCAACATGGCACATATGCATATTGAAATGGATGGAAAATAAGAATAATAAACCATGCTGGGAAATCTGAATATAAAGACTAAGGGAATGTTTAAATTCCTTTATTCTTCTAATCCTTTCAGGATGTAGCTTCTGTATAAAATGGGGTTTTTTTGTGACAATCTATTTAATGACATAGGTTTTAGTAGACATTTAGACATGTCCATACTAGACTCTAAAAATTTTCCATTAGAATGCAAAGCCTTCATTCATCCTGTGATTACACTTTTTGTCACTTTTGGAGAGGAATTTTCATTTAGCTCTTTTCCAACTGTTTCAAGGTTCATTTCCGCATAGCCTATGATAAAATTTCTAGTTTTTAATTTCTAAATTTTTCTGCATACCCCTGCCCAGTTTTCCTCCAAAATGATCTTTAGAGGCAGCAGAGTACTGTTTCTCTACTCTTGATCCAAAAATATAACTAAAGCAAACATGATGCTAGAAATAAGAAAACAAACAAAAGCAAAAAAAAAGGCAAAACCTAAACAAAACCCCCACAACTTGAAAAGATTTTTCCTCAGATAGAATAACATATCAGTTCATCCCTTTTTATTTAGACTGCCATCACCTAAACCTTCTGGCAATTTGAATGTATGCCAGCCATTGCACATTTTCTGCTGAAACCTTCAGATGACCTACTTGCGATCCATAAAACCACAATGACTCTAAAGAATGTGGACTCCTTTCTCCTCCTTCTTGCATTAGATATGTACTACCTGGTACAGATGAACCTTAGGATTAAAGGGTGGGCTCAGTTCAGCGCACACTGTGTCTCACCTAAAAAATCCACTGCGCAGGCTTGAAGGGTGATGACCTTTCCCAAAATTTTCATTTGCGAAGACTGGCCATACCTACCTACCTACTTCACAGCTTTGGTCAAATGGTCTATGAAATAAAAAAGTAAGTTTTTCATCTTCAAACTAATATTATTGACGTGATACCCAGACAAAATTTTTCAAATCACTAACTATATTCTCCTGGTGCCCTTAGTAACTGACTGTCCCCACCTCTTTCCCTTGGGATAAACACCTAGTTGTCTTCATCAATTACAGAGGAATTGGAAGGAGATTAAAATCACTGGGCTACAGTTACCTCAGATCCTTAACTTTGTCATTAGAGTCAGGTGAAGTCTGGTTTTGTATACGCAGCAAAGAAAAATTTATCATTAGAAAATGAAGCACATTATTATTGCATGTGGATCCATAATAAATAAAACAGTTCTAGTATCTTGGGGCAGGAGATGATCAGGAAACTGTTACCTTGGTTCTCCAGCAGCTTTATCTAGCAGATAAACAGTCCAGTACCAGACCATTTACCTCTCTCCCATCCAGAAAATTGTTCTCATATCAAAGTTTGGTGTTCAGTTCCCAGATGAGAAATATATTCAGCCAACCTATCTCAGCTCTCTTCAGAAATGTTACTGAGTGCTATCATCATTCATTGTCTTCAATGTGTTATAATTTCAATTTCAGGTAATGCTTGAAAAAAATTATATAATGAGAGTTTGCTTTATTTCACTGACCTATCTAAGCACCCAGATCCCAAATTTCTGTGATACATTAGCTGTTTAATTGCTATCAAGGTTATCTCTAACAGCTCTTTCCACTCCACTTCTTTTTTTTTTTCTTTTTTTTTTCCACATCAGGCTGCCTACATGGAAAAAATTGAGTTTTCAAAAAGTATTAGTGCTTTTAAAAATGAGAAGAATTCCTTGTCAAAAACCTGCACAAATGAAGCTCTCTTGATAGCCCTATTTTATGTTCCCCTCACATAAAGAGAAGACAGGGGTTTCTTTCTTTCTGAAGCTCTGTACGTCTGTGTTCTTTGCTAAATTAAATAGGCAAACAAAACCCTCTGGGCCATTATTCCAGTGGACCCACCAATGGGAATAGTCATTCTCATTCTTTAAAACTTGAGAACAGAGAAATGATTACTTCACAAAATTGTACACAAAATATCCATACCATAAATAGTCAAATCAAGAAATAGCTATAATGTCTCTATAGAAACACAGTATCTATCTGAGTTGCTTATTCCTTAAAGGAATATTTTATATTAAAAAATCCCTTCAGAATAAAATCTGAAAGATCGGATGGAAGAAAACATAAAGATTCCCTTTTGCATTTTGTTTAATTATCCTGCTTCAAACCAGAAAAATTAACTATTCCCTTTAGGATGTGATCTTCAATGTGAGCTATGCTAATCTGAGAAGGCTACTGGTGCAGATCTTTAAGGCATGACTAAAGAAATGTTTTCTGAATTCAGAAAAGCTGAAATGGAAATCATTTGCATCTGCGATCTCTAGAGGTTTAATGACGAGCTTATTTGATTAGAAGGTATTGCTGCCCATTTTACATTTTCATTTACTTTTTTTTCTTTACCATCAAATACTTTCATGCACCAGTGCAACTCAACCTTGAGAAGACTGCACAACTGCTTCATCTATAAATTCATAAAGATTATTACAGACTTGTAATTATCTTCATATATATTTTTTTACAAAGTGTATTATATATTTTTTTACATAGATGTAGCACTAATAGCTCCTTACATCTGGAACCCTGACAAATTTAGAGGTCGAATAGTTCCCCAGAAAGGTTCCACCATTGCAAAGAAAACTAAGAAAAGGAACAATGCTGCAAGTAGCTGCGCTATAGCTCAGCTGGAAGACTGTCAATCTTCCTTTGGGATTACAAAAATTTCTTTTGCAAAGACAAGAGCTGAAAAACAGTAATTGTTAGAGAAAGTAAGATACGTGTTATGCATTGGGGTTTTGATATGAATACTTCAAGAAGAACTAAAAACTGATTGAAAGGTAATCTAATCTTTAAAAAAGAAATCATATTTTGCCCATAGAGGTTGTGGAGTCTCCGTCACCGGAGATATTCGAGAACCGTCTGGATGCAATCCTGTGCAATGTGCTCTAGGATGAGCCTGCTTGAGCAGGGAGGTTGGACCAGGTGACCCATTGTGGTCCCTTCCAACCTTACCCATTCCATGATTCTGTGATATTAGCAGGAAGTTTCTAATGCACAGAAAAAAGTCCTTTGAAATTGAGGGAGAGAAAAAATAGAGAGTAAAGAAAGTTTAAAGACAGCTCAGCAGAATCAAAATATTGTCGCAATGAACTTGGAAATGAGTAAAGGACCATGTATAAATAAAAATTATTCAGATGAAAAATTAACTCATCCAGTTGAAGTAAAAAATGGCAAATGTCATATCCAACATAAAATGGTTGCAATAAAATAAAAGCAAGTATTCTATTGACAAATATTTTAAGGTCAGCACAATTGTTCATTTGTGTACTGCAATCTATTTCTGGTTGAAATGACCCGTTCCTGGGAGCTGGCCCAATGAGTTTCCATGCAGTAATACTCTATGAGCAGTACAATCAAGTAGTGAAATGAAGTCTTCTAGAATTCACATAACAGGATGGGGAACTATGGAGGGACCCAGCTGTCACTGTAATATTAATCACGAACATTTTTCCTTTGTTTTTACACTCTGGTGTATCCTGTAAAACAAAAAAAAACAACAAAAAAAACCCTAACATTTTTTTAACTCTTTTCCTTTCTATTTCACAGAAGTCTTGTGGTTACATAATAGGTATCAGACATAAATTTAATAGGAAATATGCGAGATTTATTCAGTTCATCTGATTTTACTGTTGTTATTCTCAATCTCTTCTCTGTACTGCAGAAGGAAACAATAGAAGAATAGAGTTATTCTTGTTCAGTGTAGTATCCAGAATAGAAATAGATTCCTTAGTGTTACCTCATTACAAATGATTATTATTATTCTCAAACAGAAAACTGAGTTGATCTTAAATGTGTTTTTAAATTTATATCTTATGAACAATGGGGATTTTTAGATCTTTTAACAGCTTTCATTCAAATGTATTACAGATTGTTGTGTTGAATTGCAATATATGATAAATCCAGTATTTTTGTCATGTCTAAAAGGAAAACACCAAATCTGCATATTTTACTTGATTTTCTATGGGTGTGATTAACACTGATACATTTTTGTATCTTTATTTAATAATTTTCTATCTTCTGCACTACAGGCGGATTCAATGTTAACTACAAAAACTCAGGAACTCATTTACTAAGGAAATGAGTCTTATGGAAAACTATCCAATCTCAATAACATTATGTTTATTTTATTTTATATTTTGAAGAATTAAAAAATACAATAGCTTTCATAGCAAAAGATTGATTTTTATTCCTACAAAAATCTGCAGAATGTGAAGGCAATAGGAACCTTACACCTTACTCTCTTCTTTTACTGGAGGTATATTTTAAAATAAAATATTCTACACTCTAGTCACCTTTCTGTAACTGGGTATATTTAATAGATACATTTAAATAATTTGAAGTCAATGAAACTATTGTCATTTTCTTTAGTGACTTTTTTTAAGCCTCAAACCTATGTGCTTTCACCATTTCATTTTTTCATACATTTTACATTTCCAGTTTAACTTCAGAACATGATCGATTGCAGCTAACATTAGCCTCTTAAAGTGTTAGGTACTTAGGATGCCTCTGTAGTCAATTAAGACACCTGTCTGGGAGATATATCACAGAATGATTAGAGGTTCTTATCTCTTGCCCCTAAAAACCTAGGGCAATCTCCTAAACCCTCTGAAACCTAGATAGGTACATGTTGTTAGATTTGTGATAAATAAAGAAGTTATTAAAATTAATCCAAATCTGTCGATTTTAGGGTCTTCTGCATATCTAGACATTACGTATTCAGATTCCCTAAACATACATCCCAAATTTTGGATCTCCTTTGTAAACTGTACACTGATAATAGCACTGAACTATTGAATGAGTAATCTGCTGTACATGCTAAAAAAAGTGTCTTATTATTCCCAAGGATGGCCTTTTGATTAGCATGCTAGACAGAGACTTGAGCGATCCTTACATTCACAGTCAGCTCTACTGAATAGGAAGAGTCTTTTGTTGGTCTTCTTTAAAGCAGAATGTTTTAAAAAAATTTCCCTTCCCTCTTTCCATTTCTCTTAACATAGAGCTCCTTACAAATTCAAATCCTTTGGCTTGTGGCATTTTTATTAGTGCCTATTACATTAGAACTAATAACACTTGCTAATATATTATAATGAATAGTTATATTGGCATGTTCTCTGGTTTTACGGATATAACTTCAAAACCATGTTAAAATACCTACATTTATTCATTAAAATATCTTCTGTTTTAGATATTATCTTCTATTTATTTATTAAAATTTGGATAGAAATCTTCTTTTATACAACGTTTTCTGGTATTAAAGCACATAGATAATGTACCTCAATTCCATACATATATGTACATAATTTTTTTTTCTCCCAGAGTCATAAAGATTAATGCTCTTTTTTTCCTGGAATAATGGTAGCAAGTTGCAAATGATGTATGAAATGAAAAAATCTGAGTCCATTGTGCAGACAGTACGGACAATGCTAGGCATTCTTAGACAAGATATGCACAAGAAAACGGATATGTGAAAGAAAAAAAAAAAAGAAGACAAAAAAATACAAGAATAGGTCAGAACACTTAAAGGAACAACTAAAACCCATTGTGGTAACAGAAAGACTCTTATTAACCTCTGTAGACTTTGGATGTAGTGATTCTAGATGGCTTCTTTGAGGGAGTGTCTTTTTTTTATCCCTCCTGTCAGACTTCTTTCTGTGAAACCTCAAAGCTTTTTGCAGTCATACAGCTCTAATACCAATGTTCCATCAGACCATATATTTCAAATCACCTTCAATTGAAATATATAAACAAGAAAAATGACAGAATCATAGAAAAGTCCAGGTTAGACGGGAGCTCTGGGATCACCTTTCTGTTGAAAGAAGGCATTAAATTAGTTTAGTCACAGCTGTGTCAAAACTGTCTTAAATATTTTCAGTGAAGGAGATCCTATCACTCCTCTAGACAACTTATAGCAAGATTTCGTTATTCCCATAGGAATGATTATGTTTCTTAAATCTAGATCGAACTTCCCCCTGAAGAAACTTGTGCATGTTGTTCTGCCGCTATATATTCTTGCAAAGGAAATATCTCCATCTTTGCAGTAATGACATTCTAGGTTCTGGAAGACTGTGATTAGACTCACACATGTTCCTCAGCAATCTACTCTCCATAATAGATGAACACAATTTCTTCAATATTTTTATGCATCAAATTCTCCAGTCCTCTAATAATCAGTGATGGGCGTCCACCGGGCCTTTTTCAATATTACAGTTTTTCTCCTTATTTGAACTGGGGGAAACACAGCTGGACCCAATTTTCCAGGTGTTGTCTATAAAATTCCAACTAATCACACAGCTTTATCTGCTGAATTTTCTCTTACAGATGCAGCCCAGGACATGATTTGCCTTCCTTCCTGCCCTACTACACTGCTAACTGATGTTTATCTTCCCATCCACAGAGGCACTTCAGCAAAACTGTACCTCAGCCTGCATTGCCACTGGAGATTATTTCATCCTCTGAGCAGTACTTTCCCCTTAGGTTTGTTAAACCTCATGAAATTATTTCTAGCCCAATCTTCCACCTCACTGAGGTGTCTCCATATACTGGCTCTTCTTTCCAGTGTATCTACCTCTCCTCCCAGTCTGATGCTGTCTGCAGGCTTCTTGAGGAGGCATTCAGTCCTGTAACCCAGATAATTTACAAGGCCTTTGAGTAGAATTGATCACTGGAATTTGACTGGGCTCCAAACACACAGAGTAATCCTGACTAATTGTCAGGAAATCTTTATTTTTCCCAGACTATCTTAGTTTCTTCCACAAAAAATACGTATTATTTACACAAGTAGATGGATTGTAAAGCATTTCACATAGAACTAATGTAGCCCTGTAAATATAGTATTACTGGCCACAGAGTCTGTGTAAACTCCTCAGGGCCTCAGGAGTAAAAAATGCCCAGATTGATCTTGGCCTGCCAGGAGCTTTGGCTTAGCTTGTTTCTCTGCAACAACTGTCTAACCATCAGCTGAATATTACCTAACTCAATCTTGCTCTAGCTGAATTTTCTGCAATTACTACACCTCTTGTTATAAAAATTTTGCTAAATTTCTGTAACAAATGGATCTTCACAGCAAGTAGGGTTTTTTATAACTCTAGAATAAAAATGAAATGCAGAAAATGACAAGTGTAAGCTGTTAGCAGAGGCTTTGAAAGTGAGAGTACTACCTGAGCCTTCAAGCTTGTAATATATAAAAAATTATCAAACCCTGTTCAACAATAGAATACAGTCCTTGAGTAATTTTCTTGAAGGAACAGCTGAAATATTTTCACCCTGTGTGAGCATACCTCCCTTAAATTAGTTCAGATCCCACATGCTCCATTTTGTAGGTCTTCTCTGTGGCAGAGGACTCTAGGGATCCCCTAAGCACTTTACATCTTTGAAACATAGAATCATAGACTAGTTTGAGTTGAAAGGGACCTCTTGAAGGTCATCTAGTCCAACCCTCCTGCAGCAAGCAGTGACATCTTCCACTAGATCATGTTGCTCAAAGCCTCATCCAACCCGACCTTGAATGTTTCCAAGGATGGTCATCTACCACCTCTCGGGGAAAACTCTTCTGCTCATTGTAAAAACCATCTTCCTTCTATCTAATCTAAATCTACCCTCTTTCAATTTAAAGCCATTATCCCTTGTCCTATGGCAACAGGCCCTACTAAAAACTTTGTCCCCATCTTTCCAATAAGCCCCCTTTAAGTACCGAAAAGCTGAAATAAGGTCTCCTTGAAGCCTTCTGTTCTCCAGGACGAATAACCCCAACTCTCTGTTTGTCCTCACAGGAGAGGTGTTCCAGCCCTCTGGCCAGTTTTGTGCCCCTTATCTGGACAACAAGTCAATGACTTCCCTTAACTGAGGGCTCCAGAACCAGATGCAGCACTTCAGGTGAGGTCTTACCAGAGCAGAGCAGAAGGGTAGAATCACCTCCCTTGACCCGCTGCCCACGCTGCTTTTGATGTAGCTTAGGATATAATTGGCTTCTGGGCTGTAAATGCCCAGTTCTGGGTCAACCCAATGAAAATATTGGTGAAATATAAATCTGTGGTCAAGAGATTAAAGATATAGGAGCTGAAGGAACTTCACAGGGAGATGCTAAGGCTACCCTCTCTTTTACTTGGAACAGTATAATTTCATTATGCAGCATAATTTGGAACATTCATAACAACATGTCATTCCATAAAACTGGAGAAAAAAAAGTGGTTTGATAACTAACAAGTCAAAATTTTATGCAGACTAGGCCAAAATTAGTATAAAATATGAAAAGTTGACTCCCAGGTTGAGAAGACTAATATCTTCCTTGAGGTTGTAATTATGTAGATAAAAGGTTCATGAGGTTATACCAATTTCTTTCTTTTTTCAAAATAGAATCATAGAATCAACCAGCTTGGAAAAAACCTCTGAGATCATCAAGTCCAACCCTTGATCCAACACTGCTGTGGTTACTAGACCAAGGCACTAAGGGCCACATCAAGTCTCATCTTAAAAACCTCCAGGGACGGTGAATCCACCACCTCCCTGGGCAGCCCATGCCAATGTCTGATTACTCTCTCTGTAAAAAATTTCTTCCTAATATCCAACCTAAACCTCTCATGGCAGAGCTTGTCCTACTGCTGGTTGCTTGGGAGAAGAGAGCAACCCCTGCTTGGCTACAACCTCCCCTCAGGTAGTTGTAGAGGGTGATGAGGTCTCCCCTGAGCCTCCTCTTCTCCAGGCTGAACAACCCCAGCTCCCTCAGCCTCTCCTCACAGGACTTGTGCTCCAGTCCCTTCATTCAGCCTGGTTGTTGCTTCTTTCTGTGACTCTGCCCTCAGTCCACCTGAATCTGGGGCCCCTAAAGCGACACAGTACTCCAGGTGTGGGCCTCATCCAGCACTGAGTACAGGGGAAGAATTCACTTCCCGGTTCCTGTTGGCCACACTGTTCCTGATCCAGGCCAGGATGCCATTGGCCTTCTTGGCCACCTGGGCACACTGCTGGCTCCTGTTCAGCTTCCTGTCAATCCAGACTCCCAGGTCCCTTTCTGCCTGGCTGCTCTCCAGCCACTCTGTGCCCAGCCTGTAGCGCTGCAGGGGGTTGTTGTGGCCAAAGTGCAGGACCCAACACTTGGCCTTGTTGAATCTCATCTCCTTGGAATCAGACCATCTCTCCAGCTTGTCCAGGTCCCTCTGCAGAGCCCTCCTGCCTTCAAGCACAACAACACTCCCCCCCAACTTAGTGTCATCTGCAAATTTGCTAATGGTGCACTCAATCCTCTCATCCAGATCATCACTAAAGATATTAAACAGGACTGGTAATATTTATATATATTTATATATATTTTTATATAGCAATATTTCTCTTTAGAAAAATGTATTTCACTGTACATTTTAATGTCATATATGTATATGATGATATACTTCTCCCAGGAGTGTTTTATGGATATCATTATTCTGCCTCAGATCAAGTGAAATCCACTTCCAAATTAAAACATTTATTTTTTTGCTCTCTAAATGTCAATTACTTTGTATGTCCAAACCCACATGACAGTCAATATTATATATACATATAATATATGTACTATAGTCAACTTTATTTATCTCTACCAGCAGAAACTGCAGAAATACTCACCTTAGATTAGACACCTATATTTGCTCAACCAAATTGTTCTCTATTGACTGTCCTGATTGGACTTTTCTTTAACATAAATGAGACTAGACATGTATCTCACCTCTGAGAGATATGTAACAAAGTCAGGTTATCAGATGTAAACCTGGAGATTAATGCCTCCTGTGAGGATTTACAATGTTCTTCATTTTCCCATTTCTGATTTTTCAGTAAGACTTTGGGCTACATTTACTGTACTGTCAAATCATGGATTTTGCACTATTCAAACCTTTTTATCTGAACTCTTTCTGATGCCTGCTTTGTCTTGAAGAAAATAAATTCTATCCATTTGACTGAAACTGACTCATGTTCTGACTGGATGTTTGCAATAGTTTTTTCATACTCACTTCCTTGTTTTGAACTTGGAAAGTTTTATTCTTCTAAGTATTAATTAGAAGAGAAGGAAAAACTGGAAACAGAGCCCACAAAACATATTTCATTAACATGGTTGTGTAATTCCATTACAAAAGATTTGCCCTATTCTTCATCTAGAAAAAAATATACTTCTACTTTCTATGCACATACTTCTTACCTGAAAGTCAAAGCAAATGATCTAGCAAAGAAAAAAAAAAAAAAAAAAGGAGACAGGAAAAAACATTGCCTTTATTTATTCATGGGTCAAACTAAGCTTTTCTCTAAAATCTAAAATCTTTCCATATCTGTAATACAAAAGAATATTGCGTGCCAGCTCAGCAATGTGACTCTAACAAGTAACAGCTGGCTGTGGAATAGGGTTACTGGTACTTTTATTACTAAAGAGGTGGAAGGAGAAAAGCCTCTCTCTCACAGTAATTTGATTTTCAATTTAAGGGTGAAAGTTACTGGAAGTCCTGGGCAGTGCTGAACATAAAAGTAGCAAATGGACATCAGCATTAAAAGGTTTCAACATATAATGCTGGTGGTGCTACTGTATTCTGTTGGGTCCATAAAAGATTTGAGTAACAAAATTCATGTTGAGTCAAAATCTATTTACATAATATCAGATTCTAGAATCTGTGTATGGTTCCTTATAAAAGTTTAAGATGTCACTGTCTTCTTATTAGGCACTTTGTAATCCATGTACACATCTTCCAGATGTGTTTTGAGAATACCTTCTAACTGAACAATGCAATAATAAGAGACAACAATAAGAGACAAGCTGTTTCATTTTCCAAAGCTAGTAGATTAATTACAAGTCTGAAGTAAGCTGCCTCTTGACACTGGCACTCAAAAGAAGGACTGATTATGTTTTATTGCATAAAACACTGTTTGATTTTTCTCAAATTATATTTTTGGCTATTTTACATTTACAATATAACTTTAAGAACTTTTAGCACAATGCAAATTCAGAATCATGTCACGTACAACAAAGATATGGATCTGATTTATATAACAGAGCAGCTACTTTATTAGGTTGACCACTTTTTTTTCCAGGTTGAATTGTAGTTTAACAACTTTTATTTTGTTCAACAAACTTTCTTGAAAAAGGTACACAATAAACATGAAATTCTGGGATTCTAGTTTTCAAGGAGTACCCACAGGGTACTGTACCTTTACATCCTGGGCTTATACTGTAAAAGTACAACAACATCAAAAGGTCAGAAAAGAGGACTAAATCAACAAATTATAACCCTGATTTCTAAGATAGATGTCATAATTTTCAAAAAGGGATGATTCAAGTTCCTAAGTTATGTTTAAGGCCATTAAATCCCAGGAATTTCTAAGAGTTTTATTTTCAGGAATCCTTGTCAAGTAAACAGGTAAACAGGAAAAAAAAAAAGTAACTGCATAGAATGAGTACATATTGATTTTTGTCCCCTCTACATCATATGTGCAAGCTGTTTCATTTTCCAAAGCTAGTAGATTATTTTAAGTAACTGAGAAGTTTATTACTTTGGGGGTTTTTTATTTATTTTATTTTATTTATTAATTATAGCTGTTCTTCCTACCTTGGTTATAGATATAGCTGTGAGTTGACATGGACTTCTCTTGGCCATAGTTCAAGTGGCAAAGAGCCACCAAACCCTCCATGTCGCCTTCTCTTTGTAGCACCAGCTGTATTGGTAGGAATTCTGAGGGGGCTCCAGAAATGCCAGCTGAAGGAACTGGTCTTCATAAAAATAATTTGGAGCAGAAGATAAAAGTGAAACCAAAAAGTATTTTTAAATTGATTCAATTCCATAATCATTCCCCACAAATAGCTGCATCAGTGGAAATAACTGGGGCAGGGCAGCTCTAAATGGCAGCAATGGAACTGTTTGAAGAATCCATGTCAAACCATATCCTGACTGTAAAAGGTTCAGCCCTTCGTTGCAGCCAGTTTATCGCTTACTTCCCCTGATATTTCAATCTTCTAACAGAAGACTCTATACTATAAGCTTTACTTGGGCTAAGTAATAACTATCAATTCAAGCTTTCATACTGAAGTGCCATTCTAAGTTGGTGCCAGTAAATGCCACGTGGGTGTATTAAGAATTATGGCACTGGCCTCTCTTCCATTTGTTCAGAAACTGTTCAGTCAGTTGACATTTCTGACATATAAATGACTCTGAATCTCAGGGTTTTGTTTGGTTTTCATTTACTGAACGCATTCAAGTAGATACATCTAAGACAAACAAAATTAAAGGAAAATGTGAAACAGTTAGTGAGTCATTCACCTTACCCACTCAACAGCCCTGGAAATAGTAAGCATTAGTATTAAAAGGCAATAGCAGTAGGAGTTCTCAAGTAGTACAAGACATCTATCTACTTTTTTTAAATAATGCATTATCTTTAGAGTGCTCCACTCAAATGAAGGGGAATGCTTGAAGAGGGTGCCTCCAGAATTACAAGAGAAAGGAGACAATGGAAGTTTTACTCTGAATAAGACTTCTTAAGAATGAGAATTGTTAAGATATGGAAGTTAGAATCTTAGCAAATTCAAAAGATTTCACCATAGAAAAACTAAACATTTCAAATTTTCCTACTGCTTTGGATTATTTTGCCTCCATGGACAGAGAATAGATGAATTTAAAGAGATGACTAACTTATTGACCTAACAGTGTAAGGAAATACTGAATGCTTACCTCTTGCAGCTACTGGTCATTTAATAAGGGCTTGGTTGGGGATTTCAAAGCATTTTCCATAAACAACAGCTTAGCCTTACTTTGTTGCCTCATAGAATTGATTCACTGTTTCACTTTATATAATTTTACCACACAGAGGATAATAAGGAGAACATAATTTTTTCAGTGGTTCTTTGTGACTCTCACAAGCTAAAAAAGAAAAATACTGGCCACATCCTTAGGGCTGATCCATGCAGACTTACCTGTGCTGGATATTGTTGACAATTTATGGTGAATGAACCATCCCTAGAGGTAGTTTCCTGTTAGTTTAATCTGAATTGTGCTTCCTGAAGCCCTGATCAGTTATTAATCAGATTCCTGTAATCTTGGAAAATTAATCTCATATGCAAGAGAGAGAGAAGGGTGAGAAGGACAGGAAAGACATTTTGGCAAGCAAAAAAAGGCAACAAAAAAAGAAGATGAAGGACTGTAATCATGTGAGAAATAAACACTGGGAACAAATGGGAAATTTTGATAGAAGGAAAATATTATTACAAATTAGGTATCGAATAAATTAATGTTTTTTAATAAATCTATTATTAATATAACTACTTACCTGAGAAATTAAAGAGTAGTGAAAATATACTAGCAGTATCTCAGCGACAATGATGAAGGAGATGCAAAAATTACTTTAATGGCAAACTTTAATTCAGTTTAATAATAAACTTCAATTTGTTAACTAAATAACTTATATGACTTGGTTATCTATCATAGCAGATGACTCTAGAAACAGAAGGTCCTTCCCAGTTAAATGCTCTGATCTGATGAATACAGAAGAAAAAGGACATGATCAGAAACACAAAGGTCTTCTGAACTGCTTTGAAACATGTTCATGTGTCTTATTAGGCAAGCAGTTTCATTGTACCAGACCTTTGGTATCTGCATAAACATGAAAATTATTAGATTAGATGAGAGAACATTTTCATTTCTTTTCTTACTATGATGCAACTGAAATGACAGGGAAAAAGCTACATTACTGTTCAAGTTGTAACTGAGGAGAATATATGCCTTGAATAGGTTGAAAATAATTATGGGAATTACAACATTGTTTCAAAATATTAGGAGGAAAAATTACACTGAATTTTATAAGCTTTTTAACAAGATTTTGAAAAATGTTAGTTTATCTGGCACATTTGGCACAAGCTTCATAATTTTATTTTTCTACCATTGCAGGATGTGTAATACTCAGGTAATGTTATTAAATAAGACGAATTTTTAGATCACTTGCAAAGCCCACAAATGTGGGGCTTGATCAAATGTACTTGCCATTTAAAGCCTCAGTTCATGCTTTTAGGGACAAGGATATAACACATAGACATATTTTTCAGCAAACCCTGTTGCACATTTTCTTTTCATTCATTTCAATTTTGAACTACTTAGAAAATTAAAAGGAATTTTAAAAATTATTATTATTATTATTATTATTATTATTATTATTATTATTATTATTATTATTATTTGAGGGTAGTAAGAAAAGAGTCTGCTTCTGATATACATATAAGTTACATCTTTCTCACAGAAGTATGACCAACAGAATAAATTAAACTGCTGTATTCAATCTATTAAGAAACTAATACAATTTTGTTGTGTTTTTCTAAGCACTACATGCCAGGAACAGTAGAATTTAGAAGAGGCCACTGACAGTTTCTGTTTGTCCTGGAACACAACAATCAGGCTGACCCTCTAACCTGACTATGATGCAGTTCCTCTTATGGAAAAGTGCACGGTTACAGAATACAGTGGGAGGTAAGCTAGACCACAGAGATGAAAAACAGGTATGAAGGAGGCAGAAAAATGATATCTTCCTAGATACAGAGGCATTAGTTAATTAAAGAAGTTCTAGGATTCCACTTGTGAGGCAGAGCAAGCAAGAACAGGAATCCTTCTGGACAGGCAGAAGGGAGGTGGGTTTGATGATCTCTAGTCTTGTAGTATGTGCTGTATTGTCCACTGTGTATCATGAAGGCCTCTTAGCAATGCTCCTACTTAATTCTTCACTCATATGAGATCTCTATCAGTTCTTCATCACTGGAAGCAAAGCACAGTCATCTATAATTCACTTATTTACCTTTTATCACCGGCAGTCTCCCCACTTCTCAGGGAGCTTGTTACAGTGCCAAGGAGGGAAATCACTCCAAATGCAGTGCAGGTCCTTTCTACTTACAGGTCTTGGTCTTATTCTGGATGAACACTAGTAAAAGTAGTGAAATATTTGCAGGAGCAAAACCCATTGTATTGATGCCTTAAGCCCCTAATGGTTTTTTATTTTTCTAATATTTGTAAGACTTGCAAGTTTTATAAGTAAGTTTTAAAAGCAGTAACCCTCCCCCCCCCTTGTCCCTTGTTCCTTTCCCTTTCTCCAGTACCCTTGTTTATACATTCCTTAACCCTCTTACCCCATTCCATGCTCCCCATATCAATCCTACTTCTGAATGCAGCAGAAGTGTTTAGTCTTTTCTCAAGGCAAGGCCTAGACAGTTGACAGAACAGCATATCAGGGCCTAAACCACAGAATAGGTCAGGAATTAGGTAACTATGTACCCTTTGTGCTCTGATGATGCTGAAGATGGGAGGAAGGGGGGGTCCCGAAATACACCCCAGACTCATTTCAAGGAGGTGGACCCGGGGCGGACCAGAGGAAAGGCCACAGGGTGGGCACATCTGGGATTGGATGGATGGTGTTATAAAATGTAACCTCTCAGGCACGGCCTGGGCGCGTCTTGGAACATCTTAGCCTTGGCAGAATAAACCCTTTCTTATCTCACCCCTAATTAACTGCTCTGGAGATTTTTTTCAGCACCAAAATATACCGGCAACAGTATTCAGAAAGAAAGTTAGGATTTAGTTCACTTTTAACTCTTCAGAAATTAACTCATAGCTGAAATGAAAAGACACATGAATTCAAAAACCAATGAAGATCAATACAAACAATGAAGAGGCCTTTCTCTCTCTAAAGCACCATAGGAAAAATTATGCCAGCAAAATAAAAATTATACCAGAGTTTTAATTTGCTTATTGACCTATGCAATAAATTCATCAAAACAGGTATTTTAAAATTAAAGGAAGAACTATTTCTCTCTTTTATTCTTTTCAATAATAATATTTGTAGTATTTCATTTGTTATTGATTGTATAGTTTTCCTAGGCTGCTTGAAGAATTTCCCTGTAAAGATTCCTCAATTTTTCATGCTTTGTGAAAGGCATAAAAAAACGTGTTCACTTGAAACTGGTGAATAAGAATTCAAACTACACTAAGAAAAAAAAGAAAGGAAAAAAATATTGTTGTATAGAGTAAAGCAAAATGAAGAAAAGATAAGCAGCTTAAGTTACAAAACACCAATCAAAAAGAAGAAACCATTTCAATGAAAATGGAGATGAGAATGTGGATGTTTTAAAAGAATTTCACTAGGTGGAATTTGCTGTCATGAAAATCAGTATAAAATACAAATTGAGTTTTATTTGGTTTCCTTTATCATTGAATAACCATTGAAAGCAGATGAGAAAATACAATCCAAAAAACACGTTATGTGCTAAATATCACACAGCCTGCCATAGTACATTGAAAAGTGTAGTATCCCTGCAGATAAAAAGAAAAGAAACATAAAGATGTCAAGACAGAAATGAGAAATAAGATAGTCTGGAGATTTTGATAACAGAACATATAAACACTGCAGAACATACAAAGCCAGTACATCATTCAGGATCAAAGTTCAAAGAAAGAAAGGAGGATTTCCAAAATGAAAGAGAAGTTTGTATGTGTTACACTACAACATAGATTATAAAATGCATCAACAATAGCTATAGATAGTTATGTTGGCTAGACTTAGTCCAGTTCAAGTTTTGAATCTCAATTCCTTTTCTCTTGTCTCTTTCTTTTTTTCCCTATAAAGATAATAATTATTGAAAATCCAAGTTTTGAATGCTAGGCCATTATAGACAGGTCATAGCTAAACTCAGATATGCAGACACACCTACTTTAATCAGCATTCAGACTGTTGTACATTTTGCAATCTCTGTGTAGATAAGTAAACATGGTATATGAGTGCCGTCTATCTGGCACTCAGCATGAAAGTTGAACAGAGAAAAAAGTCACTAAAAGAGAACATACAACAAGAAACAACTCCCCCTCCCTCCCAATAAATAATTCAGAAAATAAAATCCTGGGCAGACACAACACCATTATTTATCCTGCTTCTAGTAAAGCTCCCTGGTTACATAAATTTTTTATAGCTTTGTCTTAGCATGATGTTGAAATTCTTTGCTGATTTTGGTATGCCTGACCTTTTGGAATCTTCACAGCTACCATATTTTAGTCCGACTCCTTCAGGTTCTTTGATTTTCTTTGTGGAGTAATTATTTCTTTCTTCATCCATAAAAGAAATAGACTCTTAAAAAGTTTGAATTTACACTTTACGTAAATGCCTTAACTGGACATGCAATTAAATACTTAGTAGTCATTTAAAATGCACTAAATACTCTGCATTACATTAACCACATTGCTCATAATAGTCCTTACAGAGTAGACAGCCAAACTAGGAGATATACAAATATCAACAGGTTTCAAAAATCTCACAGAGTGAATTCATATATCAAGAACAGATTAAAAGAGAGGCCCAAAAACACGGGAAAAAAAAGGCATTAAATGAGTCCAGATTTTCACTTTTGTGCTGCTATGAAAATTTTTCATCTGTGTTGTTTGTTTTCTCCATATTATCCACTCACCAGTTCTCAGCAGAGAAACCAGTTTTTCTCCCCCAGGTTTTGGGAGGATACTTTTAGGACTTTTGTAGTATTGGTTCTGACTTTTCCCAAGTAATTTTCTGATTATGTTTCTGCTTACAAAGGTAAATACAACAACGACAACTGATAAGTTGTCATTTTAAAATGACATCTTTCAAAAGGTGTCATTTATGACTTGCCCAACTTACAGTGCAGTACAAATAAGACAATTCAGCTTTAGTTTAGAATACAGAGTGGAATTTGGAGATTAGTTCAGTTCTCTAGATGTTTGAATTCAAAGTACTAGATCCAAACAGCTCATGAATACTAATTTCTTCATTGTGAAGTAGTAAATTAATACTAAATCTTCCTTAGTTTTGTAAATTTTGTAAAGACACTGATAAATCTTCTTGAAATATTACACACTAAAAAAAAAGAATAATCACTTAAAAGTTCTAGTCAAATAATAAATATTTTATTTTCCTTGTTTGAAAAAAATTAGTATTGCATTCATAATCTTGTCATCAGCATGAAAAGAACACATTTTATCTGAGAATCCAAGAACCTAGTCAATTAAAATAATTCTAACAATAAGTCTAATCAAAACATGGCAGTTATAAAAATACAGCAGAGCATCACAGCAAGCCATCAGAGTCCAAAGCTGTCTACCAGCACCTTGACTGTGTCAGTCAGGGGTCCTCTAGGTTGTCCTCTAGGTGTCTTTTGTTCAGTGATTCCTGATTGTTCAGGCTTTCTATCCTCTGTTAACTTTAAAACTTATTATACCTTTAACAATACCATGTGTGATTTGTGATTTCTGTTTGTGAACTAGGACTTTTTAGCTCTGTAGTCCAGTAAATACACAGTTGACATTTTCAGCAACAGGCTGTGTAGTGACTTAGTTGGGGCCTATGGACTGACGTCTGTAAAGTTTACTTTGTCTGAATTTGCTTCAACACACTGGGAACTTTGCTTTTATTTGATTTGCCTGTAACAGCAACTTTTGAAATGACTGGGTTTACTTTCATTTATATTTGCACAGTGTAGCTGCAATTTTTCATAGACAGAAGTACAAGCATGGGATGGTAAAGAGACAGAACACAGGCTCCAGTCCTCAGGGCTATAAACAACTCAAAAAATACAGACATGGGAACTGTTTTGGGGGGTTGTTCATAAAGAGAACAAAGAAAAACTAAACTATATATACATAAAATGCACTATATGTATGAAATGATTACAGACCACAGAAGAAAGCTCAAACTGCAAAGAGGGTTTAACAAAGGCATAAAAATACCCCTAAGTAAATCCTGGAGAGAGGAGGAAGAAAGCATCATAATTAACACCATACTCCTCCATATGAAAGGACTTAGGATACTGATGGATTGCAATACCCCACTTCAAACTAAAGCCATTTACCCAAGGATACAGAGAAACAGTGAAAAGATGAGCATAACTCCGGAAAAAAGGGCTAGGTACTAGGATGTGTGCATAACAACTTTAATTGTATTATAACAGAGATTAATATTTTTTTTTATAATGGTAGTACTCTTTATTTTCTTTTTTCTGCAATAACTGAATCTGGGCTAATAAAAAAATCTTTGAAGAGACTGCTAAGATTTCAACTGTATGAACAGTAAATTTTTGGCTGCATATATGAAGTGTCTGTCCATAATGAAATTTCAGTGCTAGAAACAGTCTCTGGTATCATTCTGTGTCCACTCAAGCATATCACTTTTTATTCAGAGACAACTTAATCTGCACAGACTTGATCTCTCATTTTGCTAAAGCAAAATTTTTAAAAGTTACCTGATCATTAGACAATTGCTAATGTATCTAAAAGTAGATAAAGACAAGTACAAACAAATGCTGAGTTCCCAAAATCTGGGACCCTCTGCTTGTAATGACAATAACCTTATTTAAAGAAGACGATTGGATGAAGTGGAAAAAAAAACCACAGAAGAGATGGATAAGTAAAAGTCATTGATAAGGAGAGATAGGAGAGAAAGGGTGAAGGGTGTGAGGGATAGGAGTAATGTGAGGGTGAGCTGAAGAAACAGTGAAGAGTCCTGTAAGTAGCTCTGATACTGGAAGGAGACTGGTCTTAGTGCCCTACATCCCATCCCTATGTCAAATACCACTACAAAGTCAGTGAAGAAGAGGGCATCTTTTTTCATTCTGAATTTTCTATCTTCATATGGGGGTGTCACCAAGCGCTATCTTCGTAATTGTCATCTTTGCCACTTTAGGAAATCTTACCATTAACTTGACAAATTATCATTGTTTTATATAAAAGATCTACTTGTCAGAATCTTAGCTGGTCACAAATAAAATAAGACTGAAAATTAAATTATTTTATCACTACATTATGTAAGGTATCTTAGACCAGTGTCTGGGTTAAGGTGTAATCTTTGCCTCTCTCCAAAGGAGCTGGAATTCAAGATAAGTGAACTGAAATAATTAATGGCAAGGTGACTGGTTATTCCTTAGTCATACAAAGCACATTGATTCTCCAAAGGCTATAGAAAATGTTTAGATTTATTCCAATCTATATATTGAAAGGATAAAATATACCTATATAAATTCTTGCACTTTTTATATGTAGCTCAATATACAAAAGACCTCCTAGCTAGCAGTGGGAGCTGAGCCCTTCTTTTCGATTCCACTGAAGAGACACATAGATAGTTCTTGGTAGTGATAAATCATTTCATATCTACTCGGAAGAACTTCACGATCTTCTCTAAATTAATTTAAAAAATCAATATAAAAAGCCAAATGTAGGTCCAAATACCGAAATTGATGTGTCACCAGAAGAGAAAGTTAATGAAGACAAGATACCACTAAAAGGATTCAAGGTGTTATCAATGAATATTAAAGGCTCAGGCCTGACATCATTCAGACTTACATCAGCTTTTTATCAGCTTTGAGTCTGACCATGAACTATAAAGTAACACGGGGCCAGATGCAGTCTAGCTACCTCATAAAAGCGGTTTCCTAGCTCCACCAGAATCTCCTAATAAGGCAGCCGTGCTCCTTCCACAGCTTCCACAACAAGATCTTCTGGAAAAGTTACTTTTCTCCAATGACGCATTTCTCCACGTGCATTTCCAAACCATGTATCAACTAACAGAGCCAGGCAAGAGAAAATGTGAGTCACATCAAAATACTTTTTCAAGAATAGATGTCAAGTACTTTTCTGATCAAACAGGACCAGTGGAACAAACATACAATTCTTTTACATAGCAGTCTAGTGGTAACAGTACCTTAAGTACTTAAAGTAACAGAATTGCCTGCCCTTGAACCTACAGCTCTGCTTTCTGAGAAAGTGTCTGAACTTACAAACTGCAGAGCCTGGGGCTGAGTAGTTAGCCTTCCTGAAGAAAAGGGGATACTCTTAGTAACCAAATGCATTATTAGGAAAGTCATAAGGAAAAAGAAGCCTGATAACTATATGACAAGGTCTCTTCTAAGATTTAAGATTTTTCTTTCTTTCTGATCAACATTCCCAAGGTAATAATGCATTTTATCCAATTAACTTAAAATGTAAAATTCATAAACAGTCTTTGACATAGAGTTCAGACTCTCAGTCCCTCCCACCTCCTCACCCATCTAGTTGAGTGACACTGCAGCTCAGTATGAAAACCATGTTGGGAAGTGTAAAATCAAACTGAATAGCACAATCAAGGGCAAATTAAGAGTTTCCCATTCCAGAATTTTTTTTTGCAGGTGACACTGTTTATTTGATTTGTCCCAAATTCACAAATTTCACTGCTTAAGCCATGTTTTTAATATCAGGCACATTGTTTAAGCCATTTTTTCTTGACTATAATGTAATCTGATTAGAAACAAAAATTATAATAATAACATACATGGATATTATGTATTTTATTTGGATTTTAGCTTTGGGGGTAGGGGTTGCAGAGGCTTGTGGTTTTTGTTGGGTGGTTGGGCTTTTTTTTTAGCAGCATTCCCCATAAATTTAAGAACTTATTTTGGCATATGTGAGTACATTTATAAAATGTCATATCCTTTGTATAGAGAAATATATTAAAAATTAGGCAACAATATGGAAAGGGAAAATTGATGTTTTTTCATTATAACTATCAATTAAAGAAGTTGTAGTATGCAAATTATTTCAATGGGTAACATCCTTAGATTCCAATAGTCTTCTCTCAATACAACATTTTAAACAAACTTCTCCATACTATATCATGCACTCAGTGAATAATATACAATATATATTGAACATATATCTTTTTTTCACATAATTGGAACGTGAACAATACATTATATAATTTTTTTATTCCTTGAACTTCTTTTGTGCTTAAAGCCATTAATTTAATTCTCTTGTATTCCAGATATGAAAATTAATCGAATAATGCAAACTTATAGCACAGTTTGGGTGGAGGGTTTTTCATTTTTTGTATTTTGCATTTTTGAGGTGGTTTCTTGGTGACATCACAGTCATTTAGTTCTGTTCCTATTAGAACTTCTGAATCTGCACTATTATAAAAAGGTATAAGCAATCAGTTTGTAACTATGAATACAGTCACTTCTCTGGTTTGCCTGGTTAGAATAAGGAACCTCTCAAACCAGTGTAGGAAATAGGAGGCATAATTTCAAATACTTGCTTAGCCCCATTCAGTTCAATAGGATATACCAAAATTTCATAACCCAATCATATGTTATAACCAGTGATCTATGGGTTTCTCTCCTTCATCTAGTGATTATGTTATACTGAACAGGAAAAAAGACTGAGAAAAGCAAAATTAACCAATATGCAAATGGTCAAAGCAACCAAAAGATATTTCATGAACCGACCTTCAAGATTTCATTAATGTGAGAAGACAAAATAATGGGAAGAATTGATCTAAAATTTTCAGTTATTCCAAGGTTTTCTACAGCTTCACTCTTTCATGACATTGAAATTTTTTGTTCTCAGATTAAAAGTTTATCTTAATTACATTTCATATAAAGCTTCTCTGAAGATCTTTTGTCTTTACAAACTTGTATTTTCTAATAAAGCACATTCTGTTATTATACTAATATCTGCTTATAATATTATGCCTACCAACTTTAATAATAAGTGAACTCAGGATGATGTTTTTGATCAGGGAACAGGGTCCTGAAAGAACAGAGCTGAAAAAATAACCACCTTTATAAATAAAGAATCCCTACTGTAAAATATTGATTGTTCAGACAACAGAAGAGACTTTTAGAGGAAAATAAAAAATATGCAAATTAAAAGTGAATCTAAATGGCTGTTTTATATACAGTATGACATTTATTCTTGGAACTCTCGTCTTCAGAACTTCAAGACATTCTTATTAGACTGTATGATAGAATTCTGTGTGCAAATAGACTAAACTCTGATAATCTATCTAATATGAATTCCCTGTTCCAATGAAACAGCTTTAAACACTTGTAAGAAAATGAGAGATTTACTTTTGCAAAGGTTCCAACAGCAAAAGTTATTCTAGTTTCAGCAATATTCAATCCTAAATCCACTTCCTAAATTCAATCCACGGACTGAATATTTTAGGATTATATCCTAAAAGCCAGATTAAATATTCAGTATCTTTTACTTACTCCAGTATCTTTTTTCAGGCTAATGTCTTTATCAAACTATATTTAATGCTGAGCAGCTCTTTTCACGGTGGTCTGTTAAAACAGATTGTTTCCTCTTCTAATTAGAGTTTCATTTGCATGAAGAGTATCTTTGATTAGAAGCATTTACATCTTATTTTTTACCACAGCCTTCTGTGAAATCATAATCATCTTCATAGGAATAATTTGAGATATCACAAACAGAAGATTATTAATTCAAGTAGAGACAATAAGCAGCTAAGATCCTGTTTTCATTCAAGGTTCTTGACCATATGGAAAATAAGAAAATGGGTTACATCAAACTGCACAGCATCAGCAGATACTGCATTGAGAGGTCTGAAGACTGATGTTTATCTGCAGAGCAGATGTCTCTACTTTTAGATTCTCACACAGACATACTGGTAGGTGTTCCAGCCTTGTTTTGGAAGAAGCAAATCCGAGAAAGAGCAAGAAGGTTGTTGACTTACTTTGTTCAGCAAGAAAGGGTGACACAGAGGCCAGTTATTGTATGAGAATGACAGCTTCTGAAAAACATTTGATGAACCATTGCATAGCTTGAGAGAAGTAAAGATAATATAATAATTTAGAAATTCTAATTTACATCAGTACAGGTGCATCTTAGCACTCTTTAGACAATGCTTTGTTTATAAAAAATATAAACATTTTATTTCATTGCTGCATGTTGCTTCATGCAGCATTATGAACCACCTTAAATGTAAATGGGATCTTTATTTTTTAACAACTCATCTGTTCAACCTGAATTTGAAATATTCTGCCTGTGGCAACATAAATATTTGCTATAGCTTTTAGTTTTGAACTATCTTATACATTTGCACTATTGAAAAATATTTTCATTGTTGTGCCTGTATTCTGGAATTTTGAGCCCTTTCTGATCAAATCTTTTAATTAATTTTGTGTACCACTTAGGTCATCTTTTAAGAGAAAGATGTTTCTAGAAGCTCACAAGGAGTAGACAGTGGATTTTAAAAAAAAATTATTTTAGCAAAGGTCTTAATGTATATCATATTGTATCAAATGCATAGCATCATTACCATCTATGAATCATACAATGATTTTCACAAAAACTCATCCTGTAACTAATTAAATAAGGACCTACACTGATTTGCACTTAGAATTATAAAATCATAGAATTGTTTAGGTTGGAAAAGACCTCTAAGATTGAGTCTAACCATTTATCTAGCCAAGGACTGCCAAGTGCACCACTAAACCATGTCTTTAAACACCACATCTATACATCCTTTAATACCTTCAAAAGTAATGACTCAACCACTTTCCTGGGCTGCCTGTTCCAATGCTTGACAACCCTTTCAGTGAAGAAATTTTTCCTAATATCCAATCTAAACCTCCCCTGGTGCAACTTGAGGCCATTTCTTCTTGTACTATTGCTTCTTATTTCAGAGAAGAGGTTGACCCGCACTTGACTACAACCTTCTTTCAAGTAGTTGTAGAGAGTGATAATGTCTCCCCTGAGACTCCTTTTCTCCACACCAAATACCCCAAGCTACCTCAGCCTCTCCTCATCAGAATTGTGCTCTAGATCCTTCACCAGCTTTGTTGCCCTTCTCTGGACACACTCCAGCATCTTAATGTCTTTCTTGTAGGGAAGGGCTCAAAATTGATTTGTATTCTTATTTTAAAAAGTACTTATTCCCACCAGAATTACAGACCCACCATGTTTCATAGAAGTGCTATTACCCATGGAGGGCCAAACTGTAAAAGTTTTTAAGTATGGAATATTTCCTGTTCATAGAAGCATAGGGGCACGGAATCAAAAGCTAATAATTTATGGCAGCTTTATAACTCGCTGTTCATCAGCAAGTTACAACAGACCATATGTGCACACTTAGCTCACCCTATCTTCTGAGGTAAAATGCATTAGTTTAAAGTAATTTCATGGGGGTATAAATTTTACCTTATCTTTTGGCAAGGTTAAGACAACACGTAGTCCATTGCAGTGATATAGCATCTGTCTGCTGACTTGTTGGAAGGCTGTAACTCAGTCTGGATTGATCCAGATAAAAGTCTTAGACTACCAGCTTGACTTCTGTAAAAGGTAATTTTTATTGATCTCAGTGACTGCATAACAATAAATCACCTCTTTCAAAGAAAATCCAGTCTTTTTTCAAAGAGTTGGAAAGAGGAAGCTTCTAATTTCATGGATTTAATTGCATCCTACCTTCACCAAAAATGTACCTTTTATTTCTAATTTCACTAGATTTTATAATTTCATACTACAATTCCTCTTATACCTATCTCTACCAGATTAAAAAAAAGTCAAAAAAAATCACTGGAACTTTCTGTACATTAAGATATTTACACATGATTTGCAGTTTCTTTGAAGACTGCCTTGTGATACATGTAATTTCTACAAAAGCATCAGCCTCAGTGAGGGAAACCACTTTCAGAAATGCTTAGTAATTAATTTTTCAAATCTGTATTTGTGATATACATTTTCATCTCTCTTCATCATCAATGCACATTTTTTACATTTTACTAAATACTAGCTACAAACATCAGTCTGCTACATTATCACTCTAAACACAGCTTTGCAGTACAATAGCAAAGAGGTACCTGTGAATAGTTTATCCAATATATTTGTAAAATGTAAAATTTTCAACAAATACAGGAACATGACCAAAAACTTCCCACTTCTTCCTGTTCTCATTTTTTTCTGTTTTCCTACTTTTGGAATTAACAGGGTCTTGTTATATCCTGTTTCAAAGCAGATTATGAATGCAGTTACTATATCTTCCATTACTTTTACCTGTTACTTCTGTATATCCAACATAAACTTTCAGATTCCATAATAATACAAATAACAGCAGATACTAATTAGTCTAGGCACACCAACTAACTTGCAATTTGCCACTTTGCCAGATTTCTCTTAAAACAATGCAATTTTCTAGTCTACTCTTATTTTCACTCCAGGACCTTACAATCATCAGAATAATCAGATTTTTATTCCTAAAGCCCTTACACAAGCAAAGGAATAAGAATATGAACTTGTGAGCAATATTACATTATTCCTGAATGAGGTAATGTGAAATTCCTTTAATTTGAATAAGAACAGCTTCATTTCTTTTTGATATTCCATAGCCTACAAAAGGAGTTTCTACAGTAAGTTGAAGATGGTAAGAATGCAAATAGTACGTACAAATACGGTTCTAATGATAACTAAACCAGGTATGAGTTCAGAGAACTGTTTGTCTGGGGACTGTAATCAAAGAACAACTGTTGTCCTCTTCTAAATCCAGTCATTCCAGGCAGTTAAAGGTTTTGTTAATCTGCCCTTAATCTCCTCTGTGTATTATGACTGTGTCTCCTCTCATGATGAGAGCAAGGAACTGAGAATGCATTAATGCCATGTTTCTTTCTTTCCATGTTACAACGAACACATAACATCCAGCTCAATAAGTGTTCATATACTTAATGAAAGTGTACTCTGGCATATACTGAAGGAAGTATGTTATGAAACATGAAACCTATGTTCCTACAACAAAAGAACAAATGTACAATATGTAGATAACATTTTTTTCTTGCTCCGCTGAGATACTGTGAAGTCTAACATATATTGCTTCATGACACGATAAGTTCACTACTTCACTAAATATGAATTGTATTTCTTTATTGCTCTGGACAATGACCACTAAAGACTTGAGAGCTTTCAGAGATCTACTGAATATTTAAAATTTAGATTATCTTACACTTTAGATACTGGATGTGTCCATGATTTGCTTTATAATAAAAAAAGTAAATTATCTAGAAGAGTATTTAGAGTTTTGAAAACTAATTGCCATTTTGGAAAATTGCCTTGCCTTCCAGTGTCAAGAGACTTACGTAAAGACAAGTGTCTCTAGAGAAAGAATCTTGTAAATCATTAGGGTTCTTAATTTTTTTTTTTCTTTCAGGCATCATACTGAGTAAATCAACCAAATAATTCAATGTTAGCTCTCCCCCTTACAAAATCCTGGGGTATTCTCAAGAACTGTGAGAAAATACATAATTGTGTGGTTATATAAAACACCTAGACACCTAAATATTGTCATCACATGTCTTTGTATTAAATACTAAGATAACAGACCTCTAAAGATTCTACAGGGATAGTGATGACCTAAAAGTAAGGCATGAATATGTGATATTATAGGGATATTTTTTTGAGGAATTGAGAGTTATGGGTTGAAATTACTTCTGATTAATTGGAAAGTAGTGAATAGTCTATTCCTAATGCCATTCAAATCAAACCATGTTGTTGGCATTCATGATATGTACTAGTTTCAGCAGAAAGCTAAGCATATCCTTATGTGTCCTATTGAGTTCAACAAGGCTACTCAGTACAACACAAATGACACTCAGCATATCACAGAATTTATCATTTTGTAAAACAGAGAATAACTATAATATTTGAGCATTGTCAGTCATGTTAACTGAAAACAATTTAGAGGTACTCCAAATAATAGGTTATGAAAGTTACATAAGAGATTTTACTTTGGGTTTCTTCAAAACACATGTGCCTCAGGAAAAAAAAAACAACAAAACATCATTAGGTGAAAGTAGAATCAATAGTACAATAATCTCTGCAACAATATCAAGTTTTATGTTTTGAAGAAATGAATCAGAAATAAATTAAAATGAAACATCAAAAATGTATTTTCTAAACAACAATAAAAAAGCCATCTCAAATATTTTATAATTTTCCATGTATTTAGAGGTCCTGTAATTTTTTAGTGTTTCAAAAATTTATCAGTTGAGAGGGTCCTAGTAAAGAAAATAAACAATTTCCTAATATTAATGGCCATAGGAACATAGTATTTGATTCTTTTGCACTTTTGTAACCCATATTATTTGCACAAATTAGTAACCTTTCTTAAAAGTTTGTCGGCCACTTACATAGTCCTTATACACATAACAAATTGATTAGCTAAACTACCCAGAGATGAAGTAAAAGCAATGAACAGGAAAAAATTAATCAATAGTATGTTAAGTATCAATTTGTTCATCTGAACTGTTCAGCAAAGAGAAGAAAGAAAAGATACCTCAGGCTATTTAAGCAAATAATCCTCAAACACAGATTACAGAAGGGTTTCTTTTTTTTCTCTGCACATAACAACTTATTCTCTTTTACTTAACAAGCTTTTTTTAACAGAACAATTAACCTTAATAAAAAGAAAACTATAGACACACTGAATAGTCTTTATGCAGAGACTGTATATTGATTCAATTCACAGAACATGTTGTTAGCAAACAGACACTCCAAAGGTAGCTGGTTCCATGCTTACATTTTTAACATCCTTAGAGCTACTGGACCTCTAATTACAACACTGTTGCCTGGATTTCTAAAAAGCAGTTACTTATTTAAAGGTTGTCCCTACAATTATACTACCATTCATCAGATTATTAGCTGTATGGATCATAACCTCATGGAATAGAAGAGCTTGTTTTATTTAAAAGTTATAGGCTAGCTTTAAAGCCCTTCAAACAAATAATAATTTATGATACTCTTTTTTTATGCAGGTTGGTCTATTGATTTCATAAAGTACTCTTTAAGATCTGGCTAAGCAAGCCTTGAAGAAAAGAGAAAAGAGGTATATTTCCACCTTTAAGAGAGCTTTTGAATTAAACGTGTTACAGTAGTAAAGAAACAGACAATATAACGGTTGCAGAGGTCCCCATTCAGGGAGTTTCTTGGTTCTCCAGACAGAAAAGTTAATGTTCCTCTTGACTTTTTACAAAGTGGAAGTCTCTTTTTACTAGAATGTATGTGTGCATATGCTTGTGTACAATTTAGTGTATCTGATATGAAAGAACACTTGACCTACATGAATTACAGATGCAAGAAGAAAAGTAAGCAATCAGTTGATTAGTTTCACATGCTTAATGCGTGCAAGGAAATCAAATGTGCCTTAATGTCATCTAAAGACTGAAAATGTTTATTTCACTGAAATTTGTATCATATTCAGTAACTTCTGAAAAAAAAGCAAGGTCTTATAAGGTAAACTTCTTCAGCTAAACAAATCTCAATAAAAATAAACATCCATTTGATAAAAAGTCATATTACAGGTTCTATGATTTGTGTCTGGCAACATTTAGGAACATAATCTATGCCCTCCTTACAATTATTCTGTTATGCATCAGCTAACAGTACTATGAGCCCAGAGGATAACTTAGGTACCCATCTAGAATTATTTCCAGATAAAACATATCGATCCATCAAAGATGTACTCCTGGAAAGTACACACTTGGCTGGGCTGCCCATATTTGGTATGCTAATTAATATTTTCTTTCCTCTAACTTTGTGAATCTCTCTGTTTATACTCTCCAGAGAAAGAAAAAAAGTCAGCATTTTATCTAAGCCAGAAAAATAAATCAAGTGGATGTCAAAGTATTCAAAGGACATCTTCAAACTATTTTAAAGGATCACTTTATATTCCAGATTTTTGATGAGTGATTCGTATTTTTAAGTAACAAACATTCATCATCTTTGCAATAGGAAGACTTTGAGCTCCTAGATGAAATTTCTCATTGAAGAAATACTTTGCACTTAAAGGCTTTAGGAACTTAGATGTTACTTCTTTTTAAACAGTTTTCAAAGATGAAAGTATGGCCTTTGTAGAACCTACTTATGTGGAAAAAATTTCCAATATCAAATCAAAGCAATTATGGTGGCTGCCCAACAAAAAATCTTCTGAATCTCCTGCATTTGGAAAGTCACAGGGTGTTACTGAAGATACGGATGATGTTTTACAAGAGGAATACAATACTTGCATCTTCAATAAAATCTGAAAAATTGTAAGCACAATTAAACATATTAATGCAGAACTGAAAATGTACTTACCAGCTATGGACCTGACATTAATTCATTTCATGTGTATAAAATGGGCTAAATCCATTCTAAAAAGGAAAGAGAGTGTGAAGATTGTTTCTTACTATGCAATGTTTCTTATATTTCAATTTTCTGCTTTTTTCATGGTCTTTTCTAAGTTTTTATTTTCCAATTTCATTTCCTTTAGCTCAATTTTTTTTAATCTTATTAACTAACCCTGAAGGGTTCTGTGACATCTCTACCTCTTTATTGAACTTTAAAAAGTTAAAATAAGTCTTTATCAGCCTACATATTGATTTTTTTTTAGTTTCCTGCACCCATTTCTTTGATTTATCTTCTCCAATTGCACAGTCAATTTCTGAAAAGAAACAGGTGTTTTTTTTCCCCACTCTGTTTTAAGACAAAGAACATTTGTATGATTTTGATGAGGCCTTCAGGTACAATAATAAGATAAACAATACAATTCACAATAGCACAAAGATATTAAGCATATGACCTTAAATAATATTTGTGTGTTTTTCTCTGCATTCAGTTTATGAGCTTCACATACTGTGTCAAGCAAATTTTACTCTGTATTCTGCAAGACAAAGATAATTTATTTACTTGCATAAGAAAGATGATGGCAACGTAAACTACTTGAGTCCTAAGAATAGATGATGAGAAAGGAGCTATTGCTCTGCATTTTATTTGGCATGATACACTATGGATTACCATGTATTTTTTTTTAAAATGGTATGTCTTGCATTCTTTTTGTGGTGTGCTAAACTGAAGCAGGTACAAATAAATAAAATAAATAAAATACTTGGAATTAAATAGTAGTTTATCATGAATGATTGAATGGATCTTGAATAAATGTCTTCTCTCAAGGATACATATATCTACAGCTACGTACTTATGTAAGTACACACAGAAATCTTAACAGGTTGACCTATGCCCCTGCTTGTGGTAGCAGTCTTTTTGCTATACCAGACCATAAAGTTTTGCAGGCATATTTCAATGAATTCATATAAATAGCTGTTTAATATCATTTAAAAGAACACATTGGTATTCTGAAGGCTTCAGAATGGAATTCTGGTTCCATTCTACTAATAACACTAGTCTGTTAGTAAGTGATATTTTTAGGAAAGGAGTGAGGATGATTCTTCCCTCAGAGCTCTAAAATGCCTAGTTATTATTATCAGTTTAGCATCAGCAGGTAGAATCCATCCCACATAGATAAAAGAAGAAAAACTATTAATTTGATTATGTGGTTCTCTGAGATACTCTGGGAGAGTTTTTCAACATTGCTTCATTTCTTTAAAAAATTCACACATTTCATTAAATCATTGCTATAACTGCAATGTAACTCTAAAGAGTTCAGTTATTGCAAAGGACAAATATTTCATCTTTAGCTCAGTAATATTTTACTTTTAACCCCTGTAATGTTTCTTAATTGCTCCACAGTTAGGTCTCAGAAACTAATATGTCTTTATTCTTTTACATTGTTTTCTGGTTTAACTTTATAAAGACAATTACACAATTCCAATGACAAGTGGATTCAAGCCTCTTCAGTATTTTAGATATTGTTTCTTAAACTCTGCAAAAGCTCACACTCAGCTGGCATTCATTACCTGATAAAATATTATGTTTATTTTTAATTAAAAATCAATGGAACCACAAACTACTCTGCATTCTGGAAACTAGTATATTTGTCTGAATTCTCAGTAATTACTTCTGTAAAAGGAACATATCAAACCATTTCTGTCAAAGAACAGAGCAAAGACGTATCATTAAACATACACCTAAAGAAAACTGCTGAACTCACATTGCTTTCTGCCACAAAGGTATGAAACACATTTGTTTGTGCTCAATTAGTAATGTTACCCAGAGCTACGATTCCTACAAAAGATATCATCTGAATCCTGAACTACTGAATTTAGCTTTGCATGTAATCTCAATCAGGTTGTGTTACAGCAGGTAAATTGTTCCAAAAAATATTGATTGGAGGAAACCTCCAATATTTTTGGGCACATACTGAAACACAAAGCTCTATAGCTAACACTGTTATGTGAAAATTTAGGAGTAATTTAAGAATTTAAAATACATCTTACTGAAAACTTTGATAAGTGTTGTGCCTTAACCGCCGATGGCAACTCAGCCCCACACAGCCACTCACTCCTTCCTCCCATGGTGGGATGGGGGAGAGAATTGGAAGGGTAAAAGTGAGAAAACACATGGACTAAGACAGGGTAAAGGGTAAAGCAAAAGCCATGTACACAAAAAAAGGAAAGCAAGGAATTAACTGACCACTTCCCACGGGCAGGCGGGTGTTCAGCCACTTCCAGGAAAGCAGGGCTCCATCACACAGAACAGTGACCTGGGAAGACAAACACCATCACTCTGAATGTCTTATATTTCTGTCTTCTTCCCCCAGCTTTATATGCTGAGTTTGATGCCATATGGTATGGAATATCCCTTGGGTCAGCTGGAGTCAGCTGTCCTGCCTGTGTCTCCTCCCAACTTTTTGTGCACCCCCAGCCCCCTTGCTGGTGGGGTGGAGTAAGAAGCAGAAAAGGTCTCGGTGCTGTGTAATAAACTGCTCAGCAATAACAAAGACATCCCCGAATTATCATCAAATTATATTTGTACTTGCATCTTCTTTAATCAGTTTTCAGTGTTTTGTCAAGCCATTATAAATCATGTTGGAATTCTTTTCTGTGTCAGTCTCTGAGGAGAAAAATAGTGGGAAATAGTTTCTCAAGCAAGAGAAACATGTGAAACACACTTTTGACCATTTTATTTGAGTTCTAGTTCTGTCTTTTTGTTGCTGTGGAAGGAAAAATGCACAGTCAGTGTCCCCTCTAGAGCTCAATATATAGAAAAGCTAAATATTCAGCAACAGTTGCTCTTTTTTTGGCAAATGCTATCTTTGTACTGAGTAGAGGTGTTTGATAGCAGATTTTTAAAAAATCACATCCCACAGTGAAATAAAACTTTTATAATTCAAAAATGTCCATGGTCATAAGAAACTATAGTATGACATGAACTCCATGGCATCCAGTAGTTCAGAGGTTAAGAAGCTGGTGAGATACACACAGGTTCAAAAGTCAGTCCAATGTGAAAGACAGAAAAGACCCAAACCTCATGTCTTTTCTGAGAATGTTAACAAACATAATTATCCACCACTGGATTATTTTTTTCCCATGATTGTCACTAAAACTTTCTAAAAATTCTTTCCCAAATAAATTTTTGTTGAAAGCTGAGCACTATACATAAAACTTTAGTTTACAATAATTTTCTGTTAAAAATCTCATTCATTCTTCTACAATTTAAAATGAGAATTGAATGACCTTTCATTACATATAGGTCAGTTTGCTATCTAATATGGGTGTACAACTATTTTTTCAGTATATATGCCCACAAAATTGTTGCAGAAAACAATTAAAAAAAAAAAAGATTGTCATGATCAAGTCGCATCAGTGTAACATTACAAACAGAAGAGTTTCAATGAAATGTTCATCTTACTGATGTATTAGATATAGCATCATCAAGAACTTCAAATTATTGTACCCTCTCTGGCAAAATGAGTTTATGATTGATCTTATATTTGGTAAACAGAATAATGCATTAAAAGGTTCAATGAGTTTATAAACAGTTTTCAGGTTGAGATACAGTAGTATCTCAGCAGTAATGTTGGCTCAGTCTTTCTACATTTTTCATTAGATGTCTATTTAGCCATAACAATATCCATTCCACTCAATTAAACGCAGCAGTTACACCTCTAACTAGTATTTTATGTTAGTGTTAAAAGATAGCAATGCACGCTTGCCTGTTGCTTTATGCAAGAATTTGTATAACAGCGAAATTAATTTTGTGCTTGCACTTTGAGATCAATTAATTTAGCACATACTATATATTTTCAATTTATTAGTTTATAACTTATTACATTAATCATAGAATCATAGGAAATCAGGAGTTGGATGGGACCCAAAAGTATCACTGAAGTCCAACTCCCAGCCCTGCACAAGACAACACCAGGAATCACACCATGTTCCTGAGAGCGTTGTCCAAACACTTCTTGAACTGTCATGCTGTGACCACTTCCTTGGTGAGCCTGTTCCAGTGGCCAAACACCCTTTGGGTGAAGAACCTTTTCCTAACATCTAAACTAAATCTCCCCTGACACAGCTTCATGCCATTCCCTTGGGTATTATCATTGCTCACAAGAGAGAAGAGATTGGTGCCTGCTCCTCTCTTCCCCCCACGAGGAAGCTGCAGAATCCCATGAGGCAGGCTGAACAGAAAACCATCTTCGTGGCCCTTCTTTGGATGCTTTCTAATAGCTTTATTTCTTTCTTACATTACAGTGCCCAAAACTGCACGCAATATTCAAGGGGAGGCCGTCCCAGTGCAGAGCAGAGCGGGACAATCTCCTCCCTCGACTGGCTGGTGCTGCTTTGTCTGATGCCCCCGAGGACACGGTTGGCCCTCCAGGTTGTCAGGGCACTGCTGACTCATATTCAACTTGCTGTCAACCAGGACCCCCAGGTCCCTTTTTGTGGCACTGCTTTCCAGCATCCCATTCCCCAGTCTGTACGAACAGTTGGGGTTGTCCCATCTCAGGTGCAGAATCCAGCACTTGTCTTTGTTGAACTCCATATGGTTGCTGATTTCCCAGCCCTCTAATTTGTCCAGGTCTTCCTGCAGGGTCCCCCTGCCTTCGAGGGAGTCAACAGCTTTTCCCAAATTAGTATCATCAGCAAACTTACTTATGATAGAGTATGATTTATTTTGATTATCCTTTAAAATACTTACTAGGGAATACCTTTTTTTCAACTTAAAAAAAAAAACAAAACCACAAAACACCATAATTAAATACATTACGAAAAAGACCATCTAATTAGGGTCTACCTTCTTTGACTCTGTTGGGAGCATATTGACTTATACAAGTTATCTAATAAACTATCTTAACTAAATTAGTATGATACCATCTTAATTTAAGAATGTACATTTCTTTGTATGGTTTGAAACCTTGCAGTAAGTAGTACCTGACAGCTTAATATGGAGAATCAAGGTTTTTATATACTCAATATGTGGATGCTACAGGATGAACATATGTACCTATGGTAAAAAAAATCTT
Organism: Manacus vitellinus; assembly: GCF_001715985.3. Taxonomy (NCBI): domain Eukaryota; kingdom Metazoa; phylum Chordata; class Aves; order Passeriformes; family Pipridae; genus Manacus; species Manacus vitellinus. The sequence continues at coordinate 14,989,623 of NW_021939396.1, forward strand.
ATGAGTATCAGCTCACACTGCAAAGTCTGTAAATTATGAAAAAAAATAAAAAAACCAGAATACTAGTACTTTGTATTAGTTACTGAAAACTAACTTTGTATTGAACAAGAGGGAAATCATAGTTACATATAGTAATAGAATCCTTTATATAAAATATACTAATCTATGCAACACAGTGTAGAAATTTCGTAACATCAAAAGTTTGAGCTAGTCTATTTTTAATTTTCTGTAGACGTTTTGCCCTGTTTACCTTTTCTGACAATTTTTCACATAAAAAGTAATTTTCCCTTCATGTTTAGCCATAACCAAGGTACAGTACACAACAATGTATGAAATTTTCACCTGCTTTAAGACTCTTGAACATCATACCACAACATACAACAACCTGCTCCAGAAAACTGAGCTGAATTCTGAATCTGTGTCTATAATATATTTGACTGAACACTACTTGCCATGACAATAATTGTTTCTGTGGTTTTATTTTTTACACATATGCTCTGGTAAAAGTATTCAATAATGGCAATATCTTATTAAAATCTACACTTAGGAATTGCGAGTACTGGATAATTTGATTTTTTACTATATATAAATGTTTTTATTATTTTGTTGGTTTAGAAAGCTCTCCCTAAAGAGCATCATTCTCACACTTGGGGAAAAGGTTTACAATGTTGGCTTCAGGCATTTAAAGCAGAAGATTTTTTTTTTAAATCGCTTGTGGAAGCCCTTTTTTTTTTTCCCTCTTTTTCTTTAAACCATTTGAAGAGAATTTAGTATGGATGAAAAGATGCATTGTGATAATAATGGAAAATGGGTTTCTTCGATGCTTAGGGCAAGTATACAAAGACACTAAAAATAATGTAAAATTGAAAGCAAATAATTTACTGAATGAAGCAATTTCATATGTCAGTGTTTAATGACTTAAATCATGCCCATTTAAAGTTTCCTGTTTCTTCTTACTTTTTTCCCAAATATGGAATTAAAAAGATTCCTTGTTAATTAGACTCCACAATTCCTAGCATTTATGCATCTAAAAACATCTACCTCAAATCCACTGAGGGATCTATGGTCCCTTCGAATTTGACATTTCCTTTTAATTTTCTCCTAAACCAACCATCAACCTTTGCTAGATTTACACCAGTAGAACCTTCATAAATGCTGATAATATTTGCAACCAACCCAAAACTAAATGAAAATCTATGTCTTTGGTTCTTCTTTCCCACCCTAACCCAGAAAGGCAAATTCTGCATTCTTCTTGTGGTCTACTTTTCACTGAGTATCCAATCAGACACAAAAGGCTTTGTATGGAGTCATTAAGGTACTAAAAGCTGTTCCAGTTCCAAACTGGAAGGCAAGAAATTATTGTGGAAAGATACAACAGAGGACTGAAATAATCATTCTTCATTCTATGAAGTGATACAGAGTCAGTCCATGATCACTATATGTTGACCTAAAGTTGAAACAAAGGATAGATATATCCTGCACTGCATCCCTAACATAACCTCTTCCATGCTGTCCCTATAATCATGGCAAAAGTTAACTAATTTCTCGCTCAAAGGCAAAAAGGAGTCAAATCAAATGATGAAATCATTAACAAGCCAAACCCCTTCTCTGGAAATAAATCTCACCTTCAGTCTTTCCTGGAAATAATATATGTAGTCAGAAGACTATGTACCCTTCAACAAGGACTGTAATAACTTATTTCAATTTTTCTGCTATTCAGATCTCTTATTTTCATCACATGAATTTATTAATCCTTTTCTTACCTAGTTTGTCTGTGTTCTTTCATTCTCTATCCTGTGCGTCAGTGCTGCACACCATAGGAGTGGTAGCAACTAGAGAAGGCACTGTAGGTCACAATGTCCACAGGTACGTGTTCCAGCAACTAGAGACTTGGATGTGTTTATCTTTCCCCAGTGAATTTAATCCTGAACGTGCATGTGCACACATCATTCCTTAGCAAACGTTAGAATCCTCTGTGTGTGTGTGTGTGTGTGTGTGTGTGTTTGTGTGTTTATGACTGTGCACTCATACATGGACTCTCTGGGACACAGGCTCAGCCTCACCGGCTGCCACACCTGCAAGCAGGAACAGCAGCAACATCCATGGGAGTGGGATGGAGGAACACCTGGGTTTCCAGGCTGCACTTGACTGGGCTTCAGCAACTGCAAAGAAGAACCCCTGGTCCTGGAATCCTCAGACTTCAACAACTCATAACTTGCTCAATATTCTCACTTTTACTACCTTTGAGTTAGATATGTTAGTTTTGATTTGATTTGCTTTGAACAGCTTTTACATAGATCCATTAAAAATACAAAACAACATTATTTTCAGCTGTTTGACTCATATCTTTTTCACAGGAACACAGCACCTGATGTAGAAGATCAGAGGTCCATTTAATCTAATTTTCAAACACTTTGTGCAGTGAGATGCTATGAAAGCTGTTGTGTTGAATGGTTCTGTTAACAAAACCCTCATTTTAGAAATTTTAAATTATAGATCTAGGATCCTCTGAGGACTGCTGAGAATAGAACATTCAGCACTAAGCATGGGACGAGTGTCCTTCTGAGTAAGCAACTATCCACAAGTCGAACAGCTGCTGCTTCAATGAATGTTGCCAACAAAAAAAAAGAATTTTCAGGTTTCTACTGACAGCATGGCAAAGAGGTGATAGCAGCAATGAAGATGAGAAAGCAAGTGAAGAGAACACCCTCAGAACTGGGGGTCTGAGAGACGGAAGCAACGTCTGCAGAAGATTAATTGGCTGAAAGGACAAAACAGTGCTCCTTCTCCAATGGTCAGAGCTTCAACATTCAATTTTTAGGCCATTGCGATTGAATATATATGTGTCTATATATATACATGTATGTATGTTTCAGTTAATTAAGAGATGACCATATAGTGTTTAGAAGACTGAAAAGTCAGGCCAGTTTTAAGCTTTAAAAAAAACTTTACTGTATTTATTCATTATCAACATACTTTATGCTAATGATTAGTTTTTCATTGTTACTGATCATGACTACTATAGATACAAAACTGTCACTCAGCAACACTTACACCATCCCAGATCTCATCATTGGCTATGGGCCTTGCTAGTTCTCAGTTGTTGAAATTAAGATGATTAAACCCAAGAGACTTTGATGAGACAATTTAGAACTGAAAGGTGTTAATTTTCTTTCTTCTTTATATTTCCACTATGTTTAATGTTTCTATGCTATGTGGTCCTCCCAGGGGAAAGCAGGGGTCTCATCTGCTTCTAATACTGTTTATATTGTTTTTTTTCTCATCTTGCAAGTCATGGTTCTTTTCCCCAAATCAGCCTGTATGCAACTACACATATCTTTGTCCCTTTGATGATCACAGTCCTCAAATACTTTGTTGTGAAGTGCTTATGCATTGTGTCTGCTTCTGCCATCACAGCATTAACCAATACATAATATTAATGCCAGTTACCTTATTTTAGTACCCTTATATTTGAGTTCAAAATAAGTTCATACTGATTAGGGCACTTACATTTTCTAGTTGACATAGGCCTCTGCATTGGCTACAAGGTATCTGGCACCAAGAGAAGTTATTTAAACTCTAAGTCTTAGCTCCAGGCAAAATGTGCACCGAGATCTAGGCATTCAGTAAGCTGATGCACAACAGCCAGTCCTCTGAGTACAGACTTTCCTGAATTGGCAAATAAACAATGATGAAAAAAATGTGTCAAGAGTTTATATACCTGATTCTTGGCCAAAGGGAAACTATTTTATTATGAGGATTATCAGCCTAGAATTCTCTCCTGGACTGTGGTTCTTAAATAATTTCTTTAAGAAACAGAGCCATTTGTTCTAAAGGAAGCCTGGAAGGAATTCTGTTTAGTAAAAATCTTGGGAGCAGAGAGCTTGCCAGGATTTGGGAGTCAGACTGGATGTTCAGTATAGGAGACAGACCACCTGGAAAGTATGGGCACTGATCAAAGGAGAAAAATACGCGTCATCCCCTTGAGAAAGGCTCTTGAAAAAATATTCAATGACTAATACATTCTCTTAAGAGAACAGAAACATGTGTCTAGTCCTAATAAGTATGACATAAAAATCTTACTAAATAGTCATTAAAGAAAGTAGAATTTAGTAAGTTCTAACTTCTTTGTTGTGTTCAGAAATATTTCCTCATCTCTTGTACTTTTTCCATTCTGTATTCACTGATTCCCCTTAATTCTATATGTAATGATGTGAGAAGAGATGGATATAAGGGCCATTATAATCTTTTAATGTGAAATGGCATAATTTTACTTATGTCAGTTAAATGATACCATGGAAGAGATCCTCCTAGAAGCTACACTAAAGTACATGGAGAACAGGGAGGTGATTAGAGCCAACCAGCAGGGATTCACCAAGGCATTGTATGATGGAATACTACATCAGCGGGCAAGGGAAGGGCTACAGATGTCATCTATCTGCATTCTCTGTAAGGCCTTTGACATGGTCTTCCACAACATCCTTCTCTCTAAATTAAAGATACATATATTTCATGGGGGGACTGTTTGGTAGATAAGGAATTCATTGCAGGGTCATATCCAGAGTGCAGTGGTTAATGGCTCAGTGTCCTGATGGATATCAGTGATAAGTGGTGTCCCTCAGTGGTCCATATTGGGACTCGTGCTATTTAACATCTTCATCAATGACATAAACAAAGGGATCGAGTACATCCTCAAGAAGTTTGCAGATGACACCTGTAGAGGATTGGTTAGAAATGCGAGGACATATGAACATGGCTAAGGCTATGGATGAGCTGCTAAAGTATAAGACTACTGCTAAAGTATAAGATGCAGTTTTCCCTAGGCCCATGAGAAAGTTAGAGATAGCAGGGCCCTGAGAAAGGGGCAGTGTCCTTGGGTATTCTAAATTGAGCTGAGAAACAGGAGCTAGGCATTACCAAAACAAAGGCACTTAATGAGCCACCTGTGTAAACAATGGAAAGCAGTTAAGATGATATCACCACCTAACCCAGTACCAATAATGAGCCTAATTTCTGTAATATTCATGAACCTATTATAGAGTGTATATTAAGCTACTATCAATCTACAATAAACGAAGTTCCTGGATTCTCACATTGAGGTGTCTAGAGCTTTCCGTTGCGACGTTAGACACCAAGCTGAGTGGTGTGGTTGGCACTCATGAAGGATGGTGTCTATCCAGAGGCACCTGGACAAGCTTGAGAAATGGGCCCACATGAACCTCATGATGTTCAACGAGGCCAAGTGCAAGGTCGTGCATCCGGGTCAGGGCAATATTGAGAGAAGCCCTGCTGAGAAGAACTTGGGGATACTGGCTGATGAGAGACTGGACATGAGCCAGCAACGTGTGCACACAGCCCAGCTGGTCACATTGTGTGCGATGCACAGGACTCAGTTTGCTCTCTTGGCTTCCAGGGCACACTGCTGTTTCCTTTTGAGTCAGTAACCATGGAACTCTTTCTGCAGGGCTGCTCTCCAGCCACTCCTCTCCCAATTAATACCTGTGTCCCGTGTAACTCTGTCCTAGGGGCAGAACCCAGCATTTGGTCTTATTAAACTTAGTGCCACTGGTGATTGTCCAATGCTCCCATCTATGAAGATCCCACTGAAATCCCTCATGTAAATCAAATCGCTCCCAGTTTCATATCATCATACTTACTAGGGATGTATTCAACTCCTGCATCCAGATCACTGATAAAAATATTGAACAAAACTGGCCCTAGAATTGAAGCCTGAGGACCACCACTGGTGACAGCCAAATGCAGCCCCACTCAGTACAACCCACTGAGCCCTGTTGTTCAGCCAGTTCTTCACCAAGTTCACTGTCAACCTGCTTATCCTACAGCTGGACAACTTGTCAAGAAAGATGTTGTTAGGGAAAGTATCAAAAGCCTCACTAAAATCCAGAAAAACTACATCCACTGTGTTCTCTTCATCCAGTATGTGGGTTACTTTATCATAGAAATAAATTAGGTAGGACTTTCCCTTTGTGAACCCAAGTAGAATGTGCTTGATGATTGCATTGTTCTTTAAATGCCTCTCAATAGCATCCAGTATAATCTTCTCCATAATTTTTCCAGAACCTGAGGTTACACTAACAGGTCTGTAGTTCCCCAGGTGTTCCCTCACGTACTTTTTGTAGACTGGAATAACACTGGCTAACTTCCAGTCAGCAGGGACTTCTCAGACTTCCAAAACTTTTGGCAGATGATCAAGAGGGGTCCTTCCATAACATGCACTAGCTCTTTCAGTACTCTGTGAGGAATCCCATCAGGGTCAGGGACTTATGCACATTCAATGGATACAACTGCTCCCTTACACTGTCAGCGTCCATCAATAACAAAAGTCACTGTTTCGCAGGTCCTCCAATCCAGAGGACCAAACAGCCCAAGGTTTACCAGTATTATTAAAGGCTGAGGCAAAAAACCCCAAGCAAACCAACACTGAATGCCTCCAACTTTTCTTCATCCCTGTTTGTCAGGCGACCATCAAGTATTGATCAAACATTTTCCTAAGACCTCTCTTGCTATTAGCGTACTTTAAAAAGCCTTATTTGTTTTCTGACACAACACCGTCCAGTTTCAACTCTGAGCTTCGGCATTTTATGTTTTCTCCCTGCATCTGTGAATTGTATCTCCACAATCTTCCTGCAAAGCCTGACCTTGCTTCCAGAGATCAAACAATTTCTTTTTCCACTTGATTACCAGGAAGAGTTCCCTGTTCAGGCAAGTTGGTCTCCTACACCACCTGTTTGCTTTATTATACTATGAATTAATGATATCAAAAAATTATATAGAGTTCATATGGTATATTCTGTTATTTATTTTCCATCTTATTTTGGGAATATTTCAACATTTTACTGTGATGAAACCAAATTAATTATTTTGAGTAGCCTTTCAAATATTCAACACTATGTCCAATGTATTTTCTTGAAATAACTCTGAAACATCTACAAATAAATTGAACTTTCTCCATTTAATGATTGTATAGCTACTAAAGATTCTTTTGCACTCACCTGAGTTCATTGTCAATTTTTCAACATATTCAATATTCAAGGATCTCATTATTTTTACTTGTAACCCTTCAATGTTTCAAGTGCAAATCTTATTTCTCATTTAGTCTAAAACATTTGAATGCCATTTATTGTATCTCTAAAATACTTTTGCCAGAGGCTATTACAATTTCAGACAAGAAACGGCTTATAAATGAAAAAATTTTCCTTAAAAAGATAAATATACTGAGATGCATACAGTCATACATTCAGTAAGACGATATCCCACAGTCCATTCTTCTTTGTTTCTAATAATGAAAAATACATATATGGATAGACAATATGCCTGAAATAAAAATGTATCTGATTACTGTTTCAGAACTGTAGTTAACACTTTCATGGGAAACTGGAAATCCTAAAGCAGTAAAAATACATCAGAAGATACAAAATCAGAGGAACTTGTTGATAGAAATTGTTTATATGTGATAAATTGGCACAGTACAGAAAATAAAAAAATTAGTGTTTCTATATATTAATACTATACTTTCTATTTATTTACATGTTTTATTTTTAACAACTGAATTTGGAGGACTTAAAACACATAGTCCACTCATGAGAATGAGTAATATTATACATCCTATATTTTAATGTAAAAAACAGTAATTACAGAACAGTTCTAGAATCAACACTAGATATCAACATATCAACAAATTTTGCTACCTATTAAACCAAAAAAAGCAGCACGTTCAAGTGCATCAAACTACATAAATTATAGATGTCTAGGGCTGAAAAATGTGGTCCACCACCTGAAATACAGACCAGGGTGCCCATGAGCTAACTGTCAAGAGGTGACTGGTCCCCTCTATCTTCTGCTCTCTCCATTTTTGCACATTTATTCCTCCCCAAGTCACCTTGATCCCATCATTTCCCCACCTTTGGTTTCTCCTCTAAACATCCTATAAGTCCTCTCACACCATTCCAGCATGCTCCCTGCATGCCATAATGAGCACTTTTCCCCAAGGGCAGGCTCCCCTGGCCTGTGTTTTGTCCTGGAGAATGAACCCCAGGGACAGGGTGCTGTGTCTCACCTGGCCTGTGGGGCTGATGCTCTCCCAGGACTGCCTTGTGGAGCTCAGGGCAGGGACTCCTAACTCTGTGCTCCTCTGTGTGGGGGAAGGTGAGCTCTTTATCACATTCCTTAACATAGGTCAGCTCAGAATTGCCTTTAAACTGCACAAAAAAATTATAGTATCACCCCATCAACACTCATTACTTTTAGCTCATCATTCTCCAAGTGTTACATGATGCCCATACAGAAAAAGAAGCAAGTGACAAAGCCGGTTGTGAAACACTCTTCAAAATAAGCACCAATATACTCTTTGCTGTAATTCTGCACTTGGCTAAACAGGGGACGGGATTCAAACATTATAAATCATTTGAGAGTGGAGTACAGAGAGAAATAGATAGCAAAAGGGTCTAGCTATGTTCATGCATACCAAATATCTAGCTGAAACAAAATAGCATGAAACTCATCCAATATTCTTTCCACCCACTTTCTTTAACCCTCCCCCAGCTTCAGATCAATGTCTAACATTAAATAATAAAAAAAAAATCTAAAATATTTTACTAGGCTACCTTGAACATTGCAACAAATTAATAATGCAGTCATGAATCAAATGTCTCAGCTGTTCATCAGATACACCCACATTCCATTTCTGCCTGTCTTTTCTTCACAATTAGTAATTGTAAACACTTGCTACCAAAATTTCCTGACCTATCTATAACTTTATAATCTCAGTATATGGCATCAAAAGTCATCAATATGTTAGTTGTGTGTCTAGAAAAATGTCTCTAAACCAGGTTATCAATTTTGTCTGCAATGTCAACAGTCTCTATAATCTTAAGTGTTTATTAAAGTATATATGGCAGGCACACAGAATGCCAGTCTTCTTTCTAGCTCCAAATTACTTATAATTTTCATTACATAATTTTCAGTCTGAAATTAGAGTCAAGGTTACTTTCTACAGCTCCATGCACAGAATTCCTGTTCAAGCCAAGGAGAATCCTTCATGAAGAATAACAGAAAAACAGAGGTCTGCTAGATTTGTTCTCCTGCATATGCCGGAATATTTATACATGTAACTCCTGAAAGTATCATTAAGAATAATGATTAATTTGATATCTAGAGTGCTTATCTTCCCTCACACTTCAAGAACCAAAGACATTAAAAACATTACAACACATAATACAGATAAAAAACAGTCACAGAAATAATTAAAATCTGAGATGCGAGAAACATTTTTTGTATGAAGAATTCTTTTCACCCCACCAGCTAACAAATAGAATTTTACTGAGAAAATATACACTCATCCATGGAATGCATTTCAGATTTGATCAATGAAGAATGATAGTACATACATGGCATCTGATTATCAATGTATTACAGTAAAATAACTGACATGTTTAATATATCTTTATCTTAATCCAATGCAAACAGAAAAGCAAAATTTGGAAGGATTTTTTAATGTCTTCCCGTCAGCTCACCCACTTTATTATCTACTCAATCCACTAAATAAACAATTTTTTTCTTCCTATTTCAGCACTGCACCACCCTTTCCTGACTTCTTTCCCTTTACATATTGCAGTAGTACTACTATGACAGAAGGATAATATTTGTTGCAATTCTGGACAATTCCCTTGTGCTTATTACTTCAGTGACAAGGTATAGCAATTTCTTAACACACTTTTTTCCCTACAATACTTACCTTTTCTTCTCTTTTGTTTACTGACACTGTGTGCAGTCATTCCCTCTTGTGGAAATTCCCTTTTTTATGTCTATGGCATACAGAACTCCAGGTGATAATCTGCCTTTAAGTACACACTAAAGGCAGATTGTGTTCAATGCAATGATCACACTAAATATATTTTCTAAATTTTGGCCACTCGGGCGTCCCTTGGCAAGCTCCCACTACCCAATGCTGGGTAGTGTCAGTGGGAGCTACCACATTGTTGGGAGCTACTTATGTATCTCAACAAAACAGCACACTAAGCAGAATAGACAATGACATCTTTGGTCACAGAACTGAAGGTCCTAAACTGCCCAACCTACAGGGAAATACAGCCAGTGCTCAAATAGGTATCTGAACACACACCACTCCATTCCTAAGGACAGGAATCGAGCTATGAATTCTGCCCAACATTGCATTGCATGCCATTGCACTGTAAAAAGTCATTCTGCCTGTGTAAAGAACTCAGACACTTCTGCTTTTCACATACCTATAGGATGACCAAATCATCAAACTCTGCTGACAAGAAATGGAAGAACAATACAGTGTTGACAGCTTTTGCTGAGAATGCCAATTGTCTAAATCTCAGACAAACACAGAACACACCAAGATCAACTTGACTGATCATGACTGTTACAACACAATAAATGTAGTCACTAAGATAAGCAAAATCTGGTAGCAGTAGACCAAAACTAATTCCTTGATTCCACTTGAAAACTAAGTGTTATATGGTACAATATCTAAATCAAGAAACGTTGCATAAAATAAAATTGCATTCTCTCTCTCTTCTCCAAACAGATTTCAGTTGTGGCCTCTAGCAGAATACAAGGAACATTTAACAGGGAATTAACAAAATCACAGCTAATTGCGATACTGAAACATATGATCTCTGTCTCTCTGTGAACAGTGTATCTGAAAGAAACATTCTTTTTTCATTATTATTTTTAATTCTGAACTGAAGTGGGTACTCTTGAATATAGCTGCTATTCAGTTTCCTTGAACAAAGATATTTTGTGTTAGAGGCAACTTAGAACCTTATTTATGAAAACTTAACTAGTCAGGAGGAGGTCTGTATTATGGCACTTTCCCCTCCAGCTATTTCCATCCCTGTATTTGCTTTAATGCATTTTTCCATTGTTTGGGTTGCATTATACTTAATATTCATAGCATGGCTGTATCCTGTACTGTGAATATGTCGCAGTAACAATAGCATGTTAGTACCCCAATACTTGTCAAATAATTTCCACCTCACTCTTTTCCATCTGAACTTCATTATCTGTTTCATGCAGGGAAACTATTCTACTCTGAGTAAAGAGACTGAAGTGAGGGTGGTACAATCATGTTCTCCTCTTTGTAACCTCCCTTGAGGGGCTCCAACACCTGTTGAAAAGCATGAGGAAATGGAAGTTTGCAGTATATCTGTAACACTCTCCTTTTTTTTTTGAACATAAGAGAAGAATGTTCTGACTGACAGACAAGCAGACAGTTCAGGGTCAGAATCAGAACTAATAATCATACTGGGGTTTATAACCAGACGGACTAAGTTATGGAAGTTCCGAATATTCTATATTCTGCATTAGCTCAGGACATTCAAAAGAATTATGTGATATGCGTGAATGAGGTTTCTATCCTAAGTCAAATACTCATTTTTAAATATCACTGCCTATATGCTTTACACATGCCTACACATGCCTACAGAAGCTGTCTGTGCTTGCAAGCATTGTGTACCATATTATTCACAGTATTATTTGCACAGAAGACCCCACTGTATTTCTTTAAGCAAAGAAATCAGTCTATCTGCAATTAGACTGTGAAGTTACCTGGGAGCTAAATGGAGGAGCTATTTAACAAAATACAGTTACCTTACGCAAAAGTATATGACAGTGAATGAAGAATAACAAATGCACCTGAAAATGTAGGAGGAATTTGTAACGTAATTATCAAACTTAAATTTGATCTACCTTCACAAAGTGAACAGGGAACTGTGAAGGGGGGAAATGCGAATACCAATAGTAACACATTATTCCAGAGCACTATTTTGTTGTGTTTATTTCTTGGGGATTCTGAGGTAAGAGTGCCAGCTTACAGATAGTATAACCACGGTATCACAGCTTATGAAGTATCTAACAATAATAGCATGAAGGAGCACCATCATTGTCAGGTCTGTGATACACGTCTTCCACTAGCAGTGCTGATGTTCCTGTGCCTGACAGGTCAGACAGTTAAGTATCTGCCTAGTTCTGATTTCAGCACATTTTAAAATTCTTGGGAGTATTTAATCATAGTGATTGACTTAATGGTCCTTGCCAAGTCACTTTCATCCTTGACTGATACCCAAATGATCAATAAGCTTGACCATGCCAAAAGAAGGGAAAGAGACAAAGGATAGAGGACAAAGTGGAAAAAAAGGAGAGTGATAAATAAAAAGAATGAGGGAGAGAAAGTAAAACACAAAGAGAGGAAGAAAAACAGCATAAGGGAGAACAAGAAGGAAAGAGGGAAAGAAGAGGTGGGGAGGAATGAAAGAAGAAGTGGAGGAAGGAAAGGAGGAGGGAAGACAGAGAAGGAAAGCAGAAAGGAAAAGTAAGAGGGAGGAGAAAGAGGACACAATATGAAGCATACAGCATAATCCACAGCTTGAACCCAGAATCACTCAGAAGGTTATGGGATGCTATTATTTACCAACAAATCAATCACAAGAAAAATGCAACATTACAGTAGTGGAGGATTGGGGTGGGGAGTGTTCTATAAAGGAATTGAAATAAGTCCCTAGCATTAATACTACTAAAATGTGTCTAACATTTCCTTTAGTAGCCGAAGTGCTTTTTTTAAAATGCATCTAAATTACTTGGAAACCTAACGGTCTTTGAAAATTAGCAGGAATTTCACCACGAAAAATCCTCGGGTATCCCATTTTTAACTGTAAGCATTTCTTCATTCACGTTTAACATCTAACTGGTGAGCCAAAATTTCATTTTCAGAAATAATACAGATAACACACAGCATAAATCTTGCTGGATGTCAAACAGACATGACTTCTAATGCCATTAAAATAAGCCCTCTAAATAAGTCAGGTATTGAAGTACTGAACAGTACAACGCATGAATTAGAAATAATAAGTCTGTCTTCAATATCTATTTCTTATCCTCTACAACTGTATTTACCCAAAGGGGATTTTGAGTTTCAGAACTGGAAAGTGTTCTCGAGGGAATAGAGGTAGAATTTTATTCCAGTCACATACAAAACAAGATGAATACTAGAGACCATCTATGATGTTCTGAAAGCACAGGTCTCCAGTTTTGAATTTCTCTTGAAAAAGAGATTCCAGTTACATGCACTCATACATGCATAAATGTAAATACACGTATACAGTAACGAGATAGATACCAGAATCAATGAATACAGTAGGCAGGTTTAGAACAGAGTGGTTTCCACCCATTCCACTTTACCTAAACCAGGAACCACCGAAATTTTGTCAGAAAGCTGATCCTAACATGGCACTGCCTTTAACACCAGCACAAGGTTCACATCACTTGTGTGAACACATTCTTGTGCTGCTGCAGAGGAAGGGAACAGGCCCGCCAAGTTTCAATTACAACAGTCACACTCCAAGACTTATGTGTCTGCAAGAGAAGGCCGTAGACAGTACACAAGGCTGTGAAATATATACCTCTGCTTCTCCCCAGTAAACAAACCTGTATGGATCCGATGGGGCTGGTTAGTGTCAGCACTTGCAGTTATTCTTTTCTCACACCAGCTACATGCAGTCTTACAGCTACAGAGACAAGTTCAGCCAGCCATATGCAGAGCCACACTCTGTGAATTGCTGTTGGCCTCACTAAAAGAGGGTATGATTCTAAGTACAGGTGGAAGGAGGGCACACACTGCTCACTCTGATACCCACATGGGAGCAGACTTACGGCTATACAAACTTCCTCTTTTGCACTGTGCTTCGGGAGTAAAGGATGAATCATTACTTTTTCATGTTTCCTCAATATTATTACTTATGCTGTTGTGATACTACTGCATGTATATATAAACCATAAAAGTATGGGTTCGTACAAATTCATATATGCCCCTACATCTACATAGAAAGCCTCACATCACATCCACACCACAACTGAAAAGTTTCCAACCAGGACACATCTTTCCACAACTGCACTTCATGCACATACAATTCCCACACACACACTGTACAACATAGGGAAATGCAAACCTCTGTGTGGACACGTCTGGAAAGATCCATACTTTGTGATTGGCTGCCAAAATTTCCCAGCTCGTACACTTGTGTCCATGAGCTCTTCAGACTATACTTATGCGTTCGCACACATCCATGCAAACACATGCACACAGAAACCTCCATGAACGCCTGTGTGAATGCCCGCCCTGCACACACACTCAAGACAGACACATGTAAGAACACATATATACACACACAAAATATACGTATATAGATGCACTGGAAAGGACCCATACACACTGTCTCTCTCTCTCTCTCACACACACACACACAAAAAACACGTGTGCACACACCTGCCCTCACACGCACAGCATCACACAACCACATGCACACACACAGAGGCACACGCACATCACACACCACACGTGTGCACATCTGCACGACGCTCAGCACGGCAGCACACGCGAGCAC